>NC_092722.1:154847456-155472456 GCF_047496885.1 Scyliorhinus torazame | reverse complement strand
GCGTGGGAAGGATGGAATCTGTCTGCGTAGAAAGTTCCGCACCTGCAAGTACCTGAAATCATTCCCTCTCGACGGCCCAAATTTCTCCTCCAGCGCCCTCATGCTCGGGAAGCTCCCTTCTAAGAACAGATCCCCCATCCTCTCAATCCCAGTCCTCACCATGTTCGGAACCCACCGTCCATATTCCCCGGGGCAAACCGGTGATTGTCTCAAATTGGGGACCAAACCGATGCTCCCATTCCCCCCACATGCCTTCTCCATTGGCCCCAGATCCGCAAAGTCGCCACCACTATCGGGCTGGTGGAGTACCGTGCCGGCGGGAGCGACAGGGGCACAGTAACTAGGGCTGCCAAACTGGTCCCCCTGCACAAAGCTGCCTCCATCCGCCCACAAACCGACCCCGCACCCACCATCCACTTCCTTATCAAAGCTATGTTGGCCGCCCAGTAGTAATTACTAAAGTTTGGCAGCGCGAGCCGCCCTTCACCTCAGTTCCTCTCGAGCATCAATCTCCTCACCCACGGGGACTTTCCCGCCCACACAAATCCCATAATCATTTTATTGACCCTAAAAAAGGACCGTGGAATGATAATGGGGAGACACTGGAATACGAACAGGAATCTCGGGAGGATCGTCATTTTAACCGTCTGCACTCTCCCCGCTAGTGTCAGTGGGAGCGCATCCCACCTCCGGAAATCGACCCTCATTTGCTCCACCAACCGAGATAAGTCCAACTTGTGCAGCCAACCCTATTCCGCACCACCTGTATCCCTAAGTATCTAAAACTGTCCCCTAATAACCTAAACGGCAGCCCCCTTAGCCGACCCGCCTGGTCCCTCGCCTGGACTACAAACAACTCACTTTTTGCCATGTTCAGTTTATACCCCGAGAACCGACCGAATTCCCTCAGGATTCCTATGATTTCATCCATCCCAGCCACTGGATCCGTGATGTATAAGAGCAGGTCGTCAGCGAAACTCTGTGTTCCACTCCCCCCATACCAGCCCCTTCCAACCCCTAGAAGCTCTCAGGGCAATTGCCAGCGCCTCTATTGCTAGCGCAATATGACCATATTAATAATTATATGTTTGAGCAAACATATAGGTGAGCAATTATGTATGATATTCCATGAAGTCAGCAGTGGGGAGAGGGGGCATCTCTGCCTTGTCTTTCGCTACCGTCTAAAATAGTCAGACGTCATCCTATTCATCCTTACACTAGCCTCCGGAGCCTGTTACAGCAGCCTAACCCAGTCGATAAAGCCCTCCCCGAACCCAAATCATCTCAGTACCTCCCATAAATAGTCCCACTCAACCCGGTCGAAAGCCTTCTCGGCATCCATTGCCACAACTACCTCTGCCTCCCTACTCTCCGGGGGGCATCATGATTACATTCAGCAGCCTTCTTAGGTTGGCCACCAACTGCCTGCCCTTGACGAATCTGGTTTGATCTTCCATAATAACATCCGGCACACAGTCCTCAATCCTAGCAGCCAAGAGCTTGGTCAGTAATTTTGCATCTACTATAAGCAGAGAGATCGGCCGAGGAGTTGAGAAAGTTGGTCGTGAGATAGAGCTGGGTGTTGTCAGCTTATATTTGAGACCCAAGATTGTAATTTTTATATTTCAGAGCAATGTAACACAGTTTTAAAAAACTGATCAACTCAATAATTTGTAATGTCCTTGTGTAAGATAGGTTGTTCTGCCTTGGGACAAATCAATGGCTGAGTATGCTGCAGTCTGCTACAAGCTGAATTCTCATCATGCAATAAAAAAAACAGAGCACGAGTAGTATGTTGAACCAAGTCACAATTGGTGCAAGACATGATTCAGTAGTAATATATTCATCACATGTTGTGGTGAGGTCATGCTATGCAAGGATGAGACCTGGGGAAAAGTCCCAAAAGACGTGCTGTTAAGTGAATTGGACATTCTGAATTCTCCCTCTATGCACCCGAACAGGCGCCGGAATGTGGCGACTAGGGACTTTTCACAGTAACTTCATTGCAATGTTAATGTAAGCCTACTTGTGACAACAGAGATTATTAATCAATTAATTAATTAATTAAAAAGAAACTTTTGACAAATGCTTCTGCAGATAACCTATCTGCTGAAACCTCGGAAATGAAGTAAACATATGCCACTGCAAAATCTGTTTCCCCCTCAGTCACAGTTGAAATCAATTTGGATGAAATTAGTGAAATAGCTTGTAAACAGTTGGAATCGTTCACATTTTTCAACATTTATTAGGTTCAATAACATTTAAAAAGAACTCTTTTCCTGGAACCACATTGAATAATATTGCCATTTCTATCTATTCTTTATCAGATTGTATTATTCCTGTACAAAGTAGGGAAGAACTAAATTTAGTGCACACCATTTTTAATGTTTGCTCAAACATATAATTATTAATATGGTCATATTTGTCATAAATATATTAGATTACCAAAATAATGTTTCACATAATATACATATTACATTGCTTGTGAGGATTCCTGATATATGCATATAATTTTGTTCCAATTAAAGACATATTTGTGATGATTAATAATAAAATGTCAAGTAAGTTCAGTTCTCATTGCCCTTACTGTTCCTATAAAATGATTAGCGTAATCTGTAAAATGTTATCTGTATATCTGACAGCTGTGGTGATACACAGGAAAACATACTTGAAGCAATTTTGCCCAATTTAAAACAATACATTTCTTGTGATAGTTGCAAGTTGCCTGGAGTTGACCACTTTCAATAGTGATAGCAACTGGACTACTTAGAAATTGCATACCTCTCCATCTCTGTGGTCTTTCTTGTTTTATAGCACAGTGTATAGTAATCCTTTTAGAACCAGCTTCGGACTAAGAGTCTGAAAAACAAACTCATTTTTACTTCTGTGATTTTACCAGCAAATGCTTCTGACTTCATGGAATATCATACATAATTGCTCACCTATATTCCTTTGCAGTGTGAGACAACGCTGCCTAGAAGAGCAAAAGCGGCGAAGACAGCGGGCAACAAAGAAGATCAGTACTTTCATTGGTACCTTTATACTGTGCTTCGCACCTTATGTCATTACAAGGTGTGTATAGTAATGTAGCCTTTCGCCATAGCAAATGGTGCAGCACTTTGCTGATCATGTGCCAGTTTTAAATATATTGCAGAAAACAATATTCATGAGCTTTGAAAAGTTGAATCTAATGTTTTCCAGATACATCCTTGTCTTATTTGTTCACACTTTATTTTGAGCTTTACATTCTTGTAGTTCGGTTTTAGGTGGTCAGGAATCATCATTCATTGGCTTGACCTATGAGAATTCAAACTGAGTTTGGGGATATTATACAGGTTGTTTTTAAAAGGCAACAGCAGCATAGGCAGCTTTTTACATCCCACTCAAGACTGGGTTTGATGTGGGAAGGAGAGAGGGACGTAAAATTGAATGGACAAGATTCTCTCCCCCAGAGTTGCCGTTAGGCACCGGCTCTCAGGATGGAGAACACCGATCACTTGCCACCCTTAAAATTCTACCCTATAAGTCATATTCTCGAGGGAGATAAGCCTCTTAACTGCAGTCAGCATTCCAAATATTAGCTGCACTAGTTGAGGGTGCTCGGGAAGTAATCTCAGTAGCATAGAGCTCCCACACAAGTTTCACATGTTACCAAATTGCTGTTCCGAGAAAGTGGATTGTGGAACTGAAGATGTTGATTAGGTTAGCATTGATAACATAAACAATTACGCAGAAAGTACTGAAATACTGCTTTATTGCCTATGCAATGAATTACTAGCTATCGTATCCATAAGCTTCACTTGGCTTGCTGATTTTTATAGGTGAACTGTGGCATCTTTGAGCTGCAAATTACACTTTTTTTGTATCGTGTAAGTATTGGTTTCTGAGCTGTACTCTGACTGCTATTGGCAGAGGAGGATTGGCGGGGATAGAGAGGTCCACCCATCATGCCAGGTGCATATAAGGCACAATGCCAGATCCTGCTGAAAAATAACATATCAGGTCTAATGCATGTACGTAAGAATTAGTGTGACAGCATTGTGCCACCTTGCTCATGAATACCTTGGGCACAATCAAACAACTATATCCGTGGCTGCCAAAGGCAACTCAGCACTTAACTTTGATCTATTGACATTTTCAGGTGTAACACTGGTGCCATTGTCACTGCCAGCCACTTTGCTGTCCACAGATATTTTAAGGAGGCCACAAAATGCCTTAATCAGCAGTGCCAATAACTTAATCACTTACACCCAGTGGAAAGGGTAATAATTTTATATACTAATGATGTTTTCAAGATTCTCGAGTGTTCATTGAATTTACCTATGTCCTCGGGTACTGAATCACAGAATATTTACAATGCAGAAGGAAGCCATTCAGCCCATCGCGTCGAGCAATTCACTTTGTGTCATTCTCCCAGGCCGTCACCCCGCAATCTTGCACATTCTTCCTTTTCAGGTCAAAGTCTAATTTCCTTCTGAATGCCTCAGCTGAATCTGCTTCCACACTCAGGCAATGTATTCCAGAGCCTAGTCATTTGCATTGTGAAAAAGCTTTATTTCATATTGCTTTTGCTTCTTTTGTCAGTTACTTTAAATCTGTGCCTCCTCGATCTTGATCCACTCATGAGTAGGAACTATTTCTCCCCGTCTACCTTCCAAACTCATGGCCACCCACCTAGAAGGACAAGGGCAGCAGACACCTGGGAACACCACCACCTGGAAGTTCCCCTCCAAGCCACACACCACCCTGACTTGTAAATACATTGCTGTTCCTTCAATGTGACTGGGTCAAAATCCTGGAACTCCCTCCCTAACAGTACCTTCGGTATACCTACACCACATGGGTTGCAGTGGTTCAAGAAAGCAGCTCACCACCACCTTCTCAAGGGCGATTGGGGATGGATAATAAATGCTCGCCTTGTCCGCATCACCCACATCCCACAAATGTATTAAAAAAAGCATTGTCACGGCCGCAGGACTTTGAATATCTCTGTCAAATCTCCTCTCAGGCTTCTTTTCTGTCAGGAAAATATTTGCTTGTGCAATCTATCTTCTTAACTTAAGTTTCTAATCTCTGGAACCATTCTCGTGAATCATTTCTGCACCCTCTCCAATCCTTCAAATCCTTCTGAAATCACAGTACCCAGAAGGAGGCAAACTTCTCCACCCGAGGCCGAACTACAAGTTTATCATAACCCATGCTCTTATACACTATGCCCCTATTAATGAAGCCGAGGATATTGTATTCTTTATTAACGCCTCTCTCAACCTGTCAATGACTTAAAGTACATTTACATCCAGGTCCCTCCTCTCCTGCATCCTCTTTAGAGTTGAGACCTTCATTTGTCCCTCCAGTTTCTTCCCACCAAAATTAATCACTTAACATTTCTTCACATTGAACTTTATCTGCCACTTCTCCACCAATTCCATCAACTTGTCTATGCCCTTTTCAAATTCTACTCTATTTTCTGCACAGTTCACATAGCATCCAAGTTTTGCATAACCTGCAAACTTTAAAATTGTACTCTGTACACCAAGGTCTAGATCATTAATATGCATCATGAAAAGCAAAGACAGATAAAAAAATACAATTAAGAGCTAGGCTGAATATAAAAACTTCACAGGGGAACTCTGCCACAAACATTGCTCCAGCCCCCCAAAAAACATCCAATAACCACTGCCCTCTGTTTCCTGTCACTCAGTCAATTTCATATCCATGCTGCTACTGTCCCTTTCATTCCATGAGCTATAACTTGATTTACAAGTCTGCTATGCGGCACTATATCAGATGCTTTTTGGAAGTCCATATACACCACATCAACATCAGTACCCTCATCTACCCTCTCTGTTACCTCTACAACAAACTCCATATCAAGTTTAGAGCAGGGACAGGAATGGTTGTTGCAGGTGCCGGGGTTTAGATATTTCAGTAAGCTCAGGGAAGGTGGTAAAAGAGGGGGCGGGGTGGCATTGTTAGTCAAGGACAGTATTACAGTGGCAGAAAGGATGTTTGATGAGGACTCGTCTACTGAGGTAGTATGGGCTGAGATTAGAAACAGGAAAGGAGAGGTCACCCTGTTAGGGGTTTTCTATAGGCCTCCGAAAAGTTCCAGAGATGTAGAGGAAAGGATTGCAAAGATGATTCTGGATAGGAGTGAAAGCAACAGGGTAGTTGTTATGGGGGACTTTAACTTTCCAAATATTGACTGGAAGTGCTATAGTTCGAGTACATTAGATGGGTCCGTTTTTGTCCAATGTGTGCAGGAGGGTTTCCTGACACAGTATGTAGCTAAGCCAATGAGAGGCAAGGTCATATTGGATTTCGTACTGGGTAATGAACCAGGACAGGTGTTAGATTTGGAGATAGGTGAGCACTTTGGTGATAGTGACCACAATTCGATTACATTTACTTTAGTGATGGAAAGGGATAGGTATATACCGCAGGGCAAGAGTTATATCTGGGGGAAAGGCAATTATGATGAGATGAAGCAAGACTTAGGATGCATCGGATGGAGAGGAAAACTGCAGGGGATGGGCACAATGGAAATGTGGAGCTTGTTCAAGGAACAGCTACTGCGTGTCCTTGATAAATATGTACCTGTCAGACAGGGAGGAAGTGGTCGAGCGAGGGAACCGTGGTTTACGAAAGCAGTCGAAACACTTATCAAGAGGAAGAAGGAGGCTTATGTAAAGATGAGACATGAAGGTTCAGTTAGGGCACTCGAGAGTTGCAAGTTAGCTAGGAAGGACCTAAAGAGAGAGCTAAGAAGAGCCAGGAGGGGACATGAGAAGTCTTTGGCAGGTAGGATCAAGGATATCCCTAAAGCTTTCTAGAGATATGTCAGGAATAAAAGAATGACTAGGGTAAGAGTAGGGCCAGTCAAGGACAGTAGTGGGAAGTTGTGCGTGGAGTCCGAGGAGATAGGAGAGGTGCTAAATGAATATTTTTCATCAGTATTCCCTCAGGAAAAAGACAATGTTGTCGAGGAGAATACTGAGATTCAGGCTACTAGACTAGAAGGGCTTGAGGTTCATAAGGAGGAGGTGTTAGGAATTCTGGAAAGTGTGAAAATAGATAAATCCCTTGGGCCGGATGGGATTTATCCTAGGATTCTCTGGGAAGCAAGGGAGGAGATTGCTGAGCCTTTGGCTTTGATCTTTAAGTCATCTTTGTCTACAGGAATAGTGCCAGAAGACTGGAGGATAGCAAATGTTGCCCCCTTGTTCAAGAAGGGGAGTAGAGACAACCCTGGTATCTATAGACCAGTGAGCCTTACTTCTGTTGTGGGCAAAGTCTTGGTAAAGTTTATAAGAGATAGGATGTATAATCATCTGGAAAGGAATAATTTGATTAGAGATAGTCAACACGGTTTTGTGAAGGGTAGGTCGTGCCTCACAAACCTTATTGAGTTCTTTGAGAAGGTGACCAAACAGGTGGATGAGGGTAAAGCAGTTGATGTGGTGTATATAGATTTCAGTAAAGCGTTTGATAAGGTTCCCCACGGTAGGCTACTGCAGAAAATACGGAGGCATGGGATTCAGGGTGATTTAGCAGTTTGGATCAGAAATTGGCTAGCTGGAAGAAGACAAAGGGTGGTGGTTGATGGCAAATGTTCAGACTGGAGTCCAGTTACTAGTGGTGTACCACAAGGATCTGTTTTGGGGCCACTGCTGTTTGTCATTTTTATAAATGACCTGGAGGAGGGCGTAGAAGGATGGGTGAGTAAATTTGCAGATGACACTAAAGTCGGTGGAGTTGTGGACAGTGCGGAAGGATGTTACAAGTTACAGAGGGACATAGCTGCAGCTGCAGTGCTGGGCTGAGAGGTGGCAAATGGAGTTTAATGCAGAAAAGTGTGAGGTGATTCATTTTGGAAAGAATAACAGGAAGACAGAGTACTGGGCTAATGGTAAGATTCTGGCGGAGCCATGAGGTCATGTTGCAGCTGTACAAAACTCTGGTGCGGCCGCATTTGGAGTATTGCGTGCAATTCTGGTCGCCACCTTATAGGAAGGATGTGGAAGCATTGGAAAGGGTACAGAGGAGATTTACCAGAATATTGCCTGGTATGGAGGGAAGACCTTATGAGGAAAGGCTGAGGGACTTGAGGCTGTTTTCGTTAGAGAGAAGAAGGTTAAGAGGTGACTTAATTGAAGTATACAAGATGATCAGAGGAGTAGATGGAGAGGACAATGAGAGCCTTTTTCCTCGGATGCTGATGTCTAGCACGAGGGGACATAGATTTAAATTGAGGGGAGATAGATATAGGACAGATGTCAGAGGTAGGTTCTTTACTCAGAGAGTAGTAAGGGCGTGGAATGCCCTTCCTGCAACAGTAGTGGACTTGCTAACACTAAGGGCATTCAAATGGTCATTGGATAGACGTATGGACAATAAGGGAACAGTGTAGATGGGCTTTAGAGTGGTTTCACAGGTCAGCGCAACATCGAGGGCCGAAGGGCATGTACTGCGCTGTAATGTTCTATGTTCTATATGTTGGTTAAACATAATTTTCCTTTCAGAAATCCATGCTGGGTTTCCTTAATTTACCATGCGCTGGATTTTCTGTCCTGCTGCACCACATTTCTGTTTCACCCCGCCAGCGGGATGCTCTGTTACATCGGCTGGTCAATGGCGTTTCCCATTGTGGGGCAGCCCCATGCCGTCGGAAAACCCCCGGGCTGCCGGCAAAATGGAGAATCCCGACGGCGGAGAATTCAGCACCATTAGTCAATGTGGCTATTCATTTTGTCCCAAATATTGTTTGTAGAGGCTTACCAATCACAAACTTAATCTGACTGGTTGTAATTTCTGAGCTTATCTTTCTGTCCTTTTGTGAGCAAGGATATATGTTTGCAATTTTTCAGTCTTCTGGCACCAATCTAAGTCTATGGAAAACTGAAACATTATGGCTTGTGCTCCACAATTTCCACTTTCACTTCCTTTGGTATCCTTGGAAGCATCTCATCTGGTCCTGGTGCCTAATCAACTTTATGTAAAAACAGCCTATCCAATACCGCCTCCTCATTAATTTTCAACCCTTCTAGTGCCTTTCACCATGGCCTGGGTAGCATCTTCTTCCTTGGTAAAGACAGATGCAATGTATTCATTTAATAATAATAATCTTTATTAGTGTCACAAGTAGGATTACATTAACACTGCAATGAAGTTACTGTGAAAATCCCCTAGTCGCCACACTCCAGCGCCTGTTCAGGTACACGGAGGGAGAATTCAGAATGTCCAATTCACCTAACAAGCATGTCTTTCGTACTTGTGGGAGGAAACCGGAGCACCCAGAGGAAACCCACGCAGACACGGGGAGAACGTGCAGACTCCGCACAGACAGTGACCCAAGCTGGGAATCGAACTTGGGACCCTGGCACTGTGAAGCAACAGTGCTAACCACTGTGCTACCGTAATATTCAACTAAGCTCTTGCCTCCATGTGTAAATCACCTTTTGGTTCCTGAATCAGCCATACACCTCCCTTTACCACCTTTTATTATCTGTATGCTTAATGAAGACTGGGATTCCCTTTTATGTTGGCTGCTAAAGTCTTTTCATGCTCCCTCTTTGCTTCTCTTATTTGCTTTTTCACCTCCCCTCTGAACTTTTTATATTCAGCCTACTTCTCAATTGTATTTTTTATTTGTCCTAAGAACACTTTTTCTTCTTTATCTTAATTTCCATCCCTTTTGTCAACCAGGGTGCTCTGGGTTTGTTTACCTTACCTTTCACCTTTCCCTTTTGAAGAAATATACCTTGATTGTTCCTGAACTCTCTCTTCTTTGAAGGTAACCTATTGTTCAACCACTGTTTTTCCTGCCAATCTTGGATTCTAATTTCAGAAAATACTGGACAATCTCAGCAAGTCTGACAGCATCTGTGGAGAGAAAAGGGAGCTGACGTTTTGAGTCTGGATGAGAGCTTTGTCAGAGGCTTTGACAAAGAGTCACCCAAATGTGAAACGTTAGCTCCGTTTTCTCTCCACAAATGCTGTCAGACCTGCTGAGATTGTCCAGAATTTTCTGATTTTTGTTTCAGATTCCAGCATCCGCAGCAATTTGCTTTTATCTTTGATTCTACTTTATTTGGTCCAGATTTGTTCTTACCCCACTGTAGTTGGTATACTCACAGTTAATTATTCTTACTCTGGATTGTTCTTTGTCCTTTTCCGTAGCCAACCTAAACCTTTAGATATGACCCACATCAGATAGAACATAGAACTTACAGTGTAGAAGGAGGCCATTCGGCCCATTGAGTCTGCACTGACCCACTTAAGCCCTCACTTCCACCCTATCCCCGTAACCCAATAACCCGTCCTAACCTTTTTGGTCGCTAAGGGCAATTTGTCACGGCCAATCCACCTAACCTGCATGTCTTTGGACTGTGAGAGGAAACCAGAACACCCGGAGGAAACCCACGCAGACACGGGGAGAACGTGCAAACTCTGCACAGACAGTGACCCAGCGGGGAATCGAACCTGGGACCCTGGCGCTGTGAAGCCACAGTGCTATCCACGTGTGATACCATGCTGCAGATGTGAAGAATTTTATTCCCTGTATCAGAATGTACATGATCACAATCACAGAACGATGCAGATAATGTCTGTTTCCTTTGGAAATATTATCATGCCTTCACTTTAATGCAAAACTCTGTACTGTATTTATTTCAAGAGGGAAGAAGAATGGAAGAATTGCTACTGAGAGATTGGGGCAAACTACTCCAGCGGTAATTTATGGTCCTTGTGTCAACCATATAAGAAGCAAAACATAGATGGAAGAAACTTATACAACAAACAGAATAATTATCCAATGCTAGGATCTTAAAACAGCACCACAGCTGTCTTGACGTATAAGGGATGCTGTACCATATAACCCTACCCAACTGTTACAAATGCCAAGTCTGCTCTACATATTCATTTGGGCTCAGCATCACTGGTTTCCCTGTAGGTGGATACCTCCATCTGTTTCAGCCCAGTATTTAGCCATATCATGATGTGACCTGGGGCTGTAATAACAAAAGCTCCGTGTTCTACGAATTGGATGCTCGAATATTGCTTGTGTGACCACATCATTTTGCAATCTCCTGAGAGGTGAACTGATTGACACTTTGGTGAGGCAAAGCCTAATACAAATCGTGATGCTGCTTTATTGTGCTGCCAGTGATTTGAACGACTGCTTAGCACTGTTAGCAGCTGCTGGCTTGTTGGCTCTCATCACTAATCTTATCTGGCGAGCTGCTTGTGCAGACTTAAAGCACATTTTCTTTATGTTCTTTAAAACAGCAATACTAGGAGTCAACAGGAATGCCACATAAACCTTAAGGAACTTAAGTTTTAGGCAATAAATATATTCTTTGGGATCTGTTATATTACTGTGTGAAATTTGTTACCTTCCACAATTGCAATTATTCACAATCATAATTAATGGGTTAATTTATATTTTTCACATGCATTTGGATTATTTTGTGTGTATTTTCATCTGCGCAAATCCCTGAATCAAATAAGTAGGCTCGAACATCCAAGTTGTAAAACACCAACTTGACTACCTGCATTTTTGTACCCTTCAGAGGCCTGATATGGTGAGGGACAGGTAGTATTGAGGAAGCAAGGGAGCTGCAGAAGGACTTGGACTGCTCGGATAGTGGGCAAAGAAGTGGCAGATGGAATACAATGTGGAAAAGTGTGAGGTTATGTACTTTGGAAGGAGAAATGGAAGCAAAAACTATTTTCTAAATGGGGAAATGCTTAGGAAACCAGAAGCACAAAAGTACTTGGGAGTTCTTGTTCAAGATTCTCTAAAGGTTAACGTGCAGGTTCAGTCGGCAGTTAGGAAGGCAAATGCAATGTTAGCATTCATGTCGAGAGGGCGAGAATACAAGAGCAGGGATGTACTTCTGAGTCTGTATAAGGCTCTGGTCAGACACAATTTGGAGTATTGTGAGCAGTTTTGCGGCCCGTATCTAAGGAAGGATGTGCTGGCCTTGGAAAGGGTCCAGAAGAGGTTCACAAGAATGATTCCTGGAATGAAGAGCTTGTCATATGAGGAACGGGTGAGGACTCTGGGTCTGTACTCGTTGCAGTTTAGAAGGATGAGGGGGGAATTTTATTGAAACTTACAGGAAACTGAGAGGCCTGGATAGAGTGGATGTGGAGAGGATGTTTCCACTATTAGGAAAACTAGAACCACAGGACATAATATCAGACTGAAGGGACAATCCTTTAAAACAGAGATGAGGAGTAATTCCTTCAGCCAGAGGGTGGTGAATCTGTGGAACTCTTTGTCGCAGGAGGCTGTGGAGGCCAAATCACTGATTGTCTTTAAGACAAAGGTGGATAGGTTCTTGATTAATAAGGGGATCAGGGGTTATAGGGAAAAGGCAGGAGAATGGGGATGAGAAAAATATCATCCATGATTGAATGGTGGAGCAAACTCGATGGGCCGAGTAGCTTAATTCTACTCCTGTGTCTTATGGTCTTATATGAGGATCTCAGGGGCTGGTTTAGCACACTGGGCTAAATCACTGGCTTTTAAAGCAGACCAAGGCAGGCCAGCAGCACGGTTCAATTCCCATATCAGCCTCCCTGAACAGGTGCTGGAATGTGGCGACTAGGGGCTTTTCACAGTAACTTCATTGTGACAATGTGACAATAAGCCATTTTCAACTTGTGACAATAAGCCATTTTCATTTCATTGTACCTCTTAACTACAGTGATCCTCACAAACGTTGATTCGAAACCAAACCCTGTGATCATTTTCAATCATTCACTCTTTCATCACTGATTGGCTGTTTAAAGTCCATACCACTGAAGTTCCTGTTTGGGCCTTCAGAACTTTGATTCTTAAAGCCTGAGTGGCTGTTCCCAATATTTTTAATTTTAACATTTGCAGTTCAGCATTTACTTTGGTGCATTACTTTTTACTGCTATTTGTTAGTGCATCTTTATGTTGCAAGATCCTTTTGTGGATCTTTTTGCCACAGCACTGTTCCTGACAATGCCTGCCTCATTAGCAGTAACCCCATTGTGCTTGTTGCTTGGGTTTTCCACTGGACCTTCCAATGCCAGTGATGGATTTGGAATGGGTGATGGGTTTGGATAGATAATACACCCACTGGTTTTCTGCCCAGCACCAGTCATCAGATCTATTTACACCCACTCGAGGATATATGAGGAGGTCTGCCATTGTCACCTACCCTTCATGCGGGAGGCTATCACAGAATTAGACAATTTATTGGAGCCCCTCCAGACAACATTTAACACAGAGAAAGCCTTGCTTGTGGTTGTGGAGGATTTCATAGCATTAACCATTACACCAACGGATGCTCCCAAGCCATCCGCAGCATTTATTAGTCTCCAGTTCCCTAATGCTCGAAACTCATGATAAAAGTATTTTTATGCCAAAGAAAGGACTTTCATTGCATTCACAATAGAATGGAGCAGCAGAACAAGGCGGTGTGGCACTTCTATCAGATAGATGGCCTTCTGCAAGTACATGACTTTATTAATGGCGGGTATGAAGCCACTGAGGCCCCTAGAAACAACACCATGGCATAAATGAACAGAAACGTTTTTCAAAGTGGGGAACACAACACAGCACAGAACAAAGAAATTGGTGCAAAGTCTACCAACAGCACCCATGATGACTTTATTTTTAAGTCACTTGGTCACCACTGTATGAAAGAAGGAGAAACTTGATGGGAGTTTGCTCTGGAACTAAGGAAATTCACAGCAAACCTTGGCTACCAGCAGAATTAAAAGCTTTGAGCAGAGGCAGAGCTCAGACGTACTAAAATTCATGCCTTCATCCAGTTAGTTTGCTAAAGTAGTCGGTACTCTGGACATAGCGATGTAAGGAAAGTATTGCTCTATAGTCATGGCAAAGTAACAACGATTATTAGAAGCTTTTGTAAGGTGCACTTTGCTATCCCAATACTGAAACAAGGGGCGAAATTCTCCATCCCGCCCCGCCACATTTCTGCCCTGACCCGCCGGCGGGATGCTCCGTTACACCGGCCGGTCAATGGGTTCCCCATTGTGGGGCAGCCCCACGCCGTCGGGAAACCCCCGGGCGCCGGCAAAACGGAGACTCCCGCCGGCGGAGAATGACGCCTAAGACCAGAGGGTGGGTCTACCTGAAACCTTCACAGATACAATAGTGACTTTTATGGGGTGTCTTGACAAATACATGAATAGGATGGGAATAGTGTGATATGGTTCCCGGAAGGGTAGGGGTTTTTAGTTCAGACAGACAGAATGGTTGGTGCAGGCTTGGAGGGCCGAAGGACCTGTTCCTGTGCTGTAAGTTTCTTTGTTCCTTATGTACAGCCAGAAGCCATTGATTGAGAGGGCTTTTCCTTAAATCTATAAATGTGTTCTTCCTGAATAATTTTCACAATAATATATTGGCCCTAAGATGAGCATGCCGTGCCTTTATTACCTTACCTATATCCACAGCCTGCAGATTCAGATGTTCCTTCTGAAAATCAATTTACTCACTAGGCCACAAACCTTATTTCAGAGTCACAGTTTTCTATATGAGCTGTCCTTGTTTGCTTCCCTGTTATTTACCCTTGGTATGAGTTTATGCTGTGTGAAACTAATATTCTGCCTCTTTCAAATGTTATCTCAGGAAGAGAAGGATGTGCAGTGGCAGTATGTCACTCTGCAATGGTGACCTCTTGCCATGGCTGTAGTATTGTTAGATAAATAAAGGGTTTGATATGATAGAGGGGAACTATTTCCTCTGGGGCATAACCTGAAAATAAGTGCCGGGCTGTTCAGGGTGATATCAACAAACATTTCTTTACACGCAGGGTAGAGGAAATCTGGAACTCTCTCTTCCAAAAACGATGTTGAGGTTGGGTCAATTGAACACTGAAAGCTGAGTACATTTTTGTTAAGTGAGGAAATTAAGGGATATTGCACAAAGGCAGGTAAATGGAATTGAGGTACAGATCACCCATGACATAATTGAATGGATGAATAGACTGCAGGAGCTGAATGGTTCGTTCCTGTTCCAATATAATTGTGCTGTTATGAAATAAACCTGCAATTATTGCCAATATTTTGCCCCCTATATTGGCTGCTTCTTCTTTCATCCTCTGAAGTCCAGCTGACACAGGCATGAGGGGTAACCACCCGCTAGGTGATGCCTTCTGGCACATTCCAGCTGGTGCGTGTTCCTTGCGAGTGACTTTGAATCAATATGGGAATCAATGCTTCAGTACGTAGGTGTGTGAGGCAGACATCGAGTTTCTCTTCAGCTGGTTCTCTGGTCTCTTCAAATCACATGAGTAGGTCCTGCAAATTAAAATCGCGGATCTCCAGTCACAACATCTCTATGAAAAGTTACATGCAGAATCTATGCTCAGGGAAGCCCAGAATATGAATCTCATTCCAGATCTCTGCCCTACTTGGACCAAACCTTTAAATTCCAGTTATTGTATGGGGAACAAGGGATGGTGGGGGCATGAGGCTGCAGTAGGGTGGTAGGGGAAGAAAGGTATGGCCAGATATCCCTTATTGTCTGTATTAATAGATCAGGATAAATTCCTGATCTTCTCGGGGTCTCTAGAGGACTCTGCTCTACTTTAGAAGAGTGGCCTTCTCCAGTTACAAATGCCAGCCGGATGAGGGTGAAAGAGCATGACGTATCGCTCCCGGACAAGCAGAATGGATGTCAGGAATAGTCAGAGCACAGGGACTGCAACTTATATCTTTCCAGTTTTCCTTGCAGAAAGCTGTGAAGCTATTACTTACTCTATGGTACCCTACCGATTCCTCAATCATTTTCGTATTGCAGAGGTTTTAACGGATCATGCAGGAACCTCTGAATGTTCTGATTAATGTTTTGTAGACTGCACCTCTGAAATATGAACTTGTCGGCCTCACAACAGATGACAATGCAGCCTTGGATCTTTGCTGCTGCTGCTCACCTGTTTCCTGAAATTGCTCCTCCTCAGTTATGCTCGAAAGTATTAGCTACTCTCTTTGAACCTCTCTTTCAGAGTGCACTTGATCTGTTGCCTGCATGGTAAGATGTGTTATAGGTTTCTATGAAGACTCCTGTTCATTTCTTTTTTTTTTAAATATATTTTATTGAAATTTTTTTCCAAACAACAAATTTTCCCTCTTACAAAGCAAACGAAACAGTAACAAAACAGAAATTTTTAACAATACACAGGTAACAAAACCCCATTGTCTATTGACCTAAACTAAACTACACCCCCCCCCCCCCCTCCCCCTGGGTTGCTGCTGCTGGTCATCTGTCTTCCCTCTAACGTTCCCCTAGGTAGTCGAGAAATGGCTGCCACCGCCTGGTGAACCCTTGAGCCGATCCTCTCAGGGCAAACTTTATCTGCTCCAGTTTAATGAACCCTGCCATATCATTTACCCAGGCCTCCAGTCCGGGGGGTTTCGCCTCCTCCACATGAGTAGGATCCTGCGCCGGGCTACTAGGGACGCAAAGGCCACAACATCGGCCTCTTTCGCCTCCTGCACTCCCGGCTCTTCCGCAACTCCAAATAGAGCTAACCCCCAGCCTGGTTTGACCCGGGCCTTTACCACCTGCGAAATCACTCCCGTCACTCCCTTCCAATACCCTTCCAGTGCCGGGTACACCCAAAACATATGTGCGTGGTTTGCCGGGCTCCCGCCACACCTCCCACATTTGTCCTCCCCTCCAAAGAACCTGCTCAATCTTGCCCCCGTTATGTGTGCTCTATGTAGCACCTTAAATTGAATCAGGCTAAGCCTGGCGCATGAGGAAGAGGAATTTACCCTGCTTAGGGCATCAGCCCACATACCCTCCTCTATCTCCTCCCCTAATTCTTCTTCCCACTTTCCTTTTAGTTCGCCCACCGACTCCTCCCCCTCTTCCCTCAACTCTCTATAAATCTCTAACACCTTGCCCTCTCCGACCCACACCCCTGAAAGCACCCTGTCCTGTATCCCCTGTGTCGGGAGCAACGGAAATTCCCTCACCTGTTGTCTAGTAAACGCCCTCACCTGCATATATCGCAAGAAATTTCCTCGGGGCAACTTATACTTTTCCTCCAATGCTCCCAAGCTCGCAAAAGTCCCATCTATAAATAAATCTCCCACCTTCCTAATTCCCAACTGGTACCAGCTCTGGAATCCTCCATCCATTCTTCTTGGGGCGAACCGATGGTTGTTCCTGATAGGGGACCCCACCAGGGCTCCCCGCACCCCTCTCTGTCGCCTCCACTGTCCCCAGATATTCAGTGTTGCCGCCACCACCGGGTTCGTGGTAAACCTTTTAGGTGAGAACGGTAGCGGCGCCGTCACCTGCGCCTCTAAACTCGTCCCTTTACAGGACTTTCTCTCCAGTCTTTTCCACGCCGCTCCCTCACCCTCCATCATCCATCTATGTATCATTGTCACATTGGCGGCCCAATAGTAATCACTCAAGTTCGGTAGTGCCAGTCCTCCTTTGTCCCTACTACGCTGAAGGAACCCCCTCCTTACTCTCGGAACTTTTCCTGCCCACACGAAGCTCGTGATGCTCCTATCTATTTTATTAAAAAAGGTCTTGGTGATTAATATAGGGAGACATTGAAATACAAATAAGAACCTCGGGAGGACCATCATCTTAATTGCTTGCACCCTGCCCGCCAGCGATAAAGGCTGCATGTCCCACCTCTTGAAGTCCTCCTCCATTTGTTCTACCAGCCGTGTCAGATTAAGTCTGTGCAAGGTTCCCCAGCTCCTAGCGATCTGAATCCCCAGGTATCGGAAGTTTCTTTCCACTTTCCTTAGCGGTAAGCCTTCTATCTCTCTACTCTGGTCCCCTGGATGTATCACAAATAATTCACTCTTCCCCATGTTTAGCCTATACCCCGAGAATTCCCCGAACCCCCTCAAAATTCGCATAACCTCTATCATCCCCCCCCTGGGTCCGACACGTATAACAATAGGTCATCTGCGTATAACGAGACTCGGTGTTCTTCTCCCCCTCTAATCACCCCTCTCCATTTCCTGGAGTCTCTCAACGCCATGGCCAGAGGTTCAATTGCCAACGCGAACAACAATGGAGACAGCGGGCATCCCTGTCTTGTTCCCCTATATAATCGGAAATACTCCGATCTATGTCGACCTGTAACTACGCTTGCCGTTGGAGCCCCATAAAGAAGTCTAACCCAGCTAATAAACCCGTTCCCAAACCCAAACCTCCTTAACACTTCCCATAAATACTCCCACTCCACCCTATCAAATGCCTTCTCTGCGTCCATTGCCGCCACTATCTCTGCCTCCCCCTCCACTGGGGGCATCATTATCACCCCTAATAGTCGTTGCACGTTAACATTCAGTTGTCTCCCTTTTACGAACCCTGTCTGGTCTTCGTGCACCACCCCCGGGACACAGTTCTCTATCCTCGATGCCAGTACCTTTGCCAGCAATTTGGCGTCCACGTTCAATAGTGAAATAGGTCTATAGGACCCGCACTGCAACGGATCTTTGTCCCTCTTCAAAATTAGCGATATCGTCGCCTCCGACATCGTCGGGGGTAGAGTCCTCCCTTCCCTGGCCTCATTGAACGTCCTCGCCATCAACGGGGCCAACAAGTCCACATATTTTCTGTAATATTCCACCGGGAACCTGTCTGGCCCCGGGGCCTTCCCTGCTTGCATGCTTCCCAGTCCCTTAATAACCTCGTCCACCTCAATCGGCGCCCCCAGGCCTGCCACCTCCTGCTCCTCCACTTTCGGGAACCTCAATTGGTCCAGGAACTGCCGCATCCCCTCCTCTCCCTCTGGGGGTTGAGACCTATACAGTTCCTCATAGAAGGTCTTGAACACCTCATTTATCTTTCCTGCCCTTCGCACTGTGTCTCCCCTTTCGTCTCTAATTCCTCCTATCTCCCTCGCTGCTGCCCTCTTTCGCAATTGATGCGCCAACAGGCAACTAGCCCTTTCCCCATATTCATACCTCCTCCCCTGTGCCTTCCTCCACAGTACCTCCGCCTTTCTGGTGGTCAGAAGGTCAAACTCCGTCTGGAGTCGTCTCCTCTCCCTGTACAATTCCTTCTCCGGGGTCTCTGCAAATTCCCTGTCCACCCTTAAAATCTCCCCCGGTAATCTTTCCCTTTCCTTGGCCTCTGTTTTCCTTTTGTGGGCCCCAATAGAGATCAGCTCTCCTCTGCCCACCGCTTTTAATGCTTCCCAGACCACTCCCACAGGGACCTCGCCATCGTCATTGACCTCCAGGTATCTCTCAATACACCCCCGCACTCTTGCACACACTCCCTCATCCGCCATCAGTCCCACATCTAATCGCCAGAGTGTTCTCTGCTCCCTGTCCTCTCCTACTTCCAGGTCCACCCAATGTGGGGCATGATCCGAAACCGCTATGGCTGAGTACTCAGCTTCTTCCACCCTAGAGATCAACGACCTTCCCAACACAAAAAAATCTATCCGGGAGTACACTTTATGGACATGGGAGAAGAAGGAAAACTCCCTAGCCCTAGGTCTAAGAAATCGCCATGGATCCACTCCCCCCATTTGGTCCATAAACCCCTTAAGTACCTTGGCCGCTGCCGGCCTTCTTCCGGTCCTTGAGCTGGATCTATCTAGCCCCGGGTCCAGCACCGTATTAAAGTCCCCTCCTAAAATCAAGTTTCCTGCCTCCAGGTCCGGTATACGCCCCAGCATCCGTCTCATGAATCCCGCATCGTCCCAATTTGGGGCATACACATTAACCAACACGACCTCCATTCCCTCCAGCCTACCACTCACCATTACATATCTACCTCCGCTATCTGCTACGATGTTCTTTGCTTCAAATGCTACCCGTTTCCCCACCAAAATGGCCACCCCCCTGTTCTTTGCATCCAGTCCTGAGTGGAACACCTGTCCCACCCATCCTTTCCTTAGCCTAACTTGGTCCGCCACCTTTAGGTGCGTCTCTTGGAGCATAACCACGTCTGCCCTTAGTCCTTTCAAATGTGCGAGCACTCGGGCCCTTTTTATCGGTCCGTTCAGGCCTCTCACGTTCCACGTGATCAGCCTCACTAGGGGGCTACCTGACCCCCTCCCGTGTCGACTAGCCATTACCTTCTCTAGGGCAGTCCCATATCCCGCCTCCGCGTTCCCGCTCGCTCCCCCAGCGTCGCACACCATCCCCGCCCACCCACTCTTTAGCCATTTCCTTTTGGATTTCCGCAGCAGCAACCCAGTTGTCCCCCCCCCCCCCCCGCTAGATCCCTATCTAGCATGATTGCTCCCCCCATATCACTTCCGTAAGTCAGCTGACTTCAACTGACCCCGGCTACTCCTGCTCACTCCTCGACCCCCCCCCCCCCCCCCCCCCCCCCCCGTGTGGGGGAACTCCCATCCGCCTTGCGCCTGTTTTCCCGCCTTATTCTTTCTGGCGCGGGAACATCCCTTTACCTGACCCGCCTCTTATGGCGCAGCTCCCTTTCCCCTCCCCCTCTCCTTCCCCATTCTCCGACTATGTCCCGTCTTTCCCCCCTCACTGGCGCTCACATTTCCCCAATGTCTCCCCCCTTCCCTGTTTACTTCTCAATTAACTTCCACCGTAACATTAACAAAAACAATAACAATAACATTTCCTGCAGCATCAGTCCCTCAGTTCCGGTCCAATTTCTCTTCTTTGATGAAGGACCATGCTTCCTCCGCCGTCTCGAAATAATAGTGTCTCTCCTGATACGTGACCCATAGTCTTGCCGGCTGCAGCATACCAAACTTCACCTTCCTTTTATGCAACACCTCTTTGGCTCGGTTGAAGCTCGCCCTCCTTCTCGCCACCTCCGCACTCCAATCCTGGTATATCCGTACCACAGCATTCTCCCATCTGCTACTCCGCACCTTTTTAGCCCATCTCAGGACCTCTTCTCTGACCTTAAGGCGGTAAAATCGCACGATTATCGCCCTCGGTAGTTCTCCCGCTTTTGGTCTTCTCGCCGGAATCCGATTTGCCCACTCCACCTCCATGGGGCCCGCAGGGGCCTCAGCACCCATCAGTGAGCTCAGCATCTTACTTGCGTACTCTCCATAGTCCACTCCTTCCACACCCTCAGGGAGACCTAGTATCCGAAGGTTCTTCCTTCGCGCTCCGTTTTCTTGGGCCTCGATCCTTTCAGTACACTTTTTATGAAGTGCCTCGTGCGTCTGAGTCTTAACCGCCAGGCCCAGGATCTCGTCCTCAATATCTGTCACCTTCTGCTCCACCACGTGGAGCTCAGTCTCCTGGGTCTTTAATGTCTCCTTGAGCCCCTCAATTGCCTGTAGCATCGGGGTCAGCACCTCCCTCTTCAGCAGCTCCACGCACCATCTCACGATTTCATCCTGCTCAGGCCCCCATGTCGCCTGCGCTTTCTCCGCCGCCATCTTGTACTTCTCTCTTTCTGACCCTTTGGTCGACGATTCCTCGTGCTGCAGCCGCCGCCGCCGGTTTTTTCCTCCTTCGTTTGGGGGGGACTCCCTTCTCACACACCCCACACCGGGTTGCGTCGTCGAAAAATTCCCCGTTGGGGCTCTTAAAATAGCCCGAAGGTCCGTCGGAGCTGGAGCCGCCGAAACGTGCGGCTAGCTAGGCATCACCGCAACCGGAAGTCGACTCCTGTTCATTTCTGGTGGCATGTACAGCATCTTGGGCAGTCCCTACACAAAGAGAAAAGAAACATGATGGATAGTTGAAAGAATTCTGCACGCAGGTAAATTGTTGGTCACCAAGGTTACACTGTTGGTGAATAGATGTTCCTGGGTGAGTTTGTTGTCTTGCTGCCAAGTCACATTCTTGGCTCACAACATCTCCACCAATTTGAGGTCCACCTCCTCTCTTGGTGATTCAAAATGAAGAAAGTTGGCAGCCCTGCCACGGGTTCATTTTCTGTCTCTTCGGTTGTATATGACTTTCTCAGGCAAAATGTACACTTTCAATACTTGATACTTGGAAATTACCGCAGGGTTCAACCTATGTTTGGCGAATCTTGACTATACAAGGTACAAGTGGTTTGAAATAGCAAATTGTCTTGAAGTTGCAAACCAAGTTGAAGCATTATGGAAATGATGAGATGGGTTACGTCAGTACTTCTCAAGTTCCACAGCTGATCCTGCACCATGTTGAAGACACAATGCGTGAAGACTCAATTTGCATTATATAATTGTGGGTAATCTTTACTCTAATCATTCTTCCTCAGGCTGAACAATTTATTCCTCTTCTGTGCTTGCAACCAATCTACGTGATAAATAGCATTCACTCAATTCCACCAGTTCCTGCCATGGTTCCCTCTCTCCGAAAGATTCTCCGGCCCGGATGGGCCGAAGTCCCGCTGCTAGGATGCCTGTCCCACCAGCGTGGATTAAACCACTTCTCTTACCGGCGGGACATGGCGGCGTGGGCGGGCTCCGGGGTCCTGGGGGGGGGGGGGCGTGGGGCGATCTGGCCCCGGGGAGTGCCCCCACGGCGGCCTGGCCCGCGATCGGGGCCCACCGATCCGCGGGCGGGCCTGTGCCGTGGGGGCACTCTTTTCCTTCCGCCTTCGCCACGGTCTCCACCATGGCAGAGGCAGAAGAGACTCCCTCCACTGCGCATGCGCGGGAATGCCGTGAGCGGCCGCTAATGCTCCCGCGCATGCGCCGTCTGGAGATGTCATTTCCGCGCCAGCTGGCGGGGCACCAAAGGCCTTTTCCGCCAGCTGGCGGGGCGGAAATCAGTCCGGCGGCGGAAATTAGTCCGGCGCGGGCCTAGCCCCTCAAGGTTGGGGCTGGGCCCCCCAAGATGCGGAGGATTCCGCACCTTTGGTGCGGCGCGATGCCCGACTGATTTGCGCCGTTTTTGGCGCCGGTCGGCGGACATCGCGCCGATACCGGAGAATTTCGCCCAAGAGCCAGGCCATCCCGATCCCGAGGGGGTCACCCAGAATACACGGACCTGTCACCAAGTCGCTCCCCATCACTCGCCCGGGTCTTGGTACCAGCCCCCAGCAAGCACCACAATTTTTAAACAGTTTTTCAAACTTTGCTTATCTTCTCTCTTCCCCCTCGTCAGCCATGCGCCCAGTTCACATTTGTAGTAAATCGCTTCCACGTGACTTCTGCCTGAGAGGGGTGGAGCATCATGGAGGTCCAATACATAGTGGGTCAAATGCGCTAATCACATTTGAATGGATGCATATGCCGGTTTTGCATGCCTCAGCTGCACAGGGCAAAAACCTCGTTATTGCCATCGGAGAGGGACCGGAGTATGTCACCCGAATCGGCGTCGGCCTGGATAGAGTGGATGTGGAGAGGATGTTTACACTCAAAGGAAAAACTAGAAGCAGAGGACACAGCCTCAGACTAAAGGGACGACCCTTTAAAACAGAGATGAGGAGGAATTTCTTCAGCCAGAGGATGGTGAATCTGTGGAACTCCTTGCCGCAGACGGCTGTGGACGCCAAATCACCGAGTGTCTTTAAAACAGCGATAGATAGGTTTTTGATCAATAAGGGGATCAGGGGTTACGGATAGAAGGCAGGAGAATGGGGATGAGAAAAATATCAGCCATGATTGAATGGCGGAGCAGACTCGATGGGCTGAGTGGCCTAATTCTGCTCCTATGTCTTATGGTCTTATGGGAGCGGACCTCGATTCAGGCCGGATGCCTGATTCTCCCTCGATTGTGGTTTGCGTTTGTGGCGTCGCGAGGCGGAGAATTTTGTCCATTGTCCCGAAGCTGCTAGGTCAAACACTTGATTGTCTCGGGGGGCGATAGAGTACTTCAGCAGCAGGAAACTGCGGACAGGCCTGCAGGATATAATTCCTGCCATTACACATGAGATGCATTTTAAATCAATGCTAGTTTAAGTTTGGTTCTTGCTATGGAGCACACAAGACTATATTGATGCAGGTAATGATATCAGGCACTAAGCATAGAAAATAGGACAGAAGTGGATGATGCTTGACCTTCGCCATTTGCTGTTGCCATGGGAATTTGATATTTCCCCCTAATCAAGTGAGTGCACATTGCCTCCACCTGCAGTTAGATGCAACTCATTAGATAAGGTGAGAGGGAGCATTCCTCCCTCTCTGCCAGGAGGCTTCAACCACAGCACTCATCGCCTCAGCTGCAGACGTCTCATCAGTGGCTTGCATCAGTGGTCCAGTCACTCCTCCCCCTTATAAATGCCAATCCTTCTCAGCAGGCACACATACACCGATGACTTGGCCAGGCTTTTCAAATGACCCAGCTCACCAAATTCAGGCATGACGAATGCATCTGTCGGAGAGAGGTGTACAGGGAAAATAAGTCCCAATATCACTGGTTGATAGAAGTTTAATTTCACCATAAACTATTCTGTAGATTGGGTCAAAATCTTGGAGCTCCCTCCCTAACAGCACTGTGGGTATACCTACACCACATTGCATGCAGCACTTCAAGAATGCAACTCACCACCACCTTCTCAAGGACAATTTAGGCATCGGCAATAAATTCTGGCCAAGCCATCAACACTCACATCCCTTGAAGGAGCATTACCAAAATGTTACACAGCTAGAAATCACTGTTGACAAATGTTTCTGTCTGCTTGTTTCCTGAAGGTGTTAACCCATTTAATATAAATAGATTAAGATATCCAACAGAGGAATGCTGCGCAAACGCTTAAGTGATCATTTATTGATATATTACTAGCATTGAGATTATTATTCTTTGCGGATATTTGTCTCTATTCTCTCCTGAAAATCTTACCCCACTCACCTTCATGGCCTGGGGGGTAGGGGTGGAGTTGGGGGTGAGAGAATGTGACAGATGTCTTCAATGCAGCTCCTTGACAAGTTTGCCAAGAGGTACATATCAGCAATTCTGGAAGGTTCTTTTTCATCAATCTCCATATGACTTAACTAAAACTGACAACATTTACAAGTCTACATGCAAATGTCAGTCAAGAATTTAAGTCTAATCAGATGTAAAGTGCTCTCATTAAGTAGAGACCTTCAACCAGGTCACCATATTGAGCATCATAATAAAACAGGAGAATTTTTAAAAATGCTTTATTGTTAATATACATCTTTTTACTAAAGGATGGTTAACTGCTTAAAAAGTCATAATAATGTCACTATTCTTTCTGTAGATTAGTCCAGTTCAACTGCTATTTGCATTTTAATTAGATATTCAGTGGTTAAAACGTAATGGCCTCTAGAAGTGAATGCAAGCACCATGATGTGACTAACCTGTGCTTGTTATTTCCAATGTGGGCACCAAGCAATCTTCATGCTAACTGGCACATGATTGCAGCATGCAGCCAGAGCTAAACACACTGTTGAGTGGCTGCATACCTCAGCAGGGAGCCCAAGTTTGTACGAGGCGAACACCACTTAAAACTCAGTTGCACATCTTAAAGCTTGGAGCAGGTGCTGAAGCTGTTTGTGGAAGAGTGTGTGAACAGGAGCAAGAGTTAATTATGGTGTAACAGGGGGGAAAGAATGTGCTCTAATGTTCTCTAGAACTGCACTGCATGTCCAGTCCAGGAGGTGGAGAGGAGAGAGATGACACCTACCACAAGGAGAAAGGAAGCCCTCCCAGACTAACATTTAAAGGCAGTGGGAGCAGATAATAACAATGATAATCGCTTATTGTCACAAGTAGGCTTCAAAGAAGTTACTGCGAAACGCCCCTAGTCGCCATATTCCGGCGCCACAGTCATCGTAACCAATAGCAGCTGTCTAGCCCAAAGGACCTGGAGGCAGTGCAGCAAAAATTTTGATGTGCTCATGTTGGTCGTCAACGCCAGTGAATGTATCTTCAAACACCAAATCCTACCAGTTGCATTATTAATTTCATGTGCTGCGCAATGCAGCACACCACCATCACACACCTACGAACAATGTCTATTAATCAATGTCTACGGCCCGATTACGTGGATAAAAGTTTAAGTCCGCTTTTGGATGTGTTTGGCGGGGTATTTCTCAGCAGCTGCTGTGCCGAGAATAAGCCCGCTGTTCAATGGCACTTTGCCGTTTTCTTTGGCCTCAGGGTGTTTTCCCCGCCGAGGCAGACTTAAAGAGATTTCCTGCTGCCGAGCTCCCCCTTCACCTCCCAGCCTTGTTTAGGCTTCTGGGAAACTCCCTCACCACCCACTCCCCCCACCATTGGACAAGGCCACCCCTGAGTCCGAACCCTGGCAGTGTCAACCTGGCACCTGGGCATCCTGGCAATGTCAGCTTGGCACCCTGACAGTGTGGCTCAGGCACCCTGACAGTGCTGAGGTAGCACTCCCAGGATTCTCAGCTGACACTGTCAGGGTGCCAGGCTGGCAATGCCAAGATGCCTGCATGCCAGGGGGAGTGCCAGGGCACCACCCTGTCCTGTCGCCGACCACTCGAGTGTCTCTAATGGCCTTCGAGACCCCAAAGGTGCCATAATGCCTGGGCCACATTTGTATAGACCATTACTAAATGCTGCCCTGGTGAGGTCCCGCAGGCAGGGCCATTGACTCCCAGCTGTTGGGTAAAAGCGGCATCTGGATATTTAAATGAGCCTAATGAGCACCAGACACCAATCCTGTTCGAATGATCCGCTCCCCCGCCAACAGCGGCAGTGAACCAAGCGTCCTGCACTGGAGGGAGGATACAAATCGGTCATTAGCACCCATTTGCATCTGATTAACAGGTCGGAAGCCCAAGTATCCAACACCTCCCCCCCCCCCCCCCCCCCCCCCACACACACACATTATGCACCAACCTCAATAGTGGGAAATCCTCCCGGCAGGAATTGGTGCAAGTTTTCCCAAGCATGGCCCTGACGTAGTGGACCTGTGCTGGGTCAAGGGATCAATGCACAGAGGAGGTGTCCCGTGAAGTCCATCAGGCAACCTCTCTCCCTCCCACAATGTAAATCCTGCCCACCCATTCCCATCAGACCCCCATCAGACCCCCATCAGAGGCCCATCAGAGCCCCCCAATCAGAGACCCCTATCAGACTCCCCATCAGAGACCTCCCATTAGTCACCCCTGCCTGAAAGCTGAACAGCAGTCCAGGTAGTACAGTGAAAAATTATTGCATTTTCACTTACCCTTTCCTAAAATGGCTGCCTGAGACAAAAGCCTTTAAAGCAACAGCTGCTACAAGTGTTAGAGGCTTCCTTCAAAGCCAAGTAAACTTCAAAGGGCTTCAAATCCCTTGCCAGCCTTTGAAATGCAAATCTCCCATTCAGTTCACACAGCAATACATTGCATTAGCCAGTGATTGACAGTTTTATTACTCCAGAAAGAGCTGCTTGGGGGTTGTTGCTCTAACTTTCTCTTCATACTTGAATTCATCTCCCTTACCCTGCCGTGACATTAATAACAATGTTTATAAACACACTTGCTATGACTGACAACTCCTCACCACATCAAAAGCAACTAAGTGTTCTGCTGTGAAAAAGAGGAATTGAGAAGGTGGACATTATCATTGGAGTGCCCTTGATTAAGGCTGTGGTCAGTGGCAGAGCTGAAACTATCAAAATTGATGGTATCCTGAATCCTAATCTTCTTTCTCGCATCGCACTCCTTCTTAGCCCCCAAACTCTTATCATTGACAAGCTGCAGCTGGAATAAGCATGTACCCTTTTCTTTTCACCATCTCCCACACTGCTGATTCCATCATAACCCTACGTTGTACTCTTTACCTTTCAGAGACCCAAGAACTGCCACTGGGTTCTAAGTATGCTCCTAATGGAAGAGATCTCGATGGGTTTAAGGAGGGGATTCCAAAATTTGGTCCTAGATCATTCAAAATCTGGTTGTAAATGGGAAGGGAGGGTGGATACACGAGAGCTCAGAGTAAAAAAATTAACAGTTTAGAGTGGGGTTTAAGTGTTGGGCGGGGGCTGGTAGAGGGCGTAGAAAAGGGACTAAAAGAGGTCACAGAGGTAGGATGATGTGAGGCCATGAAGGATGTAAAAATGAGGATGAGTGTTTTACATTTTTGGGAATTGACACAGGTCAACAAGGAAAGGAATGGGGATAGGGAATGAACACAAGACTTGTAGATGGAAATACATTTATAGGCAGTGCAGGATGGAAGCCCAACTTCAAATACCTTCACTCAGATTGTTGTGATCAGGTACAAAGGGATGAATTAGTTTCTCTCTATTCAACCTCCTCGGTTGGTCACAATAAAAGTTTACATTTTTTTTGTTGAGGAAATACCCTTGCACAAATCAGAATGTATATAATTGTTTAAGCTGTGCGCCATAAGGAGCCAATCAAACAAGGTTTTACTTGAGTCAAAGAAAGCACATTTATACAACCCTAAACCTGAAGGAAAAATAAAAGCTTGACATCAAGCATTCGGACCTCATGAAGCCATTAGAGCCACACACATACACCAGAAATAAGGGGTTAGTTAGTTCAAAAAGATAAAAGAACCTTTCTTCGATTTTCCTTGGGGTATAGATTTTAAACGTTGCAGCAGATTTGGGTTAGCTGGTTTTTTAGATTTGGCTAGATGTAGAAGATGTTGCAATTGTTACAAAACCTCGGTTCAATGGTAGAGTTGACTTCTTTATCCAAACAATAAGTTTATTTCAAAAGAGAGCGACAGAGAGAAATGACAGTGCTCAGCTTGTTTCCTCTGCTGAAGGCTTTCTAAACACTTGCAAAGCCTCTCTAGTGGCTGGTAGCCTTGCCTTGAAATACTTCACCCATTGTGTATTTCAACAAGGTTTTGGGTGGGTCTGGCTGTGGCAGCTATTGTTTCAATATCCAGTACTTTGCATTTTTAATGTTGCCTCAGACAGTTATGAGTTGTCTCTCTCTTATAGGACATGTCTCTCTCTTCACACTTCCCTGAGGGTGATTTGTTGGTTTCCCACCCCAACCTTGAAATCTGACCTTGCATTTTTAAGCAGTTTGCTCTGTCTGAGTTCAAATTCCAGTCAGTTGAAATTTGAAAAGTTATATTTTCAAAAACAATAGAGCGGAACCTCATAACAAGATATTAATTCAATATTAAATAACTATTGATTCAACCTTCAATTGTAGCATGACTACTACATGGAGACAAAGATTAAGCCTGTTTAATATAACCATACAGGAGTCTCCTTTCATACCTGTGAGAAAATTGGCAGAATTATGGGAAATTACATAAAAAGCAGTTTTTATTCATGTATGCAGTTTAATCTTTGTTTACAATGGGAGACCATTATTATCAAACTCTTTGAAGTATTAAGTAGTATTGAGTTGTCGAATTGTCTAATTTGTGACCTTGTTATCGTAAACTTGAACCCCATTGATACCTGAATGTGTGATGAATTTTATCATTTGGTTCAATGGGAAGCAAAGCTGACACCTCTGTATCTTCCTTACAGCTGTGCTCCTCTTATTAGGTGGAATTAATTTCAAGCCCATTGTGAAACTGCTTGTTTATGGTGCTTCCGGAAAGAGTCTTCACTTGAGTGACAAAGGGGAGTGTTTGCAAATTCACAGCTGAAATGTAATCTCTGAAAAAATTTAATTGGAAGATTCCTGTTAACATTTTGTTTTTTGACAGGCTGGTGGAGTTGGCTGTGTCAGTACCAATCAATCCATATTGGGGAGTCCTTTCCAAATGTTTGGCTTATAGCAAGGCGGTCTCAGATCCCTTTGTATACTCTTTGCTGCGTCATCAGTATAAGAAGACATGGATGGACATTATTAATAGACTGCTCAAACGAAGCTCCTTAAACTCCTCTGCACTGACAGGTGAAACGCTAAACAGCAATTGTGTACATACAGCTGAATGAAATAAATTTTATGAATGGAACAGTTCGGCAGATACCTGCATTGGGGTTTTTACTGAATATGTGTCTGATGGAATGTCCGACTTCACTCTGTTTTCTACTACTTTCGACAATTGTTTTGGTTAATGTTCAAAGGAAACTTCTCACAGCTCACCTTCACACTTTTGTAATTGTCATTTTTATTTTGGTTCTTTTCTCAAGCGTACTTGGATGATTGCTGCGTACTTTCAGTGAGGTCCTGTAAGCTCACAAGTAAAGTCATCTTGTAATGTCTCTGGGAAGGTGTAGGTGCACCGGTGAGTAAGAATGATGAGAGCTGAAATACCTTAATTAGAGGATAATCATTGTCAACCAATCAAAAGGCAACATTTAGAATTCAATCTCAACTGATATCAGCAACAATCACTAATTGTGTTTCTTTTTCAAGTCGGAGCCTTGACCATGTATGGCATCAAATGGAAATCACTGAGGGAACTATAATTGGAGAAATACAAACAGAAAATGCCAGAACTATTTAGTGGATCTGCCAGTATCTACAGAGAGAGAGAAAAACAGAGTAAAAGTTTCAGGTCGATGAACTTTCTCCACAGATGCTGCCAGATCTGCTGTGTACTTTTGGTATTTTTTGTTTTTATTTCAGATTTCCAGCACCTGTTGTATTTTGCTTTCCGATTATTTGAGAAGATGGTTTCTGAGAATAACTTCATTTGAGATCTTGAACTCGGCAGTAAACACTGAGCTTCATTGGAATCATCAGCTCAAGCTTTATCTTTCTTTGCACCATCTAACCTTTGTTATGAATTTATCGATACAGTTTTATAAATCATAGGACCAGCTGAATATTTTCAGATATCCCACCGAGAATGAGTTAGTCTTCAAGAACATTGGTGAATAAATTAGTTTCATTCTTCATAACTTGACTTATATTGAAATATGGAAAGTCATGTCTGCACTGGCCTTCATTCTCTCAACTAGGGAATAAATAAGCTTTTAATGTTCAATACATATTCAACATCATTTATTTGAGTAGGAACATAATTAAAGCTTTTAACTTGACAGACGGTCACTTCAGAATTAAATTTACTGGAAAACAATCTCAATTTTACCACTATTATTTCTGTATAATCCTGTGAATGTACACAGAGACTTGTCCGTTACCTGTATGTATGTACACAGAGACTTGTCCGTTACCTGTATGTATGTACACAGAGACTTGTCCGTTACCTGTATGTATGTACACAGAGACTTGTCCGTTACCTGTATGTATGTACACAGAGACTTGTCCGTTACCTGTATGTATGTACACAGAGACTTGTCTGTTACCTGTATGAATGTACACAGAGACTTGTCCGTTACCTGTATGAATGTACACAGAGACTTGTCCGTTACCTGTATGTATGTACACAGAGACTTGTCCGTTACCTGTATGTATGTACACAGAGACTTGTCCGTTACCTGTATGAATGTACACAGAGACTTGTCCGTTACCTGTATGTATGTACACAGAGACTTGTCCGTTACCTGTATGTATGTACACAGAGACTTGTCCGTTACCTGTATGAATGTACACAGAGACTTGTCCGTTACCTGTATGTATGTACACAGAGACTTGTCCGTTACCTGTATGTATGTACACAGAGACTTGTCCGTTACCTGTATGAATGTACACAGAGACTTGTCCGTTACCTGTATGTATGTACACAGAGACTTGTACGTTACCTGTATGTATGTACACAGAGACTTGTCCGTTACCTGTATGTATGACCTGTCAGTCAATCAGTCGGAAGTCAATAAGCGATGGTGACATTTTGTTATAGAAGGGTGTTCAGAATGAGTTCCACACATTGTAGTCAATAACCTTCAAGATATTAAAGCTGATCATTATGATATATATTAGTAACTTTCCAGCTAGTCCATTGTGAGATGTAAGAGAGGGAGCTGAACAACTTAAATCAGCCACTCAGTCAGTCACAAAGATGGATGACCTTTTACTCTGTCATAATTTTTTTGTGAAAAGGATTGATACTATTATCTTTCTTGAAGCTCTCAAATTCCAAACTATAATGGATTGCTATACTCACGCCCATGAAGCACCCCACAATTAGTATAAGATTAATCAATGAATGCAGATTGAAGTAAAAATCTCAGATGTTGCTGAGGTGACGCTTCTAGTGTAACCGTCCTTTTAATCTTTCTATTAATGAAAACAAATGGAGAACATTAGACGGTAAATCTAACGACAATGCTGCATTATCCGTTGTAGCCTACATTGATAATTACAGGGTTCATAATAAACGCTTTGTGTGAAAAAAAACACATGAACCTTGCTCAAAGCACAGCAAAAACTCACAGGAAAGCAAATTCCAATGGTCTTATGTTCCCCATACTATGTGGTGATTTTCATAAAAGGAAAATACTGCAGATGATGGAGTTTGGAAACAAAAACAGAAAGTACTGGAGAAGCTCACCTAGCCTGGCATCATCTGTGGAGACAGAATTAACGGGCACAATTCTCCCTAAAAGTGACTAAGGGCTGGATTCTTCCGCTCGCCTGTCGCAAGAACATACATGGGCGAGCCACGGACAATAGAGAAGTCCATTGACCTCGGGTGAGATTCTCCAGTCGCTGGGCAGACACAGCCGGAGAATCCCGGACCAAGCGTCATTTTGGGTGCGAATCACGGGATGATTTCCCTCGAGTGTTTGGGCGCGATCCAGATCTCAATTCACCAACACTTTGTCATTTTTTTGGAGGTTGGGGAGATTCTCACTGAAAGCACCTACACCTATAGGGTGGGATTCTCCGATCCCCCAGCCACATATTTCACTGCCGCACGCCATTTATTGACAGTGGGATTCTATCCTCCAACCACTTGTCAATGGGATTTCCCATTGAAACCACCCCATGTGTGGCAGGAAACCCATTGGGGTGGGGTGGGGGGCTGCACTGCCAGCAAGTAAAGTGAATCCCGACGACTGTAGAATTCCAGCCTTAGAAATTTTTATGGAGTGGGGACCTAAAGACCATCTCCCCAGAAATCAGGACGCCCTTTTTAAAAGGTGGCCAAATGTCAAAGTTAAGTTGAAGGTCCCCGACATCCCGCCCCAAGGACATCGCGATCCCCCCTCCCCCCAAAGACAGAGGCAACCCTTGACCCCAGAGGAACAATCTTTCCCCATCAATAAATTTCCATGTCACCCCGCACACCACCCAGGCATGAGGGCGACACGCGCTGACCCCCATCCATCTTCATCAGCATTGGGCCATTTTCGCACCATCCCAAGTGAGCACACCCTGTTATAGGGTCACTGAGTGCCCCCACCTTTAAGGTCAGCCCCCTTTCAACCCCCCTTTCAGGCCCCCCTTTTCAGGCCCCCATCTCATTCCCCACCCCCCCCCCGCCCATGCGTCCGCTTCACCCCCAACCTTCATACCCCATTCATCCGCTTCATACCACACTTCATAGCACCCACCTTTCAAACCCCTTCAGGCCTCCACCCTTCAGGCCCCCCATTTATGTACCCTCTTCATGCCCCCTTAAACTCCCTTTCATGGCCATAGTCTCCCTCAGACGATGCTCATTGGCAGTGCCCATTGGCACCCTGGCACTGCCCCTGGCACTCTGGAAGTGCCTGCCTGGCATTCCTGCAGTGCCAACCTGGCAGGTTGGCACTGCCAAGGTGCAGGTAGCAAGGTGACATGTCAGCATGCCCCAGGTTCCAGGAGCACTGCCAGTCACTGTCCTGCCATGTCCCCAACCACCCGGGGGCTCCAATGGCCACCGGGTCCCCCCCCCCACCCCACACCCCACCCCCAGACATGGCCATCAAGTCTGGTTTCCATTTTTCGTAACCAGTACTAATTGGCCCCAGCCTCATGATGTACCAGTGGGGAAGGTGAATCCTGGGATCCAGGAGACTCCGGCATCGAACAGGCTGAACATATTTATGTAAGTTTTAAGACTGATTTAAATATTCGAGTCTGGCTCAATAAGCTCCTGATCTAGATCGGGTCAGGGGCTACAGGTCGGGAGCATCACGATTGGTTCAGCATTCGGCGCGAATCCCGATTAGAGGCCCTCCCGCTATTCACCAGGAATAGCAGGATCAGCGCTGGGTGCAACGCAGCCAGAAAATCATGCCCGGGATTCACGCCACCCCCCGGCGATTCTCCGACCTGGTGGGGGGTCGGAGAATCCCGCTCCCGATTCTGTTTTTTCCAATTAAGGGGTAATTTAGCGTGGACATTCCACCTAGCCTGCATATCTTTGGGTTGTGGGGGTGAGACCCATGTAGACATGGGGAGCATGTGCAAACTCCACCCGGAGAGTAACCCAGGGCCAGGATTGAACCTGGGTCCTCAGCGCTGTGAGGCAGCAGTGCTAACCACTGCGTCACCATGCCGCCCCACAGCATCCCCAAAGCTGACATTTATCAATAAATCTAGGGGCGAGATCTTCCAGCTGTTCAGGCCGGCAGGATCCTCCGGTTCTGCTGATGGCGCTCCCCTGCCCTCGGTTTCACAGTGGCATGGGGTGGATTCAATGGAAAATTCCACTGACAGTGGCGGAACCAGAAGATCCTGCCAACAATGGGCCCCCTCGCGCCACCGAGAAACATACTGTGGGGAGGCCAGAGAATCTCGCCCATAGTGTCCAGAAGTTGCTATTTCAAATGTCAGAATTTGACCCCTGCATTCCTCCAGTCCTCTGAAAGTAACACTGGTCACATGAAACGAGTGTAGCTTTTCACACAGTAACACGGCCTTTTCACCTGTCCTCCTGAACAGACTGTAAAGAGTAGCTCCTGCCGAGATCCTTCTTCACAAAGACGTGTCAGATCCCAGTGACGTCACTGGGAATTGACTGCGGTTTTTCTTAAGTAGTCTGAGTGGGAAGTGGCAGTTCGTCACCCCCCAGGGCAGAACTATGGTAAAGAAGTGTCCTTATTTTTTATTCACTTTCCTTCTTGTGCCAGGAGAAGGTGGATGCTCCTCTGGCCCCCACAAGGAAGGTTTAGGTCCTCCCGACACTATAACTTCAACCAACCCCAATTGCAAGACTCTTAAGAGAGGGTCTGGCAGCCAACCCCAGTACTTAGCTGTTGTCGTAAGCGATCGCTGGATGATGTGGTTTTTGCCACTTGCTACCCAGAATCAGCCTATGAGATTTAAAACAGGCCAAACCATTAAGTAGGCCATAGGATGGATTCTCCGATCCCCCAGCCGCATATTCTCGGTGATGCACCATTCACTGGTGGCTGGATTCTAACTACCCGCCACTTGTCAATGGGATTTCCCATTGTAACCACCCTACACCGGCCAGAAACCCACGGGCGGGAATGCGCTGTTGACGGGAAAAGTGAATCACAATGACTGGAGAATTCCGGCCCATGTCTCTACCACTGGCAGTTAAAATCCAAGCCAATGACTTTGTTGCTCCAAATGATCAAAACATTATTTATTTGGTCACTAAAATATTTGAAGCTAGTGTAATTTCTGACTTGCTATTTATGGCAGTACACTATATTCAAAATAAATTCGTGGAGAAGAATATTTACCTGCCAATGATCACATCCAACTCAAATCTAGTTGAGGTTAATTGGGGTTTTTTGAGCTTCATTTGCAATAGATCAGACTGGAACATTTACCTTTTGGCGACATACGTTTTCTTCCAAGTTCAAACAATCATTTGAAAATTGTGTAGATTCTGTCAGGATAGAATTTGCTTTTCAAATTGGAAAGTTGAGATTAAAACAATGGCCCAATAAATCTTTGCAGCTTTTTAAATACCTAAAACTTTTAATTGCACTCTGGATGAAAATTATATCATGGAATGAAAAGCAAATTCATTGCAATGAATACTTTATTAAAATGCTTTTTTCAGTCCGCATGAGAATGGTTTGACAATATGAAGATTATAATAATAGTTTAACTTTTCTACAATGATCGCTCCAGTAAGTTACCGGGAATAGGATAAGCATGGTCTTATTCAAGTATTTGAAGATTTCAATCGATAAAAGTCCCATGATAAAATTGACTTTTTGAACCACTTCATTTGGGGGGATTGGATTTTACGCAGGGATGGAATACGCACCCCCCCACCTCCGCCCCCCCCCCCCCCCCGCCCCCCCTCCACCCCCGAACCCTGACTGAAAAGTTTGTTGGCTGAACAGAAACCCAGCTGCTTGTTGGGCCGAATTGGTTAGTAGGGCGACTTCTGCCCCCATCTAGGAGGAGGATCTTCCTACACAGCTACCTACCAATCTGATTGGCTAGCAGTTCTGTAGTCCCACCAGCCCCGGAAGTAAGTTGTGGCCACTGCTGGGATTATAAACAATCCACAGAGAAGAATCATCGAATCCCTACAGTGCAGAAGGAGGCCATTCAGCCCATTTGGTCTGTACCAACCCTCTGAAAGAGCACCCTATCCAGGCCCATGCCCCCATCCTATCCCGGTAACCCCGTAACCCCAGCTATTCTTTTGGAAACTAAGGGGCAATTTATCATGGCCAATTCACCTAACCTGCACATCTTTGGACTGTGGGAGGAAACCGGAGCACCCGGTAGAAACCCACGCAGACACGGGGATAATGTACATGCAGACAGAAGAGTTATATAGGACCGGAACGTTTTGGCCGTTCACGCCGGTGGGTTCTTCTGGTCCCGCTGACAGCGCACCCCACTGTGGGTTTCATGGCGTTGAGGGGTGCACGGGAAACCCCGCTGACAACAGCAGGACCAGAAGATCCCGGCACCAGTCAATGGCAGGCCAGCGCTGCAAAACATGTGGCAGGTGTGTGATAAATCCTGCCCATGGATCCCCAGCCCCAGGTATGTTAAGAATGTTTACCCCAGAGTGGGAGATGTGAGGGAGGGGCAATTGGGGGGATTTGGGTTTAGAGGCCAGCTGGAGAGGGATAAAATCGGGTGGGGAGGTGGGGGGGGGGGGGGGGGGGAAGTGTGATCTTGAAAGGGGGGGACTCCAGTATCCACAGGTGCTCCCAACGGTCACAGGAGATCACCCCACCCCAAGAGGAGGTACCCTCTTTCCTGCCCTGCAGGAACCCATCCAATGAAAGCTCTTGGGCTGCTTTCCTTGGGTGTCATTCTCCGACCCCACAGCGGGTCGGAGAATGGCCGTTGGCCGCCGTGAATCCCGCCCCCGCCGGTTGCCGAAGTCTCCGGTACCGGAGATTGGGCGGGGGCGGAATTCGGGCCGCGCCGGTTGGCGGGCCCCCCCGCTCAATTCTCCGGCCCGGATGGGCCGAAGTCCCGCTGAGAAATTGCCTGTCCCGCCGGCATAAATTATAGTAGGTATTTACCGGCGGGACAAGGCAGCGTGGGCGGGCTCAGGGGTCCTGGGGGGGGCGCGGGGCGATCTGACCCCGGGGGGTGCCCCCACGGTGGCTTGGCCCGCGATCGGGGCCCACCGATCCGCGGGCGGGCCTGTGCCGTGGGGGCACTCTTTCCCTTCCGCCTCCACCATGGCGGAGGCGGAAGAGACTCCCTCCACTGCGCATGCGCGGGAAACTTTCAGCGGCTGCTGACGCTCCCGCGCATGCGCCGCCCCGATATGTCATTTCCGCGCCAGCTGGCGGGGCAACAAAGGCCGTTTCCGCCAGCTGGCGGGGCGGAAATCCCTCCGGCGCCGGCCTAGCCCCTCAATGTTGGGGCTTGGCCCCCAAAGATGCGGAGCGTTCTGTACCTTTGGGGCGGCACGATGCCCGTCTGATTGGCGCCGTTTTGGGCGCCAGTCGGCGGACATCGCGCCGTTTGGGTGAATTGTCTCTGCCCTCCCCAGCAAAATAAGCAATTGCAGTGGAGGCAGAATGAGGCCATTAATTGGCCACTTAAGGGCTTCAATATACCCTAGGGTAGACGGGATGCCTCATACCTTCCTTATCTATGGGGCGGCAGGGTAGCACAATGGTTAGCACTGTGGCTTTACAGCGGCAGAGTCCCAATATCGATTCCCGGCTTGGGTCACTGTCTGTGCGGAGGCTTTATGTTCTCCCCTGTGTCTGCATGGGTTTCCTCTGGGTACTCCGATTTCCTCCCACAAGTCCTGAAAGACGTGCTTGTTAGCTGAATTGGACATTCTGAATTCTGTCTCTGGCGCAGAAGTGTGGTGACTAGGGGCTTTTCACAGTAACTTGATTGCAGTGTTAATGTAAGCCTAATTGTGACAATAATAAAGATTATTATTACCATAATGCTGGAGAAGGGTCGAGGGTGGGTGGGAAGACAGCAGAGGCAGGCAGCCCGTTTTATTTTACCTGCCCCCCCCCCCAAAAAAAAACATATTTTGATTGGAATCTTCAGGGAAGAAGTATTTTCAGCCACTTCTTTGTATATGCAAATAGGCTCTTTTGTTTGCTCTGCAAAGGCAAAACCTCGACATGCGTACAGTTTAGATTCCATTCAAAATTCTTTACATTCTATGTCAGTTAAAAATGCAAAAGGGAAGTGATAAGCTGTTTTCCATTTTATGACATGTTGGCTTTTTTGACCCTCTCAAATGAAGTGAACCTCAAAGATTTAATTCCACTGAAAATATAGGAATTCAACCATGAGCTATGTATAAACTGCATTTGAGTAATTGTATTTATGCACCATACTTATGATTATCTATAGTGATATGAGTTCAATCGTAATGTCTTGGCTACAGAAGAGAATAGGTTAATCAGTTACTGTTCCCCACCTACTCAAACTGCTGTTACAATATTCATGTGGCACCAAAACCAGAAAGTCACTATCGTGGGTTACTCACGCACTTTAAATGCACTTTTAATTTTGCAGGAAACTAGACTACTGATAGTATGAGAAAGTGATTCCAGTATAAGTGAAAGAGCGTTATTTCATGCACGTGCTTGCCAAGCATTGTAGACTAACAACTGGATTAACCATATTCTATTCTTCCAGTATTTAACGATGCATAAAGTGTGCGTGCTTCAGAAATACGGGTAGAAACAAAAGCTGCAATCCCAAGGCCACTAGCCACTCTCGGGAAATACTTAATGGAGCCCATTGGAAAGGTTGTGAACAGAAGGCGGGGAGAATCAGGCAGGAATGCAGGCAATGGATTCACAGTGTGAGTAAAATTGTCCACAATTAAATGGGGGTGGGAAGGGCCTGATGCCTTGTGTCCTTGGATCCAGTGCCCCTGGAAGAATTATTGGCAGCAGCCATCCATTTATTTCCACTGGCTCAGCCAGCAAAATCGCAACCCTAGTTTCAAGAACAGGTAGCTTTAATAATCATGGCATTAACCTATTTTCTTTGATGTTAGGTTCCTGTTAATTTTGCATAAAGGAGCATCGACTGGAATTAGCATCCTAAACACACAAACCACCATATGTCTTTGAAACTAGTCTCTGTTGTGAAGACTTAAATAGGTCAATGTAGTAAATAGACTGAAAGGAATGGAGGTAAGTAAATAGTAGGATGCATTTAATGGAATGATTTTTTTCAAAGTGTACCTTCACATTCACACTGTTTTCCCTTTGGAGAAAGATTCTCAAACTGATTATCAGCCTGTTGAACCATGTAACGAATGTTCCTTCCGAGGTCAACAAGTCCTGGTGTTAGACCTGAAACTGGAGCTTCTGGGTCAGATGTAGGGGCCCTACCACTCTGCCACAAGACCTCATTAAACAATTCAAGGGGTTCAACAAAAATACATTTAATTGAAAAATCACGGCTCAACATGAAAGAGCCCCCCATCAATGGCTCACTAAGGAAATTAAGATTGTTTTAGATTTCAAAAGAGGCTTACCATGTTGCAAAAAAAAGGTCTGAGGATTGGGAGTGTTTTAGAAACCAACAGAGGGACACCAAAAATTGATAGAATGGAAAAAGTAGAACACGAGAGTAAACTAGTCAGAAAAATATAACTATATTGTAACAGCTTTTCTAAATATATAAAAGGAAGAGAGTAGCCAAAGTCAATATTGGTCCCTTAGAAGTCGATAAATTATCATGGGAAATGAGGAAATGGCAAAGACATTGAACAAATATTCACAGTAAAAGACATAATGTTCATACCAAAAATAGAGCATAGTACAAGGGCTAAAAAGAGTAAGGAAATTAATCTCAGCAGGGGCAGCACGGTGTCATAGTGGTCACAACGCCGAGGACCCGGGTTCGATCCCGGCCCCGGGTCACTGTCCATGAGGAGTTTGCACATTCTCCCCGTGTCTGCATGGCTCTCACTCCCACAACCCAAAGACGTGAAGGGTAGGTGGATTAGCCATGCTAAATTGCCCCTTAATTAGAAAAAAATTATTGGGTACTCTAAATTTTTTTTTTAAAATTGGTATCAGGAAGAGATAAGTACTGGAGAAAATTAAGGAACTAAAATCTGACAAATTCCCGGGACCCCTCTAGGGCTCTAAAAGAGATAGCTGCAGAGATCTGAATGTGCTGGCTATGATTTTCCAAAATTCCTTAGATTCAGGAACAGTCTCATTCAATTAGAAGTTGGCAAATGTTGCCTTACTTTTCAAGAGAGGGAGAGAAAAAGTAGTGAAAGGCAGGTCAGACAGATCATTCATGACTGGATGTGCTATGAATGCAGAGCTTTGATCTGATCACTTATTGTGGTGTAGATTAGCTCTATCTACCACATGCTGTTTCAGCTGTTTATCATACATGTAGTCCTGTGTTGTAGTTTTACCAGGTTTTCACCGCATCTTTAGTTATGCCTGGTACTGCTCCTGGCATGCTCTCCTGCATGCCTCATTGAACCAGGGTTGATCCTCTGGCTTTATGGTAATGGAAGATTCAGAGGGGTGGGTCATGAAGTTACAGATTGTGGCTGTATACAGTTCTTCTGCTGCTGATGGCCCCGATGCCTCCTGGATGCCGGATTTTCAGATGCTACCTGCTCTGATTCTATCTCATTTAGCACAGTTCTAATTAAGCAAATGGAGGTTATCCTCAGTGTGAAGATGGGTCTTTGTTTCAATAAGGACAGTGTGGTCGTCACTCCTAACAGTACTGTTACAAACTGGTGCATGGGATACAGGAAGATTGAGAAGAGTGAGATCTTCTTGGTTCTCTCACCACCTGTGGCAGGACTCAGCTGGCTCAGTCAGTAGTGGTGCTGCCAAGCCACTCTTGATGAGGGACATTGAGGTCTCCCACCCAGAGTACACTCTGTGCCCTTGCTACCCTCAGTGCTTCAAGTTGTGCTTAATATGGATGAGTACTGATGGATGGAGGGTGATCAATGGTACTCAACATGAGATTGCCTTGCCCAGGTTTGACCAGATTCCTGAGACTTCAGGGGGTCCAGAGTCATGTTGAGGACTCCAAGTGCTACTCTTCCCGATTGTATTCCACTGTGATGTCACCATGGGATGGATGATGGTGTGTCGGAGACATGATTGGCTGTAAGATATACTTCAGTAAGTATGATTGTGCCAAGCTATTGCTTAATTAATCTGTCGGAAATGTCTCCCAGTTTTGACACAAGCCCCTACATATTAGTAAGGAGGACTTTGCAGAGTCAACAGGCCAGGATGTGCCGTTGTTGTTTCGGGTGCTAAGGTCGAAGCCAGGTTTATTGACTTTTCTGCAACAGTATGATACAACTAAGTGGTTTGCTAGGCCGGGGGAGGCAGTGGAGTAGTGGTAATGCTGGTGAACTAGTAATCCAGAGATGCAGGGTAATGGTTTGGGGATTCGGGTTCCAATCCCACCATGGCAATAAGAAAATCTGGAATTAAAAGGCTAATGTCGATTGTCACAAAAACCCATCTTGTTCACTAATCTCCTTTAGGGAAAGAAATCTGTTGTCGTTACCTGGTGTGGCCAGTACATGCAACTCCAGCTCCACAGCAATGTGGTTGACACTGAAATGTTTTCAAAATATTTTTATTCTCCACGTTTTCCACTTTTTCATCAAATATACACCCGACAAAAGATAACTAACAACAATAAATACAATAGCAATCCCCCAACCAGCATCTTCTTCAACATACAAACACAAACCTCCCCCCTACATCCCAAATACAAAACAAGAAAGACCAAAAGAGAATCCTCGGTCATCCCAGACATGATAAGCAATAAACAATACACTCAACCCCGCCCCATAGCCCCCCTCCCCCCCTAATGTTCGATGGCATCCAATTCTTGAAAGTGCAGGATAAACGATGCGGATGAATTGTAGAACCCGTTCATTCTCCCCCTCAACTCAAACTTCACCTTCTCAAGCATCAAAAATTCCAGCAGGTCCTCCCGCCACTCCAAGGCACAGGGCGGAGAAGGTGACCTCCGCCCCAACCAACAGGACCCGCCTTCGAGGAATCAATGAGGCGAAGGCTAAGGCATCTGCTCCCGCACCCACCTGCAGCCCAGGCTAGTCCAACACCCCGAATATGGCTTTAGGGGCCCTGGTTCAAACCTCACAGGCACCACCCCCGAGATTACCTTAAAGACCTCCCTTTTGATATCAAGCAGGGAATTCTTAGTGCACATCACTGATATGCACAAAGTCAAAGGCCAGGGCGATAACTTGTGAATATGGTTTGCAGGGCTCCATCCACAGCGCTGACACACATTCTCCACCCCCTCAAAGAGTCGGCTCATCCTCGCCCTCGTGAGGTGCGCCCTATATACCACCTTCAACTGTATCAGCCCCAACCTCGCGCACGAGGTGGAGGTGTTTACCCTCCGGAGCACCTAGTTGACTCTCAAATGACCTCAGGGTTGGGTAATAAATGTTGGTCCAGCCAGCGATGCCCACATCCCCTGAATAAATAACAAAAATCAATTTCAGCGGGCATTTAAGAGTCAGGTTGCTGTAGGTCAGGTGTCATGGCTGGACAGCAGACTTTCTTCTCTGAAAGGCACTGGTGAACCTGATGGGTCATTCTGACAATTTGTTAGTTCCCTGACCATCATCACTGATATTGATTTTTTTGTTAAATCCAGGTTTATTAATTCATGGTGAGATTCACCGGCCATTGGAACTCTCTTTTCCCGCTGGCCGCCTGTGGCATGGGGTGGCTTCAATGGGAAGCGACAGGAGTAGAGAATACTGCCGCCAGTGAATGGCATGCCACCAAGAAACATGCAGCTGGTGGAATGGGGAATGCTACCCAATGTCTCCAGAGTATTAATCAAGATTACTAGCCTAGCATTACCGTTGTGCTATTGTTCCATCTATCTGCAGGCGGGCATGTTTTTCCATTTTTCAGCTAGCTGCCAAAATCAGTGAGAGTTTCTTTAATACAAAATGAAGCAGATCCCAATTTGTTCATGGAAGACTCCGTCAGACTCAGTGATATGCATTGAGAATTCCCTGCTTGAAATCACCAAACATACACGTACATAAAAAGCAAGAGGGTAGCCAGGGAAAGGGTTGGCCCACTGAAGGATAGGCAAGGGAATCTATGTGTGGAGCCAGAGGAAATGGGCGAGGTACTAAATGAATACTTTGCATCAGTATTCACCAAAGAGAAGGAATTGGTAGATGTTGAGTCTGGAGAAGGGGGTGTAGATAGCCAGGGTCACATTGTGATCCAAAAAGACGAGGTGTTGGGTGTCTTAAAAAATATTAAGGTAGATACGTCCCCAGGGCCTGATGGGATCTACCCCAGAATACTGAAGGAGGCTGGAGAGGAAATTGCTGAGGCCTTGACAGAAATCTTTGGATCCTCGCTGTCTTCAGGGGATGTCCCGGAGGACTGGAGAATAGCCAATGTTGTTCCTCTGTTTAAGAAGGGTAGCAAGGATAATCCCGGGAACTACAGGCCGGTGAGCCTTACTTCAGTGGTAGGGAAATTACTGGAGAGAATTCTTCGAGACAGGATCTACTCCCATTTGGAAGCAAATGGACGTATTAGTGAGAGGCAGCACGGTTTTGTGAAGGGGAGGTCGTGTCTCACTAACTTGATAGAGTTTTTCGAGGAGGTCACTAAGATGATTGATGCAGGTAGGGCAGTAGATGTTGTCTATATGGACTTCAGTAAGGCCTTTGACAAGGTCCCTCATGGTAGACTAGTACAAAAGGTGAAGTCACACGGGATCAGGGGTGAGCTGGCAAGGTGGATACAGAACTGGCTAGGCCATAGAAGGCAGAGAGTAGCAATGGAGGGATGCTTTTCTAATTGGAGGGCTGTGACCAGTGGTGTTCCACAGGGATCAGTGCTGGGACCTTTGCTCTTTGTAGTATATATAAATGATTTGGAGGAAAATGTAACTGGTCTGATTAGTAAGTTTGCAGACGACACAAAGGTTGGTGGAATTGCGGATAGCGATGAGGACTGTCGGAGGTTACAGCAGGATTTAGATTGTTTGGAGACTTGGGCGGAGAGATGGCAGATGGAGTTTAATCCGGACAAATGTGAGGTAATGCATTTTGGAAGGTCTAATGCAGGTAGGGAATATACAGTGAATGGTAGAACCCTCAAGAGTATTGAAAGTCAAAGAGATCTAGGAGTACAGGTCCACAGGTCATTGAAAGGGGCAACACAGGTGGAGAAGGTAGTCAAGAAGGCATACGGCATGCTTGCCTTCATTGGCCGGGGCATTGAGTATAAGAATTGGCAAGTCATGTTGCAGCTGTATAGAACCTTAGTTAGGCCACACTTGGAGTATAGTGTTCAATTCTGGTCGCCACACTACCAGAAGGATGTGGAGGCTTTAGAGAGGGTGCAGAAGAGATTTACCAGAATGTTGCCTGGTATGAAGGGCATTAGCTATGAGGAGCGATTGAATAAACTCGGTTTGTTCTCACTGGAACGAAGGAGGTTGAGGGGAGACCTGATAGAGGTATATAAAATTATGAGGGGCATAGACAGAGTGGATAGTCAGAGGCTTTTCCCCAGGGTAGAGGGGTCAATTACTAGGGGGCATAGGTTTAAGGTGAGAGGGGCAAGGTTTAGAGTAGATGTACGAGGCAAGTTTTTTACGCAGAGGGTAGTGGGTGCCTGGAACTCGCTACCGGAGGAGGTAGTGGAAGCAGGGACGATAGGGACATTTAAGGGGCATCTTGACAAATATATGAATAGGATGGGAATAGAGGGATACAGACCCAGGAAGTGTAGAAGATTGTAGTTTAGTCGGGCAGTATGGTCGGCACGGGCTTGGAGGGCCGAAGGGCCTGTTCCTGTGCTGTACATTTCTTTGTTCTTTGTTCTTTGTTCAAACATAACCATTTTGACAGAAACACCCTCTGAATTGAGTGTTGTTATTCATCAATAGGAGAGTATTGAGAAAGAAAAATCTCTGAGATACATCAGGTGCCAAATACACTGATAGTACTTCTCACTGTTAGGTTTAATTGAACTGAACACATTTTATCAAATTGGGGCATTGCTGAACTGAACATGTACTTCTTTAAATTCTGCAGATGTTGAGCATGGCCACTTTGTTTAATTTTATTGTTATTCATTCATTCCTAATTTTATATATAATCATATAGACATAGTATTTAATGCATTGTTTTCAGGGAATAACGCAAGGTATCTAACTCAATACACTAGTTGAAGACAGTTTACATTCCCTGAGAATCACTGGACTACCTGACATGAATCATTGCCCTCAAGGGAAAAGGAAAGTTGGGAGACAAACATAGATTAAAACTTTCACTGCAGAACTTTATTTTCAAGTTCAACTATACAGTTTTTTTCTATATCAGGCAATACGATTTGTATACCTCATTGCAGTATGTTGGAAGGTGGAGTTAACATAAGGTCTAGAACTATATTAGTTTTCCCCCTGTGTAGTTATTTCACCTCTTGGCCTCATTCTTTACTTTTAATGTCAGCAGCTCTTCCTAACCCCACAATTTTCTGTGAAATGATTAGTATCTGCTCCTGCAAAATATCACAGCAAGTCAGTAAACTTATTGTATAGCAGCAATTCACAGCATAACAATTATATGATTTTTATGTTGTACTCTAATATTGAACGTCGTTACAATGATCATCAGGGTAATAATTGTTGTGAATCTCACTTATATTTGGGGTGACTTGTTTTGCCATTGTTGTATAATTGTTACTGGGGTCCTCTCATATAATGTGACCATCAAATACAATGAAGGTATTGGCAACCACTTTGAAGTGTATCACCTCCGTGACCCTGAACACGTGATGGACAATAAACGTCGATGTACTGGAGGTAAGAACATGATGATCATTGATTATCCTATTACTCAAGTGTAGGTTGCAAAATGGCTTTCATTTTGTCTTTTGTACCCTTACATTTCAGAATTTTCTTGAGGCTGTATCAAACATTCCTGTGGGAATCCTACATGCTGTGCAATGTACAAATTCAGATTTCTTAAGATATTATTATCGATCATTAGAAGGTTTAAAAGATTTAACTCATGTACAGTCGGTTTTTTACATTGTTTGACCAACTGGCTAATGTATTTATCATAAACTTCTTCTACAATTCAATTTGTGAAAAGTCTGTATAAAGCAGTGAAGATTATCCCCAGCAATGCTTTTTGAGTAGTGTTGTCTGAGTTATATCCGCAGCTTAATGTTTTTCAGCCCTGACAGCTGAAAAGTGACCTTGTTCATAATGACCAAAGCACCGGAAAGCCTGATTGTGACTATAGCAACTGAATCCATTGATAATAATGAATTATCAGTGCGGTAGTGTATTGATATCAAAGGCACATTAAAACAGCCAAACCTGAACTGCCAAACAAGACACGGGCTGGAAAGTGTTAAACACAAATGAGTATGATGTATGTTACATCTGTGATATTGAAAGTGATTCTGTGTAAGCATAAAGAAATATTAGATACTGTATTCTATTTTTAATATATGGGAATGTTGTTTGAATTTGCAAAAAAAAATTGTGATTTTATTAAATTAAATCTGAATGTTAAATAACATTGCATCAGAGTAATTTGTCCCAGTCACTAGATGAATTTTTCACTGCGTCCTTTATATGAACTTTATGTGCCTTCACTTTAGCTCACTAGATTTACTTTTGCTTAAGGATCCCAATTCCTCAGAGCATTAACATACCTTTTATCACTGAAAGGTCAGAACCCTGGTGTGAAGTAATCAATGACAAAAATCCATGACACATTACAGACGACAAATACCTTGCCTCACTGTAATTGTACAACATTGCTTCAACATGTCTTTGGAATCACTGTGGGTTTGAGGCATGTACAATAAAGATCTTGGGCGTCATTCTCCGACCCCCCAGCGGGTCGGAGAATGGCCGTTGGCTGCCGTGAATCCCACCCCCGCCGGTTGCCGAAGTCTCCGGTACCGGATATTCGGCGGGGGCGGGAATCGGGCTGCGCCGGTTGGCGGGCCCCCCCGCTCGATTCTCCGGCCCGGCTGGGCCGAAGTCCCGCCGATAAATTGCCTGTCCCGCCGGCGTAAATTAAAGTAGGTATTTACCGGCGGGACAAGGCGGCGTGGGCGGGCTCCGGGGTCCTGGGGGGGGGCGCGGGGCGATCTGGCCCCGAGGGGTGCCCCCACGGTGGCCTGGCCCGCGATCGGGGCCCACCGATCCGCGGGCGGGCCTGTGCCGTGGGGGCACTCTTTCCCTTCCGCCTCCACAACGGTCTCCACCATGGCGGAGGCGGAAGAGACTCTCCCCACTGCGCATGCGCGGGAAACTGTCAGCGGCCGCTGACGCTCCCGCGCATGCGCCGCCCCGACATGTCATTTCCGCGCCAGCTGGCAGGGCAACAAAGGCCGTTTCCGCCAGCTGGCGGAGTGGAAATCCCTCCGGCGCCGGCCTAGCCCCTCAATGTTGGGGCTCGTCCCCCAAAGATGCGGAGCATTCCGCACCTTTGGGGCGGCGCGATGCCCGTCTGATTGGCGTCGTTTTGGGCACCAGTTGGCGGACATCGCGCCGTTTGGGGAGAATTTCGCCCTTTAATACTTGTACTGCAAATCATACGACGACCACAGTGCTAAAACAGTTAATGTTTATTACAAATGTAATCTTCAAAATGCCTAGAGAAGCCAATTTAGAAACTGTATAATTAAATTTTCATGATAGATGTTGAAAATCTGCTAAATACTTATCGGGGGCACAGTTTTACTTAAAAGGCAAAAAAGATCACAAACTCTTAGAAAATTTAAAAAAATAGAAAATAGGAGCAGGAGTAGGCCATTCGGTCCTTCAAGCTTGTTCCGCATCTATTCACTATGATCACGGCTGATCATGCACCTCAGTAGCTTGTTCCGGCTTTCCCCAAATATAATTTGATTGCTTTAGCTCCAAGAGCTATTTCTAACTCCTTCCTGAAAACATACATGTTTTGGGCTGAACTACCTCCTGTGGTAGCGAATTCCACAGGCTTACCACTCACTCAGTGAAGAAATTTCTTCTCATCTTAGTACGAAAAGGTTTATTCCGTATCCTTAGACTGTGAACCCAGTTATGGACACCCAGGCTTTGAACAACAAATAAACCACCCGGCATTTTCCGTCAACCGCTCTGCCTTTTTTGGGGTCTGCATAAAATGTTATTCCAAAAATTGATGTCAGGTTTAATCTTTATGAATCAGAAAGTGTTAATAGTTTCATGAGATAATTGAAACAGTTAAATATGTTGAAATGTTTAAACAGTGATTATATTCAAATTCTGCACTTTATACTCTGGACAGCCCACATTTTACAACAATGGTCATTGGTGAATTGTCCAGTGATCAAAATGGCTCCTCAAAAATGTCAACAACATTGTCTTAAATAATGGGTCCCATGAACATGTTTTAATACACATAACATAACATTATGTGGCATCCAGCATAATTTATAAATATGGCAAAATTAATACAGCGGTATTTGTATTTTTTGTTTCATATTTATATTTTTCTCATTTTACTTAATCCATTTGTCTCTCTGGTTGGTTTGATTGAGGATTTATTCCAACTCCATAGCCACAATGTCTGAAATATTCACTGTAAAATGTAAAATGAATGCAATCTCAAACAATATATAACTGATATCTGTCCATGTCCTGCATCTCAGTAAGCCATTAATATCTTTACTGAATTCAGTTATATCCTTGCTTTCATTTGATGAACAAACATCCCACTCAATAACTCTGAATTGACAGGGCTATAAATTGGATAGGGCCCATTCGTGGGTTCAGGGATCATGATGTGTGACTCCCCTGCATCTGGCAGGATCTGCGTGTGGTGACTCATGGGACAGATGTGGATAGCGTAAGTACCAACTGGTTAGAGAATAAGGTCACAGACAAGTTCTGCAGCTGACGACTCAGGTGTGAACTTTGCTGGGGAGGTGCACAGGAAAATGCTGATGCACATGTCCAGCAAAACCTTGGCGCATTGGCATGCCTGTCAAGAGAGATTCATGTCACTATCAAGGTGTGCGACAGCTCCAACTTGACATAGAATCACATGTCGAGCTTGCAGCCCATCCTGTCCAGCATGGAGATGGAGACCATGTGACACCATACATGTACTTCTGGACGTAACCATGATGCAGTATGTGATGGCTGATGTCTCAGCTTCCATTGCAACATAAGCAGACACCACCCATCAGCTGAGTGCCACAATGAAGATAACATTTCTGAAAGGAACAGCATTAAACCATTCGGTACCTTGAGCCAACTCCACCATTCAAGGTGATCATAGCTGACCTTCTATCAATTTAATTATCCCGCTTGCATCCCACACCCTTTTATTCCCTGGGAGATCAAAAGTCTATCAAACTCAGTTTTGAACATACTCAATGGTGGAGCATGCACAACCCTCTCGAGTACACATTTCCAAAGACTCATAACACATTGAGTGAAGAAATTTCCCCCCCCACCTCAATCGTAAATAATCATCCTTTTTATCCTGAGGTTGGGTCCCCAAGGTCTAGGTACCCCCAAAACAATCTCTCAGTGCCAACCGTGTCAAACCCATTCAGAGTGTTGTATGTTTCAATGAGATCGCTGCACACCCTTCTAAACCCCAGAGAGTATAGGCCCAAATTAATCAGCTTCTCACTAGAAGACAACCCTCGCATGCCAGTCAAGTATAACCTTCCTTAGATTTGGGGACCAAAACTGCACAGTACTCCAGGTGTGGTCTCACCAAAGCACTATAAAATTGCAACATGATTTCCATATTTTTGTTCTCCAATCCCCTTCTAAAAAAGGACAACATATCACCTGCCTTCCTAATTGTTTGTTGTACCTGTCCGCTAGTTTTATGTTCTTTGTCCGATTAAACCCAAGTCACTCTGAATATAACATAAGAACTAGGAGCAGGAGTAGGCTACCTGACCCTTCGAGCCTGCTCCGCCATTCAATGAGATCATGGCTGATCTTTTGTGGACTCAGCCCCACTTTCCTGTCCGAACACCCTTTATTCCTTTATTCTTCAAAAATCTATCTATCTTAATCTTGAAAACATTTAATGAAGGAGCCTCAACTGCTTCACTGGGCAGGGAATTCTATAGATTCACAACCCTTTGGGTGAAGAAGTTCCTCCTAAACTCAGTCCTAAATCTACTTCCCTTTATTTTGAGGCTATGCACCCTTGTTCTGCTTTCACCCACCAGTGGAAACAACCTGCCCGCATTTATCCTATCTATTCCCTTCATAATTTTATATGTTTCTATAAGGCCCCCCTGCATCCTTCTAAATTCCAATGGGTACAGTCCCAGTCTACTCAACCTCTCCTCGTAATCCAACCCCCTCAACTCTGGGATTAACCTAGTGAATCTCCTCTGCACATCCTCCAGCACCCAGTGCATCCTTTCTCAGGTAAGGAGACCAAAACTGAACACAATGCTCCAGGTGTGGCCTGACTAACACCTTATACAGTTGCAGCATAACCTTCTTAGTCTTCAACTCCATTCCTCTAGCAATGAAGGACAAAACTCCATTCGTCTTCTTAATCACCTGTTGCACCTGCAAACCAACTTTTTGCCACTTTTACCTTTGCAACTGGCTTCTAACACACCACTTTATGGGATGGAAGCTGTGGTTTATCACATAATGTCCAATGGTGAAGAGAAGCCATTAGCATTTGCACCAAGATCCTTGAACAAAGCTACATTGTGAGGAGGAGGGGGGCCATCTGATGAACTTTGGGGGGCCCCTATTTTACATACTTACTACCTTGACACACTGCGTTGTCCATCATTCCAGGACATGCTTGAAAATACTTGTACCAATTATGTCCTTGTGAATCCTGGCCTAGAGAGCTGGAGCATCATGGGGGCATGGAGAATGAGGCTTCCAGCCTGTTAATCAGATGCAAATGGATTCAAAGGACTATTTGCATCCTCCTGCAGGGCGTTTAGCTCACTGCTGCCACCTGCAGGGGACCGGAGCATCGGAATGGGATCGGCGCCCGGCGTTGATCCCGTTTTTACCCCGACACTCGATTCTCCAGTGGTGGGATGTGGAGAATTCACCCTTATATCTTTTTTCCTATAGGAGCATTCAGTGCCTGCATGAAGCACTCCATAGATTACTACAATTCCTGGAAATGCTGCCTTTATTTTACCCACTAATAGATCTTGAGGTTAACCCAGTTAATCAGCCTCTAATCTTGCTAGTATCAACTTTTGCCTTTCAATTAAAAATCACTAGTGTTGAACTCCTGTAGATCAGAAATAGATTAACTATGCATGCATTCGGTTGAAATATTTTTTATATCTTCCTTTTGACAGATAGGTGTGAGATCCTCATTTATATAATAAACAGAGGAATTTGGAAATTATGGTCATTATAAAGTGACATATATGCTGGCACTTGTAGTCAAAATCCTATGATGCATAGAATTGTTAATATGAGTATTTTAAATGAGCTGTTAACATTAACAGAAATTCTGAACAAATATTTTTAATTAATCAATCTTAAATGGGTATACAAATGATCATACTGATTACACTTAATCTGTATCTGTGCATCACAATAACTCAAACAATACACACCATTGTGTATTGTCCTGTTATATAAAAAGCACATGGGGCTAAATTCTCCGGAAACGGCGCGATGTCCACCGACTGGCGCCCAAAACGGCGCAAATCAGACGGGCATCGCGCCGCCCCAAAGGTGCGGAATGCTCCGCATCTTTGGGGGCCGAGCCCCAACCTTAAGGGGCTAGGTCGGCGCCGGACGAATTTCCGCCCCGCCAGCTGGCGGAAAAGGCCTTTGGTGCCCCGCCAGCTGGTGCGGAAATGACATCTCCGGGCGGCGCATGCGCGGGAGCGTCAGCGGCTGCCGACAGCTTCCCACGCATGCGCCGTGGAGGCAGTCTCTTCTGCCTCCGCCATGGTGGAGACCGTGGCGGAGGCGGAAGGAAAAGAGTGCCCCCACGGCACAGGCCCGCCCGCGGATCGGTGGGCCCCGATCGCGGGCCAGGCCACCGTGGGGGCACCCCCCGGGGCCAGATCTCCCCGCGCCCCCCCAGGACCCCGGAGCCCGCCCGCGCCGCCTTGTCCCGCCGGTAAGGTAGGTGGTTTAATTTACGCCGACAGGACAGGCATTTTAGCGGCGGGACTTCGGCCCATCCGGGCCGGAGAATCGAGCGGGGGGGAGGCAGCCAACCGGCACGGAGCGATTCCTGCCCCCGCCAAATACCTGGTGCCGGAGACTTCGGCAACCGGCGGGGGGTCGGAGAATCTCGCCCATGGTTTGTTGATCTAGTTTAAATATATCAAACAAATTAACTAGATAATACCCTGCTTCTAAATCGGTGACCTAATTGCTGATTTTGATCATATATGTGTTCAGAAAGCTGTTCAAAAGAAAAAGGGATTTATCTGCTAACAGCTGAAAAGAATAAATGGCACCCAAGAGGAACATTTGGTAGATTATAAAGGTTCTCGCAGGAGAAAGCAATAGACAGGGTACAGAGGTGATTTTCATCTATCATCCACTCTTTTTAAGAAGCAAATGCCAGTTGAATTGGCTAGGCAACAGTGACCATCTCTTGGACATTCAGGACCCTATTGAGAAATGTTCAGGGTGGCCAATAAATAGTGTTACGAAAACAAAGATAGTTTTAAGGGATTTGTATTTATATTGGTGAACATTAGAAATAAAGTAGTGACCATGGCTGCAGCTAAATTCACTCCCTTTTCAATGTATGTTCAAAATCACCTCCTTAATCTTTCTAGATTTGACTTTGCAATTCAGCAAAAGAATATGTACATTGAATCAAAGCAAACAAATTCTGAACATGATGTGATAAAATATTTAGCCCACAGCAACATGACTCTGAGACGCAACGCCATGGAACACCTGCTTCTTCCCTGATCCCAACAAAATACAGGCATTTTGAAGCCAGCTCAATTATGATGGGGATCCAACTGAGTGAAGTCTAGAGGATGTGAAGGGTTTAAAATGTCCCGTGCATTAATCATTCACTGGAAAGCTTTTAAAGGGGAAAAAATAGACGTGTTATATGCCAAGGCAACTTCTGCAGCTGAGATTCATACTTATAATGTTGGGAGCAATAACAACATGGGAGCAATGCTTTGGAAATTCAGTGATCTCCATAATTGTGATGGACCAAAAAACCTGTTCAATTTGCAGAGAATAGGTCCCAAATTTCAGGAACAGGGTCATTCGCTTGGTATGGCAGCCTTGAATCAGCTGCAGGGAGGCAGCTTCAGCAGCCAAAATTCAGCCACTCCCAGAATTTAACAAATACCGGAATCCACCTACAACCAGGATCCAGCTAAAACCAGAACCTACCTGCAACCTGAATCCATGTACAACCAGAACCTACCTGCAACCTGAATCCATGTACAACCGGAATCCACCTAAAACCAGAACCTACCTGCAACCTGAATCCATGTACAACCAGAACCTACCTGCAACCTGAATCCATGTACAACCGGAATCCACCTAAAACCAGAATCCATCTTGAACCAGAACCTATCTAAAATCAAAATATACCCACAACCGGAATCCACCTACAACCTGAATCCACCTGCAACCGGGATCCACCTACAACCTGAATCCACCTGCAACCGGAATCTACCTACAACCAGAATCCACCTACAACCAGATTCCATCTATAACCAGAATCCATTACAACCGGAATCCACCTGCAACCGGGATCCACCTGCAACTGGGATCCACCTACAACCTGAATCCATCTACAACTGGAATCCACCTACAACCTGAATCCACCTGCAACCGGGATCCACCTACAACCTGAATCCACCTGCAACCGGAATCTACCTACAACCAGAATCCACCTACAACCAGATTCCATCTATAACCAGAATCCATTACAACCGGAATCCACCTGCAACCGGGATCCACCTGCAACTGGGATCCACCTACAACCTGAATCCATCTACAACTGGAATCCACCTACAACCTGAATCCACATACAACCTGAATCCACAAACAACCGCAATCCACCTACAATCGGAATCCACGTACAACCAGGATCCACCTACAACCGGAATCCACCTACAACCTGAATCCAGCTACAACCTGAATCCAGCTACAACCTGAATCCACCTACAACCTGAATCCAGGTACAACCGGAATCCATGTACAACCTGAATCTACGTACGACCAGAATCTACCTACAACCAGAATCTACCTACAACCAAATCCACATGCAACCGGACACCTACAACTTGAATTCATCTTGAACCAGAATCCACCCGCAACCTGAATCCACCTGCACCGGAATCCACCTACAACCTGAATTCATTTTGATCCTGAATCTGCCTACAAGCAGAATCCACCTACAACCAGAATCTACATTTAACCAGAATCCACATACAATCAGGATCCTTCTACAACTGGAATCCACATGCAACCAGATTCCATCTACAACTAGAATCCATCTATAACCAGAATCTATTACAACTGGAATCCACCTACAACCGGAATTCACCTACAACCAGATTCCATCTGCAACTGGAATCCATCTGCAACCAGAATCCATTATAACTGGAATCCACCTACAACCGAATCCACCTACAACCAGATTCCATCTACAACTGGAATCCATCTGCAACCAGAATCTATTACAACTGGAATCCACCTGCAACCGGAATCTACCTCCAACCAGAAACCATGTGTTTTTAAGTCTAGGCTAATTGACTGTGGTTTGATCCCCCGCCGGTGATTCTCCAGCCCGCGATGGGCCAAAGTCCCGCTGCTGGAATGCCTGTCCTGCCGGCGAGAATCAAACCACCTCTCTTCCTGGTGGGACTAGGCGGCGCGGGTGGGCTCCGGGGTCCTGGGGGGGGGGCGCGGGGCGATCTGGCCCCGGGGGGTGCCCCCACGGTGGCCTGGCCCGCGATCGGGGCCCACCGATCCACGGGCGGGCCTGTGCCGTGGGGGCACTCGTTTCCCTCCGCTCGGCCACAGTCTTCACCATGACCGAGGCATAAGAGACACCCCCCCCCCGCGAATGCACGGGAATGACATCAGCAGCCGCTGACGCTCCCGCGCATGCGCGGACTTCCACCGCCCGGCGAAGTCCTTTCGACCCCGGCTGGCATGGCGCCAAAGGCCTTTCCCGCCGGTCGGCGGCGCACCAACCACTCCGGCGTGGGCCTAACCCCTCAAGGTGAAATCCGCACCTTTTGGGCGGCCCGACGCCGGAGTGGTTCATGCCTCTCCATCCCGCCGGGACCGCCCACCCCGCCGGGTAGGGGAGAATCCCGCCCAATATTTTAAATGTAGATCAGTTGTGTCTGAAAACAAGGAAGAGGCTGAAGCGACCCAATTGAAGCAGCTATTGAAGACATTCAGCCAGAGTCTAAAGGGGTTCTAACCAAAGTCAAAATCTGTTCTATACCATAAGTATTACTCTATGCCCTGCTGATGTATAAGCTGGATTGAGAGCTGTATGTTTCTTTTCTTGTTGTTTAATGGGAAATTGTATAGTAATGTTAAGGGCTAATTGTAACGTGTTCTCTTTCGGGTGTGCAGTTAAGAAATTTAATATTGCATTCATGATAAAGTTTTATTATAGAAATACCATAGCCCTATTTTTTCATGCAATAATTCCTGGAGCAAATCATCAAATCATTCTTTACATACAGTCTCAAAATAAACTAAAATATTGAGGTTTCAGTCCTAGCCACTGTTGGAGTCTGGTCTGTAATAAAACTGGGGCTCATTCGGGATCAGGATCAGTGTCCAGGATCAGGATCTGGGTCTGGGATCAAAATCATAAGTATAATTCCTTGCTTGACTTAGGATTATTGAGCCTAAAGGCAGTGAGTATGTGTGGAACGATTGTATTCTTTCAGGTTTTGAAATTTAAATAAGGAGTGACGAGAGATGGTTCTTCCAGTTGCAGTTTCCTGGATTACTCGGGATGGCTTACAAAGGGAAACTAAAGCAAAACATTTTGGTTTGGTGGAGCTGCAGTTAACCTTATTAAAAGGGGGGAGGAAGGTAGAAATAATACAAAGCCGGAGCTCAATATTTAAATTTGCCATAGGCACAACCTGAATCTTTAGAATTAGCTAGAATTCAATTACAAATTAAACAAATAGAAATGCAGGGAAAAAATAAACAGAAAGAAATGGAACTGAAGAAATTGGAAATTAAAGAAAAGGAGAGATTGGCAATGACAGAAGAGCAGGAATAGGAGAGATTAGAATAGCAGAAGAAAAGGAAAAGCAGAGATTGACAATGGCAGCAGCAAAAGAAAAAGAGAGGAGAGAAAAGTAAAAAGTGAAGGTTTTTCAAAAGGAAATGGAAAGGAGGAAGACCGAGATAGAAATGAAAATAAATGGAAAGGTTAGCAAAGGAAGAAACGGAAGAGATAAGGAGAACATCGGCTTAAGATGTTGGAGGTAAAGGTAGAAGCTGAGGAAGGGCTTCAGAAAGAAGATATACTCCCTAGTCAAAAGCTTACGGATAAATTTAAATATATTGAAATGTTGCCAAGATTTGATGAGAAAGATGTGGAAGCCTTTGTAATTTCATTTGAGAAAGTGGCTAAACAATTTAATTGGTAGGTAAAGCTTGTGAAGTGTTTGCATCATTATCAGAAGAGCTATCTAGGGATTATGATGAGGTGAGGAAAACCATATTAAGTGCATAAAACCTAGTGTCAGATACCAAAGTTTAGAAATCTGAGGAAAGGACTATGTCAGACATATAAAAAATTCAAAATAATTAAACAAAATAATTTTGATAGGTGGATAAGAGCGTTAAAGATTATGCTCTGAGGGAAACAATTATTTTGGAGGATTTAAGGATTCATTTCTCACAGTAGTGAGAACTCATGTGGGAGAGCAAAGAGTTAAAACTGCTAGAAAGGCTGCAGAATGGCCAATGATTTCAAATTGGTTGATAAAGCAAAGTTTGGTTTTCAACATCAATTTTAATCTGTGAAGGATATAAACTAGTGAAATGAGAAATTCACAGGTGGTCAATGCAGAGGAGGTTTAGTTTGTGATGTTAAGGAGAGTGTACCTCCGACTAAAAAGGATACCTACGATAGTGGAAGAGAAATAATAAAACAGTAAGTGCTTTCATTGTAATAAAGTTGGACATATGGGGCAAAATTCTCCGTTATCGGCGCAAAGTCCGCCGATCGGCGCAAATCCGACTTGCGTCACGCCGCAAAAATTGTCGCAAAGTCTCCGGCCCGAAATGGGCTAGCAGCGACGTGACGGGATTCGCGCTTGCTCACGTGGTTCACGCTGTGCAGCGTCATACACGCCGCACGGCGTGACGGCTCATAAGGACGCGCTGCTCCCCCCCACCCGACCGGAACACCCGACCGGAACACCCGACTGCCGCTCAGCCCCAAGGTTCCAGTCACGGGATGTGGAGGCGCTCCTGGATGCAGTGGAGCAGAGGAGGGAGGCCATGTATCCCGGGCACGGCCACAGAGTTGCCCCACGCCACAGCCGGCGTCTGTGGAGGGAGGTGGCAGAGGCCGTCACCGCTGCGGCCCTGACACCACGGACAGGCACCCAGTGCCACAAGAAGGTGAACGGCCTCGTCAGAGCAGGCAGGATGAGCCTCCCCCAACCCCCCTGCCCGATATCCATATTCCCCCCTCCCCCATATCCCCCCTCCCCCATATCCCCCATATCCCACTCCCCCATATCCCCCCTCCCCCATATCCCCCCTCCCCCATATCCCCCTCCTCCATATCCCCCCTCCCCATATCCCACCTCCCCTATATCCCCCTCCCCATATCCCTCATATCCCCCTCCCCAATATCCCCCCTCCCCATATCCCCCACATCCCTCCCTCCCCATATCCCCCTCCCCATATCCCCCATATCCCCCCTCCCCATATCCCCCATATATCCCCCCTCCCCCATATCCCCCTCCCCCATATCGCCCCTCCCCCATATCCCCCCTCCCCCATATCCCCCCTCACCATATCCCCCCCTCCCCCACATCCCCCCTCCCCATATCCCCAAGTGAATCCAGCCCTAACCTTAACCTCTGCAATACACGCGCAACTGATGGCGTGCATTCACATACCTGTCTAACACTGTTGCCTTTTACCCCTGCCACCACCCTACACCCCCCCACCCCCCCGCCACAGGAGAAACGCGCACACAACACCAGGGAGCATGTGAGGACTGGAGGAGGCCCCGCTGATGAGAGGCCACTGACCGAACACGAGGAAAGGGCCCTGGAACTGGCTGGCGGACCTGAGGACCGGGAGGTTGCTGATGCAGAGATCGGGGGCGTACTAGCGAGAGAGCCACCGACAGCCGATCCCCATATCCCCCCTCCCCTATATCCCCCTCCCCCATATCACCTGATCACTGACTGCGTGTCTAACCATGCATGCTTCATTGTGTATTGCAGGAGCAATCGTCGAGGCACCCATCCCCGCAGATGCAGACCGCCCGCAGGATGCCCCTCGGAGGCCACGGGAGACGGAGAGACCCGGACCCTCCGGCATGTGACGCCCGCAGGATGCCCCTCGCACACCACGGGAGACGGAGAGACCCGGACCCTCCGGCATGCGACGCCCGCAGGGTGCCCCTCGCACACCACGGGAGACGGAGAGACCCGGACCCTCCGGCATGCGATGCCCGCAGGATGCCCCTCGCACACCACGGGAGACGGAGAGACCCGGACCCTCCGGCATGCGACGCCCGCAGGATGTCCCTTGGAGACCACGGGAGATGGAGAAACCTGGAGCAACAGGGAGACGACGCCCCTGTCACATGCGGGTGCGACGACGCAGGCGTGTGCCACCCAGCGCGAGAGGGGCAGCCACAGGCCCCCGTCACAGCCGAGCCAGGACACCACTACCCAGGACACCCCTACCCAGGACACCCCTACCCGGGACACCCCTACCCGGGACAGCACTACCCAGGAAGACGAAATACCGGACAGTGACACAGAGTGGATGGGTGGAGACGAACCCCCACCCCAAAGTGCCATGGACTCAGAGTGGGACGAAGAGCACGACACAACGCCACTGCTGTCACCAACACCTTCCACCATCGCAGAAACACTCACCTCGGTTGGGCACTTTAGTGATGAGGCGTCTGGTACACTCACTGGTGCACACAACACAGCCGTCCCGGTACAGCAGGTGGAGGTAGGAGCAGCAGAGGGGCCGGGCGGTCGGAGGGCAGCCCAGCCCAAGCGAACATCTGCCGCCCAGATGGATCCCGTGTTCCTGGAGTTACCACACCCACCCATAGATCCGATGCAACCACCGACCCGGAGACGAGCGAAGAGGGTGACGGCCGGCTTGCGGCGGCTGCAGTCGCAGGTGGAGGAGTCCACCCACGTCCAGGAGCTGGGAGTGGTGCCGGTCATACGTGCCACCCAGGCCGACACCGCATGGGTGGCGTCCGCGGTGGAGGCAATGGGTGCGACGGTGTCAGACATGGGAACGGTTTGCGAGGCCTGGGGCTTTCCGTGCAGGCACCATCTGTGGCCCAGGACATGGCTGCCCTCTCACAGGAGGCCATGAGCCAGTGCCAGCGCCAGATGGCAGAGGCGCTCAACGCCATGGCCCAGTCTCTGCAGGCCATGGCCCAGTCTCAGCAGGCCATGGCCCAGACTCTGCAGGTCATAGCCCAGTCTCAGCAGGCCATCGCTGAGGGTATCGGCGCCATTGGCCATGTGCGAGCCGGCGTCGCACAGTCACAGACAGGGTTTGCCAATCCCCTGGGCTCCATGGCTGCAAACCTGCAGACTCCTGTCGATACCAGCACGGGCCTCCAGGACTGGCAGCGCCAGATGTCGGGGGGGCATCGGATGGCCAGTCCGTTCGCATCCCCCACCAATGTAGAGGCCTGGGGGCCATCGGGCACCCCGAAGGAGGAGGAGGTGGTGTGGTCCGTCCCGGGTCCCCCTGTAGGGGAGGTCCCGGAACACCGCGACACCTCGGACTCCCCCCCTTCCGTCCCAGGTGCATCGGGTGGGCAACGGGCAGGACAGGCTGGCAGCTCGCCATCCCAGTCGCCCGGGCCGCAGCCTGGCCCATCTAGGCCAGGGCGCCCCAGGAATCGACTGCCAAAGGGATCCCGTGTCAGAGGGCAGGAATCACAGGAGTCCACCTCCAGTTCTGCTGTACCGTCTGGGGAACCACGTAGACGTAGTCAAAGGGCCCGTAAGGCCAAACAATTAGACACTGAGTAAGTTGGCACGGGTGCAGGGCACAGATGAGTTTTAGGGGCTAGGGCACGTGCATGAACTCCTTTGGTTATTAAAGTCAATGTTACACCTACAGAAGCTGCCTTTGTGCTCTGTCCAAAGCGTGCGGGGGTGTCATGTACGTTGAGCGCAAGTGTGTGTGTGAGGGGTGGTCTTACCTCAGCCCCAGGTGAGTCTGCCCCTTCCCCCTGGGCCGCCATCAACATCCCCCCGGGCAGAGGATGGGACCGTGCGCTTCAGTGTCACAGCCGCATGTAGGGATGGTCCGGGTGGATGGTGGTACTGTGGCCATGGGTCAGACATAGTCCAACGATGTGGAGCCAGGAGCTCATCGCAGGGCGGGTTGTCATCATCCTCCATGGCCTGCAATAGACACGCGTCCACCCGCAACTGTGTGAGCCCGGCCATTGTGCCACAGGTGGATCGGCAATGGGGGGGGTTGGGGGGTGTGCATGCGGGTGGGGTGGGTGGGGTTGGGGAGGGGGGTGAGGGTGCTGGGTGGGTGGATGGGTTGGGGGTGTGGGTGGTCGGCTGTTGCCATGGTGTGCGGTCATGGTGTGCGGTCTGTGGCCGTACTACCCGATTCCCACGCCCATATAGTCAGTGAAGCGGGTGGCTATCAGCCTGTCCCGTGCCCGCTGGGCCATCCGGTAACGGTGGACAGCCACCCGCCTGTGTCTAGCCCGTCTGCCCTGACCATTGCCCCCATCCCCCTTATCTGGGGAGGACTGGGCCTCTTCCTGCTGCTCCTCCACTCCGCCTTCCTCTGCCTGCGGCACATCGCCCCACTGCTGGGCTATGTTGTGCAGGACGCAGCACACCACAATGATGCGGCCGACCCTATCTGACCGATACTGGAGGGCGCCCCCAGAGAGGTCCAGGCACCTGAAACGCATCTTCAGCACGCCAAAGCACCTCTCTATCACTCCCCTTGTCGCTACATGGGCATCATTGTAGCGGTTCTCCGCCTCATTGCATGGCCTCCGTATAGGCGTCATCAGCCACGATCGCAATGGGTAGCCCCTGTCGCCCAGCAACCAGCCCCTCAGCCGGGGATAGCGTCCCTCGTACATGCCGGGGATGGATGACCGCGACAACACGTATGAGTCGTGTACACTGCCTGGGTAACGGGCGCAGACGTGCAGGATCATCATGCGGTGGTCGCAGACCACCTGTATGTTCATCGAATAGTTCCTCTTCCTATTGGAGAACACGGCCCTGTTATCTGCAGGTGGCCGCACGGCGACGTGCATCCCATCAATCGCGCCCTGGACCATGGCAAACCCGGCCACGGCAGAGAAGCCCACGGCCCGGGCATCTTGGCTGGCCCGGTCCACAGGGAAGCGGATGTAGCGGTGCGCCATGGCATATAGGGCATCTGTCACTGCCCGGATGCACGATGCACCGATGTCTGCGATATGCCAGACAGGTCCCCACTCGGTGCCTGGAATGACCCGTTGCATAAAAGTTCAGGGCCACTGTAACCTTGACGGACATGGGGAGAGGGTGTCCCCCGCCAGTGCCACGCGGTGACAGGTGTGCCAGCAGGTGGCAGATGTGTGCCACGGTTTCCCGCCTCATCCGGAGTCTCCTCCTGCATTCCCGGTCCGTGAGGTCCTGGTATGACTGCCGGGGCCGGTACACCCGGGGCGCCCTCGGGTGCCTCCATTGCCGTGGGGCCGCGACGCCCTCCTCCCCCTCCTCGTCCTGTCGGTCAGGTGTCCCTCCAGCCTGGGCGGCTGCTGCCTGCCCCTCTGCGGCAGCCTGCGCCGCCTCTCTGGTACGCTCCTCCTCCTCCTCCTCCTCATCCAGGGCACCATAAACATTAGCGGCTGCCGCCATGGCGGCCAACATCGCTGGATGATCGGAAAACATGACGGCCTGGTTGCGGGGGGTGGGGGGGGGGGGTGGGGGGTGGGAACGATGACATGTCATCATTGCCCATATCCCCTCCTCCCCCCAGCCAGGTGGCATGGACCGCATGGGTCTAGCTGTTGGAGGCTGGCACCTGGCCAGGCATCCCCCTCCTCGGCACGGGCCCCCCATCCTCCTCCCCGGGACGGCCCCCCCCATCCCCCTCCCCGGCACGGACCCCCCATCCTCCTCCCCGGCACGCCCCCCCCCCCCCAACCCCCTGCCCGGCACGGGCTCCCCATTCTCCTCCCCGGCACGGACCCTCCCCCATCCCCCTCCCCGGCACGGGCCCCCCATCCTCCTCCCCGGCACGGACCCCCCATCCTCCTCCCCGGCATGGACCCCATCCTCCTCCCCGGCACGGACCCCCCATCCTCCTCCCCGGCACGGCCCCCCCCCATCCCCCTCCCCGGCACGGGCCCCCCATCCTCCTCCCGGCAGGGACCCCCCCATCCCCCTCCCCGGCACGGGCCCCCCATCCTCCTCCACGGCACGGACCCCTCATCCTCCTCCCCGGCACGGACCCCATCCTCCTCCCCGGTTCGGACCCCCCATCCTCCTCCCCAGCACGGATCCCCCCCATCCCCCTCCCCGGCATGGGCCCCCCATCCTCCTCCCTGGCATGGACCCCCCATCCCCCTCCACGGCACGGACCCCCCGTCCTCCTCCCCGGCACAGGCCCCCATCCTCCTCCCCGGCACGGACCCCCCCCCCCCCCATCCCCATCCACCTCCCCGACACGGACCCCCCCCATCCCCTTCCCCGGCACGGACCCCCCATCCTCCTCCCCGGCACGGACCCCATCCTCCTCCCCGGCACGGACCCCCCATCCTCCTCCCCGGCACGCCCCCCCCCCATCCCCCTCCCCGGCACGGGCCCCCCATCCTCCTCCCGGCAGGGACCCCCCCATCCCCCTCCCCGGCACGGGCCCCCCATCCTCCTCCACGGCACGGACCCCTCATCCTCCTCCCCGGCACGGACCCCATCCTCCTCCCCGGTTCGGACCCCCCATCCTCCTCCCCAGCACGGATCCCCCCCATCCCCCTCCCCGGCATGGGCCCCCCATCCTCCTCCCTGGCATGGACCCCCCATCCCCCTCCACGGCACGGACCCCCCGTCCTCCTCCCCGGCACAGGCCCCCATCCTCCTCCCCGGCACGGACCCCCCCCCCCCATCCCCATCCACCTCCCCGGCACGGACCCCCCCCATCCCCTTCCCCGGCACGGACCCCCCATCCTCCTCCCCGGCACGGACCCCATCCTCCTCCCCGGCACGGACCCCCCATCCTCCTCCCCGGCACGCCCCCCCCCCCATCCGCCTCCCCGGCACGGGCCCCCCATCCTCCTCCCGGCAGGGACCCCCCCATCCCCCTCCCCGGCACGGGCCCCCCATCCTCCTCCCCGGTACGGACCCCTCATCCTCCTCCCCGGCACGGACCCCATCCTCCTCCCCGGTTCAGACCCCCCATCCTCCTCCCCAGCACGGACCCCCCCCATCCCCCTCCCCGGCATGGGCCCCCCATCCTCCTCCCTGGCATGGACCCCCCATCCCCCTCCACGGCACGGACCCCCCATCCTCCTCCCCGGCACAGGCCCCCATCCTCCTCCCCGGCACGGACCCCCCCCCCATCCCCATCCCCCTCCCCGGCACGGACCCCCCCCATCCCCTTCCCCGGCACGGACCCCCCATCCTCCTCCCCGGCACTGACCCCCCTCCCGGCACTCCCCCGGAGCCCAGCCCACTCTAACCACCCCCCCCGCCGCATACACACACACACACGACCCTACACACACCTCTCCCCACACATTCAGACTGCGGCCACGCCATCGCCTGCCCAGCGGCCAACCCCCCAGGCCGTCACTCACCTCCACGCTGGTCGGCGTGAACCTGGAGCACAGGTTGACGCCGATTAAAAGGAGGTTTGATTTACGTCAAAGTGACCCGTCATCACGTCGACGGGACTTCGGCCCATCCGGACGGGAGAATATCGGCAGGCCCAAAATCGGCTGCCTTGCGCCCACCCGTGCCATTCTCCGACGCCTGCGCCGCCATTAACGCCCCGCCGACTTTTCTCCCTTCGGAGACTTCGGCAACCGGCGGGGGCGGGATTCACGGCCAACGGCCATTCTCCGACCCGTTGGGGGGTCGGAGAATGACGCCCATGAAGTCGCAGTGCTGGTGGCTTAAGAAAAGTACTGGGAAGGCAGACTCGGTAAAACAGGATAAGCCAGTGGGGTTCATGAAAGTGGGAGGAAAAACCATTGTCCCAGTGGATGTGATGCAACAGAATGTACAGCCTGTTCAGTGGTTAATGGATAAGCAGGTACTAGAACTTTTTAAAGGATTTTATTTGTGAGGGTAAGGTTTACTCGTGTGTACAAGGTGGAGTAGGTATTAAGACCTTAAGGGATATAGGAGCAAGTCAGTCTTCAATGGTGAGAGATAAGGAGATATTTGGAAGGAGTATTGCCAGAGTAGGTGGTAAAATGTGGAATTAGTGGTGAGAGCAGTAGTGTGCCACTATGGAAGGTAAGGTTAGAGAATCTGGTGAAAAGCAGTGAAGTGATAGTAGGAATAATAGAAAAATTACCTTTTTCACGGGTACAATTTAACTAGGTAATGATCACAGTTGGGAGTGCAGCCTACTGTGTTTGAAAAGCCAATGGAAAGTCAAACAACTGAGATGTTGCAAGAAGTATATCGGGAGTGTTTCCTCATTGTGTGGTCACCAGGTCACAAAGCCACAGTTTGAGACAGGAGGAAGAGAACTTGAGTAGTGCCGATAGGGAGGTTGAGGTTCAGTTGTCAGAAACCATGTTTTATCAGATAGTTAATAAAGAACAAGAGCAGGTGATGGATGAAGCGGATATCTTTAATTCAAGTACATTTGTTGAACTACAACAGAAAAGTTCAGAGATAAAGCGGTTGTATCAGAAAGCATATACGGAAATGTAATCTGAGTGTATACCAGAGTGTTATTGCATTAGAAATAAAGTATTAATGAGAAAATGGAGATCTTTACACATTCAAGCAGATGCAAAATAGGTAGAAGTTCATCAAGGGATATTACCGGTTATAGAAAGGACGTTTTGGGAGAAGTTCCTGAGGTTCCAGTAGGGGGTCATTTAGAAGTAAGGAAAATTCAAGCAAAACTACAAAAATATTTTTTTGACCTGGGCTGCATAAGGATGCGGTTGAATTTTGCCTTACATGTTACACATGTCAGGTAATAGGTAAATCGCAGGTGGTTATCAAACCAGCACCTTTAATTCCAATTCCAGCATTTGAGGAACCTTTTACTAGAATCATAGAATTTCAGTGCAGAAGGAGGCCATTCAGCCCATCGAGTCTGCACCGACCCTTGGAAAGAGCACTCTATTTAAGCGCACATCTCCACCTTATAACCCAGTAAACCATCTAACCATTTTTGGACACTAAGGGCAATTTAGCATGGCCAATCCACCTAACCTGCACATCTTTGGACTGTGGGAGGAAACCGGAGCACCCGGAGGAAACCCGCGTAGACACGGGAGAGAATGTGCAGACTCCACACAGACACTGATCCAAGCCGGGAATCGAACCTGGGAGCCTGGTGCTGTGAAGCAACAGTACTAATGACTGTGCTACGTGCCAGCCACAAGGGACCTAATGGTTGCGTGGGACCCCTGCCTAAAACCAAGAGTGGGTATCCGTGTATGTTGATCATAATGAAAGTCTCTACTAGATTTCCAGAGGCAATCACATTAAGAAACATTACACCTAAGAGGGTTGTAGAGGAGTTAACCAAATTTATGATGCGATATAGACTACAAAATAAATTCATCAGTTCAGGGATCCAATTTTCTGTCAAAATTATTCAAAGAAGTTATGAATAGATTAGGAATGAGACAATTTAACTCAATAGTGTAGCATATGGAATCACAAGGGGCATTAGAAAGATGGCATTAAACTTTAAAGACCATGGGCGGAATTTGCTGATAATGGGGCTATGTCCCCACGCCCACGAGAAAATGGGCGTGAATCACTTTGGACTTTTTTCTAGAAAATCCAGAGTGATTCTCCGTTTTGAAGGGGTCTAGAAGGGCCCCGGAGTAGTCCATGCAGCTCCGGCTGCCGATACGGGGCCCTGCACTTCCAGCCGCGGGTCCGCGTATGCGTGCGGCGGCTGCCAGTGGCGGCGACCCCGCACAACATAGTGGACCCACACTGCGAACCGGCCCCAACAAATAGGCCCCCCCCCCAGATCGCGCGCGCCCACCAGTAGATGGTCCCCCGATCGCGTGCCTAGCTGTCCTGGAGGCCTCCCCGGTGACGGATCCCCCCGCCCCCACCAGGGGGGTTGCAAACTGTGTCCGCCGGGTGGAACCCTGAGTGAACCACGCCGGCGGGAACTCGGCCAGTTGCCGGCAGAGAATCTGTGCGAGGGCCTCTTTCAATGGCCCCCGACCGGCGCGACATTGACCGTGTGCGATTGGCAGTGATTCTCCGGTTCCCAGAGAATCGCAGGAAGGTCTGACGCCCCATTTTCCTCCCCCGCGCAGGGCACGATTGCGCTGCACAGGCTCGGAGAATCGCGGCTCATGTTGAGGGCCTAAAGCCAATATTATCCAGAGGTTTGGGATAAAGGAATTCCATTTGTACTGTTTTCAATTAGAGATGCACCTAATGAATTCCGAGAGTATGTTGTTGGACAATGTCTCAAACCTTATGGAAATATTAACTAGAGCTGGTGAGTTGCCTCGGAAGCATTTAAAATTGTCACAACAGGTAATGAAAGAAGAGGCAGTTAAGAAATCAAAATTTGTAGTTTTGTTAGTGGGGATAAGGTCCCGGATGGCAGACATTTAAAGAAGGCAAATGCACATGGGATACATGATATAATTTGATAAAGTGAATTCAAAATTGGCTTAGTTGTAGGAGACAGAGGGTGATGTGAGATGGCTGCTTTCATGCCTGGAAGCCATTGTCCAGTAGCACACCACAAGTCTCCTATTATTCGTCATTCATATAAACAACATAGGTGACTATGTGGGGGGCAGGATCAGCAAGTTTGCGGATGACACAAAGATTGGCTAGGTGGTTAACTGTAAGGTTGAATGTCCTGTGTTATAGGGAGATATAGATGGGATGGTCAAATGGGTAGATCAGTGGCAGATGGAATTTAACTGAAAAGTGTGAGGTGATACACTTTGGAAGGAGCAATTTGACAAGGAACTATTTAATGAATGGCATGACACTAGGAAGTTCTGAGGAACAAAAGGACCTTGGCGTGTTTGTCCATAGATCTCTGATGATGGAAGGGCAGATTAATCGGGTGGTGAAAAAGGCACATGGCCCTTATCAATGAAAGCATAGATTAAAAAAGCAGAGAAGTCAGATTGGAGCTTCAAAAAAAATTAGTGGGGCCACAGCTGGAGTATTGTGTACAGTTCTGATCGTTGCATTCTAGGAATTATGTGATTGTACTGGAGGGGGTGCAGAGGAGATTCACCAGCATGTTGTCTGGGATGGAACATTTAAGTTATGAAGAGCGGTTTGATAGGTTTGAGTTGTTTTCATTGGAGCAGAGAAGACTGATGGGCGACCTGATCGAGGTGTACACAATTATGAGGGGCATGGACAGAGTGGATAGGGAGCAGCTCTTCCCCTTAGTTGAACGGTCAGTCACGAGGGAACACAAGTTCAAGGTGAGGGGATTTGGGGAGAATGTGCGGGGGGGAGGGGAGGGGGGGAGGGGGAGGGGGGGGGTGGGGGAGGGGGAGGGAGGGGGAGAGTAGCCTGCCAACACTGCTGTCTATGGTATACATGGCATTCAGGTGTTAAACCAATGAAACCAAAACTAATCATAGAATTTAAAGTTCAAAAGAAGGCCATTCGGCCCATTGAATCTGCACCGGCCCTTGGAAAGACACCCTACTGAAGCCCACACCCCCACCCTATCCCCATAACCCAGTAGCCTCACCTAACCTAAGGGACCCTAATTAAAGGGACAGTGCCCAATCCGGGAACTGAACCTGGGAACCTGGAGCTGTAATGCAACTATGGTAACCACTGTGCTACCATGCCGCCCCCGAGTCCGGATGCTCATGGAGCAAATCGTGAAGGAGTCTTTGCAAGTTAAAAACAAGTTAACAGACAAAGATCCTCTGAGGTTCCAGCGTCTCAGTATGTAAAAATCCATGATCTGTACAACCAAGGATCAGTTCTATCCATCCAGAGAGCATGAACTGTCAGAGGAATGACAAGCAATGGAGGTTTCTTTCAGAAAATCATCCGCACAGGGCAACATTCACAAAAAAAAGTGGTAAGAATAAGGGAGGAATACTTTTGAATGTGAGATTACCAGTTAAGTCATATAGAAATGGTAAAGAACTGAAAGGAAATAGTTGAATTTCTCTGTCATTTGGTGTTGTCACACCCGCCTTTGAGCTTCTTCACTGACATGGACAATTAGGCTCTGTCTACTGTCAGTGGCAAGAGCGATTCTCACTTCTTGCGACAAAGCTCCTGAAACAAAAGAAACTGGACAATAATTTTTCCTTGTTCAACCATCGGCAAAGTTGCTGGATAGGCTCAACAACAGAAAGGGAGATAACTGATTTGGTGACTCAGTGAATAAGAACACCACCTAGTGTGGCACTGAGTCACAAAAACTATTAAGGTCCCAGGTCTGACTCATGTCCACCACTGACTTTGCTAATCTCATCTGCGTGGCTGATGGGTGCCTCAATCTCCAGAGTTAGCAATGCTGACCGTTAGCTAATGACGGTACCAGAAACTGTCTGCTTGCAAATGTCAAATCAGGATTCCTATGTCATGTTTCCCATAGCTGAATAACCTGCCAAAACTCACTGTCTGGATTCACGAATATAGAGGCCCCTTAGGTGAGGTGCTGGAGAACTGCCAGCACCATGGATCAACATGAACCAGTGGTTTCAATCAGAGGAAGAAAGAAAAACATTGCAGGAGAGAATATCCTTCATAAAGGATCAAATGAACAGGACAAGCTAACTGTGCTAATAGCCTTTTAATTCATCTATCTTTGTACCTACATATGCTTCTGAAAATATTATAGTGAAGATAAACAATGAAACACAATTTCGCAACTGAAAGACTGTCAAATCAAAAGTAGAAATATATAATCTTAGGTTTCAAAATTGAGTGATGCGATGTTGGAGTAGGAATCCTGGGCGCAATTCTCAAATCGGGAGACCCCCTGCCGGGTCGGAGAATCGCCGGGGGCTGGCGTGAATCCCGCTCCCGCCGGTTGCCGAATTCTCCGGCACCGGATATTCGGCGAGGGCGGGAATCGCGCCGGTTGGCGGGCGCCCTCCCTGCGATTCCCCGGCCCGGACGGGCCGAAGTCCCGCTGCTAGGATGCCTGTCCCACCAGCGTGGATTAAACCACCTCTCTTACCGGCGGGACAAGGCGGCGCGGGCGGGCTCCGGGGTCCTGGGGGGGGGGGGGCGCGGGACGATCTGGCCCGCCAATCGGTGGGCACCGATCGTGGGCCAGATCCCTTTTGAGCCCCTCACCCGATGCAGGAACCCCCTCGCCCCCCCAGGCCGCCCCCCCCCAGCGTTCCCGCGCTGTTCCCGCCGGCAGCGACCAGGGGCGAAATTCTCCGTTATCGGCGGAAAGTCCGCCGATCGGCGCAAAAAACGGCGCAAATGCGACTTGCATCACACCGGAAAAATCGTCGCGAAGTCTCCGGCCCGAAATGGGCTAGCAGCGACGTGACGGGATCCGCGCTTGCTCACGTGGTTCACGCCGTGAAGCGTCATACACGCCGCACGGCGTGACGGCTCATAACGACGCGCTGCGCCCCCCCACCCGACCGGAACACCCGACCGGAACACCCGACTGGATGGCTGGCCGTCGCTCAGCCCCGAGGTTCCAGTCACGGGATGTGGAGGCGCTCCTGGACGCAGTGGAGCAGAGGAGGGAGGCCCTGTATCCCCGGCACGGCCGCAGAGTTGCGCCACGCCACAGCCGGCGTCTGTGGAGGGAAGTGGCAGAGGCCGTCACCGCTGCGGCCCTGACAACACGGACAGGCACCCAGTGCCACAAGAATGTGAACGACCTCGTCAGAGCAGTCAGGGTGATCCTCCCCGCCCCACGCCCGATATCCATATCCCCATCCCCCATATCCCCCCTCCCCCATATCACCCCCTCGCCCATATCCCTCCTCCCCCATATCCCCCATATCCCCCCATCCCCCATATCCCCCCTCCCCCATATCCCCCCTCCCCTATATCCCCCATATACCCCCTTCCCCCATATCCCCCTCCCCATATCCCCCCTCCCCATATCCCCCATATCACCCCTCCCCATATCCCCTCCCCCATATCCCCCCTCCCCCATATCCCCCATATCCCCCCTCCCCATATCCCCTTATCCCCCCTCCCCTATATCTACCATATCCCCCCTCCCCATATCCCCCTCCCCATATCCCCCTCCCCCATATCCCCCCTCCCCCATATCCCCCATAACCCCCCTCCCCCATATCCCCAAGTGAATCCAGCCCTAACCTTAACCTCTGCAATACACACGCAACCGATGGCGTGCATTCATATACCTGTCTAACACTGTTGCCTTTTACCCCTGCCACCACCCCCAACGCCCCCCTCCCCACCCCCCGCCACAGGAGAAACGCGCACACAACACCAGGGAGCATGTGAGGACTGGAGGAGGCCCCGCTGATGAGAGGCCACTGACCGAACACGAGGAAAGGGCCCGGGAACTGGCTGGCGGACCTGAGGACCGGGAGGTTGCTGATGCAGAGGTCGGGGGCGTACTAGCGAGTGAGCCACCGACAGCCCGTCCCCATATCCCCCCTCCCCTATAACCCCCTCCCCCATATCACCTGATCACTGCCTGCGTGTCTAACCATGCATGCTTCATTGTGTATCGCAGGAGCAAACGTCGAGGCACCCATCCCCGCAGATGCAGACCGCCCGCAGGATGCCCCTCGGAGGCCACGGGAGACTGAGAGACCCGGACCCTCCGGCATGCGACGCCCGCAGGATGCCACTCGCACACCACGGGAGACGGAGAGAACCGGACCCTCCGGCATGCGACGCCCGCAGAATGCCCCTCGCACACCACGGGAGACGGAGAGACCCGGACCTTCCGGCATGTGACGCCCGCAGGATGTCCCTTGGAGACCACGGGAGACGGAGAGACCTGGAGCAACAGGGAAACGACGCCCCCGTCACGTGCGGGTGCGACGACGCAGCCGTGTGCCACCCAGCGACGAGAGGGGCAGCCACAGGCCCCCGTCACAGCCGAGCCAGGACACCGCTACCCAGGACACCACTACCCAGGTCACCACTACCCAGGACACCCCTACCCGGGACACCCCTACCCGGGACAGCACTACCCGAGAAGACGAAATACCGGACAGTGACTCAGAGTGGATGGGTGGAGACGAACCCCCACCCCAAAGTGCCATGGACTCAGAGTGGGACGAAGAGCTCGACACAACGCCACTGCTGTCACCAACACCCTCCACCATCGCAGAAACACTCACCTCGGTTGGGCACTTTAGTGATGAGGCGTCTGGTACACTCACTGGTGCGTACAACACAGCCGTCCCGGTACAGCAGGTGGAGGTAGGAGCAGCAGAGGGGCCGGGCGGTCGGAGGGCAGCCCAGCCCAAGCGAACATCTGCCGCTCAGATGGATCCCGGGTTCCTGGAGTTACCATACCCACACATAGATCCGATGCAACCACCGACCCGGAGACGAGCGAAGAGGGTGACGGCCGGCTTGCGGCGGCTGCAGTCGCAGGTGGGGGAGTCCACCCGCGTCCAGGAGCTGGGAGTGGTGCCGGTCATGCGTGCCACCCAGACCGACACCGCATGGGTGGCGTCCGCGGTGGAGGCAATGGGTGCGACGTTGTCAGACATGGGGAACGGTTTGCGAGGCCTGGGGCTTTCCGTGCAGGCGGCGTCTGTGTCCCAGGACATGGCTGCCCTCTCACAGGAGGACATGAGCCAGTGCCAGCGCCAGATGGCAGAGGCGCTCAATGCCATGGCCCAGTCTCAGCAGGCCATAGCCCAGTCTCTGCAGGCCATGGCCCAGTCTCAGCAGGCCATCGCTGAGGGCATCGGCGCCAGTGGCCATGTGCGAGCCACTGTCGGGGGGGCGTCGAATGGCCAGTCCGTTCGCATCCCCCACCCATGTAGAGGCCTGGGGGCCATCGGGCACCCCGAGGGAGGAGGAGGTGGTGTGGTCCGACCCGGCTCCCCCTGTAGGGGAGGTCCCGGAACACCGCGACACCTCGGACTCCCCCCTTCCGTCCCAGGTGCATCGGGTGGGCAACGGACAGGACAGGCTGGCAGCTCGCCATCCCAGTCGCCCGGGCCGCAGCCTGGCCCATCTAGGCCAGGACGCCCCAGGAAACGGCCGCCAAAGGGATCCTGTGTCAGAGGGCAGGAATCAGAGGAGTCCACCTCCAGTTCTGCTGTACCGTCTGGGGAACCACGTAGACGTAGTCAAAGGGGCCGTAAGGCCAAACAATTAGACACTGAGTAAGTTGGCACGGGTACAGGGCACAGATGAGTTTTAGGGGCTAGGGCACATGCATGAACTCCTTTGGTTATTAAAGTCAATGTTACACCTACAGAAGCTGCCTTTGTGCTCTGTCCAAAGTGTGCGGGGGTGTCATGTGCGTTGAGCGCAAGTGTGTGTGTGGGGGGTGGTCTTACCTCATCCCCAGGTGAGTCTGCCCCCTTCACCCTGGGCCGCCATCAACATCCCCCCGGGCAGAGGACGGGACCGTGCGCTGCAGTGTCACAGCCGCATGCAGTGATGGTCCGGGTGGATGGTGGTACTGTGGCCATGGGTCAGACATAGTCCAACGATGTGGAGCCAGGAGCTCATCGCAGGGCGGGTTGTCATCATCCTCCATGGCCTGCAATACACACGCGTCCACCCGCAACTGTGTGAGCCCAGCCATTGTGCCGCAGGTGGATTGGCAATGGGAGTGTTGGTGTGCATGCGGGTGGGGTGGGTGGGGTTGGGGAGGGGGGTGAGGGTGCTGGGTGGGTGGATGGGTGGGGGGTGCGGGTGGTCGGCTGTTGCCATGATGTGTGGTCTGTGGCCATACTATCCGATTCCCACGCCCATCTAGTCAGTGAAGCGGGCGGCTATCAGTCTGTCCCGTGCCCGCTGGGCCAGCCAGTAATGGTGGACAGCCACCCGCCTGTGTCTAGCCCGTCTGCCCTGACCATTGCCCCCATCCCCCTCATCTGGGGAGGACTGCGCCTCTTCCTGCTGCTCCTCCACTCCGCCCTCCTCTGCCTGCGGCACATCGCCCCTCTGTTGGGCTATGTTGTGCAGGACGCAGCACACCACAATGATGCGGCCGACCCTATCTGACCGATACTGGAGGGCGCCCCCAGAGAGGTCCAGGCACCTGAAACGCATCTTCAGCACGCCAAAGCACCTCTCTATCACTCCCCTTGTCGCTACTTGGGCATCATTGTAGCGGTTCTCCGCCTCATTGCGTGGCCTCCGTATAGGCGTCATCAGCCACGATCGCAATGGGTAGCCCCTGTCGCCCAGCAACCAGCCCCTCAGCCGGGGATGGCGTCCCTCGTACATGCCGGGGATGGATGACCGCGACACCACGTATGAGTCGTGTACACTGCCTGGATAACGGGCGCAGACGTGCAGGATCATCATGCGGTGGTCACAGACCACCTGTATGTTCATCGAATAGGTCCCCTTCCTATTGGTGAACACGGCCCTGTTATCTGCAGGTGGCCGCACGGCGACGTGCATCCCATCAATCGCGCCCTGGTCCATGGGGAACCCGGCCACGGCAGAGAAGCCCGGTCCACAGGGAAGCGGATGTAGCGGTGCGGCATGGCATATAGGGCATCTGTCACTGCCCGGATGCACCGATGCACCGATGTCTGCGATATGCCGGACAGGTCCCCACTCGGTGCCTGGAATGATTCCGTTGCATAAAAGTTCAGGGCCACCGTAACCTTGACGGACACGGGGAGAGGGTGTCCCCCGCCAGTGCCACGCGGTGACAGGTGTGCCAGCAGGTGGCAGATGTGTGCCACGGTTTCCCGCCTCATCCGGAGTCTCCTCCTGCATTCCCGGTCCGTGAGGTCCTGGTATGACTGCCGGGGCCGGTACACATGGGATGCCCTCAGGTGCCTCCGTTGCCGTGGGGCCGCGACGTCCTCCTCCCCCTCCTCGTCCTGCCGGTCAGGAGTCCCTCCAGCCTGGGCGGCTGCCGCCTGCCCCTCTGCGGCAGCCTGCGCGGCCTCTCTGGCACGCTCCTCCTCCTCCTCCTCATCCAGGGCAACATAGACATTAGCGGCTGCCGCCACGGCGGCCAACATCGCTGGATGATCGGAAAACATGACGGCCTGGTGGCGGGGGGGGGGGGGGGAACGACGACATGTCATCATTGCCCATACCCCTTCCTTCCCCCCAGCCAGGTGGCATGGACCGCATGGGTCCAACTGTTGGAGGCTGGCACCTGGCCAGGTGGACCAACGCACTTGCCCTCGCATCCCCCACCCCGGCACGGACCCCCCCATCTTCCTCCCCGGCACGGACCCCCCCATCCCCCTCCCCGGCACGGACCTCCCATCCTCCTCCCCGGCACGGACCCCCCCATCCCCCTCCCCATCACGGACCCCGCCCCCCCATCCTCCTCCCTGGCACGGACCCCCCATCCCCCTCCCCGGCCCGGACCTCGCATCTTCCTGCCCAGCACGGACCCCCCCATCCCCCTCCCCGGCACGGACCCCCCCCCCCATCTCCCTCCCCGGCACAGACCCCCCATCCCCCTCCCCGGCACGGACCTCCCATCCTCCTCCCCGGCACGGACACCCCCATCCCCCTCCCCGGCACGGACCTCCCATCCTCCTCCCCGGCACGGACCCCCCCAACCCCCTCCCCGGCACGGACCCCCCCCCCCCAATCCCCCTCCCCGGCACGGACCCCCCAGCCCCCCCCCCGGCACGGACCCCCCATCCTCCTCCCAGATGCTCCAGGTTCACGCCGATGAAAAGGAGGTTTGATTTACGTCGACGTGACCGGTCATCACGTCGACGGGACTTCGGCCCATCCGGAAGGGAGAATATCGGCAGGCCCCAAATCGGCTGCCTTGCGCAGACCCGTGCCATTCTCCGCGGCAGCGGCGACATTAACGCCCCGCCGACCTTTCTCCCTTCGGAGACTTCGGCAACCGGCGGGGGCGGGATTCACGGCGGCCAGCGGCCATTCTCCAATCCGCTGGGGGGTCGGAGAATGACGCCCCAGGTGTGGACGGCGCCGGTGGGAACCTGTCATGTTGGGCAGGCTGCTCGGCCCATTCAGGCCGGAGAATCGCCGCTCGCCCATTACCAACGGCAATCGGTGATTCTCCCAGCGGCCAGCCGTGATTCGCGCCGCGCCGGTTTCGGGTGGTGGGAGAATCGCGTGCGGGTGTCGGGACAGTGTGGCGGGACCCGCGCGGCGCCCGGGCGATTCTCCCACCCGGCGTGGGGGGGGCAGAATTCCGCCCCCAATTTCTAACTGAAGATTTGGAGTGCATGCCTGTAAAGGAATCCGGCCAATTTCTTTCCTATTCATGGAAATGGAAGGAATATCATGCAGGTTCCTTTCCAGACATGGGGCGAGATTCTCCGACCCCCCGCCAGGTCGGAAAATCGCCGGGTGCTGGCGTGAATCCCGCCCCCTCTGGTTGCCGAATTCTCCACCACCGTATATACGGCGGGGGCGGGAATCGCGCCGCGCCGGTTGGCGGCCCCCCCCCGCGATTCTCCGGCCCAGGTGGGCCGAAGTCCCGCCGCTAAAATGCCTGTCCCGCCGGTGTAGATTAATCCACCTACCTTACCGGCGGGACAAGGTGGCGCGGGGGGCTTCCGGGTCCTGGAGGGGGCGCGGGGCAATCTGGCCCCAGGGGGTGCCCCCACGGTGGCCTGGCCCGCGATCGGGGCCCACCGATCCGCGGGCGGGTCTGTGCCGTGGGGGCACTCTTTCCCTTCCGCCTTCACCACGGTCTCCACCATGGCGGAGGCGGAAGAGACTCCCTCCACTGCACATGCGCGGGAATGCCGTCAGCGGCCGCTGACGCTCCCGCGCATGCGCCACCCGGAGATGTCATTTCCGCACCAGCTGGCAGAGTACCAAAGGCCTTTTCCGCCAGCTGGCGGGGCGGAAATTCGTTCGGCGCCGGCCTAGCCCCTTAAGGTTGGGGCTCGGCCCCCCAAAGATGCAGAGCATTCCGCACCTTTGGGGCGGCGCGATGCCCGACTGATTTGCACCGTTTTGGGCGCCAGTCGGCGGACATCGCGCCGTTTCCGGAGAATTTCGCTCATGAACTCCAACCCACCCAATGTTCCAACCCCAGTGGATAGCACAGTAGTTAGCTCAGTTGCTTCACAGCTCCAGGGTCCTAGGTTCGATTCCCAGCTCAGGTCACTGTCCCGTTGTAGCGAGAGATCAGGATGCCATTTTAAAATAAAATCCCCGGCCTCCCCCCAGCCCGAACGCAATATGGGCGGGTCCCCCACCCGGAACCCCAGCATCCTCTCACAACCCCCAACACCCACAGTGGGCAACCCCAGGCCAATCGCACACACAAAAAATGCCAGCTTGGCAGTGCCAGGATGGCACCCAGGTAGCATTGCCAATGCCAGGCTGGCACTGTCAGGGTACCCAGCTGGTACCCAGGTGGTACCAGCAGTGCCATGGCACCACCCTACCCAAAGAGTTTCAGCTGGGGGCCCTCCAATCCTCTTGGGGACCCCCAGGAGTGCCGTTACGCCTGGTTCCCATTTGTGGAGACCAGCACCAAAAAGCACTTACCCAAGATCCCCAAGGTGAAGGAATTGGATTGGATTGGATTTGTTTATTGTCACGTGTACCGCGGTACAGTGAAAAGTATTTTTCTGCGAGCAGCTCAACAGATCATTAAGTACATGGGAAGAAAAGGGAATTAAAAAAATACATAATAGGGCAACACAAGGTATACAATGTAACTACATAAGCACCGGCATCGGATGAAGCATGTAGAGTGTAGTGTTAATGAGGTCAGTCCATAAGAGGGTCATTTAGGAGTCTGGTGACAGTGGGGAAGAAGCTGTTTTTGAGTCTGTTAGTGCGTGTTCTCAGACTTCTGTATCTCCTGCCTGATGGAAGAAGTTGGAAGAGTGAGTAAGCCGGGTGGGAGGGGTCTTTGATTATGCTGCCCGCTTTCCCCAGGCAGTGGGAGGTGTAGATGGAGTTAATGGATGGGAGGCAGGTTCGTGTGATGGACTGGGCGGTGTTCACAACTCTCTGAAGTTTCTTGCGGTCCTGGGCCGAGCAGTTGCCATAGCAGGCTGTGATGCAGCCTGATAGGATGCTTTCTATGGTGCATCTGTAAAAGTTGGTAAGTGTTAATAGGGACATGCCGAATTTCCTTAGTTTCCTGAGGAAGTATAGGCGCTGTTGTGCTTTCTTGGTGGTATCGTCGACGTGGGTGGACCAGGACAGATTTTTGGAGATGTGCACCCCAAGGAATTTGAAACTGCTAACCATCTCCACCTCGGCCCCGTTGATGCAGACAGGGGTGTGTACAGTACTTTGCTTCCTGAAGTCAATTACCAGCTCTTTAGTTTTGCTGGCATTGAGGGAGAGATTGTTGTCGCTGCACCACTCCACTAGGTTCTCAATCTCCCTCCTGCATTCTGACTCTTTGTTATTCGAGATCCGGCCCACTATGGTCGTATCGTCAGCAAACTTGTAGATGGACAGTCGTGTGTGTACAGGGAGTAGAGTAGGGAGCTAAGTACGCAGCCTTGTGGGGCCCCGGTATTGAGGACTAGCTTGGCTGGAATTATGGTGTTGAAGGCAGAGCTGTAGTCAATAAATAGGAGTCTGATGTAGGAGTCCTTGTTGTCGAGTTGCTCTAGAGATGAGAGTAGGGCCAGGAAAATGGCGTCTGCTGTGGACCGGTTGCGACGGTATGCGAATTACTGTGGATCATGGCGTTCTGGGAGTATAGAGGTGATGTGCTTCACGATCAACCTCTCGAAGCACTTCATTATGACTGAAGTCAGGGCCACTGGACAGTAGTCATTGAGGCACGTTGCTTGGTTCTTCTTTGGCACTGGTATGATGGTGGTCTTCTTGAAGCAGATGGGGACCTCGGAGTGGAGTAGGGACAGGTTAAAGATGTCCGCGAACACCTCTGCCAGCTGGTCCATGCAGGCTCTGAGTGCACGACCAGGGCACCTGGTACCTTCAAGCACCTTGGAAATCTGCACATTAGAGTAAAGCTAGCTGCCTCATTCTAATATGCAGATTTGCCAAAAAATAGTGATCCCGTTCATTGTGGGCGGGATTCTCCTTGCAAATCAATCTCGCGAGGTGTTGCGAGCTGGGTGGGTCCCGGGAATGGGGTCTCCCAGCTTTCACTGGCCACACTGCGCAGCAGCGAGATGCTTTTCTGATGCAGCGTGGCCAGAAGATCGCGTCTATAGTGTGTACATCGCATCTCATTACATAAAATGTCTCCAAGTGTTTCATATAAGTTTTACTTTCAAAGTGCAATTGTTATTTTGTCGACCCTACAATCCATTCATCAAAGGCCATAGCTCTATCTTTTAAAACATGATAGCAAATGCATTATGCAATTAGAAATAACCCATAAATTACATTAATTAGAATTTTACATTTTAATTTAGATCAACAAAAATAAATGTTTCTTTGTATGTCAACACCTTGAGTCCCGTACGTATGAATTTAATAATATAATTGTTACGCGACTAGAGATCATGATAATTAAAATCAGAAATTATGCCATCTCCATGATTGCTAATTAAGTCTTTTCCAATGTAACCTTTCATCTCACAAAATATATGCCATCTTATGAAGCTGAGGTGCTATTAGGCACCATGATAACGCAAACATAATATATTCATGAGTTCTAAAAATTGAACCAAATTTTGCTGCACAAAATATAAATTACACTTCCCCAACTCAAGATGTCTCCCACAGGAAAAATTCTGTTTAAATGCTCATTTACATAAGTCAGATAGCATTGCAACAATTTCAAAATCCCCTCCTACTGACAATATTAATGGTTGAGCAGGTATATGTTTGTTATGCAAAACTGTTGCCAGTTTGGTTTCTGGATAGCAAATCCCACGATAATGATATTCAGGTTAGTAGTTGCGGTCGATGCTTTTATTATTCTACAATCTTTGGGCTACAGAACGGAAAGAACTCCAATTATCTTCTTTAATGTTTGCAGAATTCCATCAGGTACAGCAAGTGGTGAGCACTCAAGTCTAGCCACCAGCTCTTCGTACACTCCTTGCCTTATCAAGCCACTCTTAAGGCTCCACACTGTTGCTTTCTGAACCAGCTGAGTATTACCGTAAGAGATAAGGGGCGAAATTCTCCGTTATCGGCGGAAAGTCCGCCGATCGGCGCAAAAAACGGCGCAAATCCGACTTGCGTCACGTCGGAAAAATGGGTCGAACGTCTCCGGCCCGAAATGGGCTAGCAGCGATGTAACGGGATCCGCGCTTGCGCAGTGGTTCACGCCGTGCAGCGTCATACGCGCCGCACGGCGTGACGGCTCATAAGGCCGCGCTGCTCCCCCCCACCCGACCGGAACACCCAACCGTAACACCCGACTAGATGGCTGGCCGCCGCTCAGCCCCGAGGTTCAAGTCACGGGATGTGGAGGCGCTCCTGGACGCGGTGGAGCAGAGGAGGGACGCCCTGTATCCCGGGCACGGCCGCAGAGTTGCCCCACGCCACAGCCGGCGTCTGTGGAGGGAAGTGGCAGAGGCCATCACCGCTGCGGCCCTGACACCACGGACAGGCACCCAGTGCCACAAGAATGTGAACAACCTCGTCAGAGCAGGCAGGGTGAGCCTCCCCATATCCCCCTCCCCCATATCCCCCTTCCCCCATATCCCCCCTCCCCCATATTCCCCCTTCCCCCATATCCCCCTCCCCATATCCCCCCTTCCCCCATATCCCCCCTCCCCCCATATCCCCCCTCCCCCATATCACCCACTCCCCCATATCCCCCATATCCCCCCTCCCCCATATCCCCCTTCCCCCATATCCCCCCTCCCCATATCCCCCCTCCCCATATCCCCCCTTCCCCCATATACCCCCTCCCCCATATCTCCTCTCCCCCATATCCCCCCTTCCCCCATATCCTCCCTCCCCCATATCCCCCCTCCCCATATCCCCCCTCCCCCATATCCCCCCTTCCCCCATATCCCCCCTCCCCATATCCACCCTTCCCCCATATCCCCCCTCCCCCATATCCCCCCTCCCCATATCCCCCCTCCCCCATATCCCCCCTTCCCCCATATCCCCCTCCCCATATCCCCCCTCCCCATATCCCCCCTCCCCTCTCCCCCATATCCCCCCTTCCCCCATATACCCCCTCCCCCATATCCCCCCTCCCCCATATCCCCAAGTGAATCCATCCCTAACCTTAACCTCTGCAATACACGCGCACCTGCCAGCACCCCCCCCCCCCCACAGGATAAGCGCGCACACAACAATAGGGAGCAGGTGAGGACTGGAGGAGGCCCCGCTGATGAGAGGCCACTGACCGAACACGAGGAAAGGGCCCTGGAACTGGCTGGCGGACCTGACGACCGGGAGGTTGCTGATGCAGAGGTCGGGGGCGTACTAGCAAGTGAGCCACCGACAGCCTGTCCCCATATCCCCCCTCCCCTATATCCCCCTCCCCCATATCACCTGATCACTGCCTGATGTCTAACCATGCATGCTTCATTGTGTATCGCAGGACCAAACGTCCAGGCACCCATCCCCGCAGATGCAGACCGCCCGCAGGATGCCCCTCGGAGACCACGGGAGACGGAGAGACCCGCACCCTCCAGCATGCGACGCCCGCAGGATGCCCCTCGGAGGCCACGGGAGACGGAGAGACCCGCACCCTCCAGCATGCGACGCCCGCAGGATGCCCCTCGCACACCACGGGAGACGGAGAGACCTGGAGCAACAGGGAGACGACACCCCCGTCACGTGCGGGAGCGACCACCCAGCGACGAGGGGGGCAGCCACAGGCCCCCGTCACATCCGAGCCAGGACACCACTACCCAGGACACCACTACCCAGGACACCACTACCCGGGACACCACTACCCGGGACACCACTACCCGGGACAGCACTACCCGGGACAGCACTACCCGGGACAGCACTGCCCAGGAAGACGAAATACCGGACAGTGACTCAGAGTGGATGGGTGGAGACGAACCCCCACCCCAAAGTGCCATGGACTCAGAGTGGGACGAAGAGCACGACACAATGCCACTGCTGTCACCAACACCCTCCGCCATCACAGAAACACTCACCTCGGTTGGGCACTTTAGTGATGAGGCGTCTGGTACACTCACTGGTGCGCACAACACAGCCGTCCCGGTACAGCAGGTGGAGGTAGGAGCAGCAGAGGGGCCGGGCGGAGGGCAGCTCAGTCCAAGCGAACATCTGCCGCCCAGATGGATCCCGGGTTCCTGGAGTTACCACACCCACACATAGATCCGATGCAACCACCGACCCGGAGACGAGCGAAGAGGGTGACGGGCGGCTTGCGGCGGCTGCTGTCGCAGGTGGAGGAGTCCACCCACGTCCAGGAGCTGGGAGTGGTGCCGGTCATGCGTGCCACCCAAGCTGACACCGCACGGGTGGCGTCCGCGGTGGAGGCAATGGGTGCGACGGTGTCAGACATGGGGAACGGTTTGCGAGGCCTGGGGCTTTCCGTGCAGGCGGCGCCTGTGGCCCAGGAAATGGCTGCCCTCTCACAGGAGGCCATGAGCCAGTGCCAGCGCCAGATGGCAGAGGCGCTCAACGCCATAGCCCAGTCTCTGCAGGCCATGGCCCAGTCTCTGCAGGCCATGGCCCAGTCTCAGCAGGCCATGGCCCAGTCTCTGCAGGCCATGGCCCAGTCTCTGCAGGCCATCGCTGAGGGCATCGGCGCCAGTGGCCATGTGCGAGCCGGCGTCGCACTGTCGCAGACAGGGTTCGACAACCCCCTGGGCTCCATGGCTGCAAACCTGCAGACCCCTGTCGATACCAGCACGGGCCTCCAGGACTGGCAGCGCCAGATGTCGGGGGGGCGTCGGATGGCCAGTCCGTTCGCATCCCCCACCCATGTAGAGGCCTGGGGGCCATCGGGCACCCCGAGGGAGGAGGAGGTGGCGTGGTCCGTCCCGGCTCCCCCTGTAGGGGAGGTCCCGGTACACCGCGACACCTTGGACTCCCCCCCTTCCGTCCCAGGTGCATCGGGTGGGCAACGGGCAGGACAGGCTGGCAGCTCGCCATCCCAGTCACCCGGGCCGCAGCCTGGCCCATCTAGGCCAGGACGCCCCAGGAAACGGCCGCCAAAGGGATCCAGTGTCAGAGGGCAGGAATCACAGGAGTCCACCTCCAGTTCTGCTGTACCGTCTGGGGAACCACGTAGAGTAGTCAAAGGGCCCGTAAGGCCAAACAATTAGACACTGAGTAAGTTGGCACGGGTGCAGGGCACAGATGAGTTTTAGGGGCTAGGGCACGTGCATGAACTCCTTTGGTTATTATAGTCAATGTTACACCTACAGAAGCTGCCTTTGCGCTCTGTCCAAATCGTGCGGGTGTGTCATGTACGTTGAGCGCAAGTGTGTGTGTGAGGGGTGGTCAACATCCCCCGGGCAGAGGACGGGACCGTGCGCTGCAGTGTCACAGCCGCATGCAGGGATGGTCCGGGTGGATGGTGGTACTGTGGCCATGGGTCAGACATAATCCAACGATGTGGAGCCAGGAGCTCACCGTAGGGCGGGTTGTCATCATCCTCCATGGCCTGCAATAGGCATGCATCCACCCGCAACTGTGTGAGCCCGGCCCGTTGTGCCGCAGGTGGATCGGCAATGGGGGGAGTGGTGTGCATGCGGGTGGGGTGGGTGGGATTGGGGAGGGGGGTGAGGGTGCTGGGTGGGTGGATGGGTGGGGGGTGTGGGTGGTCGGCTGTTGCCATGGTGTGCGGTCTGTGGCCATACTACCCGATTCCCACGCCCATCTAGTCAGTGAAGCGGGCGTCTATCAGTCTGTCCCGTGCCCGCTGGGCCAGCCGGTAACGGTGGACAGCCACCCGCCTGTGTCTACCCCGTCTGCCCTGACCATTACCCCCATCCCCCTCATCTGGGGAGGACTGCGCCTCTTCCTGCTGCTCCTCCACTCCGCCCTCCTCTGCCTGCGGCACATCGCCCCTCTGCTGGGCTATGTTGTGCAGGACGCAGCACACCACAATGATGCGGCCGACCCTATCTGACCGATACTGGAGGGCGCCCCCAGAGAGGTCGAGGCACCTGAAACGCATCTTCAGCACGCCAAAGCACCTCTCTATCACTCCCCTTGTCGCTACATGGGCATCATTGTAGCGGTTCTCCGCCTCATTGCGTGGCCTCCGTATAGGCGTCATCAGCCACGATCGCAATGGGTAGCCCCTGTCGCCCAGCAACCAGCCCCTCAGCTGGGGATGGCGTCCCTCGTACATGCCGGGGATGGATGACCGCGACAACACGTATGAGCGTGTACACTGCGTGGGTAACGGGCGCAGACGTGCAGGATCATCATGCGGTGGTCGCAGACCACCTGTATGTTCATCGAATAGGTCCCCTTCCTATTGGTGAACACGGCCCTGTTATCTGCAGGTGGCCGCACGGCGACGTGCATCCCATCGATCACGCCCTGGACGATGGGGAACCCGGCCATGGCAGAGAAGCCCACGGCCCGGGCATCTTGGCTGGCCCGGTCCACGGGAAGTGGATGTAGCGGTGCGCCATGGCATATAGGGCATCTGTCACTGCCCGGATGCACCGATGCACCGATGTCTGCGATATGCCGGACAGGTCCCCACTCGGTGCCTGGAATGGCCCCGTTGCATAAAAGTTCAGGGCCACCGTAACCTTGATGGACACGGGGAGAGGGTGTCCCCCGCCAGTGCCACGCGGTGACAGGTGTGCCAGCAGGTGGCAGATGTGTGCCACGGTTTCCCGCCTCATCCGGAGTCTCCTCCTGCATTCCCGGTCCGAGAGGTCCTGATATGACTGCCGGGGCCGGTACACACGGGGCGCCCTCGGGTGCCTCCGTTGCCGTGGGGCCGCGACGTCCTCCTCCCCCTCCTCGTCCTGTCGGTCAGATGGCCCTCCAGCCTGGGCGGCTGCCGCCTGTCCCTCTGCGGCAGCCTGCGCCGCCTCTCTGGCACGCTCCTCCACCTCCTCCTCATCCAGGGCAACATAGACATGAGCGGCTGCCGCCATGGCGGCCAACATCGCTGGATGATCGGAAAACATGACGGCCTGGTGGGGGGGAGGGGAACGACGACATGTCATCCTTGCCCATATCCCCTCCTCCCCCCAGCCAGGTGGCATGGACCGTATGGGTCCAACTGTTGGAGGCTGGCACCTGGCCAGGTGGACCAACTCACTTGCCCTCGCCACCCCCTCCCCGGCACGGACCCCCCATCCCCCTCCCCGGCACGGACCCCCCCCCCAACCTCCACCCCGGCACGGACCCCCCCCCCAATCTCCACCCCGGCACGGACCCCCCCCAACCTCCACCCCGGCACGGACCCCCCATCCCCCTCCCCGGCACGGACCCCCCCCCCATCCCCTCCCCGGCACGGACCCCCTCCCGGCACTCCCCCGGAGCCCAGCCTACTCTAACCACACCCCCCCCCGCCGCACACACACACACACAACCTGAGACACACCTCTCCTCACGCATTCAGACTGCGGCCACGCCATCGCCTGCCCAGAGCCAACCCCCCAGGCCGTCACTCACCTCCTCGCTGGTCGGCGTGAGCCTGGAGCACAGGGTCACGCCGATGAAAAGGAGGTTTAATTTACGTCGACATGAACGGTCATCACGTCGACGGGACTTCGGCCCATCCGGAAGGGAGAATATCGGCAGGCCGAAAATCGGCTGCCTTGCGCAGACCCGTGACATTCTCCGATGGCAGCGGCGACATTAATGCCCCGCCGACTTTTCTCCCTTCGGAGACTTCGGCAACCAGCGGGGGCGGGATTCATGGCGACCAACGGCCCCCCCTCTGGGGGGTCGGAGAATAACGCCCAAAGGTTTCAAAATGCAGAATGGGTATATGAGCAGTGTCGGGAATATTTTGAAGGTGTGAGGTCGATTCAGGAATTTTATTGTTGCCAACCTGCAATCTCGGCGAGGCTTTTATATCTTTTTTTTTAATAAACAATTTTAATGAGGTATTTTTGGCATTACAAACAGCAACAGTACAAAAACAATTTACAAAGAACAATAGACATAGTGCAATCACCGACTCCCAACCCACTAAGACCCGCCTAATTGACCCCCTATTCTACGCTACCCTAGCCCCCCCCACCCCTCCACCCCCCTGCTCACGATTATTTCTCCGCGAAGAAGTCGATAAATGGTTACCACCTCCGGGCGAACCCTAACAGTGACCCTCTCAAGGTGAACTTAATCTTCTCTCGGCCAAGAAAGCTCGCCATGTCAGTTAGCCAGGTCTCCGACTTCGAGGGCTTTGAGTCCCTCCATACTAGTAGTATCCATCGCCAGGCTGCCAGGGAAGCAAAGGCCAGAACATCTGCTTCTTTCTCCTCCTGGATTCCCGGGTCTTCCGACACCCCAAAAATCGCCACCCCTGGACTCATTGCCACCCTTGTTTTCAATACTCTGGACATGCCGTTCGCAAACCCCTGCCATATCCCCTAAGTTATGAGCACGCCCAGAACATGTGAACATGGTTTGCTGGCCCCCCGAAAATTTTACACATCTGTCCTCCACCCCAAAGAATCTACTCCTCCAGGCCACTGTCATGTGGGCCCGGTGGACCATCTTGAATTGGGTCAAGCTGAGCCTGGCGCATGTTGCGGTCGCGTTGACTCTGCTCAACGCGTCCGCCCATAAGCCATCCTCCATCTCACCACCAAGCTCCTCCTCCCACTTACGCTTCAGCTCCTCGGTCTGCGTCTCCTCCACCCCCATGAGTTCTTTGTAGATGTCCGAGACACTTCCCTCTCCCACCCATCCCCTAGACACAGTAACTTTATTGAAGCCTACTTGTGACAATAAGCGATTTTCATTTCATTTCATTTTCATCCTGGATCTCCCTTAGTGGCAGGACTGGGAAGGATGATACCTGCCTACGCAGAACGTCCCGCACCTGTAAATATCTAAATTCGTTCCCCCTTGCCAACCCAAACTTCTCCTCCAGCGTCCTCATGCTAGGGAAGCTCCCCTCTAAAAACAAGTCCCCCATCCTCTCAATTCCCGCCCTTCGCCATACTTGGAACCCCCCATCCAAGCTCCCCGGAGCAAACTGGTGATTATCACATATTGGGGACCAGACCGGTGCTCCCACTGCTCCAACGTATCTCCTCCACTGACCCCAGATTCTCAGGGCCGTCACCACTATGGGGTTGGTGGAGTAACTCGCTGGCAGGAACAGCAGAGGTGCCGTTATCAACGCCCCCAGACTGGTGCCCCTACACGAAGCTGCCTCCATCCGCTGAGGCTTTTATATCTTATCCCACTTGGCATGCATTCCTCCATGGAAACTCTGGATCGGCATTCAGGGACAGGAGTGGGAACTCATGACATGGAGTGCCCGAGTTGGCAGCCCTGCCACTGTGCAAGGGGTAGATGGGAGTTGAACTCGCTAAAAGGCAATTAGAAAACTCACAGAAATAGTCGTGTCAACATGTATCCCCCACCTCTTTAGATTGGTTGATGACTCTAGAAAGTAGAACTCCTGTGGAAATCTGAGACCGCACAGCGATAGGAAATAACAGTGTTTTGCCGCAAAAAATTATTTATAAGCAAAATGAATTCTCAGACATGACCGCATATGTTTGAGCAGCCTAAAATAAAAATACATTTGGATAATTAGCGCTTGGCTGCATCTCTGGTTATTTGTCATTGTACGTCTCAAATCTGAATACAAACACAACGCAGAAAGGCAAAAACAGTAACTCAGGAAAGGATAAAGATCTTTTGTGTGAACAATGAAGCAAATTTTTTAATGATGTCTTGTTTAGTCACACACATATTCTCACAGTACATTTTGGATTTTTCTCTGTACAAAACCATCTGCCGTGATCAGTGACTGATGCAATCAATATCCTGCCACTCAATCCATTCTTATCTGCCTTTACTTCCAGACTGTTAGAATTGTCTGAAGCCCTTAATGACTTGATTTTTCTTTCTCAGTCTCCTAACTTCGAAAGAAAAGTTTGAAAGAGGAACTGGACGTGAAAGTATTGCAAGTTGAAGCTTTGATGTCTGTGATGCAAGCGTAAAATATCCAACTGTACTAATTGTGAAATAAAACCAAGATTCTAATCAGAAATGCTACAGAAAAGGGCAGTTATATTAATTGTATAGGAATGAATGTTTTAAACTGTTAACACATGAAAGAAATATTAATTCTTAAAAGGCTTGTTGTTGAGTTTGTAAAAATCTAATAAAACCAGGAATTATATTTATCCCGGAAAAATTATTTTGTCCCACATTATATGCGAAACATTTCTAATTTAAGCTGCTGCTAGCCTGATGCTTTGGGATTTTCCTCCAATAATCATACAGGCTGCATATTGAGAGGAAATAAATTCCATGCCATTATCCCAAAATAAGTGTAATCTGCTAACTGCATAACAATGACAACTACAAGGTACATGTAGCTAATCGTGATGGAAAATTAGTTTGCCAGTATTTATTCACAAGCATCTGCCGGTGAAAGAAGAAAAGCTTCATTACTGTCATAACCGTGACGACAGTGCATTCAATTATCACTATTTTTGTGGGTGGCAGTGCGCCGTGTGGGTGTCACAGGAAAGCCACATCTGTATATCTGGGAATGAATTTTAGAGCATGGAAGAAAATACCAAAATAGTCTGATACCACTGAAGTCTTTCTCATTTCTTGTGACAGCCCAATCTTCTGTCGGCTTTATTGTTTCAGAGATGAGGTCATGTTCTGAGCATGTAAACACAGGACTGACTTGAATCCTGCTCTGCTATTGTCAAGCCATTGGCAACTCTAATAAAAGGCTGGCAAAATCTTGTCAAAGGACATGATGCTCAAAGCAATGTCTGTGAGATTTAAGGGATATGAGGGAGAATTTTAACTCTTGGGTAGCTGGGGAGAAGGCTGCCCAAACTTGCTGATGGTGGGCCCACTATCACGCCACGAGAGCCTTATCTCATCGCGTCTGCTGTTCCTCGCATGATAAAAAAACATTTATTTCACTTTGTGGCCTCTTTGCTTTCACAACTGGGAAGTGTGGTGAACTTGCTATCCCAATGGCCCTCAAAATTAAATCAGAGTTGTATGTACTTCTTCAAGACGCTGATTTGTAATTTATTTGATTCAGCGGGTATTTGGGCCCATTGACTGGCCCCTGTACATATAGTTACAGCAGGAGGTTGAGATGGCTCGTCCACCATGGACATGTTAATATGTTGCGCCAATGCCACTTGGTTCCAGACCTTGCTAAAGCCTTGATCAAAACAGGGACGAATTCCAGAGGTGAGGTGAGGCGAGAGTGACTGCTCTTGCAGTATTTGCCTATATGTGGCACAAAGGAATCATGACAAAACTGAAGTCAGTGAGTTGGGGAAAACGCTCCAGAGAGAAACCGGCAGAGGGTACATCTTTCTTCACCTGCATAATAAACATCTCCATGGTGCCATTGACTGCACACATGGCGGGCACGAATACGAGTCTGCAATCGCCATCTGCGGATTCGCTACCGCCTGAAATTCTCGAGAAATGGGGAGTGCAATTCTCGGTGAAGAGATCGTGTTTCCCGATATTCCCCATCCCTCGACACCGATGTCACGAGATTCACACCCGTAAAGGGCGTGAACCTTATTTTAATAGTTTGGCATTCATTTAAATATTCTTAGCAGCCTCACCCCCCATCCCCACCACATGACCCACCTTCACAAAATATTCAAACCTCACCCACGTGAAGTGTACAACACCTTTAGCCAGACATGAGGCAGTCGTCGTTCCGCCTGGTCCATGTTTGTGTGGCCCAACACTGATCGGTGCCCGGCTGCAGCCTCCCTGGGGAGGCCAGAGAATCGAAGGAGGCTGGTGGATCCCGGGCAGGTAGGTTGTAAGTAGGTTTATGCCCTACTTCCGCGAGCATCATTCGGTCCTGCCCATTCAGGGTTCCAACTCCGACGTCTCGCAGGACTCTGGAGAATCTCGCGAGGCGTGGAATGTGTCACCCTGGCTCTCCATCTGGCACTGGGGCACCTTGGCACTGTCAGCCTGGCACTCAGGTAGTGCCACCTGGACACACTGGCAGTGCCACTCTGGCACTGCCAGGTTGGCAGGGGCACTGCTCGGTGCCAGGTGAACAATGCCAGGGTGCCCATGTGCCAGGTTGGTAATGCCAGGGATCGGGCCCAGGGAGGCCTTATCAGGTGGAGGAGAATTCCTGGGTGAGGAGGTAGGTCAAACATTGGCGGGCACCTGACAGGGTGGAAGGAAAAGATCAGGGTAGCCTTCCAAAATGATGCCCCGATCTGCAAGGAGCATTTTCTCACTCTAAGTCCAGTCTTTGCGGAGAGAATTTCCCCGCGGGCAAAAAAACTGAAAGTGCCGTTGAAAACCGAGATGTTTCTCGGTCCTGCAGCCGCCAGGAATCACCCCGCCAAACGTCCCCGAAACCGGACATCAAAACTTTTCGAGTGAATTGCGCCCTATATCTTTGACCTTCCTGGTTGTTTAATTCAAATTATTGTTCAGCAACTCCTGAAGCCACCCGTCAGAATTGCAACCTTCTCTGGCTCGAATTTTAGGATGGATTTTCTTTGTTTCTTCTTTTTGTTTGACTCTCCCTTATTTGGCATGATTCAGCCCACTCCCTGGTCACTTGCCTTTCCAACTGAGCTAATTCGGGGGTAGTTCCCGCGATGTGCTGGCCCACTCACTGACTGACAGGCGATGCGCTGTGACCTCACCAAAAGGGATCTGTCAGTTTACCTGCTCTCCATTTGAGCATATGTTTTCACTGTGTTTTCAAAGCTTTTCTGTGCTGAAATTTCAACAACACTCTCCAAAGCTATGGCTCTGTTACTGTCTGATCAGAGCTTCCAGGGTTGTTTCATGCCATGTGGCACAGTCCAAGGCTGTTCACTGTTGTGGTGAACGTATTGCAGTAACCATTCACCATGTATATAACTGGATCACGCTGTTGCCCATGTGGGCACCACCTATGGACCACTGTAAGGTATTACCTGTAATGTATCATGTTGGTGCCTTGTGGGCTCGCCCCTGGCTCCACCCCTTGAGGGGAGGTATAAAGAGCAGTAGCCCTGTAGGCGGCTCTCACTAGCAGACCAGTCGCAGGCAGGCACTGTTCTAGTAGATTAAAGCCACAGTTTACTTCTACACTTGGTTTTGTGTGAATTGATGGTCGCATCAATTTAATCGACTAGAACACCACAATGGAATCGGCCCTCAAACCTGACCGACTGGAACTCGACTCGCAGGCCGCGGAGGCCAAGGGATTTTTTCGCACTGGCTCCGCTGTTTCAAGGCCTACCTCGCCGCCTCCTCCTCGCCCTCCGTCTCCGATGATCAGAAGCTGAGCCTCCTCCATGCCCGGGTGAGCCATCGAATCTCTGTGCAACTCGAGGAAGCCGCCACTTACGCAGATGCCCTCGTGATGCTGGAGCACCTCTATGTAAGCCCCGAGAATGAGGTATGCGTGTGGCATCTCCTCACTACTCGCCGCCAACGCCCTGGGGAATCACTGGAAGAGTACCTACGCGACCTCAAAGTCCTTGCGCGAAGTTGCAATTACCAGGCCGTTATGGTCACTCAACATGTGCACCTCACCGTCCGGGACACCTACGTGGTGAAGTCAGGTCCAACTCCGTGAGACAGCACCTACTCGAGAAAGGTGCCCTAGACCTGGAAGAGACGGTAAAGTTAGCCTCCTCTCTAGAAGTAGCGTTCCAAAGCCTCAATGCGTTCCCGTCTGATCACGCGACCCCCTCGTGACCCCCGACCAAAGAGTACCCCAGGCCTGTGCCGCGCGGCTGCCCACCCACCATGGGGGGGCTACCCTGCTATTTCTGCAGCCAGCCTCAACACCCCCGGAAGCGCTGCCCGGCCTGGAACGCGAACTGCAGCGACTGCGGAAGAAAAGGACATTTCGCTAAGGTTTGCCTGGCCAGGTCCAAACACTCAAAATCGCAGGCCCAACCCTCAGCCTCACAGGCCCGCAGATCCCACAGTGTAGCAGCTTGCCTGCCGGCTCCGCCCCCCCCCCCCCGGACGCGTCATCGGCCTCGTGCCCCGTGTTGTCCGTGGGGGCAGCCATCTTCCAGCCCGCACAACGTGGGCGACTCACAGGGGCCGCCATCTTGGCCATCCACGCCCACGAGGCCCGCCACGTGCGACTCATGGGGCCGCCATCTTGGACGACATCTTCCTCACCGCCCGACACGTGCGACCAACGGGGGCCGCCATCTTGGCCACCATCTCTAACGCCGCCCGACACTTGCGACTGACGAGGGCAGCCATCTTGCGACCACCACAGCACCTCCGACCATGCCGGCTACCTGCAACTCAGCGTGGTCACCCTTGACCAGTTGCGACCCAAACACCTCCGGAGCTCCATGAAACGCCTTGCCTCTTCGACTCCGGGAGCACGGAGAGCTTCATTCATCCAATCATGGTAAGACGCTGCTCGCTCCCAATCTTCCCGGCACATCAAACCATCTCCTTCGCTTCTGGGTCGCAGTCGGTGCAGATCCGGGGGTGCACTACCGTAACCCTCGCAATACAGGGCGCCGAGTACGCCAATTTTAAGTTATATGTACTCCCCGACCTCTGCGCTCCTCTCTTGTTGGGACTGGACTTCCAGTGTAACCTCAGGAGCCTAACTCTGAAGTTCGGTGGGCCCCTACCCCCCCCACTCACCGTATGTAGCCTCGCGACCCAAAAAGTCGACCCTCCCCCACTCTTTGCAAATCTCACTGCCAACTGTAAACCAGTCGCCACCAGAAGCAGGCGGAACAGCATCCAGGATAGGACTTTTATCAGATTCGAGGTCCAGCAACTCTTGCAGGGAGGAATCATCGAGGCCAGCAATAGCCCCTGGAGAGCTTAGGTGGTGGTCATCAGGACCGGGGAAAAGAGCCGGATTGTTGTAGATTACAGCCAAACCATAAACCGGTACATGCCCCTCAATGTGCACCCCCTTCCCCGGATCGCAGACATGGTGAACCAGATTGCACACTACCGGGTGTTCTCCACGGTGGATCTGAAGTCTGCATACCACCAGCTCCCAATCCGCCCGGAGGACCGCCACTACACGGCTTTTGAGGCAGACGGCCGCCTCTTCCACTTCCTCCGGGTCCCCTTCGGCGTCACAAAGGGGTCTCGGTCTTCCAAAGAACGATGGACCGAATGGTGGACCAGTACGGGCTGCGGGCCATATTTCCGTACTTGGACAACGTCACCATCTGCGCCCATGATCAGCAGGACCACGATGCCAACCTCCAGAGATTTCTCCAAACTGCCCGAACCCTTATCCTCACTTACAACAAGGAGAAATGCGTTTTCTGCACAACCAGACTAGCTATCCTCGGCTACGTCGTGGAAAATGGGGTTCTAGGACCCGACCCCGACCATATGCGCCCCCTCCTGCAACTCCCCCTTCCCCACTGCCCCAAGGTCCTGAAAAGGTGCCTCGGGTTCTTTTCCTATTAGGCCCAGTGGGTCCCCAACTATGCGGACAAAGCCCGCCCACTAATCAAGGCCATCATCTTCCCACTGGCGGCTGAGGCCCGCCAGGCCTTCAGCTGCATCAGGGCGGATATCGCCAAAGCCGCGATGCGTGCGGTGGACGAGTCCATCCCCTTCCAGGTTGAGAGTGACGCATTAGAGGTCGCCCTCGCCACTACCCTCAACCAGGCAGGCAGGCCAGTAGCATTTTTTTCACGAACCCTCACCGCCTCCGAAATTCGACACTCCTCGGTCGAAAAGGAAGCCCAAGCCATCGTGGAAGCCGGGCGGCACTGGAGGCACTACCTCACTGGTAGGAGGTTTCCCCTCGTCACCGACCAACGATCGGCAGCCTTCATGTTCGATAATACGCAGCGGGGCAAGATCAAGACTGATAAGATCTTGAGGTGCAGGATCGAACTCTCCACCTATAATTACGATATAGTATATCGTCCTGGGAAGCTTAGCGAGCCCCCAGATGCCCTGTCCTGCGGCACATGCGCCAGCGCGCAAGATGACCGACTACAGGTTATCCACGATGACCTCTGTCACCTGGGGGTCACCCGGCTTCTCCACTACATCAAGGCCCGCAACCTGCCCTACTCCACTGAGGAGGTCAGAGCCATGACCAGGCACTGCCAAATCTGCGTGGAGTGTAAGCTGTACTTCTATCGACCGGATAAGGCCCACCTGGTAAAGGCATCCCGGCCCTTTGAGCGCCTCAGTAGCGATTTCAAAAGGGCCCCTCCCCTCCACTAACCGCAATACAGTAGCATTGTGGATAGCACAATTGCTTCACAGCTCCAGGGTCCCAGGTTCGATTCCGGCTTGAGTCACTGTCTGTGCGGAGTCTTCACATCCTCCCCGTGTATGCGGGGGTTTCCTCCGGGTGCTCCGGTTTCCTCCCACAGTCCAAAGATGTGCAGGTTAGGTGGATTGGCCATGATAAATTACCCTTAGTGTCCAAAATTGCCCTTAGAGTTGGGTGGGGTTACTGGGTTATGGGGATCGGGTGGAGGTGTTGACCTTGGGTGGGGTGCTCTTTCCAAGAGCCGGTGCAGTCTCGATGGGCCGAATAGCCTCCTTCTGCACTGTAATTTCTATGTTAATCTATGTTAAAACACATATTTCCTCAACATCATTGACGAGTTCTCCCGCTTCCCCTTTGCAATCCCTTGCCCCGACATGACCGCAGCCACCGTCATTAAAGCCCTACATAGTGTCTTCACCCTGTTTGGTTTCCCCACGTACGTTAACAGTGACCGGGTCTCGTCGTTCATGAGCGACGGACTGCATCAGTACCTGCTCAGTAAGGGCATCGCCTCGAGCAGGACTACCAGTTATAATCCCCGGGGAAACGGGCAGGTGGAGAGGGAGAACGCGACGGTCTGGAAGACCGTCCTCCTGGCCCTGCGGTCTAGGAATCTCCCAGTTCTCCACTGGCAGGAGGTCCTCCCCGACGCACTCCACTCTATTAGGTCCCTCCTTTGCACGGCCACAAACGAGACCCCTCATGACCGCCTGTTTGTATTCCCCAGGAAATCTCCATCCTGGCTGATGACACTGGGGCCCGTCCTGCTCCGCAAAAACGTCAGGAGCCATAAGTCCCACCCCCTGGTCAAGAGGATCCAGCTCCTTCTCACCAACCCCCAGTACGCATACGTAGAAAACCCTGACGGCCGACAGGATACGGTTTCCCTCCGGGACCTGGCACCCGCAGGTTCCACCACCACCGCCACCCCAACTTACCCCGCCCAACTTTGCTGCCCAGCGCCCCCGCCCATACATGGCACCAGCACCCCCTCCCGCTCTCCATTCCCCCATCACCGACCCACAGGAATGAAGCCCCAGAAGACACGCTTCCGGAGTCCACGTTAGTGCCCGCACCGGCGACTTCACTACCCATGCCCGCACGGATGAGTTTGACACCCGGGCCAGCTGCGATACCGGAGCTTTGGCGATCACAGGGCATGATCCGTGCGCCGGAGAGGCTGAACATATGAACCCTTCACCCCCGCCGAACTTAATTTTTTTAACAGGGGTGAATGTGGTGAACGTATTGCAGTAACCATTCACCATGTATATAACTGTATCACGCTGTTGCCCATGTGGGCTCCACCTATGGACCACTGTAAGGTATTACCTGTAATGTATCATGTTGGTGCCTTGTGGGCTCGCCCCTGGCTCCACCCCTTGAGGGGAGGTATAAAGAGCAGTAGCCCTGTAGGCGGTTCCCACTAGCAGACCAGTCACAGGCAGGCACTGTTCTAGTTGATTAAAGCCACAGTTTACTTCCAGCTTGGTTTCGCGTGAATTGATGGTCGCATCAACTGTGTTGTAATTCATCTTGATGCCTTGTTGTTTAACCGCCACTGAACACCATGAAGTGTTTCCGTAATGATATAATGGCACCAATCACTCAGGGATTGTGCAAACATGTGGGTCCATTTATCTGAATTCGACACATAAGCACATATACTCATGGATAGAATACTTGAAGACATCAGTAGCAGAGCTGTGTGTGCTGCATCCTGCTCACAGGCCAAAGTGAATCTGAGGCTGGAACACATGACACACTTCCCTTCCACTGTTGGCACGCTGCTATCCCTTAAAGGCATATTATAAAAATGCAGCCGCACAAAATGAGTGTGAGACCATTGGAGTACTTGAACAACACTTCCACTGCTTGAACCTGGAGGACTGGTGACATTCTCTCCAGTGTGTCACAGTTCATCATGGGCAGCTGCATCCTACAGGCCGGCATGATGGCACAGTGGATTAAGACAAGAAGCTGAAAGGGGTTGGGGGGGGGGGGGGGGTGGGGAGGAGGAGGGAGAGGACAAGGTGGAGGAAAAATAGGAGAAGAAAGAAGAGGAGGAGGGAGAAGGCTGGCTGCAACCAATACTGGTTCTTTCTGGCTGGCTCTCTGTGACTGGCTCATCTGGCTACTCGACCAATGAACACAATTCAAATTCCCTCTTCACCAATGGTATCACACTTTACCTTCACTATTACTGATCATTACAGCATCCTCATGGTCACAGCATTGAAATAAAAGCAGCACAAAGCAGCTCAAACAAATCAGCCAACATTCCACACAAAATTCAACTAATTGCCCTTGTGCCTGCGTTCCCTGTGTCTTTGTCTATCCTGGTGTTCCTTTGCAGTGCTACCCCAGTGGTACAGCATGGCAAGTGGACTTACAGTGAGAGGCCTTGCAGGGCAACATCATAAATGCTTTCAATGCACTGCTGGCCAAGGCCTCAGGCATAGCTGATCCAATAATGGCACATATCATCTTCTCCAGGAGTAATGGCACACATCACCTTCTCTACGGTACATCTGTACTTGCACCCTTCCAGGCAGGCACTGCCATCTCCAGTTATGCACCATCTTGTCCTGCTAAATAGAGCGAACTGTGTCAGTGATTGTGCACCAATGTGTTTGTATGATGTGTCTGTCACAATCAAATTTGTCTTGCAGCAATGTGAGAGGGTGAGGTAAAGTGACGGATGTGGGGCGTCATTCTCCGACCCCCCGCCGGGTCGGAGAATGGCCGTTGGCCGCCGTGAATCCCGCCCCCGCCGAAGTCTCCGCTCCTGGAGATTGGGCGGGGGCGGGAATCCGGCCGCGCCGGTTGGCGGGACCCCCCGCTGGATTCTCCGGCCCGGATGGGCCAAAGTCCCGCCCAGAAATTGCCTGTCCCGCCGGCGTAAATCAAACCTGGTATTTACCGGCGGGACCAGGCGGCGTGGGCGGGCTCCTGATGTGTGTGTTGTGACTGATAAGAGATAGCTGGTAGGTGAGTGATGGAGTGGAGTGCATTGACCAGTGTGTGAGGTAAGTGGTTCAGGTGTAAGGATATGCCATTTGAAGATAAAATCACTGGCCTTGGCCACTTATATGAGTTATTGAACTTCTTGAGGTATTGCATCCAACTCCTCAGGGTCACACTGTTAAAATTGACCATGGAGGATATGTGCTCCTATTTGCCTTCTGGAAGTTTGGACGGCCTCATGGTCCCTATGGAAAAAGAACAACTCTCTTCCTGTCCGCCTTGTGCATCAAAGTCTTCAGTGCTGCATCTGAGATTTATGGAGCCCTCATTTTGCCATTTGTTGCTCTTCTTCCAGTTTGGACACTGGTCCCCAGCCATTTTAGGGGCAGCACGATAGCACACTGGTTAGCACAGTTGCTTCACAGCTTCAGGGTCCCAGGTTCGATTCCCAGCTTGGGTCCCTGTCTGTGCTGAGTCTGCACATTCTCCCCATGTCTGTGTGGGTTTCCTCCAGGTGCTCTGGTTTCCTCTCACAGTCCAAAGATGTGTAGGTTAGGTGGATTGGCCATGCTAAATTGCCCTTCGTGTCCAAAAAGGTTATGTGGGGTTACTGAGTTACGGGGATAGGGTGTGGGCTTAAGTGAGGTACTCTTTCCAAGGGCCGGTGCAGACTCGATGGGCCAAATGGCCTCCTTCTGCACTGTAAATTCTATGATCTATGAACTATGATTTCCAGCACCTGCTGCAGCGAGAATAATCTCTCCTTTAAGAGGTGCAGTTTAACTTAAGTTGTAGCTTGCACTAAGCTCATACAAACTCTCCCGCACCGCCCCACTCCCATCCCGCATACTAAGGAGTGCAGCCACTTGACAGTGAACTTAGTGCTGGGCTGCACACAGCTATCATGGAAATGAGCAGACAGTACAGGTTTTGCGTGCTGCCTCCATCGGAGGGAACGGATGTGGGTTAATCATGCATCCTGATTGCCACACACGTTTTCACTGTCAGGATGGAGGAAGTATGCTACATGCTTCTGTGAAGCTCAATGTATTTGTATGATTGCTGCAAACCCAAAGAGTTCTCTTTGAGATTTCTCTTTGAAAAATGAATTACATCTCATGCACCTGAAACATGGTTATCATCTTCTGACCAATTGCACTTATTAATAACTCTCAACAAGGCCACGTGAGCAGTTAGCCCAGTTTGCTAGATTTACAGGGGTGGTTCAGAGTAACACTCACAGCACAGGAGTCCATCCTCTTTCCAGTTCCAGTAGACTTGGGCCTGTCTTCTCTTCCTCTCCCATCGTAAAATCATGACGTGTGCCATTTTTTGGCAACCCTCAATTATCAAGCATGTATTTGGAAAAGAAGAAAAGTGACTACTATGTCTTACCAGAGTTCATGTAGGTTTAGATATGAGTGATATCATTATATCATTCAAAATTGAAGAAAACATTACAGCATAAAAGCTCCTTGATAAATCTGAAAAATTAACATGACTCTGTAATAATTCTGGATTACTTTGAACTTTAAGGAGACCATTCAGTCTATTATGTCTGACTACTAGCTCTATGTAAGAGCTATTGAATTCTCATGCTCCTTCACAAAAGCCCTTCTAATATTTCCTGTACTGGCTACAGAGCAGTCCAAATTTCACCAGTATGTCATGGCAAGGTCCAGAGGAGATTTGGGGGGTGGGGTTGGCTGCAGAAGATGGCCACCTCCCGAGGGAAATGTAAGCAGTGAAGAGTGACCAATAACTGTGGTATTGTCCATAAACCTAAGTGCTTGGGCTGAATCCTCCATCAGTATAGATACACTTGCATTTACTCACCGCAACTCAAAGCAAAACTTGCTTGAGTGGGCAGTGGTAACAAGGGAAATAGAAACAAAAATCAGAAAGACAAGATTCAACTGAAATGATAAAATAAAGTGATTAAATGAATGGAACAAAAGGAAACCAGAGGTCAAAATACAAGTCCTCCATTGGCCTCCAAATGGATAGGCACACAGCTTGAAGATGGTCAGGAAACCATCCAACTCCAATTGCTGTGCCTGTTTATACACATTGACAGCGTCACACGTTGGAGCAAATCACCAGAAAATGCAGGGCAGAGGAACAGAGAATCTTCTCCCGCATTTGTCAAGCCCTGGAGATTTCTCACGATTTGTGTTCAGATACACATATACAAGAACAAATCTTTAACATCACAATTTGTAAGACCAAACAATGTAAACTTTTGAGAATTGTGTGAAGACCTCGATAAGCTCCAATAATTAAATATAAATAAGAGTGCACAAACATTTTTCAAAATCAAGAATTGCACGCTCCTCACATTGGCCCACAGAAAGCGAGATTCAGTGGAGGTGGTAGAGGCAGGAATTAATTTCCTCTAATCTTCCAAAGCAACTTGCTTGGTCCCAATGCCAAAACAAGCTTTTCTACAAGTTCCTTGTGCTGCCTATCAGTTGGCATGCTTGATGCAGCTACTGGGCAATGTGAGAGATGGATGATGAGTCATGGGCATATGAGCAAAGGAATTATGGGTTATGGTGAGCAGGTGGGTAAGTGGAGCTGAGTCCAAAAGAAGATCAGCCATGATCTCATTGAATGGCGGAGCAGGCCCGAGGGGCCAGATGGCCTACTCCTGCTCCTGGTTCTTATGTTCTTATGAGACACCAATGCTCATCTACTCCTGGAATGGGATGCTATTGCCAAGGACCAAGATCCTTAAATTGGCTTGTGTGGCCTGTCAGATGCAGCTGGTAACAGGCCTGATACTGCCACCTCAGAACACAAGCCGATCCACCAGTTAAGAATTGATCTGCAGCCTCAGCCAGCAGCTGGATTGGTGGATTGATGACAGCTGCCTGATGTTGTGAGTTATCGCCTCCTCCAGTCTGTCTAGCAAAGCCTGCAGAACAGAAGTCTGAGGGCAGGATTTTCTGGGCGCACCTGCTGGTGGGATTATCCATCCCGCCAAAGTCAATGGGGATTTGAATGGATTTCTGTATCTGCCGCGGGAAAACCTGCCGCGAGGGGGCCAGACAATCCTGACGTGAGTTTCTATTTAAGTTGGGGGCCCCCCTGACTTCTAATCTGCTGACCCTTTGCCGATGAGCTCTGAATTAACGCAGCAGTCGACTGCAATATGGGCTTGTGGAGCTGTAATGGCACCTGAGTGGTGACTCTGCAGACTACCACAACGGAATCTAACATCAGGAAAACTGTCCATGTTCTTATTGATGAGCCCATCCCTCCTTGAGGCTTCATCAGAAGCCGCCCCTTTGTGCCTGAAAATAGCAGGCCAGCCACCGCCAACGTTTGAAGTCTCATCCTGAGAGGTAAATGCATTTCCCATCCCCTGTACATCTTCCCCTATCACAGTACTGCTGGAGTCAGGACTACATCATAGGATTGCTCTCTGAGTGGAGTTATGTGTGTCCATGCTGGTTGACACAGGAGCAATATAACCACCGGTTAAATAATGCGCCCAGCGTTATGGGTCCACCGGTTAAATAATGGGAAAGGCCAAAATCCAGATTTGCATCTCAGGGGGGGTTGGGCTTGTTCAGGGGGCTGAAGTGTTGTAGGTTGGGGTACCCCCTGGGATGGAGGGAGGGATGGGGTGAGGGGCTTTGTGTCTGCGAAGCCTTCAAGCCATCTTTAAATATTGTGGAGACCCATAACAGGGGTAACTACAGTTGCTGCCCAGCTGCCCTATCAAACACTTCCAGGGCAGAACCCTGCCCTTGGTCCAATGCTGAAGGTCACTTTAACTCCATTTGACTGTGAGCAGCCTCTAGCTTTACAGCTGCTGCTTGCTCCTGCTGGTGGCTGAAGGTGCCTGGAGGCTGCTGTTGCTGTTTCCTTCCTTTTCTGTAGCCGGAAAGAAGGCCAATTTTTTCTAAGATACCTGGGTCCTGGAACATCAGGCTCAGGGGACGTATGAGTCCAAAGGACATTCCAGTTTGAAGCAAGAAGGACCTGGTGTGCGACATTGATCCAAATGGACCACCTACTAATGCCGTTGAAGAAATGCTTTTGCAGATTGCCGATGCTTTGTTGCTGGTGTGGTGAGTTCTGCATATAACTGGCACATCACCATGGGTTAAATACACTGGAAGACATGGAAAGATGTTCAGCCACACCTTGAGCACCAGTGGAATATATGGACGCCAGGATTTGGTTCCAGTGAGATTGGGCCTTGTGAGAGGGCCTGCACAGCTGAGGCTCCTGGGTGGAGAATGGCACTGATACACATGTCACACATTGATGGACAGATAATTTCTATGACAAAGTTCTGGACATGAGAACACATTCTCAGGTTTACCCTCCATTTCCTGTTGACGAACCCTAACTAATTGTCATTCTCTCTCCTTCTCCAATTTCTTACAGATATAACAATATGGCCCGGTGTTGTCGGTCCCGTAGAGGCTGCCCTTACATTGCTGGTGGCAGCCCAGACGGCCTGGAGAAGGCCTTTTCACATACTGGAGGCAGCATCTATGTGGGGGCCACCATAGACCCTGAAGACCCGACCATCCATCAGGCTGAGGTGGAACCCAGAGGGGGAGGCAATGGATAGCGCAAGGTGTACAGGCATCGTTGGTCTTTCAATGAGTTGACGGACAGCATGTGCCACAGGAAACTCTGTCTCAACAAAGAGACAGTGCGGCACCTGCACCACATCCTCGAGGACCTGGTACCCCATGCCATCTGACTATATCAAATTTGAGCTGGACCAGGCCCACCAAGATGCCTGGGTTACAGGATTCTCCACCATCGTCAGAATGCCCCAGGTGCAGGAGGCAATCGATGGCATGCATGTCACCCTGCGTGCACTAGGGCATCAGGGAGCATCCTTCGTTAATAGGAAGTGGATCCATTCCCTCCATTCACCTTGTGGGTGTCCACCACCTACGGATCATGCATATGTGTGTACGCTTCCCAGAGAGCGTGCCTAACAGCTACATCCTGGGACACTTGGAGATCACTGCATCTTCGAGGATCATCTAAGGATGATGGGTTGGGTCTTGAGGGATAAGGGGAACCTGCTGAAGTTCTGGCTGATAACGCAGTGCGGAAGCCGGAGTCCAAGACGAAGACTTGATATTCCAAGGCCCATGCTGCCACACGTGCTGACATTCAGCGATGCATCAGACTGCTCAAAATGCGGTTCCGATGATTGAGCTGCTCAGGTGGTGCACTGCATTACACCTCCTAGAGGGTCTCGCGCTTTGTGGTGGTCTGCTGTACCCCGCACAACCTGGCACAGCAGCGGGGCAATATGCTGGAGGAGGAGGAGGGACATGCGGCTTCATCTGAGGACCAGGAGGGATGGAGGATGAGCCCAGGGGGGGCCTGCAACCAGGGCCGGAGAATGGAGGACAGGTGGCAGCAAGGGAGGACCAGGAAGGCTCTCACCTCACCTGATTCTCATAGGACAAGGCTTTGCCCGTCATCTCAGCCCTCTCCCCCAAATCCCTCCTTTCCCCCAATCCTCCCTATCCCTTATTCCCCTCTTTCCACCCAACCCCCCCCCACCCCACTTTCCCCTCTGCCCCCCAATCCCTCCTCCCACCGAATCCCCACTCAACCCCAATCCCTCCTTCCCAGCCAAACCCCTTCCCCATCGCACCATCTCCCAATCACACCCTCCCCACCCCTCATTTAAAAGGCAGAGACAGGTTTACTTCAGTACTTTTTTTAAGGTAGTTTTTAATTTTACTTAACCCAGTCTCAGTAAAATAACAAATGCTTCAACTTTAACATACAGGCACACACATGGGGTATAAGACTCTGGTGACTTTGTTGGCATCAGGCTGAACTCAGTGGTCCTATTGCTTTTAGAGTTGATGTGGTTTAAAACTGTCGACAGATAATTCACCTGTTCTTTTGGAGAACTCAATGAAGAGTTGAGCTCTTTTTAAATCTCTGTCTGTGGCATCTAGATAGTTAGGATTAGCAGAGAGGACTCAAAATCTTGCAAGTTAGATGTAAAGAGAGGGAGAGAGAGAGAGAGAGAGGAAAAATGGAACTCACTCAGGGCCTTGTTGCTTCAGCAACAATTGCTTATCCTTCTCTGAAGAGAAAGCAGGAGCTCAGAACACACAAAGGGCTAGTCACATGACCTTCTGTCACTGACTGCCCAGTTTCCAAATAAGGTCATGGCTAGTGTATTCCAAATGTGACTTGATTAGATTATGGCTGAGTGTTTTCTCCCAGCCAGGATCCGAGAGATTATGCCTAACGTTTACTCCAAATAAGTACCCAGGTGATTGTCTGCACATTTTGTTAATGGGATAGGAGATGGTCATCATTCATCCTCTTTCGAGGCCTTTGTTCCTGATGTGACTTTTCAGACAGGTTGTTTCCATTTCAATGGTTTTTGGAATGTTGAACTCACAGCGATGCAAATGTACAGCCATTGGTTTTTTTCTTTTAAATTTTTTTTTAGAGTACCCAATTCATTTTTTCCAATTAATGGGCAATTTAGCGTGGCCAATCCACCTAGCCTGCACATCTTTGGGTTGTGGGGGCGAAACCCACGCAAACACGGGGACAGACCGTGACCCAGAGCCGGGATCGAACCTGGGACCTCGGCGCCGTGAGGCAGCAGGGCTAACCCACTGCGCCGCCGTGCTGCCCTGCAACCATTGTTGACTGTGATGCCAATTGGCTTCAGGAACGAGAACATTGCTTCAGTCGTCTTCTACAATTCAATTTGTGGTTTCCAGCCAGTAAATTCAAAATAATTTTTTAGTAAAGATGAATTCGTAAGAGCCCCTTCCCGCTGACAGTCCGCAAGGACGAAAGAGAGATAGATATGGTAATACTGGTCTCTCCCATCAGTTTCAATGGCTCATTAAAATAAGAAGCTGCTACATTGCCAGGTCCTCATGTCACAAACGCTCTGACCCTTGCTGATGGGTCAGTAATTACCCTTGACACACATAGCTGGCATTCTCAGCAGCAGAAACCACCCTCAGGCTGTTCTACTGGTATGCACACTGGTTGTTGCTGGAAACCTGTCATCTGGGTTGCATTGGATTCAGCTTGCCAGAATGAAGATTGTTAAATCTTTTGCACACTCATAACCTCCCAGACAACACTGCAACTAATGAAATGTTTTTCCATTTCCAGCAATGCCTGCTCATTTTGACTGCCCTCTCTTTCCCTGCCCTCCACCCCTCCCCTACCCCACACTGGGAACAAGACCCTCAGCCTCTTGCCTACTGCCCCAAGGTCATCTCATGGCTGAATTGCTAAACTGTGCCATGGGTGCCAGGCATCTCTTTTTCCTCTTGCTGAATTCTGCCTTCCATTAGTTTGCAAGATGGCTGCTACAATAATGGCTGCCTGTGGTATTTTAAAAGAGAAGCTTGCAGACCATGAAGGTACAAAACAAATGAGAGCTTTATTGGGAAGGTGTTGTCATACATGCTTCTAGTGTAGACTGACTGTTAGCCTACCCAAACTGCCGGTGGTATCGACAGTATGTCATGTGATCAAACCCTTAAAAGTGACCCTGCTCCAACTCGGATCAAACATGAACACACAATACTGTCATCGTGCCTTTACATCAAGCCTGCATTTTCAAATTCCCACTTACACACTACCACTAATTGGCCACCAAACCTACCCTCCAGCCAATTGGGGCCAATTTCAGTAAACGTCACGGCTGTGAGTACGTTCCCATCAGAGCAGGGTTGGGAAACTGAAATTGTTCCAATAATGGGGTCCTGACCCAAACAGAAAATCCTGCCCAAAGTGTCAAATTACCATTAATCTTAAATTTGCTTTAATGCTAGTGACAGCCCTCACAAGACCCACAGGGAGGATCCAATTGATTTCCCCATGGGGCTCATGGAATATGAGCTCCCCACAAATGGGCGAAGGCTTATCAGCTGGCATTCATAGAATCAACTCTTAAAAGTTGGCCCAGGTCGGGACCAGCATGATCAATAGTTCCGGTTGGGACTTATGCGCTGTATGCTGTGTTGCGGCCTTTTCTTTTGGCTAAAATTAAACTGCTATAATGATTCACCTTCTCAGGTCTTCTGAGCTTTTATACTGGCGATGAGGAAAACCCCCGACTGCGATTCTGGACGTCCGTGCCCCGCCCCCGCCCCCCCCCCCCCCCCCCCAACCACCACCACTTAAATTCCTCAGCGTAAGAGCAAGGTCAGTGAAATTTTAGAAATTCCACTTTTTTGGTAGGCTTGAGGTCTTTGACTCAGGCATGGAAGATTGGGCCCATTATAGCAAACGGATACAGTATTTCTTACAGGTGAATAATATTGCAGGAAATGCTGGAAAAAGGTAATGTTCCTCACCGCCTGAGGAACCCCAACATTTAGTGTGGTACAAAGCCTTATCTACCAGGCAACCCCAGATTCCAACACCTTGAGTGAACATCAAGCTTGTTGCAAACCCTTACCACCCTAAACCATCAGTGACCATACAGAGATACCAGTTCAATATGGCCGGAGGAACCCTGGGGGGATTGGTCACAGAATTCCTGATGAGCCTTTGTAAGCTGGCTGAGCATTGTGACTATGGCACACCCCTCCTGGAGATGTTACGAGACCACCGAGTGTGTGGCTTTAATAACATAGAGACCCAACGGAAATTGTTAGCAGAAACATCCTTGGACCTAAAAAGGGCCATGGAACTATTCCTGTCATGTGAAAATGTAAAAAAGGGGTCTAGGAATTCCAAAGCACCATGAACTATGATGTACATAGCGCTGCTCGCTCCGCCCCCCTCACCCCCATTCCAACGAGTAATGCCCCTCAACTGCGAGACCTATGGGACCCAGCTGCCACCTGAACAATGTTGTGGTCAGATCCATTGGCTAAGATCCACCACAGCCCAATGAGTCATCTTCTCACAGAAGTGCTGGACTTGCCGTTGCACCCAATAGAAGAGAAAGTTGAGCTATCAAGCGAGCTCCAATGCCCAAGAACGCAACAGAACTAAGGTCGATCCTAGGACTCGTTAATTATTACAGAAAATTAATTCCAAACCTGGCAACCATGCTGGCGCCTCTACATGCGCTCCTAAAGACGCATGAAAATGGACATGGAAGGCGTAACAAGAGGCATTTACCAGAGTAAAGTGCCAGCAATTATCCTCCAGGTTACTGACGCATTATGACCGTCAAAACCACTGATCCTCACATGCAACGTCTCACCATATGGCATTGGGACAGTGTTGTCCCATCAGTGGCATAAAGCGGCCGATAGCCTACACAATAAGAACCTTGACTGATGCAGAACATCATTACCCTCAATTGACAAGGAAGGACTCGCCGTGATCAATTCAATTAAAAGGTTTCACCAGTATGTCTATGGACATCATTTTGCAATAATCATGGATCACCAGGCCTTACTAGTCTTTTCAAAGAAGATAAAATGCTCCCACTAATAGCTGTGGCCTGGATCCAGTGATGGGCATTGCTGTTGGCAGCATACGAATATACTTTTGAGTATCACTCAGATGCATAAATTGCACACGGAGATGCCCTTAGCTGACTATACGCCCTCCAACCCCACAAGTCACAGGCAAAGTTGTATTGGTGCTTACTTTCATGGACACATTTCCTATCACAGCCTCACAAATTCATGTATGAACCTACATTGGCAAAACTGTGCCACTACATAGAACATAGAACATTACAGCGCAGTACAGGCCCTTCGGCCCTCGATGTTGCACCGACCAGTGAAACCACTCTAAAGCCCATCTACACTATTCCCTTATTGTCCATATGTCTATCCAATGACCATTTGAATGTCCTTAGTGTTGGCGAGTCCACTACTGTTGCAGGCAGGGCATTCCACGCCCTTACTACTCTCTGAGTAAAGAACCTACATCTGACATCTGTCTCATATCTATCTCCCCTCAATTTAAAGCTATGTCCCCTCATGCGAGACATCACCATCTGAGGAAAAAGGCTCTCACTATCCACCTTATCCAATCCTCTGATCATCTTGTATGCCTCAATTAAGTCACCTCCTAACCGTCTTCTCTCTAATGAAAACAGCCTCAGGTCCCTCAGCCTTTCCTCATAAGATCTTCCCTCCATACCAGGCAACATTCTGGTAAATCTCCTCTGCACCCTTTCCAATGCTTCCACATCCTTCCTATAATGCGGCGACCAGAATTGCACGCAATACTCCAAATGAAGACGCACCAGAGTGTTGTACAGCTGCAACATGACCTCATGGCTCCTAAACTCAATCCCTCTACCAATAAAAGCTAACACACCGTATGCCTTCTTAACAACCCTCTCAACCTGGGTCGCAACTTTCAGGGATCTATGTACATGGATACCAGAGATCTCTCTGCTCATCCACACTGCCAAGAATCTTACCATTAGCCCAGAACTCAGTCTTCCTGTTATTCCTTCCAAAATGAATCACCTCACACTTCTCTGCATTAAACTCCATTTGCCACCTCTCAGCCCAGCGCTGCAGCTTATCTATGTCCCTCTGTATCTTGTAACATCCTTCCGCACTGTCCACAACTCCACCGACTTTAGTGTCATCTGCAAATTTACTCACCCATCCTTCTACGCACTCCTCCAGGTCATTTATAAAAATGACAAACAGCAGTGGCCCCAAAACAGATCCTTGTGGTCTACCACTAGTAACTGGACTCCAGTCTGAACACTTCCCATCAACCACCACCCTTTGTCTTCTTCCAGCTGGCCAATTTCTGATCCAAACTGCTAAATCACCCTGAATCCCATGCCTCCGTATTTTCTGCAGTCTCCTACCGTGGGGATCCTTATCAAACGCTTTATTGAAATCCATATACACCACATCAACTGCTTTACCCTCATCCACCTGTTTGGTCACCTTCTCAAAGAACTCAATAAGGTTTGTGAGGCATGACCTACCCTTCACAAAACCGTGTTGACTATCTCTAATCAAATTATTCCTTTCCAGATGATTATACATCCTACCTCTTATAAACCTTTCCAAGATTTTTCCCACAACAGACGTAAGGCTCACTGGTCTATAGTTACCTGGGTTATCTCTACTCCCCTTCTTGAACAAGGGGACAACATTTGCTATCCTCCAGTCTTCTGGCACTATTCCTGTAGACAAAGATGACTTAAAGATCAAGGCCAAAGGCTCAGCAATCTCCTCCCTAGCTTCCCAGAGAATCCTAGGATAAATCCCATCCGGCCCAGGTGACTTATCTATTTTCACACTTTCCAGAATTGCTAACACCTCCTCCTTATGAACCTCAAGCACTTCTAGTCTCGTAGCCTGAATCTCAGTATTCTCCTCGACAACATTGTCTTTTTCCTGTGTGAATACTGACGAAAAATATTCATTTAGCACCTCTCCTATCTCCTCGGACTCCAAGCACAACTTCTCACTACTGTCCTTGACTGGCCCTACTCTTACCCTAGTCATTCATTTATTCCTGACATATCTATAGAAAGCTTTAGGGTTATCCTTGTTCCTACCTGCCAAAGACTTCTCATGTCCCCTCCTGGCCCTTCTTAGATCTCTATTTAGGTCCTTCCTAGCTAACTTGGAACTCTCGAGCGCCCTAACTGAACCTTCATGTCTCATCTTTACATAAGTCTCCTTCTTCCGCTTGACAAGTGTTTCGACTGCTTTAGTAAACCACGGTTCCCTCACTCGACCACTTCCTCCCTGCCTGACAGGTACATACTTATCAAGGACACGCAGTAGCTGTTCCTTGAACAAGCTCCACATTTCCATTGTGCCCATCCCTGCAGTTTTCCTCTCCATCCGATGTATCCTAAGTCTTGCCTCATCGCATCATAATTGCCTTTCCCCCAGATATAACTTGCCCTACGGTATATACCTATCCCTTTCCATCACTAAAGTAAACGTAATCGAAGTGTGGTCACTATCACCAAAGTGCTCACCTACCTCCAAATCTAACACCTGTCCTGGTTCAATACCCAGTACCAAATCCAATATGGCCTCGCCTCTCGTTGGCCTATCTACATACTGTGTCAGGAAACGCTCCTGCACACATTGGACAAAAACTGACCCATCTAATGTACTTGAACGATAGCGTTTCCAGTCAATATTTGGAAAGTTAAAGTCCCCCATTAACAACTACCCTGTTGCTTTCGCTCCTATCCAGAATCATCTTTGCAATCCTCTCCTCTACATCTCTGGAACTTTTCGGAGGCCTATAGAAAACCCCGAACAGGGTGACCTCTCCTTTCCTGTTTCTAACCTCAGCCCATACTACCTCAGTAGACAAGTCCTCATCAAACGTCCTATCTGCCACCGTAATACTGTCCTTGGCTAACAATGCCATCCCTCCCCCTCTTTTACCACCTTCCCTGAGCTTACTGAAATATCTAAATCCTGGCACCTACAACAACCATTCCTGTCCCTGCTCTATCCATGTCTCCGAAATGGCCACAACATCGAAGTCCCAGGTACCAACCCATGCCGCAAGTTCACCCACCTTATTCCGGATGCTCCTGGCATTGAAGAAGACACACTTTAAACCACCTTCCTGCCTGCCGGTACACTCCTGGGGGACTACAGAAGAAATTTCCAGAAGAACTGCGAGCATTCACAACTAAACACCAGGAACACAGTGCAGAGGATGGCATCCTCCTGTGGGATCCTGGGTGGTCGACCCGAGGCAACACCAAAAAGCCATTTTGGAGAACTTGAACAGTGGAAATCCTGGGGTTTCCAAAATGAAACTGCATGCCAGAACTTGGTGTCGTGCCAGAGAGCTGCAGGAAGAAAAGCAAGGTGCTGGAGCTGGAGTCAACCAAGCTGGTATATCTCTACCATCGAACAGAAAATATATATATTCTGGGACCTGGTGTGTTACTGTTTTGAAGGTTTGAAGCCTTTTGGATGTTTGAAGGAACATTTTGAGGTGTATTATTTTCGGGGTTATCTTTGAAGTAAGGGGTGTTAAGGGATCCAATGTTTATTTAAAAGGTCAAGTTGAGTTCATAGAATAAACATTGTTTTGTGTTAAAACCCACGTGTCCATAATTGTAATATCACACCTGGGGAACAAGCCGTGTGCTTCAAAAGCAACAATCCATTAGAGGGAGAGTTTGCTTGAACTCCATGATACATTTTGGGGTTCTGAAAACACCTCGCCCATAACAATGGATATATAGCAAGTGCCTTCCACCACTTTACGAGTCACCAGCGAGAAACTACACAAATCAATCATCATCTACAATATTCCAGAGGTGCTTGTCACCGATAACGGTACCCCTTTCACTGGTGAGGAATGTCAGGGGTTTATGCTGGCAAATGGGATAAAACACATCCTAACCGTCTCATATTGCCCTTCTCCGAACGGTCTGAGCGGGGAGTGCAAACCTTTATGAGGGGCAAGAAAAACCAAACTATGGGGTCAAATTAAACAAAACTGGCACGTTTTTTATTTAATTATTGGACCACGCCATGTGTTGCGACCGGGGTGACACCGTAGGAGCTACCTTTGGGCCAATGGCTCTGAACCCATTTAAGCTTGACATCTCCCAACCTTGGTAGGAAGGTAAAAAAGAAACAAGACCTCCAGAAGAGGTATCATGACCAGAAGCAGGACAGAGGGTTGAAACTAGGGGATGCAGTGTGCAGCTGGAATTTTGGGGTCAGTGCCAAACTGGGACCATAGTGCAGAAGACAGGACCAATCTTCCATATGGTCAAAGGTGAGAGCCCTCACCAATGGTAACCCGCTGGATGAATCGGTCCTTCATGCCCCCTTGCCTCCCGTCCGTTACCAAGGAGCACAGCTCTCCAGGGACCAGGTCAGCATGATATGGAAGACTCTGCATCAGAAATGGATACAGAATCCACAATATTTTCGGAGGACAGTTTGGTCAGAGACACGTGTCCTTCGCCAGTCAGCCTAAAAATGATGCATACCCCCTAACTCAGACCCACTGCTGGTGGAATGCAACTGCAGGTAAAGCGGCGAAGGAGACCTCCTCTGCATCCAGTGGCAGAGGGACCTACGGACCTTAAGGGGGAGTGATGTAATAACCCTCACGAGACCCATCAGGATGACCCAATTGAACTCCTTGTGGGACTCATGGAATGCGAGCTCCTCTGTTGATGAGAGGCCCATCAGCTGGAACTCATAGAGTCAACCCTTAAAAGCCGACCTGCATTGGGATTGGCATGATCGGCATTCCCGATTGGGATTATGTGCTTTACACCGTGTTGCAGCCTTTTCTTTTGGCTTAAAATAAACCTCCGTTTTGATTTACTTTCTCGACTCTCCTGAGCTTTTATGGTGCTTCCTCATGTATTAGAATATAAAAGAAAGCAAATGCTAGGTTTTTCTTGGTTCCCTGTGCTGGCCAATATACTGTCTGATCGACATATGATTTCCAACCCACACACAGAAGCAATCTGCAATCTGTAAACATTCATGCGAATCCTACCTTCCACAGACCATCTTGTGTGAGATAGAGGAGATATTAATACATATGCTTGTGAACTGGCAAGACTCCAAAGCTGGTATTGATCCAATAGATACTTGACGTTGATTTTGTGCTTGATATTTTCCTATGAAATCTTCATTATATATACAGGAAATGATGTGGGTAGCAGTACGAAATGCTAAATATCTCAACGAAAATTATTTGTTGAGTGTTGAGTTATGGTTAGACTCAAAGGGTTTTTATCATATTGCACAAAGTGTCCTGAATACTTCCTATTTATCACATTTGAAGAAAAGAAATGTGACTGAATAGTTCTGTCGTTTTTTTTTGTCGCAAGGAACTGATTTGAATTGATGTTGTTAGGTTGTTTTGTCTTTGCAAAGTGGATGCTTTATTTCCACTGTTATTTCACTCATGATGCTCTTCAGAGGAAATTCTCCATTTTTGAGAGAACCTCATTAATTGTGCACAGGCGAGCACGCCTCCGAATCTCCTGGCAGCCGGCAGTTTATTCGCCCACTGGCCATCAGCTTCAGGGTTCGCCATTTAGACCAGTCCAGCAGAATCGTATCAGTTTCTCCAATCCGCCTGCCTTCACCTGTGCTGTCCATGAAGACCGGATCAACATGGAGTTGGAGGGCGGTATCTGGTCTGCCCCGGCAGAGTGATGTACAGCACATCAGGAGCAGTGCAGCACTATGTCAGAAAGGCTTTGTTGCACCCACCTCAAAGTCTCTTGTGAACTGAGGCCCGCCTTGCGCACGCCACATTTTATCAATCGGGTTTCAGACCAACGTAATTTCATGCGGCTGTGATGCAAGATTGGATGGCCTGATGGGGCGGCGCAGGCAGCTGTTTTAATGATCATTTATAAGATACAAATTAATGCAATTGACTTTCACGCCACCAACCAGCAGGGAGACTGACTCGCCATTAACCCACTATTGGGAGAACTCCAACGTGATTTTACACAGCCGGGTTTCCGACTTTTAGGTTCTGGCTGGATTCTCATCGCCCTGCGTCAACAATACACCACGGGCGGGATCGGAGAATTCTGCCCTTCCTGTCCCTTTTTTCTCCATCTCATTCATAACATCCCAACGTTGGATTGAATTTTAAAAATGTATTAATTGAAGTACAAAACAAATATTCCTGGGCAGGCGGGAAGATCCATGAAGGTGACCATAGCGCTTATCCTTGTTGTAGATCTTTTAAAATCTCTGGGATGATATTTGTATCTTTGAAACTATTCACAATTAAGAATGAATGTAAGTATTCCAGAAAAATGGGCATGTTGGATTGCTAAATTGTATTTGTATAATTTTTAGTTTGTAAAATTATTTTTGTTGGCCATCATCGTAAAACTCTTGAAAATGCATGTCGGGATTGTGATAAAGGCAGCACACCATCTTTGTGCTACCTGCTGTTCAGCATAATTGCCTGTGTGCAGCCATGATGACCCATGCTGTTCAACATGGAATCCAAAATGTATCTAATTTCTTGGCACCATTTAATGCTGGTCTACACTATTAAAAAATAGCCCGTGTCTCTTAAAGGCAAGAAGAATTGTGATGGAACAGGTCTGGGAATAATTTTTAAAAAAATTTTGAGCACGCAATTATTATTTTTTTCCAATTAAGGGGTGATTTAGTGTGGCCAATCCACCTACCTTGCACATCTTTGGGTTGTGGGGGTGAAACCCACGCAGACATGGGGAGAATGTGCAAACTCCACACGGACAGTGACCCGGGGCCAGGATCGAACCCGAGTCCTCATCGCCAGAGACAGCAGTGCTAACCATTGTGCCACCGTGCTGCCCTTGGTCTGGAAGTTTTGTGACCTGGGAATCACAGAATTATAGAATTCACAGAGCAAAAGGAGGCCATTCAGCCCATTCAGCACTGACCCTTGGAAAGAACATCCTACTTCGGCCCACGCCTCCCCCCTAACCCCGGAACCCAGTAACCCCATCTAATCTTTTTGGACACTAAGGGCAATTTAGCATGGCCAATTCATCTAACCTGCACATCTTTGGACTGTGAGAGGAAACCGGAGCACCTGGAGGAATCCCACACAGATACGGGGAGAAAGTGCAAACTCCACACACAGTGACCCAGGGTCGAAATCAAACCTGGGTCCCTGGCGCTGTGAGGCAGGTTCAGACTGCTGCAATCATGGTTGCGAACAGCAGTCCTCCAACAAATTACTAGGATTGGCCAGGCACCGTCCAGGGGATTGGCAGTGACTCCATGGAGCATGAACGCTCTCTCCTCGCTCAGGATGACAGCATCTGTCTTCCTACCGCTGCCACCCTTGCTGCTGCCTGTCAGCCAGCCAGGCCAGACTGCCAGCACCCATGCTCAGATGGTGCAGATAGAAACTGAGCCTTGAACGTCCAGAGTTACTTACAATCAATCCTCCAAGTTCATCTCCTCCACTGAAAATCAACATACTTCTACCAGCTGTGCTGCAGGTAATGGGGTAGAAACACTAGTGACAGAATCTATGTTCTGGAGTAGAGGTTTGGCTGCTGGACAGGAGGTGAGCATCACTTTCATTCGTGGGCAGGATGGCTTTGATCACACGATTATGCGATGCTCTGCTGATTAGACATGCATGAGCAAGGTGAATCGGGCAGTGGGGGGGCATGAAGTGGACATTCTCCCATGAGGTCGAAGATCTGGGCACCATATTTAGAGGGCACACAGTGTTGTGTTACCCACGTGGTTGATAACACGTGGTACTCAATCCTTGGTTGATGGTGAGGTCCTCTGAATCTTGTTGAAGACAAGTAACAAAGATTTATTGAGTAACTATAACTATTAATGCATGAGTTCTTTACCTTAACATAGAAACTAGGAATTGGTTAACAAGATTTACCAATAATAACTAAATGTAACTCCACTAGCTATCTGTGTGATTCTGATGTTACCCTGTTCACAGCGCACCCACGAGAGAGAGAGCGAGTGACCCCATGTGGCTGCTTTTTACACCCTGTTGGTCCAGCCCTCTAGTGATCATGTGGTGCTGCTATTTACCCATTAACCTCTTGTGTGCATGCACCTACAGAGATCACTACATCTCCCCCTTTTTGATGTGTTACAGATTTTCTGTATGGTGTAACAAAAATTGAACAAACATAATGAATTAAGTCAACTGGGAACAGATCAAACAAGTAATGTTGTGTACAGAATATGATGGTAATAATGACTGTACAAAGACAATCGATGTTTAAAAAGTCCAATCCGAACGAAAAACATTGTGAGTCCAGACTGTATGAGTTTGATCAGGTGGGTTGATCTCGTCGCCTGTCGTTGAGGTGGCAGTTGATGTTGTCATGTCGTCGTGACCACCGTCAGTGTTGATGTGTGTACGTGAGGACATCACGAGACATTGGAATGGTCGAATCACTTTGTTGTCTGATTTATACTTTTTTTTTATATGCTTGTGTTGCATCCTTCTTGAAAGCTGGTTTGATTGTTTGTTGTGGAGCAAATGCGAATTTGCGAGATTTGTTGCCATGCCATGGCATGTTTGTACTCTTGTTGCGCTCAATGTGTGTTCCGTGTGGATAATGTGAGTAATTGTCACAGTTATTGGTGTCAGTTACATTGAGCGTTTCTTTTTGAGAACTGTGAGAATGATCTGATGTCGTATTGATGTTGGTGACATCAGTCATTTGTGGTGGATTTGATTGTTCTTCTTTGCTGCCTCGGTGCTCCTCTGATGGAGACATTTCCGGTACATTTGAATGATCTGTGATCTCTTTATGCTCCTCTTCAGGAGTTAAAACTTCAAGATCTCAATTGACGTGGTCTCACTGGACCCAAGAGTAGTCCTACTCTGTGCTTCTGTACAGACGAGCTGTGATCTGTCAGTCTCGCTGTGATCCTGCACACTCTGTATATCGAGTGTGATCAGTTTGTCACTGTTTTCACATACAGTGGGTAGACATTCAGTGTCTTCTTGCCGATTAAATGACCTGGGTAGACTTTCATAGTCTTCTTCTCTGTCTCAAATAAGGTGGATAGACCTTCATAGTCTTCCTCGTTCACGGCTGTCGCTCCGGAGTCGTTGCTTGCGGCCATTCTGGAGCCTGTCAACGAGCTTGCTATGGAGGCCGGTATCACTCCCTCAGTGGAGTCGATCTGTGCTCTCTGCGTGGCGTCGCCTTCTGCTAGGATATGTGACATGTGGTTGTCATCCATTTTGTTGACGAGCTGCCATGTCGTCATGGTACTGGATTCTCCCACCATGAGACTTGTATGGAACTTGGCACCCATGGTGCTGCTGCAATGACCATCAGATCCAGAGAACTGACCCATGGCTGAGTGGCATTCGTCAGCGAGCAAATCATCGCTTCTTGTCAAGGATGTGTCATGGTGCTCTATTTGTCCAATGAGGAGCTCATCTCCAGAGTAATCATCGTCAATGAACAAATCTTTTGCTATGGATTTGTCATTGTGCTCTTCTCTTTGGGTGTTGCAAACTGTCTGTTTCAGGGTGCTGCGGAGGTAATCTTTAACTGTGGGTGGAGGCTCGGTCTTCATATTGTCTTTCGAGGAAAAGAATCTCTGACTTGTAGCTTTAAATTTCTTATTTGCAATTTTCGGGCATTTCCCTTTTAAGTGGGCGTGGTCCGGGTCCTCTGACGTCATGACGTAACACGAAGGAATCGACTGCGCATGCGCAGTCCGAGTTTCCTGTACTGTGCGCTGTTTTCGCAACTGCGCATGCGCGGCTTCTCGCGGATGACGGTAAGTGTATTTTGCCATTTTTTTCTCTGTTTGAGAAGTGCAGATGTGCGTACTGGCCGGAACGCTCTCGCTCAAGATGGCTGCCAAGCAAAAAGTGCTGCTGCATCGAGTGAGAGCCTGCCTCTGCATCGTGGTATGTTTTGGTGCCGTTTTTTCATTGGATAAATTGAAGGGACTGATTTTTTTTCTGTTAATGCACTCTGCACTGTTTCATCGTGATTTTTAGAGTTAGATACAGTTGTGAAAGCTTTTATGTTAAATTTTTATCAGATAGTCCATAAATTAATTGATCTATTATCATAGCATCTCTGAAATCAGCATAATTATAGCCTTGTACTAGTACCTGGAGGTTTGCAATAAAATCAGTGATTGACTCTCCGAATCTCTGGCACCTATTACGAAATTTAAGTCTTTCCAGCGTCTCACCAGACTGATTTTTACAGTGTTATTCAAATCTTGTGATAATTACTTTAAATTTAGTTTTGTCTTCACCTTCCAAGAAATTGAATGAATTATATATCTCCATGGCCTGTTTCCCCGCTGCCAATAAGAGGTAGGCTATTTTTTTAGAATCTGGCACAGCGGTTATGTCCTTAATTTCCAGAAATAGATTAAAGTGTTGAAGGAAAATTTTCCAATTATACTGGAGACTGCCAGAGATTCTGAGGGGCTCTGCTGCTGGAAGTGAGTCCATCTTACTGGTTTTTTTTTTGAGAGGTCTGACTGCTGCGATGCCTTCCGTGGTCGAATATCTATCCAAGTCTTTTTCTTTTTCTTGTCTGTCGAACCTAATCTAACTAGTTTCTGTTTTTGTTGTTAAGGCCAACACTCCTTGGTACCATGTTGTGTTACCTGCGTGGTTGATAACATGTGTTACTCAATCCTTGGTTGATGGTGAGGTCCTCTGAATCTTGTTGAAGACTCAAACTCGTCCAGTAACAACAAAGATTTATTGAGTAACTGTAACTATTAATGCATGAGTTATTTACCTTAACATGGAAACTAGGAATTGGTTAACAAGGTTTAACAACAATAACTAAACGTAACTCCACTAACTATCTATGTGATTCTGATGTCACCCTGTTCACAGTGCGCCCACGAGAGAGAGCGAGAGACCCCATGTGGCTTCTTTTTATACCCTGTTGGTCCGGCCCTCTAGTGATCATGTGGTGCTGCTATTTACCCATTAACCCCTTGTGTGCATGCACCTACAGAGATCACTACACACAGATCAACATTTATTCTCTACAAACCAGGAGCCTTGTTAGATGTCTGCCGGGTTTGGTTCTACAGTTGTGTCTACCCTCTCTGCACCTCCTTGCCTCCTCGCTTATTTTGGTCTGCTGATAATCTCTCTTCACCTGTCCACCTTTTGGATTCCCTCACCTTTTGTCACCTCCCCCAACCCAGTGCGAAATGTTGGACCACAGACAGAGAGTGGCCCCATGTTTTAATGATGCCTCTCTACACATCCTGCAGGTTGTCTGAAATAGCCAGAAGGTCCTGTTTCCCAATGATTGCAGCAGGTGGCTCTCCCATCTTACAGAGATGGCAGCCCAGATTAGTGGCTGTAGGGCCCACAGCAGAACCTGGGTGAATGTAGGAAGAGGATGAACAATTTTCTGCCACAAGCGTAAGTGGCACTCAGTTTTCACTGGCAGTCAGAGGGTAGCTAGCGATGTAGATGCCAGACAGAAGTTAGGGCTACAGAGCTCATCATCAGATGGGAAAAGCCACTTGTTCTGCAAGGTGTACCAACTGTAGGACAATGTGTATATAGGGAACACACAGGACACATGTGATCGGCGTACATGTTCATTTACCAGTTCTCGATCCTTTGGGATTACGCGCAATCCTTCTGTTTGTCTGCCAGAGAAAAGAGCTGACAAACGGTGTGAGTGAGAGAAGACTAGAGGAAGAGTTCCTGACCTTAAACTCCTCACCCTGGCTGAGGTAGAGGCCGCAGAACTGGTGGGGAGGACTGTGACTGAAAGTGTGCCAGTGTTAGCCAACGCCGGATTCGGGAAAGGAGATTGGGCGGAGAATCGGTCTGACGCCAAATCGCAATGCTCCAGCACCTCAACAGCGGCGTCAGTGCATTCTGGAAGGAACATACAGTAGAGAAAGTTTGCATATCATTAGTGGACCTGACCCGGTAATATGCAAGGCCTCTGCGATTCTCTGCCTCCGATGGGCCGAGTTCCCAATGGCGAGGTTCACTTGTGCTTTTAAACATCGTGAAACAGGCGCCGTGGCTGCTGTGGGAGAGGGGGTACGGAAAGTGTCCACTATCGCCATAGTTTGCTGACAGTTGTGCCGCTGGCTGGTGGGCTTCTTCCAGGGCCGGGGGGAGTAGCGGAGCGTGGCCGGGAGGTGGGCTGTAGGGTCGAGGTGGACGGGCATGGAGCACCATTGCCGCATCCGGCAAGGCAGCCATGCAGCTGCGCACACCACTAACAGCCCACTTTGAACCTGGTGCCATGGGTCGTATAGATGTCCCCCCAGGGCACCCTGCTGGGTGTCCTCTGTCCCCAACCGACCTATCAGCTGTATGGGCACGCTCCAGCACAACCAGTGCCATTTGCTGGCTGGGATAAGTTTGTGTGGGGTGTGTAATGTGTGTGTGTGCAGTTGCAGCTTGTCAGCCTCCCAAGTGTCGATCACGGACCCGGCGAATCCTGCATCGTTTTTCATTGGAATCGATTGTGTTCCATGTGGCACCGATGCTAGCCCCTCAATGGTAGCGGAATCGGTCCAGGTGCGGCGCCAGTTTATCTGTCGTGAAAGTCCAAGAATTCTGTGTTGGCATCAACTCTTAGTCTCAGAAACGGAGAATCCCACCCCTCAAATCTTGCGTTGAATGATGCCCAGATGGGAGGAATCTTCCCTGTGCTGGCTGAGGCGAGAAAACTGGTGGGCAGCGTGAAGTTTTTATCACCACATAGTGCAGCACTTGTCATAATATACATCAGTATATCATGGTGCAAGACACACACACTGATGGACACCCAGCAAGACCAATCACCACACACAACACCGCAGCCAATCACCAGTTAGTGCACACTCACTATAAAGACAGAGGGCATCAGTTTTCCCGCTCATTCGGGATGCAGCTTCTCAGAAGGACAGAACCTACAGCTTACAGCACAGATCTTCACCATGTGCTGAGTGCATAGACTGGTTAGGACAGGCATAGGTCTTTAGTTTAATCTAACATCGTGTTAACCCACCGTGAAAGTGTGTTCAACAGTTTCTAACTGAATAAAATAGTGTTGTACTATTTTAAGTGTTGGTGGCCTGTATGTGTTCCACGGATCCAGAGCACCCAACACATCATGGTACCAGTAGTTGAGGGATGTTAGAACTTCTTAGACCTACCTGCAAGTGATCTGCCTTCCACCAGCATACAGCCATCCTGCAAAATGGACAGCGTCCGCCCGCCGCCGCCACTCCGCATCACCGGTAACCTAGGGGCCAACTGGAAAATATTCAAACAGCGCTTCCAGCTTTACCTTGAAGCCACAGACCGGGAAGCTGCCTCAGACACCAGGAAGATCGCTCTCTTCCCATCCACGGCCGGGGAACATGCCATCCACATTTTCAATTCTCTCATCTTTGCTGATGGTGAAGATAAATCAAAATTCAAGACGGTCCTCCTCAAGTTTGACAGTCACTGTGACATCGAGGTGAATGAAAGTTTTGAGCGCTATGTATTCCAACAGCGTTGGCAGGGTAAGGATGAACCTTTCCAGTCCTTTCTCACCCACCTCCGCATCCTTGCGCAGTCCTGTTATTACGGGCCCACCTCCGACTCCATGATACGCGACCAGGTCGTTTTCGGTGTTCAGTCAGACCCCCTACCCCAGCAGCTCCTCGGGGTAAAGCAGCTCACTCTAGCAATTGCCATCGAGACCTGCGTGATACACGAACACGCCACTAGTCGGTATTCCCACATCCAAGCGGCTGAAATGGCATGGCAAGTTCCCCACGAGGCAGAACGGGACCAATCAATCGAGCAATTCCAGGGTCTCAGCCTGGATGAGGGCGGCCATTTGGCACGCTTTCCGCGGACTCCCGCGCTTGTGTGCACCGAACGACGGGACGGCAACGTCGATGAACGTACTACACAGGCGCGCACCACGTACGACCACGCATGCGCGGTGGCGCAGTGAACATACTGACGCTACAACGTGCGGCAACTGTGTCCCCGCCCACTTAAAGCGGCAATGCCCTACCAAATCCCAACGATGCCTGAGATGTAGCAAACGTGGCCACTATGCTGCTTTATGCAGATCACCTCAGTCTGCTAACTCTTGTCGCTCCAGCCAGCCTCGCAGGAATGTCCGGGCCATTCAACCCATGGTTACCGAGTCCGATTCGGACCTGCTACCCGATATTGACACCAAGGACCCGAAGGCGCCTTTTCGAGTCGGTATCGTTACAAAAAACAGGGTGTCCCCGAAGCAAAGAATCCAGCCTCTATCGGTATACAGCATCGATCCAGACAATGAGTGGTGTGCCACCCTTACGGTCAACCAGTCCAAATACGATTCCGCCTGGACACAGGTGCCTCCGCCAATCTCATTGCGCGGTCTGACCTCCAAAGCCTTTGTGTCAAACCAGCCATCCTGCCATCAGCCTGCCAGCTATTAGATTATAATGGCAATGCCATTGCTGCCAGCGGCTCATGCCAACTTGAAGTGATGCACAGGTCACGCAAAGCCATCCTTCCCTTTGAAATTGTGGGCTCCTCGAAAGCCTCCCTGCTTGGCGCGCAGGCATGCAAGCTGTTGAACCTAGTTCAAAGAGTTCACTCTCACTCTCCTGCTGACGCGTCTGCCTTTCAGGACACCGACTTCAGGGTGTAACTCGATGCCATTAGCAACCAGTACCACAATGTCTTCGAGGGCATGGGCACGCTCCCGTACACCTACAAGATTTTATTGAAACCGAATGCCACGCCTGTGGTGCACACACCTTGCAGGGTCCCAGCACCCCTTAGGGACCACCTCAAGCAGCAGCTGCAGGACCTCCAGAACCAAGGAGTGATTTCCAAAGTCACGGAACCGACCGACTGGGTCAGTTCCATGGTATGTGTAAAAAAGCCTTCCGGCGAATTGAGAATTTGCATTGATCCCAAGGATCTAAATCGCAATATCATGAGAGAGCACTATCCAATTTCCAAGCGCGACGAGTTCACATGTGAGAGGGCTCGCGCCAAGCTCTTTACCAAACTCGACGCCTCAAAAGGATTCTGGCAAATCCAGCTCGATAAATCCAGCAGGAAACTCTGCACATTTAACCCCGCTTTGGAAGATATTGTTACAACAGGATGCCGTTTGGGATCATCTCTGCATCAGAAGTGTTCCATAGGATTATGGAACAAATGATAGAAGGTATTGAAGGTATTTGCGTCTATGTCGATGACATAATCATTTGGTCCACCACCCCGCAGGAGCATGTTAGTCGCCTCCAGCGCATATTCAGACGTATACATGAGCATGGCCTCCGCCTCAACAGGGCCAAATGCTCTTTTGGTCAGACGGAACTCAAGTTCCTCGGGGACCACATCTCCCAATTCGGTGTGCAGCCGGATGCGGACAAGGTAGCTGCATCACAGCTATGAAAACACCAGAGGACAAGAAGGCGGTCCTCCGATTTCTGGGCATGGTCAATTTTTTAGGGAAATTCATCCCTAACCTCGCCTCTCATGCCACGGCTCTCAGGAACCTGGTCAGGAAGACGACAGACTTCCAATGGCTCCCTGCCCATGAGCGCAAATGGAGAGAACTCAAGACAAAACTGACCACAGCCCCAGTCTTGGCTTTCTTTGATCCAGCAAAGGAGACCAAAATTTCGACCGATGCCAGTCAATCTGGCATTGGGGCAGTGCTCCTTCAACGTGATGAGGCCTCATCATGGGCCCCCGTTGCATATGCGTCACGTGCGATGATCCCCACGGAGCAGCGCTACGCACAGATAGAAAAGGAGTGCCTGGGCCTTCTGACTGTTGTGGTTAAGTTTCACGATTATGTCTACTGACTTCCTCAAATCACCGTCGAGACCGACCATCGCCCGCTGGTCAATATAATACAGAAAGACTTGAACGACATAACGCCCCGCCTCCAGCGTATTCTTCTCAAGCTCCGGCGATACGACTTCCAGCTGGTATACACCCCAGGCAAAGACCTCATCATTGCTGATGCTCTCTCCAGGGCAGTCAACACTCCATGTGACCCAACGGGATTTGTTTGCCAGGTTGACGCCCATGTGGCATTCGCGGCCTCCAATCTACCTGCCTTAGATGGACGCCTCGTCCAAATTCGCCGCGAGACGGCGGCTGACCCCTTGCTACAGCGTGTCATGTGCCACCCTAGGACGGGTGGCTCAAGGGCCAATGCCCTCAATTCAATAAGTCAGAGATGATCTGCCGGTAGTAGACGGGGTTCTTCTAAAACAGGACCGCACTGTCATCCCGCATAGCATGTCATCCCCTCCTCCTACTGACCATCAGGATGGCATCGGGAAACTGGCAATGACAGCAAGTGGAGTGAAGTTATGTGCCCACCCATCACTGTCCCTACATCCATATCGAGGCTTCATATTTAATGTTCCATTGAGGCCAAAACCAAATTCCATAAAACTGAAAGCTGTAGTGTAAATAAACTTTAAAATGAACCAGAAGATACAAAGAGACCTAAATCACCAGAATGGAGGGGTAGAAATTCATCTCAGGCAATGGTGTCAAATAGTGATAGCTCCCCATTGAACCCGACTGATTTTCAGTCCCCATGCAGTCATTGGAATTAAAATTCACGCAGTGTGTATAACAGTGAAGTGTCCAATACCATCTGATTAGTGGCTCCGCCTGAGCGGACGTGCAACACAACAGCCATTGCTGCAGGTGCAATGGCTACAGTTCAGTAGGCAAGAGTGGAACCGAGCAAGGTTGGGCCCATGGAGCTGGAAAGCGGAAGAGAGTCATTGTCGGAGAATGGTGTGTTCGCCCGGGTCAAAAATAACCAGCACTATGCAGTGCACAATATTCCATTTCAATTCCTCTGCACAAAAAAAGAGAAATTAAAGCAATTCTGGCCTCTCCAGCCTCACCAATTTTAATTGCTCCACCATGCTTTCAGGCCTAAACTCTGAAATCCCATCCTTAAAGATCTAACTCTCTTTCTGCTGACATCTAACTGTTAGAACCCGCATGAGACCTACGGGGATGGACCAATTAGCCTCCACGTGAGCCTCGTGGAATACGAACTTCCCCACTGAGGGCGGGGCCCCATCAGCGGAATAAATAGACTCTAGCATAAAAGCTGGGCCAGATGGGAACCAAGCATGAGTAGGCCCGGCTGGGACTTGAAGTGGACGGTGTATATAGTTTACTCTGTAATAAAATAAGTTTCTTTATGCCTCTCATTTTGGACTCCTCTGTGGCCATTAAACTACCTCTTTGGTCAAGCTTTTGGTCATCTGCTCCAATATCTCCTCATGTAACTTGGTGCCAAATTTGAACATTCCCGTGATGTGCAGTTGCATGTTTCACTACATTAACATTGCCATATAAATACACGTTGTTATTTTTTTGTTGACTGCAGCAGTCCTTTCATTTCATTACTTTCTCATATGGTGCATTCAAAGAATTATAATAACCTCAAATGCTAATACATATAAAAACGCTGAATCCCAATTACCTGCGGTTACATCAATTATGCTATGCTATGATAGAAAGTTAACATTTGCAAAAGTCAAATAGTGGAGCCTCATTGCGTGACCTGCATTCTACAAATTTTATTTAGTTCAGCAACATTGGGATTGTTAATGGCATGACAGACACCAAAAGCAAAACTAAACATTCCTTTCCAGGCTGCAACACAAAAGTAGCTCATAGCTTCAAGATAACCAGAGCGTTAGACTCATTAGGCCTTCAGGTTCTACTTAACTGTGGCACTGCTCTATTATGTACTGGAGCATGAGAGCAGCCAGATAGTCCACTCCAAGCAGCTCGAAGCTGACAGCATCCATTTTGAATGGCTACTGAAGTGGAAGCCATCGTTAAAAATTGCAAAACCACATTTAATTCTGCTGGTTTCCATGGCAACCCAGCGCTTGACATCAATTCACTACTTTCCCACAACCACTGATGCCTGTCTGTGTCCCTGAGACCCCCGTTCCCTCGCTCAGTGCCTGATGCCATCCATCACACCGGGAAAGCACCTAAAAGACAACGGACGGCCAAAAGCCCTTCACTAGTTACCTGCACACCCAGGGCTGACTTTCATTGGTGCAGTGGGTGGCCCTGTGCCAGACTGGAAAGCCATGGATAATCATGCCCTGGCCATTTGGGGAAGCAGGCAATCAACCTTTTAAAAGACAAGGACCCACCCAGAGAGCTGACGACCAAACACCATCCGTAAGTTCTTCATTCTCAGCAGTGCCACAGGATGCAATGGTCACTGCAAGGACTGCAGCTATCAGAAATGCATGATGATCTCCCCACAAAGTAAGTGGATTCGGGATTGGCAGGGCCAATCAGGTAGGCCCTGCTGAGAGGCGGAGGGGATGGTTGGTTCTGGCAGGCAATGTTTCCACGGGCATGGTCCTTGCTGCCAGGAGCCCCTCTGGAGGCTGCTAAGCCAACAGGAAAGCCATCAAGACTTACTGAGCAGTCTTCCCAAATGGCATGGGGCCTGTCAGCATCTGACAAAATGCCAGAGGTAACAAGGCAGACTCTTAGTTGGCCATGTAAAGCCCTTAATTTACTCGAGGTACCTTGTTAGCCACTCGCTAAATTGCACAGCATTGAGAAGGTGATGAGCACTCGACACTAACTTCTGCTTTCTTGCATTCCCCTCCCATTTGCCTCTTAACCCATCCCTAGAATGCTGGTAAAATTCAACTCCCAGTGAATAATAAGAGATTCTGTCAACGTGGCAATGAATTATGCAAATATACTGATCTCATAGTTTGGTCCGTGTGTGTACGCTGTTAGCAGCAATAGCATGAAACTTAGATCGGACTATTGGCCTGCCTTCCATAACACTTTCACCCGATTGTGTTTATGAATTAAGTCTCTATCATATAACTTTTCTCCTTCTTTGTAGCCTCATCCTAATTTTTCCAGCAATTACTTTCCCATTTACGAATCCTATTTTATTCTCACAAGGACAGCAAACGAACAAACCTGTACAGTGCTGACAACTATTTAGTTTTATTCACTTTCGGCATTTATTGTCCATTCCTAGTTTCTCTGAAAAGGCAGTGGTGGGCGAGAGTAAAAGTTTAATATCATTATCTGTCTTGCTGGATCATTTTTATTAGCTATTAAGTTTCAAACATGTTGGGGTGAGACAACATTGACATACAGACCAAGGGCGAAATCTAATGGGAGAAGCTCTAAGTGCCCTCGCGGGCGCGAGTTCCCGGATGCTTCCCGGTGGCTGACCCGGCGAGACCACGGCCCGTATCTAACAGCAATTAGAGCCGGAAATGATTCACCAAGGGCTTCATGGCGCAAATGGCCACCCCGCCAACTGATTCGCCGAGACCGTGCCCCACAGCATCCCACTAACGAGGGGGAGATGCTCATAAACTCTCCCCCCAAAAACATTCCAGTCAGCACACAGCCATGCAATCGCGTAGACCTGCTCCACGTTTCAGAGATGCCGACCTGGCCAGGCCACTGTGGAAGCGAGACTGGACACCCTGTTCCCCCGAGGCGGTCGGAGGACCAGCCACAGAGCCGTCAATGCCGCCTGGGAGGCAGTGGCAGCGGCCGTCAGTTCGGGCAGCATGTCCAGTGCAGGAAGAAGACCAACGACCTCCACCAGGCCGCACGGTAAGTTGACACTGGCCCCGTGGGACCAGTCCCGCCACCCTGACCCCCCCCCCCCCCCCCCGCAAAGAGTCGGCAGCTGACACTTCGCACCACCATCCCCGCCCCCGAGCGTCACACACAAGCTGTGCCCCAGCACACTCTGGCAGCCACCAACACAACCCATCCAAGCTCAGGGGCGGTGCACACACATATCACCAGTCGTCGACCCCCTCTGATGCATCAAGTGTGCGACTCAAGATACCCACCCTTTGACACCGCAGGAGAAGTTCGCACATAATAGGCGGGAAAGGGCCCAAATGGGCGGTGGGATTCCGGGCATCAGAGACCTCACCTCCTATGTGGAACGGGCTCTGGAGATTGTGGGTTTTACTGCAGGATAGTGCAGTCATCGACAGCGAGGTTGACCTGTGCAGCAGAGGTGGGCTCCACTACCCCTTCACCCAGATGACCTGTCGCAAGTGAATTGTTCATGTCAGATAAAATATTCCTTTCGTCTCACTGACCACATGTCCATTCTCTCACAGGGGGCGAGATTCTCCGACCCCCGCCGGGTCGGAGAATCGCCGGGGACTGGCGTGAATCCCGCCCCCGCCGGTTGCCGAAGTCTCCGGCACTGGAGATTTGGCGGGGGCGGGAATCGCGCCGTGCCGGTTGGCGGGCCCCCCCGCGCGATTCTCCGGCCCGGATGGGCCGAAGTCCCGCCGCTAAAATGCCTGTCCCGCCGGCGTAAATTAAACCACCTACCTTACCGGCGGGACAAGGTGGCGTGGGCGGGCTCCGGGGTCCTGGGGGGGGGCGCGGGGCGATCTGGCCCCGGGGGGGTGCCCCCACGGTGGCCTGGCCCGCGATCGGGGCCCACCGATCCGCGGGCGGGCCTGTGCCGTGGGGGCACTCTTTCCCTTCCGCCACGGCGGAGGCAGAAGAGACTCCCTCCACTGCGCATGCGCGGGAATGCCGTCAGCGTCCGCCATGCGCCGCCCGGAGATGTCATTTCCGCGCCAGCTGGCGGGGCACGAAAGGCCTTTTCCGCCATCTGGCGGGGCGGAAATTCGTCCGGCGCTGGCCTAGCCCCTCAAGGTTGGGGCTCGGCCCCCAAAGATGCGGAGCATTCCGCACCTTTGTGGCGGCGTGATACCCGTCTGATTTGCGCCGTTTTGGGCGCCAGTCGATGGACATCGCGCCGTTTCTGGAGAATTTCTCCCAGGATCTCCATCAGATGGGACCGGGCCATCCACTGCCCAAGAGTGGAGAGCTCTGAGGATACCACCATCGAGGCATCACAGCTATAACCCCCAACTTCCGCAAGCGCGGGACATACACCTTGTTGGCGATATTAGCGGGCAGGCTTCTGAGGTATAATCTGGTAGGCATCACACAGATGCTGATGCACATCAGATGGAGGCAGGAACATCCGAGGGAGTCAGCAGTTGGAGATCTGCTGGATTCCAGGATTCAGCTGGGTTCCAGTCAGATGCCGAACCTCTGGAAAAGGTTATCCTGGAGCTGATGCAGACGCTAGGACAAGACGGTGAGATTCAGGAGAGGATGTCAGCAACACTCCGGTGTGTGCATAGCCGATTGGAGGAGTTCCAGGATGTTGCCCCAGCGACAGAGAAGGAACTGCGAAATATTTCCAAGTCAGGGTGGGGGGTAACTTGGAGGGGAACCTCCAGGTGGTGGGGTTCCCAGCTATCTGCTGCTCTTGTCCTTCCAGATGGTAGTCAACGTGGGTTTGGAACGTGCTGCCTAAGGAATCTTGGAGTTACTGCAGTGCATCTTGTAGATGGTACTCACGGCTGCCACTGTTCGTTAGTGGTAGAGAAATCGAATGGTTGTGCAAGAGATAGCAATCAAGCGGGCTGCTTTGTTCTGGATGGTGTTGAGCTTCTTGAGTGTTGTTAGAGCTGCACCCATCCAGGCAAGTGGAGAGTATTCCATTTCACTCCTGAACTGTGAAATATAGATAGTGGACAGGCTTTGGGGGGGTCAGGAGATGAGTTACTCACAGAATTCCTAGCCTCTGACCTGCCCTGATAGCCACAGTATTAATGTGGCTAGTCCAGTTCAGTTTCTGATCAATGGTAACCCCCAGGATGTTGATTGTGGAGGATTCAGCGACGGCAATACCATTGAATGTTTTTTTTTAAATATATATTTTTATTCAAATTTTTTTCGGTCAAACAAGAACAGTACAGGATTTTCCCCTTTTTACAACTTTAAAACAATATAAATAATAATGACCGTTTTTTTAAAAACAAATAAATAATATATTAATTAAACGGCAACTGACAACAACAAAATAATAACTCTCCAAAACAATAAAGTCCCACACACCAGTATAAATAACTAATATACAAACAACTATAGGAAACCCCTGAGGGCCCGCGTGGGCCCTCCCCTCCCCCCCTCCCCCCCGGGTTGCTGCTGCTACCTTCCCCATTTCCCTTATCATTCTGCGAGGTAGTTAAGGAACGGTTGCCACCGCCTGGTGAACCCTTGAGCCGAACCTCTTAGTGCGTACTTTATCCGCTCCAATTTTATAAACCCTGCCATGTCGTTTATCCAGGCTTCCACGCCTGGGGGCTTCGCTTCCTTCCACAGAAGCAATATCCTTCGCCGGGCTACTAGGGACGCAAAGGTCAAAACATCAGCCTCTCTCGCCTCCTGCACTCCCGGCTCTTCTGCAACCCCGAATATAGCCAACCCCCAGCCTGGCTCGACCCGGACCCCCACCACCTTCGAAAGCACATTTGGCACCCCCACCCAGAACCCCTGTAGTGCCGGACATGACCAAAACATGTGGGTGTGGTTCGCTGGGCTTCCCGCGCATCTCCCGCACCTGTCTTCCACTCCAAAAAATCTACTTAACCTTTCTCCAGTCATATGCGCCCTATGTAGAACCTTGAATTGTATCAGGCCGAGCCTGGCGCATGAAGACGAAGAGTTTACCCTACTTAGGGCATCTGCCCACAGCCCCTCCTCTATCTCTTCCCCCAGCTCCTCTTCCCATTTTCCCTTCAGCTCATCCACCATGATCTCCCCCTCGTCTCTCATTTCCCTGTATACATCTGACACCCTACCATCCCCCACCCATGCCCCCGAAATCACCCTGTCCTGAATCTCTTGCGCCGGGAGCTGCGGAAATTCCCTCACCTGTTGCCTCGCAAAAGCCCTCAGTTGCATATACCGAAATGCATTCCCCGGTGGCAACCCATATTTTTCCGTCAGTGCTCCCAGACTCGCAAACGTCCCGTCTAGGAACAAATCCCTCAATTGCACAATCCCTGCTCTCTGCCAGACTTTAAATCCCCCATCTATCTTCCCCGGGACAAACCTATGATTGTTCCTTATCGGGGACCTCCACGAGGCACCCGTCACTCCCTTATGCCGTCTCCACTGCCCCCAAATTTTCAGTGTTGCCACCACCACTGGACTTGTGGTGTACTTTTTCGGGGAGAACGGTAAAGGCGCCGTCGCTAATGCTTGCACGCAGGTTCCCCTACAGGACGCCATCTCTAGTCTTTTCCACGCCGCTCCCTCCCCTTCCCCCATCCACTTGCATACCATTGATATATTGGCGGCCCAATAATAGTCACTTAAGCTCAGCAGTGCCAGTCCCCCCTATCCCTGCTATGCTGCAGAAACCCCCTCTTCACTCTTGGGGTCTTCCCAGCCCACACAAAGCTCATAACGCTCTTATCCGCTTTTTTGAAAAAAGCCTTGGTAATCATCACAGGGAGGCACTGGAACACAAAAAGAAATTGCGGAAGGACCACCATTTTGACCGCCTGCACCCTGCCCGCCAGTGACAGGGGCACCATGTCCCATCTCCTAAAATCCTCTTCCATCTGCTCCACCAATCTTCCTAAATTAAGCTTATGCAAGGTTCCCCAGTTCCTGGCTATCTGGATCCCTAGGTACCGAAAATCCCTTGTTACTCTCCTCAGCGGCAAATCATCTATTCCCCTGCTCTGTTCCCCAGGGTGCATCACAAACAGCTCACTCTTCCCCATATTCAGTTTATATCCCGAAAATTCCCCAAACTCCCTGACTGTCTGCATTATCTCGGGCATTCCCTCCACTGGGTCCGCGACATACACCAAAAAATCATCCGCGTATAATGACACCCGGTGCTCTTCTCCTCCCCTAAGTACTCCCCTCCACTTCCTAGAGCCCCTCAGCGCTATGGCCAGTGGCTCAATTGCCAACGCAAACAGTATCGGGGACAGGGGACACCCCTGTCTTGTCCCTCTATATAAACGGAAGTAGTCAGATCTCTGCCTGTTTGTGATCACACTTGCCACCGGGACCCTATATAAAAGCTGAACCCGCCCAATAAACCCCTCTCCAAATCCAAATCTCCTCAACACTTCCCACAGGTAATCCCACTCCACTCTATCAAATGCTTTCTCAGCGTCCATCGCCACCACTATCTCCGCCTCTCCCTCCGGCGGGGACATCATCATCACACCTAGCAGCCTCCGTATATTAGTGTTCAACTGTCTCCCCTTAACAAACCCAGTTTGATCCTCGTGAACCACCCCTGGGACATAATCCTCGATCCTCGTCGCCATCACCTTGGCCAAGAGCTTGGCATCTACATTCAGAAGGGAGATAGGCCTGTAAGACCCACACTGCAGCGGGTCTTTGTCCTTCTTCAGGAGCATCGATATCGTCGCCTCCGACATCGTCGGGGGCAACGTCCCCCCTTCCCTGGCCTCGTTAAAGGTTCTCGTCAGAAGCGGGGCTAGCAGGTCCATGTATTTCCTATAAAATTCCACCGGGAACCCATCTGGTCCCGGGGCCTTCCCTGCCTGCATACTCCCAATCCCTTTTACCACCTCCTCCACCTCAATCTGTGCTCCCAATCCTGTCCTCTCCTGCTCCTCCACCTTCGGGAATTCCAGCTGATCCAGGAAGTGCATCATTCCCTCCTTCCCTTCCGGGGGTTGAGCCTTATACAGCCTCTCATAGAATGCCTTAAACACTCCGTTCACCCTCTCTGCTCCCCGTTCCATCTCACCCTCCTCGTCTCTCACCCCACCTATCTCCCTCGCCGCCCCTCTCTTCCCCAATTGTTGGGCCAGTAACTGGCTCACCTTCTCTCCGTACCCCTGTGCCTTCCTCCATTGTGCCTCTGCCCTGCCCGTGGCCAGCAAGTCAAATTCCGTATGCAACCTTCGTCTTTCCCTGTACAGTCCCTCATCCGGAGCCTCTGCATACTGCCTATCCACCCTCAAAATTTCTCTCAACAATCGCTCCCTCTCTTTACTCTCTTGTTTCCCCTTATGGGCCTTTATGGAAATCAGTTCCCCTCTGACCACCGCCTTCAGTGCCTCCCAGAGTGCCTTCCCCATCATCGTTAATCTCCAGGTATCTTTCGATACATCCCCTCACCCTTACACACACACCCTCATCCGCCAACAGTCCCATATCTAATCTCTAAAGTGGGTGCCGTTCCTTTTCCTCCCCTACTACCAGATCTACCCAGTGTGGGGCATGGTCCGAGATGGCTATGGCCGAATACTCCGTCCCTGTCACCTTCGGGATCAGTGCCCTTCCTAGGACAAAGAAGTCTATCCGAGAATACACCTTGTGGACATGAGAAAAGAAGGAAAACCCTACTCCTGGGCCTAGTGAATCTCCAGGGGTCTACCCCTCCCATCTGCTCCATGAAGTCCTTAAGCACATTGGCCGCTGCCACCCTCCTCCCGGTCCTAGACCTGGACCGGTCCAGCCCTGGATCCTGCACCGTGTTGAAATCTCCCCCCATTACCAACTTTCCTGCCTCCAGGTCCGGGATACGCCCCAGCATATGTTTCATGAAGTTTGCATCATCCCAGTTCGGGGCATATACGTTCACCAGAACCACCGCTTCCCCTTGTAATCTGCCACTCACCATCACGTATCTACCCCAACTGTCCGCTACTATGGTCCTCGCCTCAAACACTACCCGTTTCCCCACTAATATAGCCACCCCTCTATTTTTTGCATCCAAGCCCGAATGAAATACCTGTCCCACCCATCCTTTACGTAATCTGACCTGATCCGCCAGTTTCAGATGCGTCTCCTGTAGCATGACCACATCTGCCTTTAATTTCTTTCGGTGAACGAGTACCCGTTGCCCTCTTAATCGGCCCATTCAGCCCTCTCACATTCCACGTGATCAACCGGGTCGGGGGGCTCTTTACCCCCCCCCCATGTTGACTAGCCATCCCCTTTTTTAGACCAGCTCCTCAGCCGGTTCCCACGCTCCCGTTTGTCCCCCCGACGGTGTCCTCCCGTCCCGACCACCCCACCCCATAACAGCTCCCTCTTTCCCTTAGCAGCAGCAACCCAGTTAACCACCACCCCCCCCCCCCCCGCCCCTCCGCTAGATCCCTTTCTAGCGTAATTGCTCCCCCCATGTTACTCCCAGAAGTCAGCAAACTCTGGCTGACCTCGGCTTCCCCCGTTTATCCTTGGCCCCCCATTGTGTAAGGCTCCCTCCTTCCTGCGCTCCCTGTCCCACCGCAATTACCATAGCGCGGGAACAAAGCCCGCGTTTCCCACTCGGCCCCACCCCTAATGGCGCAGCTCCCTCTCTCCTTCCCCCTCTCCTTCCCCACCGGCGCCCACAGTTCACCTCCCCTCACGAGGGGAATAGAGAAAATTTCCCCCCCTTCCCTGTCCCATACAATCCCCCCACTACTTTATTACAGAAACTCTTTCTCTCTCCAGTCTAGTCCAACTTCTCCTCTACAATAAATGTCCACGCCTCTTCTGCCGTCTCGAAGTAGTGATGTTTCCCTTGGTGTGTAACCCACAGTCTCGCTGGCTGCAGCATTCCAAATTTAACTTTCTTTCTATGTAGCACCGCCTTGGCCCGATTGAATCTCGCCACCTCCGCACTCCAATCCTGATACACGCGGATCACCGCATTCTCCCATCTGCAGCTCCGTGTCTTTTTCGCCCATCTCAGGACCATCTCCCTGTCCTTATAGCGGTGAAACCTCACCACTATGGCTCGAGGTATTTCTCCTGCCTTTGGTCTTCGCGCAAGGACTCAATATGCTCCCTCCACTTCCAAGGGGCCCGTCGGGGCCTCCGGTCCCATTAACGAGTGAAGCAATGTGCTCACATATGCCCCGACGTCTGCCCCCTCTGCACCTTCGGGAATACCCAAAACTCTTAAGTTCTTCCTCCTCGAGTTATTCTCCAGGGCTTCCAGCCTCTCTGCACACCTTTTATGCAGTGCCTCGTGCGTCTCTGTCTTCACCACCAGGCCCTGTATTTCATCCTCATTCTCAGCAGCCTTTGCCTTCACATCACGAAGCTCCAACTCCTGGGTCTTCTGTGCCTCCTTTAGCCCTTCAATCGCCTGTAGCATCGGGGCCAACACCTCCTTCTTCAGCTCCTCCACACAGCGGCGCAGGAACTCTTGCTGTTCCGGGCCCCACATCGAACGGCCTCCTTCCGCCACCATCTTGCTTCGTGCTTCCCTTCCTTGCCGCTGCTCCTGAGGACCCTCTGCAATCCAGCCACTACTCTCTTCTTTCTCCATATATATCCGGGGGGATTCCCTTCTATTTCACCGCACAATGGTTTTAGCCGTCAAAAATTGCCTTTGGGGCTCCTAATAAGAGCCCAAAAGTCCGTTCCAACGGGAGGTGCCGAAACGTGCGACTCAGCTGGTCATCGCCGCACTCGGAAGTCAATGCCATTGAATGTTCAGGGGTGAAGGTTAGATCCTGTGCTGTAGGAGATGATCACTGTCTGGTACTTGTGTGGCGTGAATGTAACATGACACTTGTCAGCCTAAGCCTGGGTATTGTCCAGGTCTTGCTGCATTTGGACATGGACTGCTTCATTGTCTGAGGAGTTGTGAATGGTGCTGAACATTGTGCAATTGTCTGCAAACATCCCTATTTCTGACCTTAAGATGGGAGGAAGATCATTGATGAAACAGCTGAAGAAGGTTGAGTCTAGGACACTGCCCTGAGGAACTCATCGGCGATGTCCTGGAGCCGAGATGATTGACCTCCAACCACCACAACCATCCTCCTTTGCCAGGTATGATTCCAACCAGCGGAGAGTTTTCCCCTGGTTCTCATTGACTCCAGTTTAGCTAGGGCTCCTTGATGCCATACTCGGTCAAATTCTGCCTTGATGTCAAGAGCAATCACTATCACCTCACCTCTGGCATTCAGATTGGCTTGGTCCAACTGGAAGTTTATACAGTCAGCTGCCTGGGCATACAGGGCATCTGTGACCTCACAGATGCACTTGTGAGCTGTAGGTTGTGATATGCCACACAAATCCTGCTCGAACCCTGGAATGAACCAGTGACATAAAAATTCTGGGCTGCAGTGACCTTCACGGCCACCGGGAGTGGGTATCCTCCTCCACATGGTGCCCAGTCTGCAAGGTGATGGTACTGGTGCCGCACAGTCCCCTTGTTGAGAAGTGAGCCTCTTGCGGCACATTCTGTCCGCCATCTCCTCGAACAACCATCAATGTACGCACCTTGGGCCATCACTGGCCTCCCCCTCTGGGCTCCACCTTGGCCTGATGAACGGCCACGTCTGCAGGATGTGCGGTGACCACTGCACATGGAATGCTGCCTTGAGCCTGCGTTGATGCTGTTGCAACCTTCTCTGGCGTCTGGCCGGCTGGTCAGCCACCAGCACTGCGAGGACTTCTGCAGCCGGGTCTAAAACATCCATATTGTTATATCTGTAAGGCATTGGAGAAGGAGTGATCGATAATCAATTGTGGCTTCCACCCCGGTGGAACAAACAGGCAGCAGCTGTAGTTGCCCCTGTTATAGGTATATGCGATTTGGGGGATGGACTGTAGAACCCACAAGCATTAAGCCCTCACCCCCTAGACTAGAGTGACCCCGATAGATGGTGCCCAGCCCCCAACCCGGCCTGCCACACCCCTGGAGACTCCCTCACACTCCATCCCCCCGAGCACTGGAGAAGCAGCTCCAGTGCCCCTGGACTGCATGCCTGATAACAGTAATGTCTACTCACCTCTTCCGATCCCCACAGTAAATATTGCGTGATGTTCCCATTTTTAAATAGGATTGCTAAAGAGCGCCCATGTGCCTTCCTGACGGGGAGCCGGTTAGATCCCGGGAGGCAGTTAGATAGGGCGTCCGTGCCATTAATGATATGGAGATTGCCCTTGATTGATGTCAATTGGTGTCTCGCCACAATTAAATGGGAGCCGAACCCCACCAATGGGAGAAGGCCGGTTCGATCGCGAACCAATTGGTGTCTGGCATAAACCCATTTCAACCTCTCTCATGTTCTAACCAGTGCGCACGGATCCATGCCGGGCGTAACACAGCCGTTAAAATTCACCCCAGACATGATACAGAAAGCAGATCAACTTCCTTAAAAGATATCACTGACCCAACTGAGGTTTAATGTCAATTTTATAGCTTCATCGCCACTTGTATTTTTCAAACAAAACAAAGTTTTTTAAAAAGAGAAATTCCAAATTGAATTCATTTGATTTCCAAACTGTGATGGTGGAATCCAAACGAGCATTAATTCAGAGCTCTGGATTGCTAGCCCTGTAACATAACTAGGGTATTACCATACCATAGTTCACAGGTAATACTTACTTTGAAAATATCATCAGGATTGTACAACTCTTTGAAAGCAACTTGAACATAGCTGTATAAAACATGATTGAATGGGGTGTGTACTTCATAAATAAAAAGTCCCATTTTAGGACTCTACCATGTTAAACAATTTGGCTATCAATATGACTTAATTATAAAGGAAATGCATATAAATATTTCAAAATTTCTGGCTATAGAACTATCACAGAAAATAGAGATGACTGCCAGAGCCCCTGCTATGTTTGAAATGCATTCGCCCTCATGGATCTGTAACTGTCACACATTATGTGGAACTAAAATGCTGCTAGTAGAAATAACACATGGATCTCCATTACCTAATATCAATGCACAGCATCTATCACCAGGAAAGGCTAGACTGCAGCTCTAGGCAGAGAAGCCCTTTAAATACTCTTCAAATCTAAGGTAGAGGTTTGAATAGATGGAATTCGATGGAACATGCAGAAAGTAATGTATAAAACTTTGAAAATGCCCAATGTTGGGTTATCTATTTAATTTGGCCAAGCAACGGTGGCCAACTAGCGTGGGAATAGAACAAAATGGACCAAAGTCCTGGCAGCTATCAGCGCATTATTAATATTACTGAATCAATGCAGGAACCAGTGACAAACTGATATGTTACAATGCTTTATTTTAAAGTGCAAGGACACTTAAAGTTCAAATGACTGCAAGTTAACAAATTAGCACAAAGTGCAAATTAACACAGAATGAACAAGTTACAGATATTCTAGCAGGTTAGGTATAAAAAAGTTATGGATATTCAGCTTACAGATTCCACCATAAACCCGAGTGTACCCGAAAAATATAAAAATAAAATGTAACTGTGCTTAAACAAGAAAGGCACTATTTTCCAAGGCAGTACTTAGAACCACAACCATGATTATATAAACGTTTAAATTATGCTTTGATTACTTGCCACAAAGGGATGTAACGTTGGTTGTAAACAATGCTTAAGACACTCAAAAGTGATGTGACAAACTATTTCTAATTGATTTTAACGTGCCATATCAGTGAAGGGAACTAATACCATTCTGGGCTTGGGGCGAGCATTAAAGCACCATTATGCATCACTGCTCCCAGTCTCCATCAAATATCCACATTTCTATTTGTGAAACATAAATCTAAAATAAAAGGTACAAACAAAATAATTAGACTGACTCAGATTTTATCCATTGAACATTGATTTGGGGTATCTTTAAGTATTAAAATGAGCATTTCTTAGATATGTCAACTTAGTTTTTGAGCTTCTTCTGATTGACTATTTTTGACTCTTGCCAATCAACAAGAATACTGCTCTAAAGCTCTCCCTAATTTGTTTTTTTATAGTGGGATTGGTGATTCTAATCATATAAAGTAGGAGAGACATACCATTGGGTGCAGAGAAGTAACTTTGTTGAAGAGGAACAGCCAATTAAAGAGGGGCAGCAATAAGGGTGGCATGTGGCACAGTGGATAGCACTGGGACTGCGGTGCTGAGGACCCGGGTTCGAGCCCCGGGTCACTGTCAGTGTGGAGTTTGCACATTCTCCCCATGTCTGCGTGGGGTTCACCCCCACAACCCAAAGATGTGCAGGTTAGGTGGATTGGCCCTGCTAAATTGGCCCTTAATTGGGAAAAAAAATAATTGGGTACTCTAAATTTAAAAAAAGAGGGGTAAAAATGAAGACTTATGGAGGGAAAGAGAGAGAGTGAGTGAGAAAGAGAGAGTCATAAAATGGTGCTCTGAGTGCACACATATTGGAAGTATGACTGATTATTGCTGTCAGAATTTAGAGGGCCACATTTTGAAACAGCCAATTCTCCAACACATAAAGAACAAAACTATAAAAGATCCGCCAGCATATATGGGGCGATTTTCTAATTTCTGCCCTAAATGGGCACAAAATCGATAGGGTGATTGCACCACCCGTTCAAACGCAGCGTCGGGAGACAAAATTATTTTTAGTTTGGGCCTACTGAATTGCCATAAAAACCCCAACAGCTTCACAAATGCCCTTCAAGGAACGGCCACCTGTACCCAGTCTCGGCCTAGTTGTGATTCCTGTCTCAGTCGACATGGTTGAATTTCAATGTCATCAGGCAGACTAGGAATGGGCATTACTGGCATTGCCCACATCATGAAACTAAGCAAAACACCCTGGTATAATTTGGTCTGAGCTGGCGAGGAAATCATTTGACTCCCACACTGAGCAGGTTGGGCCTGTAGAGAGGGGAAGGCCTGGCACTGAACGGCACTGGCTGGAGCTCCTTTTATCATAATAATAATCTTTATTAGTGTCACAAGCAGGCTTACATAAACATTGCAATGAAGTTACTGTGAAAATCCCCTAGTCACCACACTACGGTGCCTGTTCGGGTACACTAAGGGAGGATTCAGAATGTCCAATTCACCTAACAAGCACGTCTTTTGGGTCTTGTGGGAGGAAACCAGAGCACTTGAAGGAAACCCACGCAGACACAAGGAGAACGTGCAGACTCCGCACAGACAGTAACCAAAGCCGGGAATCGAACCCGAGTCCCTGGCGTTGTTTCTTCACAGTGTAATTCTATGTTGGCTCAGGGGGTACACTACTCCTTTCCTGCTACTCAAAAATAAGAATGGAGATTGTATTTAGCTGATTTTGATTGGCCTCCAGTGATCCTTTAAAGGGGGCCAGTTGGTAGGCTGCTCTGTGCTTGGTATAGAAATGGGTGGAGCAGTTAAAAAACTTTAATAAATATATATTTTTTTAAAAAGAAATGGGTGGAGCCCATTATGTACTTTAAATTTACACTTGGAACTCTATGATTCATTTGCACTCCATTTTCCAAATTTAAGTAGCCGCCCAATGGGAAAAAGCTGATGTGCTGCTCTCATTTGCAGGCTTGTCTCAAAATTCTAACAGGCACCCTTAATAGTTCAACCAAGGAGCTTGACATCAGTTTATCCAGCAGTTGGAAAAGGGACTCCAATCTATTTAAGAATGTTTAAGTTGGCCAACCTTTTGATTGAAGGATATGACAAAAGTAAATCTACAGTAGTATTTAACGGGAGAAGTATTCAGTTTGGATATGGACAGGTGTATAATGGGCATCCAATCCAGAGTGAACAGTTCTCCATCTGCACCCAGCCTGAAAATAACCCCTCATCGTTGTGACCAATTTTTGCTACCTTTTTATTGTTTCAAATTCATCAGATTTATTGGAACGTTGCTTTATTTACTCAGGACAGTCTTGCTTCGAAATCAAAATGTCATTTGCATGGATTGGATCTGCTTGGAATCTGGAATTTGGTATCTGGATGAAACCACTGAAAACAACAAATATTTAACAAATCAAAATATGTCCACGGGTTTCCCATTGGCAAGTGACGGGAAGACAAAACCCTGCCGCCAACGAAGGGCGTGCCGCCGAGAGAAACACGCGGCTGGGGGTGCGGAGAATTCCACCCAATATAGTTTGTACCCAAAATCAATAAAATAACATTGCCATTCCATGTAAGTTAATGTGCATTCATCATTTTCCGTAAACGACAAACTGTTCGAATTTTTTCTTGTTGGCTCTTTACATTTTATTCTAGTTCAAATCATATTTTGATATTAGCATGACTGAAATAGCAGTCAGTCTGTAACTCTTTGCAATAGTGGTGTCTCAATTGTTCAAATTGGTCATTAAGGTTTTGAAGTTTCATTTTAAACGCTTCCCTTTTTTCAATTCAGGTATTTGCTATATTATTTACGACCTTTGGAGAAGTAGCAAGAGAAAGAGGGATCAGAAGAGATTTCTAATTTGTTTTCCTGCAGTGAAACAGTAATTGTGAGGAATGTGTTACAAAGGCCAGGAATTGCTTTGATGAACAGGACATGTCTCCTGCAAGACCAGTGAACTGACAGCACTGGGTAAGGGCCAGACCCAAGGCAATTCCCGGACAAAATCTAAAGTTATATCTTACCGTCAGAAATATGGCAATTTTGATATTATTATCATAATCATAAATCATTACCAAGCTATCCACCTAGATAGATAATACTCCAACACACCCCTTTACAATGTAAATCATTCAGGGTGAAATATGATTTTTAGCTTCTAAATGCTCAGGCAGACCCCAAACTGGTTTCAGAATAAAACTGGGTGGAAGTCTTTGAATTAATCTCATGCTGCCTGTAATATCTGCTGGCCTCCACACAGGTACTTTTTTGTACTTGCATCAAATCTGAATCTAAATGTTTAAAGTGTGGAGATTCTCATCTCCTTGTTTAAATGTTTAAATATTGAAGAGAGCTTTCCCCACATTTGTATCCAGACATGCCCAGAACTATCTTTTGGACAAGACTGGCAGGAGTTCGACAATGTACAGATAGTTCTGCCTGTCTAGGGCATTTGCTGCTCCTACTGGTCTCAGACTAATAGCTGCAATGTAAATGTACCTTCAATCATTGCTTCAGGACACATAGAATAAGTTCCTATCAGAACACATTGCTACAGAGTTAGCTATCTATTTATTTATTTATTTTTATTTAAAATTTAGTGTGCCCAATTATATATTTTTTCCAATTAAGGGGCAATTTAGCATGGCCAATCCACCTAACCTGCACATCTTTGGGTTGTGGGGGTGAAACCCACGCAGACATGGGGAGAATGTGCAAACTCCACACGGACAGTGACCTAAGGCCGGTATTCGAACCCGGGTCCTCAGCGCTGCAGTCCCAGTGCTATCCACTGCGCCACATGCCGCCCTAGAGTTATCTATTTATGATATAAAACCTGTGAATATGGTGCTGCTGATAGCAATGTGTGTCTTGTGACTGTTCTAATAAAACCAAATGCCAAAAACACTTAGCAAACCAGAATCCACTGTGGCCCGTTGCCTGTGAAGTACTTTGCTGCTCAGCATCCTAGAGTCACTATGAACATGTAAACTGCTGTTCTAACAGATTGGGCACTTGGTAAATAAAGGCTGCAAAATTTGTGGTGCAACTTTTTATTGTAGACTCTCCTGGACCCGTTACTCTTCAGAGTCTTTATTCCTGACCAGGACAGCAGCGCTGTAAATATGGTAAGTTTGAACTCAAGTAGGTTTGACACTGAAGCCTGTGCAAGGGTTAAGAGGTTAGAGGTTAAGAGTTCAGAGGAGTCCAATCAGATCTAAGCGATTTTGATGTGCAAGGGGAGTGGGCCACACATAGGCAAATTACATGAAATTTAGATGAATATGGTAATTTATTTGTTATAAAATGCTTTGGGATGTCCAGTTGTCATGTAAGGCACCAGATAAATGCAAGTCTTTCTCTTCTCATACATGTTTTTGGCTAACACAGAATTCAGGCATAATTTGCAGAGAACCATAATGAAAGAAGTTGAAAGATAAACTGCCTTCATGTTATTGTGCAAAGGTCATTGAAGGTTCATGGCCAATGTTGAGAAGCTGAAGCTATCAGGATATCGGGTTGTATTGCAAGAACCATTCAGTATAAATCAAAAGATATCATCGTTACACAGTGCAGGTTGCTGGTCAGACTGCATTGAGAGCACTATGGCCAGATTGGTCTCCCCACACAGCCTTGGAAACAATCCAGAGGAGATCTACAAGAATAATATCTAGCTCAAAGAACCTCAGATACTTAAATAGGCTCAGAGCCTTAATCTATTTATGTATGAGCATAGGCCCGATAAGGTCTATGAAAATAATTCAAGGGCTGGACTGCTTCCCCGTTGGTAGATGATTCCAGTTCAACAGATTGAGGAGAGCATGGGGACATGAGTTTAAATTAAATAAGAATAAGGATTGACAGGATATAAGGCAGTTCTTCTTCCCAAGAGGAATGTGGGCTTCTGAAATACATTACCATTTAGTGTGACTCTCTACTTGCCTTCTGAAGGAACTGGACCAGGCAGCACGGTGACACAGTGGTTAGCACTGCTATCTCACAGCTCCAGGGGCCCGGGTTCAATTCCGGCTTCGGGTGACTGTGTGGAGTTTGCACTTTCTTCCCGTGTCTGCGTGGGTTTTACTCCAGGTGCTCCAGTTTCCTCCCAAAGTCCAAAGATGTGCAAGTTAGGTGGATTAGCCATGCTAAATTGCCTCTTGGTGTCCAAAAGGGTAGTGGGGTTACGGGGATAGGATGTAAATGTGGGCCTTTAGTAAGGTGCTCTTTCCAAGGGACGGTGCAGACTCGATGGGCCGATTGGCCTCCTTCTGCACTGTAAATTCTATGAAAAATATGACTGTGGCAGATTTTGCACCAAGTAGAAGATAAACATCTTTATACATATCACTCTATCCGTGTGATCTCTGAGACCGGTTTTGATTGTGGGGGTTGGAGAGTTACATTACAGAGTACTTTTCCCTAATTAGCCCTGTGTTTTTTGCCTCTCCCTGGAGATTACCTAGCTGCGGGAGTGGATGTAAAGTTAGTTCGGGGAGGGTGGCAGTGCGTAGGGTGAAATGCTTAACTATGATGGTGCAGCTATCATAGTGTGAGGCAGGCTTGATGGACCAACTGGTCTTTGACTGCGTGTCAATTTTTTAATGTTTGGTTCCCATTTCATAGAATTTTCTTTTCATAGAATTTACAGTCAGTAGGCGACAATTCGGCCCATTGAGTCTGCACCGGCCCTTGCAAAGAGCACCCTCCTCAAGCCCACGCCTCTATCCTATCGCCGTAACCCAGTAACCCCGCTTAACCTTTTTGGACACTAAGGGCAGTTTAGCGCGGCCAATTTATTACATTACAACTTGTAACACTGCAGTTATCTCCCAATAGTTACAAACAATTTGAGGGTACAACCTTTTGAGATACATAAATCATTTACTGCAGTGCAGAAGGAGGCCACCTGGCCCATCCAGTCTGCAATGACCCTCTGACAGAGCAGCCTACCGAGGCCTACTCCTCCGCTCGATGCCCGCAACCCCACCTAAACTGCACACATCTGGACACTAAGGGGCAATTTAGCATGGCCAATCCACCGAACCTGCACATCTTTGGACTGTGGGAGGAAACTGAGTACCCGGAGGAAAACCCCTGCAGACACGGAATGTGCAAACTCCACACAGACAGTCACCCAAGGTCGAAATTGAACCCGGATCCCTGATGATGTGAAGCAGCAGTGCTAACCACTGTACTAACGTTCCGCCCTTCTATTAGTGATGAACAGTATTCCCCATACACTAGTAGGATTTCTCCTTGTACGTATGCAGTAGTGTGGCAAGTTTTCTAACTACATCATGCAGGAAAGTGCTGAATAGTGTAAAAGTTGCATATGTTATATATTAAAATAATGAACTGAATATTGTGTCCACAAATGACATAAACCCAGATTGCATCTTGTTATATTAAATGAACTGGAAAAGTGTTTTTGTTATTTGATATAAAATATATTGGCTGTGATCATTTAGAAAGCCTTTTTTTCCTACAAGAATTTCCTATAACTGACGACGTCGGTGTCGAACCCGCCTGAATCGTTTAAGGGACAGATTGATTGGTTGCTTCCCAAACTTCTCCATTATCTCTTTAATTCTTGACAGGTTTGTTCTGGCCAGAACAAAATGACACAGCGTTGCTCCCATGTCGTATCCCACCCCACAGTTTCGGGTTGCACTCGAATAACCTTCAGCCTTGGCAGTGACTTTGTACTCGCCAGGATTTAAGAGCCGCCAGTAGTCTCCATCAATTGCTGCAATAAAAGATACACCCGCAGGATTAAAAGGCAGTGCTCATTTGGTATATCATCAACTTTAACTGTCATTCCACACTCCACTTTATGATCAGACTTGAATTGGAAGACAGCAGCAGTTTGATAAACAACCCAACCAGTTTTTTGGGACTGCTTGCAAAAATCTGTTACAATATTTTTTTTGTATTGTACATTTTCTTTAATGATTGAAAGTGGCTCGCAACATTCACCTTGTTTGCTTTCAATTTTCCCAGTCTGGAGAATGTCCATTACTCCTACATTGACCAAGACAGGACATCATTCTTGTTGAAATCCTTATGGTTTGTTAATGATAGGAGTAACTATGAGTGGGATTCTTCGGTCCCCCAGTCACATGTTTCTCAGCAGCACGCCGTTCGCTGGCGGCAGGATTCTCTCTTCCTGTCACTTGGCAATGGGATTTCCCATTGAAGCCACCCCATACTGCCGGGAAACCCGAGGGCGGGGGGTGTTAGCAGGAACAGAGAATCCCAACGGCCGGAGAACTCTGGCCTATATTCTGCTTCAGCTTTTATTAGAAGAATACCTCCTTTGCCAACCCACCACTTTTAGGCCTCTTTAGCTTGAGGACTCTCCAGTATTTAATGTACCCAGTCAACTTCCGATATGTTCTTTGGCTTGACAATATAAAACAAGGCATGTTAATTGGATTCAATATAAACTTGCATATATATAGATAGATATTACTTCTAACTTTTTTCTGATTTTCTCCATTTTCCTGCCTTACATTTGAGATATTCCTATGACTTAACCAACCTCTCGAGCTACTTTTATGCTCCAAGGAGGTCAGTGTCATTGAAAAAATATTTGAGATGAATTTTAATTCTTCCTTTTTTGGGGGGAGAGGCAGAATAGAGTTGGCCTGCCGTTAAGACGCAGCGGCCCCATCTTCCATTCCCGGCTCAGTGATTCCTGATTTTAACCATGCTGGTTTGTATGGAGAGCCAGTCAGATGCATGTGGATTAAATGCAAATTGGGATCCAATGACATCAATAGCTTCCCAATCATGTTTTAACTTTGCAAATAGAAATGGCTCGGAGAAAGCAGATAACTGTTAAGAAGGGTAAAGACACAGCACTTGAAACACTTCCCTCCTCCATGCCACATGCTTGTACACCAATCATAAGGGGACATGGTAGCAACTCTGAGTCTTCCAGTCATATACAGATCTTTGCTGCTACCTTCACAATAGAGATAAACTGCAATTTTCTGTTAGCTACAAACAGTTAAGCAGCATTTAATTCCTCTGCTGACTGCCTTCTCATTTCATATGGCTACCCCACTACCTATTTTGAGGGGCTGGTTTAGCACAGGGCTAAATCGCTGGCTTTGAAAGCAGACCAAGATAGGCCAGCAGCACGGTTCAATTCCCGCACCAGCCTCCCCAACAGGCACCGGAATGTGGTGACTAGGGGCTTTTCACAGTAACTTCATTTGAAGCCTACTTGTGACAAGCAATTTCTTCTAGGGCAGCACGGTAGCATGGTGGTTAGCACAATTGCTTCACAGCTCCAGGGTCCCAGGTTTGATTCCCGGCTTGGGTCACTGTCTGTGCGGAGTCTGCACGTTCTCCCCTTGTGTGCGTGGGTTTCCTCCTACAGTCCAAAGATGTGCAGGTTAGGTGGATTGGCCATGCTAAATTGCCCTTAGTGTCCAAAATTGCCCTCAGTGTTGGGTGGGGTTACTGGGTTATGGGGATAGGGTGGAGGTGTGGGCTTAGGTAGGGTGCTCTTTCAAAGAGCTGGTGCAGACTCGATGAGCCGAATGGCCTCCTTCTGCACTGTAAATTATATGATTCTATTTGCAATTTACTCTCTTGCGGTCGAAGTTGGCTCATAACAACCAGTCAGAGGTCAAGAGGCCCAGCACCCATTCCAGTCCTCACTCACATACAGCAATGATAGATATCAACAGGACAGGTTGAGCAAGTGACATTGCTGGATCCCACACTCAGCAGGGTATCAGCCTTTGCTTGTAACCTTTCTCTTTTAAACAGTCATACATTCAAGGAGTATGACAACATAGAATGCATAGATAGAATATATAGAATCCCTATAGTGACGAAGGAGGTTATTCGGCCCATCGAGTGTGCACCGATCTTCTGAAAGAACACCCAACCTAGGTCTACTCTCCCGCCCTATCCCCATAATCACACCCAACCTGCGCATCTCTAGACACTAAGGGACAATTTATCATGGCCAATCTAGCTAACGTGCACATGTTTGGACTGTGGGAGGAAACCAAACCGGAGCACCTGGAGGAAACCAAAACGGAGCACCTGGAGGATACCCATGCAGGGAGAATGTGCAAACTCCACACAGGCAGTAACCCAAGGCTGGAAGTGAACCCGGTCCCTGACGCAGTGCTAACCGCTATGCCACCATGCCGCCCAAACTCATGGTGCATCTTCTGGAAGATTCTGACTGCATCCGCTCTCTATTATCCCTTCTGTGTTTCAGTGTCCTTCTGAAGACCTAGGATGAGGTCAATCTTGCTGAAGAATCATGGATGATCCATTTCTTAAAGCAGTAATGCAGAAATTGACATCACAGGAGGAATGGATAGAAAGTTAGAGGCTCTGAACTGGGTGAAATACACAGCACATATGAATAAGGACAGGGCCTAATGGAGAAGGCAGCTTAGCAGACAGTTCAATAGAAGGCAAGCTGATATAATATTCTTCTATAGAGGATAGAATCGCCAACTCCTGGATCCCAGCCCTCAATTGGAAGCTGCTTTTAGCACATATGCAATTGTGTGAGTTGTTCGATGTTAGAGGATATGGAGAGTCCATGTAGAATTTAGGTTGCATTTTGGTGCTTGACCACAGAGCATGTGATCACCTCCATGGACACTGGTGCTGGACTGTGACACCAGAGGAGTCTGTCACCAGCTCTTGCAGCACTAATTGAAGCTGAAACTGGTGATTTTATTACCTCCACTATATTGGAAAGGTTGAGGAACCCATGGATTGGATTTCAATCACACTGTCAATGGTGTGCCTTGTTCCAGTCTATTGAGTGTCTTGGAGGCACAGTGCGGTTATTACTTGTTGCTTTCCTCAACTACTGCTAACCACAATGCCATAAAGTTGTGGGTCAGACTTACTTGGTAGCAGTTGAGATTGATCCCATCTGTATGTCCCAAAGATCTATTTTGCTCCCTGTACAATGTGTAAGTGCCTTTCCTGTTGATTCCCTTATTTTCCATTTATTTTATTTGCCATTATTATTTTTGATCCATGGATGTTTAATGGACATCAAAAATTCCAAAATAGTACACTGTGCTAGCTTTTGCACAGCAGAACTCAGACGTTTTGGCACCATGGAGATCGGAGGGATTCAGCGCGATTGATTGGCTGATGGCCAATGAATTGGCAAAAGGCTGTATTCTGCCCAGCAACAGGCGTTGATTGGATCCCACCCGAGTGGGATGTTTTCAGAGAATGCTGCATAGCTGCTGCATTTCTGAACCTGCAGAGAACCTGGATGAGTCTGACTGAAAACCTAGACTGAAGGAAGATGTGCTCGAAGACAACCATCTGAAACAAAGGGCGGGATTCTCTCATAATGGGGCTATGTCCCCACGCCAGCATGAAAACCGGTGCCAACGAATCCGGCTTCAACAGCCCCCGAAAGTGAGGAATTCTCACCTTTCTAGGGGGCTAGGTTGCCGCCGGAGTAATCCCCGCAGCTCCAGCTGGTGGGGAACGGCCCACGCGAGTCCGTGCATGCGCGGAACGGCCGGCGTGATCTTGTGCATGCGTGGAACGGCCGGCGTATTTCCGCGCATGCGCGTGGGTTCCCTTCTCCGTGCCGGCCCCCGGGCAATATGGTGGAGCCCTACAGGGGCCTGGCGCAGAGTAAAGTAGGCCCCCACGGATCCAGCCCGCCCACCGATCGTTAGGCCCCGATCGCGGGCCAGGCCACCGTGGGGCACCCCCCCGGGATCGGTTCACCCCAACCCTCCCTCTCCAGGACGGCCCCCGTACACTCACCCAGGTCCCGCCGTGTGGGATGTGAGTAATTCACGCTGTTGGGACTTGGTCAAAATCGTCGGCCACTCGGCGTATCGGGGCCCGGAGAATCGCCTGGGGGGGACCACTGTCAACGGCGGGGTGGGAATCCCACGGGCGCACAAAAAACGGCGCCGGAGAATGGGGCAGCCAGAGTCGGGCGCCAGAGCTGACCCGGCGCCGGATCGGAGAATCTCGGCCCAAGACTCTTGGGCGTCATTCGCCGACCCCCCAGAGGGTCGGAGAATGGCCGTTGGCCGCCGTGAATCCCCCCCCCCCCCCCCCCCCCCCGCCGGTTGCCGAAGTCTCCGAAGGGAGAAAAGTCGGCGGGGCGTTAATGGCCCGGCTGCCGCGGAGAATGTCACGGGTCTGCGCAAGGCAGCCGATTTTCGGCCTGCCGATATTCTCCCTTCCGGATGGGCTGAAGTCCCGTCGATGTGATGACCGTTCACGTCGACGTGAATCAAACCTCTTTTTCATCGGCGTGACCCGGTGCTCCAGGCTCACGCCGACCAGCGTGGAGGTGAGTGACGGCCTGGGGGGTTGGCTCTGGGCAGGCAATGGCGTGGCCGCAGTCTGATTGCGTGAGGAGAGGTGTGTCTCGGGTTGTGTGTGTGTGTGTGCGGTGGGGGGGGGGGGTGGTTAGAGTAGGCTGGGCTCCGGGGGAGTGCCGGGAGGGGGTCCGTGCCGGGGTGGAGGTTGGGGGGGGGGGTCCGTGCCGGGGTGAAGTTCGGGGTTGGGGGGGGTCCGTGCTGGGGTGGAGGTTGGGGGGGGTCCGTGCTGGGGTGGAGGTTGGGGGGGGGTCCGTGCTGGGGTGGAGGTTGGGGGGGGGGTCCGTGCCGGGGTGGAGGTTGGGGGGGGTTCCGTGCTGGGGTGGAGGTTGGGGGGGGGGGTCCGTGCCGTGCCGGGGTGGAGGTTGGGGGGGGGGGTCTGTGCTGGGGTGGAGGTTGGGGGGGGTCCGTGCCATGCCGGGGTGGAGGTTGGGGGTTGGGGGGGTCCGTGCTGGGGTGGAGGTTGGGGGGGGGGGGTCCGTGCTGGGGTGGAGGTTGGGGGGGGGGTCCGTGCTGGGGTGGAGGTTGGGGGGGGGTCCGTGCTGGGGTGGAAGTTGGGGGGGGTCCGTGCCGTGCCGGGGTGGAGGTTCAGGGGGGGTCCGTGCCGAGGAGGGGGATGGGAGGGCAAGTGAGTTGGTCCACCTGGCCAGGTGCCAGCCTCCAACAGTTGGACCCATGCGGTCCGTGCCACCTGGCTGGGGGGAGGAGGGGATATGGGCAATGATGACATGTCGTCGTTCCCCTCCCCCCCACCTGGCCATCATGTTTTCAGATCATCCAGCGATGTTGGCCGCCGTGGTGGCAGCCGCTCATGTCTATGTTGCCCTGGATGAGGAGGAGGAGGAGGAGGAGGAGGAGAAGCGTGCCAGAGAGGCGGCGCAGGCTGCCGCACAGGGGCAGGCGGCAGCCGCCCAGGCTGGAGGGACACCTGACCGACAGGACGAGGAGGTGGAGGAGGACGTCGCGGCCCCACGGCAACGGAGGCACCCGAGGGCGCCCCGTGTGTACCGGCCCCGGCAGTCATACCAGGACCTCACGGACCGGGAATGCAGGAGGAGACTCCGGATGAGCCGGGAAACCGTGGCACACATCTGCCACCTGCTGGCACACCTGTCACCGCGTGGCACTGGCGGGGGAACACCCTCTCCCCGTGTCCGTCAAGGTTACGGTGGCCCTGAACTTTTATGCAACGGGGTCATTCCAGGTACCGAGTGGGGACCTGTCCGGCATATCGCAGACATCGGTGCATCGGTGCATCCGGGCAGTGACAGATGCCCTATATGCCATGGCGCACCGCTACATCCGCTTCCCCGTAGGCCGGGCCAGACAAGATGCCCGGGCCGGGTTCCCCATGGTCCAGGGCACGATCGATGGGATGCACGTCGCCGTGCGGCCACCTGCAGATAACAGGGCCGTGTTCACTAATAGGAAGGGGACCTGTTCAATGAACGTACAGGTGGTCTGCGACCACTGCATGATGATCCTGCACGTCTGCGCCGTCACCTAGGCAGTGTACACGACTCATTCGTGTTGTCGCGGTCATCCATCCCCGGCTGAGGGGCTGGTTGCTGGGCGACAGGGGCTACCCATTGCGATCGTGGCTGATGACGCCTATACGGAGGCCACGCAATGAGGCGGAGAACCGCTACAATGATGCCCATGTCGCGACAAGGGGAGTGATCGAGAGGTGCTTTGGCGTGCTGAAGATGCGTTTCAGGTGCCTGGACCTCTCTGGGGGCGCCCTCCAGTATCGGTCAGATAGGGTCGGCCGCATCATTGTGGTGTGCTGCGTCCTGCACAACATAGCCCAGCAGAGGGGCGATGTGCCGCAGGCAGAGGAGGGCGGAGTGGAGGAGCAGCAGGAAGAGGCCCAGTCCTCCCCAGATGAGGGGGATGGGGGCAATGGTCAGGGCAGACGGGGTAGACACAGGCGGGTGGCTGTCCACCGTTACCGGCTGGCCCAGCGGGCACGGGACAGACTGATAGACGCCCGCTTCACTGACTAGATGGGCGTGGGAATCGGGTAGTATGGCCACAGACCGCACACCATGGCAACAGCCGACCACCCACACCCCCCACCCATCCACCCACCCAGCACCCTCACCCCCCTCCCCAACCCCACCCACCCCACCCGCATGCACACCACCACCCCCCCCCATTGCCGATCCACCTGCGGCACAACGGGCCGGGCTCACACAGTTGCGGGTGGACGCGTGTCTATCGCAGGTCATGGAGGATGATGACAACCCGCCCTGCGATGAGCTCCTGGCTCTACATCGTTGGACTATTTCTGATCCATGGCCACAGTACCACCATCCACCCGGACCATCCCTGCATGCGGCTGTGACACTGCAGCGCACGGTCCCGTCCTCTGCCCGGGGGATGTTGATAGCGGCCCAGGGGGAAGGGGGCAGACTCACCTGGGGCTGAGGTAAGACCACCCCTCACACACACACTTGCGCTCAACGTACATGACACCCCCGCACACTTTGGACAGAGCACAAAGGCAGCTTCGGTAGGTGTAACATTGACTTTAATAACCAAAGGAGTTCATGCACGTGCCCTAGCCCCTAAAACTCATCTGTGCCCTGCACCCGTGCCAACTTACTCAGTGTCTAATTGTTTGGCCTTACGGGCCCTTTGACTACGTCTACGTGGTTCCCCAGACGGTACAGCAGAACTGGAGGTGGACTCCTGTGATTCCTGCCCTCTGACACAGGATCCCTTTGGCGGCCGTTTCCTGGGGCGTCCTGGCCTAGATGGGCCAGGCTGCGGCCTGGGCGACTGGGATGGCGAGCTGCCAGCCTGTCCTGCCCGTTGGGGTATATGGTGGTGGGGGGGATATGGGGGAGGGGGGATATGGGGGAGGGGGATATGGGGGAGGGGGGGATATGGGGAGGGGGGGATATGGGGGAGGGGGGATATGGGGGAGGGGGGATATGGGGAGGGGGATATGGGGGAGGGGGATATGGGGAGGGAGGATATGGGGGATATGGGGAGGGGGATATGGGGGAGGGGGGATATGGGGGAGGGGGGATATGGGGGAGGGGGGATATGGGGGATATGAGGGAGGGGGATATGGGGAGGGGGGATATGGGGGAGGGGGATATGGGGGAGGGGGGATATGGGGAGGGGGGATATGGGGGAATGGGGGAGGGGATATGGGGGAGGGGGGATATGGGGGAGGGGGGATATGGGGAGGGGGATATGGGGGAGGGGGGATATGCGGGATATGGGGGAGGGGGGAAATGGGGGAGGGGGGATATGGGGAGGGGGGATATGGGGGAGGGGGGATATGGGGAGGGGGATATGGGGGACAGGGGATATGGGGAGGGGGGATATGGGGGAGGGGGGTTATGGGGAGGGGGGATATGGGGGAGGGGGGATATGGGGAGGGGGGATATGGGGGAGGGGGGATATGGGGAGGGGGGATATGGGGAGGGGGGATATGGGGGAGGGGGGGATATGGGGGAGGGGATATGGGGAGGGGGGATATGGGAGAGGGGGGATATGGGGGAGGGGGGATATGGGGAGGGGGGATATGGGGAAGGGTGGATATGGGGAGGGGGGATATGGGGGAGGTGGGATATGGGGAAGGGGGGGAATATGGGGGAGGGGGATATGGGAGAGGGGGGATATGGGGAGGGGGGATATGGGGGAGGGGGGATATGGGAGAGGGGGGATATGGGGAGGGGGATATGGGGGAGGGGGGATATGGGGGAGGGGGGATATGGTGAGGGGGATATGGGGGATATGGGGAGGGGGGAATATGGGGGAGGGGGATATGGGGGATTTGGGGGAGGGGGGATATGGGGGAGGGGGTTATGGGGGCTATGGGGTGGGGGATGCGGGGGAGGGGGGATATGGGGGAGGGGGGATATGGAGGAGGGGGGATATGGGGGAGGGGGGATATGGGGGAGTAGGGGATATGGGGGAGGGGGATATGGGGGAGGGGGGATATGGGGGAGGGGGGGATATTGAGGAGGGGGGATATGGGGGAGGGGGGATATGGGGGAGGGGGGATATGGGGGAGGGGGGGATATGGGGGAAGGGGGATATGGGGGAGGGGGGATATGGGGGAGGGGGGATATGGGGAGGCTCACCCTGCCTGCTCTGACGAGGTTGTTCACCTTCTTGTGGCACTGGGTGCCTGTCCGTGGTGTCAGGGCCACAGCGGTGACGGCCTCTGCCACTTCCCTCCACAGACGCCGGCTGTGGCGTGGGGCAACTCTGCGGCCGTGCCCGGGATACAGGGCGTCCCTCCTCTGCTCCACCGCGTCCAGGAGCGCCTCCACATCGCGTGACTCGAACCTCGGGGCTGAGCGACGGCCAGCCATCCAGTCGGGTGTTGCGGTCGGGTGTTCCGGTCGGGTGGGGGGGGAGCAGCGCGGCCTTATGAGCCGTCACGCCGTGCAGCGCGTATGACGCTGCACGGCGTGAACCACTGCGCAAGCGCGGATCCCGTTACGTCGCTGCTAGCCCATTTCGGGCCGCAGACTATCGACCCATTTTTCCGACGTGACGCAAGTCGGATTTGCGCCTTTTTTGCGCCGATCGGCGGACTTTATCCTTTTACTTTCATCATTATTTTTTCACCCCTTTTTTCACTGTTTGTTGTTTGCCATGTGTGTGTTTGCGTGTGTGTGAGGAGGCGAGTTAAAGAGGGGGGGTTTAGGAATTAGATAATAGTTAACCAGTTGTATTTGCTGCACATTGAATTATAGTTAATGTTATTAAATAACATTTAATTGTGTTTGAATCTACAAACCTGTGGTGACTGTAGTTAATGGGCAGCCAAGGTCCAAAAACGTTGGTGTTTTACGAAGAATTATTTGTTAATTTCAGTTATGTTGTGACTCCGGGTCAAGTGGGGCTGGAATTGACCGTGTCCTAGCCCAGGGGGTCGTAACAAATGTTTAAATTGAAGTTTATATTTCCTGTGTTTTTTTACTTCCTGATTTGCAGTTTACATGTGTCAGTGAGGATTCTTCAGTCTGGGTATTGAAAATCCTCTGCACACATACGCACATCTAGCAGAGGACACCACACTGGATGAGATGTGGGATTAGCAGAAATCTCCATTAACAAACCCATGAAAAGTCTTTGGGATGCTGTACACAAGGTGAACAGCAAAAGCCACTGAGAGGAAAATCCAGGTCACTGTTGCCTTGGTTCCCTGACATGCATTCCCCAGGGGAAATCATGTTACTCCATCAATGTTGCAAATGAAATCCCAAGTTTGAAATTTGTTAAAATGATCAATTATAATTACGCAGGAAAACTGGCCTGGGTACGCTTTTGGCCTTCTAGGAAATTCTGAGCAGAGTCAGAAGTCAATGTTTATCCCTCAAATAGATAAATTCACTGGACCAAAATTTGTCACACCCCGCTGGTGGCTTTTGAGTGGGAGAGGACGCGAAATTGAAGGGATGGGGCTCCCTTCGGGTTCCTACCCACCCCGACCACACGGTAATTTAGCGCCCATGCAGGCAAGACCTCAGACTGCAAATCCACCCTTGTCCCAGTTGAAGCTGGCCACTTAAGGGCTGTTTCCGCTCAACCTTAATTTTTAGGCTTGCATGCGGATTGCAATTGTGTGGAGAAGGCTGAAAATCAACAGTTAGATCTTGGGTGGGAAGTTCGGGGAGGAGGGTGCCTGGCATGTGCCTCCATCAGTAGTCGGATGCCCCCTCCCACCATCTTAAGCTCTGACGGCCTCTGGACCTCGCTCTACAAGACCCCAATCACCCGTTTTACTCCTCAGTTTTTCAATTACCCTACCTGTCCTGGAACCCCGTGACTCCCCCCCCCCGCATTTCTTCTTCTGTCCACTGCAGCAGTGTTGCTACAGGGATTGGAAATTTGCTGGCCAATCAGATTGGGTGGCAGCTCTCTAAGACGGGACTTCCTCCTGAGTGAGGGGCGGAAGCGTGGAATGGCTGCTGAACATTCAGAGCCGGCGGGCGGGAGACAAGATCCCCACCAGTCGAAAAATTCAATCACTGGCCATTGTCACATTGCTGTTTGTAGCTTTGTAGGACATTACAACAGGAGCTCCACTTCCAAAATATTTAATAGGCTGTAAGGTGTTTTGCAACATCTGAGGACATATATGGTTCTATAGAAATGCAAGTTTTTAAATTCAACTGATTGATTTGATCATCTTTATTGAGAAATAATAATCAGTGATGCTAGGATATCTGTTCTTACCCCACCTCAAAGAGAGGCCCTTAAGATGTCCTGCATATTGTACGGGTTTACATTCTCATCCACATAATCATTTCGACATTTTGGTCTAATTTTGTTGAGGGAAAAGTAAAGTTTTCTTACCTGTTGTGACATCGTGATTTATGCCTTCAACAGATATGACAGCATTTGGAATTCCTCTTCCATGTTGGTCTTGCACTAGACCTTTGATACCTCTATGGACCTGATTAGGAGAAAGAAAACAAGACTGAAATACACAAATATTAAAACATAAATCAGCATGTCTAAACCACAAAATTAACTGCACTGGGATCAATTCACCATGAAACCAGCAGCAACACATCAAACAGTACGAATGTGCATGAAAAGATGTGGGTGTGCATTGTTCAGTACAGAGCCAGTTTACTGTCAGATGTTTAAAACTAGGGTTCAACCCAAACTAAGTAAAAGTGTGCTGTTTATACTGTGATCTTTCATTGTAAACTCATTGTCACAATTATGCATAGATTGAGGCACAGATTTGGACATGGGTCTAGAGCACACTGGGTGTGAAAGCAAAATTTGTATTCAGAATGCAGACAATTGCAGGAAAGTGTCAGACTAGGGGACAAAGATCTGAGAAAACTTAGTTAATGGTAAAAAAATATATTTCCACCTATCGATTAGCACTTCCAAGAGAGGATCTAACCATTGCCTCTTGACATTCAATGGCATTACTATCGCAGAATCTCCCACTATCAACATCCTGGGGGTTACCATTGACCAGAAACTGAACTGGACTAACCAAATAAATACTGTGGCTAGCAGATCAGGTCAAAGGCTGGGAATCCTGTGGCGAGAAACCCGCACTTTAAAAGTGATGACACTGACAGGCAGGCAGATGATCGGAGGATGATGTGTGTGTGTTATACCCCTACCTACATCAATGCCTGGTCTCCAGTGCTCTCCGATCTCCCTATCACTGGGCTAAGACCTCGCTCCGCTGTGAGCATGTGGTTGGTTGGTGTGCACCAACCACCCTATATTAAAAGAATTCACGCACAGGCATCTTCCACCCTGTAGCGCAACAATTACTCACTCAAGTCGAGAAGAGATGAAGTCAATCGAGGCTTTATTAAGCAAGACTTGTTCCCCAGCAGCTCAGTTACAGAATGCGGCTGCTGGGGGAACTCGAGCTCTTATACTCCGCCTTCAGGGCGGAGTCAGCAGGCAGCAGATCCAACCAGGACCCGGGACCTGTCAGCCAATAGCCTCTCGGCTTCACAGGTACCATACTACCCCTAATACATGCCACCACACACCCCAACCCCACCCTACCCCCCCATATGAATTTTGGGACCTAGGACGTCAGGACCATAATGGGCAACAGCAACAGACCTGAACATCGCACCGCCTTCATAGGCCGGGAACTCCCAACACCACAATATCAACATCTCCATCCTGAGCGAGACACGACTGGCAGGAGACGGCCAGCTTAAAGAACAAGGTGGCAGCAGATACACTTTCTTCTGGAAAAGCAAACCAGAAGGAGAACGCTGTCTCCATGGGGCTGGCTTTGCCATAAAAAAACAGACGTTTCAACGAACCTCCCTGTGGGGTAAGCGAATGCCTCATGACTCTACGGCTCACCCTGCCCCAGGAGCAGACATTACAGACGTCAATTTTTTATGCCTCAACCTTAGATGCAGCGGATGAGACAAAAGAGGTATTCTACTCCAGCCGCACCCAATCACTGTCCCACACCCCAAAGGGAGACAAGCTGATTCTCCTCAGCGACTTCAATGTTAGAGTTAGGAAGGATGTGAACCTTTGTGTTAGGCAGGGAAGGTGTGGGGAAAAGAAACGGCAATGGAGTTCTCCTCCTAAACAGAATGTTTAGAACATAACCTGGTCATCACGGACATCCTATCCCACCAGAGGGACAAGCAGAAGACCTCATGGCAACACTCCCGCTCCAAGTACTGCCATCTAATAGACTATATCATTGTCTGAGCAATGGCTGTAAAGATATCCGCATCACCCGTGCCACGACCAGAGCCGACATCTGCTGGGCTGAACACCAGCTACTCCGCTCTACCATCTGCATCACCCTCATCCCAAACCGGCACAGGCAGAATAATGTCTGCCGCAGGAGATTCATTGTCGCTGGACACTGGTCGGCACCTCACAGGTAACCTGGCAACGACAAACAAGCCAAAGCCGCAGAATGCCCACAGCGCCTGGTCCGCATTAACAGCCACGAAAGTCAGCACCTGTGAGGAGATGATCGGACTCTTGACCCCCAAGACTGGTTCGATGAGAACGATCAGGAGGTCCAGGTTTTCCTTGACTGCAAGCACAAGCGTTTCTGAACTGGCAGGTCCACCAAAACCCGAGTGAGAGGAAACAAGCCGACAGGTAAATGAAGGCCGAGGTGCAACAAAGAACCCGTGACCAAAAGAACAGATGGTGGGTGGAAAGAGCACAGGATACTCAGCAATCCTGATGTGAGCCGCTTCTTCAGTGCAATCAAAACCATCTACGGTCCGACTACCCAGCGACCCAGCCCACTATAGTCAAAAAGGGAGAGGTGCTCATCAAAGACAGCGAGGCAGCCAATGCCCACTGGAGAAAACACTTTGAGAACCTCCTCAACCAAAACACATCCTTTGACGCAAGTGCCCTTGCACCTTCCCACAACACGATATCCACCACTACCTCAGCGCGACCCCAGCTCACTGTGAGATTGAAAAAAACCACTCGACAGCTCTGCTCAGCTGAAAAACAACAAGGCCTCTGCCCCAGATGGAATCCCCACTGAAGTATTAAAATGTGGTGGAGATGCACTCTTGACAAGAATCCACAACCTCATCACACTTGTCTGGAAGGAAGAGAGCATGCCGGGTGATCTCAGAGACGCCTTAATTGTGACCATCTTCAAGAAACGAGACAGGTCCGACTGCGGAACTTACAGAGGGATTTCCCTACTCTCCATCACGGGAAAGGTCAGCATGAGAATACTCCTCAGCCGCCTCCTCGCCGTGGCTGAGGAGCTTCTCCCTGAGTCTCAGTGTGGCTTCAATGGACAAGGGTTTCAATGGATATGATTTTCAACGCGCTAAAAATCCAGGAAAAGTGCAGGGGGCAGCATCTACCTCTTTGAACTTGGCAAGGCCTTCGGCTCTGTCAACTGTGAGGGATTGTGGAACATCTTCCTCAAATTCGGCTGCCCGCAGAAATTCATCACCATTCTCCGCCTGCTCCATGACATGGAAGCCGAGGTCCTCACCAACAGAATCACCACAGATCCAATACATGTGAAAACTGGGGTCAAAACAGGGCTGTGTCACAAGGAAAAGTAAACACAAGCTTCTACCTAAGGTTTCATCACACTGTTATACCATTGAGAGATATAGGTCAGCACATCCACTACATATAAAGGCAATGATTTATATGCAGGGCACGAGTATGGAAGATAAGGGGCGGGATTCTCCGACACCACGCTGGGTCGGAGAATCGCCGGCGGGCCGTGCGAATCGCACCACGCCGCCCCAATGCTGGCACGCGATTCTCCGCGGAGCAGAGAATCGCTGCCATTGGCGCCGGCGTGGCCTGGCCCGCGGTCGGGGCTCACCAATCGGCGGGCAGGCCTCTGTGGCTGGGGGCCTCCTTTCCTACATGCAGGCCCCTGTAGTCCTGCGCCATGTTGCATTGGGGCCAGCGCGTTGAAGGAGGCCACTGCGCATGCGCGTGTTGGCGCTAGTGCCACTGCGCATGTCCTCGTTGGTGCCGGCGCAACTGCGGATGCGCGGATCCCGCAGCGCACAGTTCGCGCCAGTATCTGCAGCTGGAGCGGTGGGAACCGCTCCAGCGCCGTGCTGGCCCCCTGTAGGGGCAAGAATTAGCCGTGGGAGCAGTCCGTTCACGCCGTCATGTTTTACAATGGCGTTTACGACGGCGTGGACACTCTGCTGCGGGATGTGAGAATCCCGGCCAAGGGGCGGGATTCTCCCCTACCCGGCGGGGCGGGCTGTACCGGCGCCGAGGAGTGGCATGAACCACTCCGGTGTCGGGCCGCCCGAAAGGTGCGGAATCTTCTGCATCTTCAGGGGCTAGGCCGGTGCCGGCGGTGTTGGCGCCGTGCCAACCGGCGCCGAGTGCGTCCGCTGGCTGCCGCGAGTTGGTGCATGCTGGCATCATCCCAGCGCATGCGCAGGGGTGTTCTTCTCCGCGCTGGCCATGGCGGAGGTTGACAGCAGCCGGCGCCGAGGGAAAGAATGTCCCCACGACACAGGCCCGCCCGCGGATCGGTGGGCCCCGATTGTGGGCCAGGCCACCGTGGGGGCACGCCCCAGGGCCAGATCCCCCCCCGCCCCCCCCGCCCCCAATGACTCTGCAGGCCACCCGCAGAGCAAGGTCCCGCTGGTACTGACCTGGTTTGATTTACGCCGGTAACACCGGCCGAAAACGGGCGGCCACTCGGCCCATCGCGGGGCGGACAATTGCCGTGGGGGCTGCTCCTAGCGGCCGCCGAACGGCGCGGCGCAATTCCCACCCCTGCCAAAAGGCTGGCGCTAGAGAATTCGGCAGCCGACGGCGGGGCGGTATTCCCGTCCCCCCCCCCCCCGGCGATTCTCCGACCCTGCGGCGGCTCGGTGAATCCCGCCCAAGGTAACTACTATAGTTTTATCATGATGAGAAAATGTCCTTAAGGTACTGCAAGGTATTACTCATCGTTGTAATCTTGCTTCCACTAAGATTGCAGGCACCTCGTCCACATGAAGAAAATGTTTCATGTTATTTTCCGGTCATTTCCTTTGTTTATGCCATTATCACAAATCCACTTTCCTTTGAGAATTACCATTAGATTGTTTCAAAATGAAAATATATAAAAAGTTAATATTTTCCTAGAAATTCATGAGAATGCTGAAAGTGAAGAAGTGCTTTCCGACAGGCAAATCTGCTTTCAGAACTCTGCAATTTCTTGTGTTAAGTATTTAAATAGTGTCGATTTTGCAAGCAATTTACTAGCTTAATTGGCTGGACAGCTGGTTCGTGATGCCGAGCGAGAGACAGAGCGTGGGTTCAATTCCCATTCTGCTGAGGTTATTCATAAGGATCCCACCTTCTCAACCCTCCCCTGAGGTGTGGTGATGCTCAGGTTAAATCGCCACCAGTCAGCTCCCCCCCCACCCCCCCTCCGAGGGGAAAGCAGCCTCTGGTCATCTGGGACTACGGCTACTTTACTTCACATTACCAAAAGAGTTGAGCAGTTTTAAGTGGCAGAAACAATTATAGAAAAATGTATTTTATCCACAGAACGGTTGTCAGGTTTATGACCTCTCTTTAATTTTGGATTTATATTTATAAAGGGTGATAAATATGCCAATGGTAGGATGATGTACAGAGAGAAGTTTGCAAAACAACTGAAACAAAATGCCCTCTAGCTTCATCTTGTAAATAAATGTAAGCCGATTAACTGAAATAATTTTCACAAGCTGTATTTCATCACAAAATTCAATGAAAACATATTTAAAACGGCATCGCTCAAATTAAATGCCTTTTTAAAAAGTTTTTAAAGGTGGGGGGCGCGATTCAATGTAACAAAGACAGAGTCCCATTTCGGGCACGTTCAGTGGGGTGATACTTCCAGGGTGCCCAGATGGCAGTGCCTGGGTGCCAGCAGGAATACCAAGGTACGTTGCCCAGAGCCTGACCACCTGAGGTCTCTAATGGCCTGGGAGATGCCCCCCTCCCCCGATGCCATGTTTGTGTGGATCACTGCTAAACGGCGCCTTGGCGAGATCTCCCAGGTGTGGCCGTTAGGTCCCGGGCACCATGATAATATGGTCTAGACATTTAAATGAGCCTAATGGCTCACTTAAATATGCTAACCTGGATCTCACCCAGCGAGTGTGAGATCCGGATCGCGACGACTCGTGAGATTCAAAGGGCTCGTCGCGTCACCAAATCGGCTGCAATGAGTCCGGTATCTTTGAAATTGACCTTTTTAAATGTTTCAGTGCGAAATAAATTTTAAAATTCTAAAAAGAAGCATATTATCTAAATGCTGGGAGAGCTTTGAGGTGCAGAGGGATCTGGGAGTCTTAGTGCATGAATCACAAAAGTCTAGAATGCAGGTAGTAATTAGCAAGTAATTAGGAAAGCTAAAAAGGGCGCAATTTAAGAGGGGAAAAAAAAGTTCTGTTTCTGCCACATTTAGCGGGGTGTTTCTCAGCACCAGCAGCACCAGGAATGATCCTGTTATTTTCTGGCCTCAGCGATGGACACCTCGCTTCCTGCACTGACGAACTCGGCTTATCAGTGCAGGAAAAGTTCGGAGCACCATTTTAAAATTCCACTCCGGTCTCCCGAGCCCCCTCGATGTTGGTCTGCTCATTTAAGGAAGGTTTAAATGTGTTAGAAGCAGTTCTGACAAGGTTTACCAGACTAATACCAGGAGTGGACGAGTTTTCTTATGAGGAAATTTTGGACAGATTAGGCTTGATCCACTGCAGTTTTGAAGAGTAAGAAGCAAATTGGTTGACATCTTTGAGATCCTGAGGAGTATTAACAGGGCGGATGTGGGAGGGTGTTTCCTGTTGTGGGAGAATCTTGAACTAAGGGCCACTGTTTAAAAATAAAGGGTCGTTCATTTAAGACAGAGATGAGGAGAAAAGTATTTCCCTCAGAGGGTGGTGCGTCTCAGGAATACTCTTCCTCATGAGGCAGTGGAAGTAGTCTTTGAACATTTTTAAAGCATAGATAGATAGATTCTTAATGAACAAGTGGGTGAAAGGTTATCAGAAGTAGGTGGGAATGTGGGGTTGAGGTTACAATCAGATCAGAGATGGTCTTATTGAATGACAGAGTAGGCTCTTAATTTGTATATTTATATGTATTTCAGTGGCCTAAAAATTGGATCTTACTTGTAAACACTCAAATGTTGACAAGTGTTGAGGTGTTGATTGCCTGCATCTATGATATGGTTGCAGAACGAGCATTACATTGATGCTGGGATCTCATTCGACTGTGTCAGGCATGCAGCCAGAACTAACTGCGTTCAGGGTGCACAGCTCTGTGACAGGACACAGGATAGTGGGCTCAATTATGAGATAATCCCATAAAATAAGGTATAGTCAGTGGGCTCTGTTGGCAGCCAGCGCTTCTAAAAGAGGAGGTTCTGTCTGGCTACAGTAGGAAGAATACACTGCTGAAAAAACTTACTGCTAGGCAACAAGATTGGGCGCCCTGGTTCTCAGATGCTGCTTTTGAAGCCCTAGGTCGGGTAGTGATCAGGAACAGAGGTGAAGAACGGACATATAAACATCTCCAAGCTGCAAATTGCAGATAAAGCTGGGGGTGGGCTCCTCCAGCCTCTACCCATGCATTAAAGTGGGTTACCAGTCCCCACCATTTATAAAGCCCTGCGATTTAAAATGCAGATCTGCATCCATTACTAATGATGCATTTACGTTCTGATCTGCTGCGCTTTGGAATTGGGACTGTTGGTTGACTGTGATTGATGATGGCTTGGGGTGCTTACTCTGAAGAGCAGCATAGAAAATAGAAGCATGGGAGGCTATTCGGCCCTTCGAGCCTGCTCCGCCATTCATTATGATCATGGCTTATCATCAAATTCAATACCCTGATTCCACCTTCCACCCATATCCCTTGATCCCTTTAGCCCCAAGAGCAATATCTAATTTGGGCGGCACGGTGGGTAGCACTGTTGCTTCACAGTTCCAGGGTCCCAGGTTCGATTCTCGGCTTGGGTCACTGTCTGTGTGGAGTCTGCACGTTCTCCCCGTGTCTGCGTTGGTTTCATCCGGGTGCTCCGGTTTCCTCCCACAAGTCGCAAAAGAAGTGCTGTTAGGTAATTTGAACATTCTGAATTCTCCCTCTGTGTACCCGAACAGGTGCCGGAATGTGGTGACCAGGAGCTTTTCACAGTAACTTCATTGCAATGTTAATGTAAGCCTACCTGTGACAGTAAAAATTATTATTATTCTTAATTCCTTCTTGAAATCACGCAACATTTTGGCCTCAACTACTTTCTGTGGTAGCAGATTCACCACTTTCTGGGTGAAGACATTTCTCCTCACAGTCCAAAAAAAGGTTTACCCCTTATCCTCAAACTATGACTCCTAGTTCTGGACTCCCCCACCATCGGGAACATTCTTTCTGGATTTACCCTGTCGAATCCTGTTAGAATTTTACTCATTTCTATGAGGTCCCTTCTCATTCTTCTAAACTCCAATGAATATAATCCGAATCTTCTTACCTCATATGAAAGTCTCGCCATACCAGGAATCAACCTGGAAAACATTTGCTGCACTCCCTCCATAGCAAGAACATTCTTCCTCAGATAAGGACACCAAAACTGTGCACAATACTTCAGGTGTGGCCTCACCAATGCCGTATACAATTGCAATAAAATATCCCTATTCCTCAACTCAAATCCTCTCGCTGTGAAGGCCAACATACAATTTGCCTTCTTTATTGCTTGCTGTACCTGCATGCTTACTTTCAGCGACTGATACACGAGAACACCAAGGTCTCGCTGACTTTCCACCTCTCTCAATTTACACCCATCCAAATAATAATCTCCCTTCTGTTATGGGCCAGGGTTTAGAGAACCCCAAAGTGTATCATGGAGTTCACCTGACCCACAACTTTTAATAGATTGTGGTATGGGGAGCACACGGCCCACTCTACAGGTGTGGTACAGCAGAAATGGAAAAGTATTTTGAAAAGCAAAACAATGTTTATTCTATGAACTCAAGTTAACCTTTTTAAAACATACAGTGAACATCTTAGCAACCATTAATTCAAATACAATCTCCAAAACTAAATTGAAACGAAACCCACCCTGCAGCAAAAAGCCTAAAGCGAAAGTAAAAAGCTGAGAGACAGCCCAGCTCCACCCATTCTCTGACATCACTGCAGTAATAAACACCCATTTCTTAAAAGTACTCTCACAACACCTCCCCGCAAGAAAAAAAAACCCATCAACTTCAAGATGGTTTCATTTTTCACCTTTTCACTATCCTTTAAGAAATGCACACAGTAAATATACTTTATCGGTTCAAAAAACCAACACACGCAAACAGGTATAATAATATAGTCCACTTTTTTTTTCTTTTGCTCTTCTTCCTCCAACTGGAATCCTTCTCGATTGACAGTCTTTTTGAACAAGAAGGTCTTTGTACGATATTTCCACTTCTCTACGACTCGGTATTTCTCTTTAAAGTTCAACTTTAGTTCAATCTGATCACAGAGTCCCTTGGAATTCTCCAACACAGGAGCATTGGTTATCACAGCTTTCAGGCAGTCAAATGCCTGTTGAAAGTCCACTGTCCACAGAAATGTTCGACGTTTCTTCAGCAAGTCCTTCAGTGGAGCAACCACGCTACAAAGATTTTTCACAAATGTTCGATCAAATCCACTCATATCAAGAAATCGCATTATTTCCCTTCATGTTGAGGGTATCGGAAATTCCTCAATAACTGTTGGTTTCACATGTCGTGTGACCATTCGACCCTGTTCAATTGTATGGCCAAGGAACGTGACTTGGGCTTTTCCAAATTCGCTTTTAGCTAGATTTATCACCAAACCCGCCTCCTGAAGTTGATCGAATAACTCCATCAAATGTTTTAAATGTTCTTTCCATGCCTGGCTGAAAATTACCAGATCGTCGATGTATACCGCACAATTGCGTAATCCTGAAATGACTTTGTTAGTTAATCGTTGAAATGTGGCTGGGGCGTTTTTCATGCCAAATGGCATAACTTTGAATTGGTATATACCATCTGGAGTCACAAAAGCTGAAATCCCCATTCACCCTTTCGGATAAAGGTACCTGCCAGTAACCTTTAAGTAAAACCAGTTTGGAAATAAAAGCTGATTGTCCCACTTTCTCAATGCAATCCTCCAAACGTGGGATAGGATAAGAGTCAGTTCTTATAACTGCATTAACCTTTCTATAGTCCACACACAACCATTGAGTACCGTCTGGTTTAGGTACCATCACTATGGGTGAGCTCCATTGGCTGCAACCCACTTCAATTATGCCATTTTTGAGCATACTCTCAATCTCTTTATTAACCTGTGCTAATTTTAAAGGGTTAAGTCTATATGGATGTTGTTTGATTGGAACAGCATTTCCCACATCTACATCATGTAAAGCCATTTTAGTACTTCCCAATTTATCTCTACAACTTGCCCATGTGATATCAATAACTCTTTCAGGTCAGTCGTTTTTCCTCTGGAAGGTAACTCAGCAATTTATCCAAATTTTTAAGAACATCCTCATTTTCCAATTTAATTTGAGGGATGTCAAATTCACAGTCATCTGGATTTGGTTCGTCACTTTGAGTTAGAATCATTAAAACCTCCTTTTTCTCTCCTTCCCTTTCAAAGTACCTTTTAAGCATATTCACATGACACAGTCGGTGAGTCTTCCTTCTATCTGGTATTTTTACCACATAAATCACCTCACTTAATTTCCTTTCGATCTGATAAGATCCACAAAACCTTGCTTTTAAAGGCTCACCTACCACTGGTAACAATACTAAAATTTTATCTCCACTGGCAAAACTACAAACTTTGGATTTCTTGTCCGCTACCCATTTAATCACATTTTGTGCAACTTTTAAATGTTGTCTAGCCAATTCAGCTGCTTTATTTAATTGTTTCCTAAAATTTGACATGTAGTCCAATAATGTAATTTCTGATTTCTCACTCACCAATTTTTCCTTAATCAATTTAAGTGGTCCTCTTACCTCATGACCAAAAATTAGTTCAAAAGGACTGAATTTGGTGCATCCCTAATTGCAAACAGTACGAATGGAATTCCTTTATCCCAATCCTCTGGATAATCATGACAATAAGCCCTCAACATTGTCTTTAATGCCTGATGCCACCTTTCTAACGCTCCCTGCGATTCTGGATGGTACCCAGTTGATTTAAATTGTTTTATTCCTGAGCTATCCATAACTTCTTTGAATAACCTTGAAGTAAAATTTGATCCTTAATCCGATTGTATTTCTGTGGGTAGTCCATATCTAGTAAAGGATTTAAGTAGCTCCTCCACAATCTTTTTAGCTGTAATATTACGTACTGGAATAGCCTCTGGAAACATAGTAGGCACATCCATTATCGTCAAAAGATACTGATTCCCACTTTTCATTTTAGGAAGCGGTCCTACGCAATCAATTAGGACCCTTCTAAACGTTCCTCAAATGCTGCAATGGGTATTAAGGGCACTGGTTTTATCACTGCTTGAGGTTTCCCTATCACTTGACATGTGTGACATGATTGACAAAATTTAACTACATCTTTATGTAGTCCAGGCCAATAATTTTGGGGCAGCACGGTAGCATTGTGGATAGCACAATTGCTTCACAGCTCCAGGGTCCCAGGTTTGATTCCGGCTTAGGTCACTGTCTGTGCCGAGTCTGCACATCCTCCCCGTGTGTGCGTGGGTTTCCTCCTGGTGCTCCGGTTTCCTCCCACAGTCCAAAGATGTGCAGGTTAGGTGGATTGGCCATGGTAAATTGCCCTTAGTGTCCAAAATTACCCTGAGTGTTGGGGAGGTTACTGGGTTATGGGGATAGGGTGGAGGTGTTGACCTTGGGTAGGGTGCTCTTTCCAAGAGCTGGTGCAGACTCGATGGGTCGAATGGCCTCCTTCTGCACTGTAAATTCTATGATAAAAATGTTTCTGTATTTTACCTTGAGTTTTCCTTATTCCCAAATTACCTTCCACTGGTACCTCATGTGCAACTTGCAACATCTCCTTTCTATACTCTACCAGCAATACTACTTGATGAACATCTGCCCACTTTTCTTCCACCTGCATATGTAACGGTCTCCATTTTCTCATCAAGACATTACTTTTACGATAATAACACTCTGGTGTACACTCAGATTCCTCTTCCGTATATGCTTTCCGATACATCCGTTTTATTTCTATATCTTTATGTTGTAACTCCACCATCCATCCATCCATACCTGTTCTTGTTCTTTTTCAACCATCCGATCAAAAATCGTTTCTGATAATTGAACTTCCACTTCATCTTCACTCTTTGATTTCTCCTCGTCTTAATCTGTGACTTTGCGACCTTGTTACTAAACAATCCGGAGAAATCCCAGGATATTCGTCCTTTAACACTTCAGTTGTCTGATTTTCCACTGGCTTATCAACCACAGTAGGCATCACTCCCTCCTGCGATCCAGCTATATCATTACCCAAGATAAACTGTATTCCTGCACAAGATAGTTTCTCTATTACTCCTACTACCACTTCACCACTCTTCACTGGACTTTCCAACCTTACCTTATATGATGGCACACTACTCCTCTCACCCTGAATTCCACATATTACCACCTTTTCTGGCAATATTCTTCCCAAACTACATAACTCCTCATCTCGTACCATTAAAGATTGACTAGCTCCCCTAAGTCTTGTGACTTCTTTACCTGCTCCTCCTGATACACATGTGTAAGTTTTACCCACACAAAGTAAATTCTTTAAAGAGATCTGGCATCTTCTTCGCTTCACTTGGGATTTCCTTTACCACTTTAACAAACCTCACTGTCTTAACCTGTTTTACCACATTTTACCATTTACCATGTAAAAGAAGCATTTCCCAGTGCTTTTCTTCAACCACCATCACTGTGACTTTACATGGCCTAGTTTGTTAGAGTGAACACATTTGAAACTTTTCATTTCTCTTCCACCCTCCTGGATTTCTTTTTTAATCTGAGGTACACTCTCATTATCTCCCATCAGATCATCTTTATCTTTACCCCAGTTTCTATCTCTCACAGGCTGAAACTGATGTCGGAAACCAAGCTTTGATTTATGAACTAATTCATAATCATCTGCCATTTCTGCTGCTAATCTCGCAGTTTTAACCCTCTGCTCTTCCACAAGAGTCCTCACTACATCAGGAACTGAATTTTTAAAACTCCTCCAAAAGCTTAATTTCTCTGAGAGCTTCATACGTTGTTTATTTTCAAAGCCCTTATCCACTTATCAAAATTACTCTGTTTGAGCCTTTCAAACTCCATGTCTGTTTGACCAAATTTTTTCCTAAAATTTCTAAACCTTTGTCTGTAAGCTTCAGGCACTAGTTCATATGCACTTAAGATGGATTTTTTTACCTCCTCATACGTCCCAGATACTTCCTCCGGTAGTGATGCAAATACTTCATCCCTACCTACCAGCTTTGTTTGAATCAGTAATACCCACATGTCCTGTGGTCATTTCATTTGTTTAGCTACCTTCTCAAATGAAATGAAAAAGGCTTCCACCTCCTTCTCGTCAAACCTTGACAATGTTTGGACATATTTAAATAGATCCCCACCGAGCCTTCGACTATGACGCTCTTTCTCACTATCCTCACCACTATCCTCCAACTGTACGCTACCCTTTACGTCTGCTAATTTAAACTGATTGTTATGTTTCATAGCCATTTTCTGAAGTTCAAACTCTCTCTCTTTTTCCCTTTCCTCTCTATCTCTTTCTTTTTACTCTCTATCTCTTTCTTTGTTTCTTTCTTCTCTATCCTTTTCTTTTTCTCTCATTGCATATTCAAGCTGCTTTAATTCTTTTTCATGTTCAAGTTGCTTAATCTGCAACTGGATCTTTGCCATTTCTAGTGAGTCAGACTGTATCTCAGGCAACTTTAAATGCTTAGCCACCGCCATTATTACCTCATCTTTTCACATTTTGTCAGGTAATGTTAACTGCAATGTATTTGCCAAATCTAACAGTCTGCTTTTAGTCTCTGTCCGTAAGGTATTGCGTGTGACCGTCTCCACCCTCAACAACCTCAGAGCCTCTGAAAGAACCATTGGCCACAACATACTCCCTACTTAAACTAAAAATACCACACCTGGAAAGCAACCACAATATGCTCACCCCTCACTCACTTTAAGTTCACTCAGCCAATCCAATAGATAGACTTTTATCCCAGACGAACCCCCAATTTGTTATGGGACAGGGTTTAGAGAACCCCAAAGTGTATCATGGAGTTCACCTGACCCACAACCTTTAATAGATTGTGGTATGGGGAGCACACGGCCCACTCTTTCTCACTATCCTCACCATTATCCTCCAACAGCAGAAATGGAAAAGTATTTTTAAAGCAAAACAATATTTATTCTATGAACTCAAGTTAACCTTTTTAAAACATACAGTGAACATCTTAGCAACCATTAATTCAAATACAACACCCAAAGACTACAACACTAAGCAACCCTTTAAGCTTTCCTTTTAACATCCATAAGACTTAAAAAACACCTTTAAACAGAAATACATCAGTCTTAACTTTACTACTGAGAACAGTTACCATGTTGAAATCTGCAAATGGACACTCATAAGCTTGCAGAGATTCACACACATCCTGCTGTGATTGCAGCTTCTCCAAAACTCAAATGAAAACAAACCCACCCTGCAGTAAAAAGCCTAAAGCGGAAGTAAAAAGCTGACAGACAGCCCAACTCCACCCACTCTCTGACATCACTGCCATAATAAACACCTATTTCTTAAAGGTACTCTCATTACACTTCCTATTTTTGCTACAGAAGTGGATAACCTCACATTTATCCACATTATATTGCATTTGCCATATATATGCCCACTCACTCAGCCTGTCCAAATCCCGCTGAAGCATCTCGGCATCTTCCTCACAGCTCACCCTCCCACCCAACTTTATATTGTCTGAAAATTTGGAGATAATACATTTAGTTCCTTCGTCCAAATCATTAATATATAATGTGAACAATTGGGGTCCTAGAACATATCCCTGCGTTATCTCACCAGTCACTGCCTGCTAATCGGAAAAAGACTCATTTATTCCAACTCTTTGCTTCCTGTCTGCTAATCGGATTCTACACCTTTTTGCATTTTATATAAGGGTGCTGCCATTTTTAAAATAATACAACAATCTGAACCGAAGTGTAACATAAGTTAAGGAAAAGTCAGTTTTGTTTAACTGTTTCACGGGATATGGGCATTGCTGGCTCAGCCAGCTATTCTTTGATAATTAAATTGGCTGGTTAATTCAGGTCACATTTTAGCAAGAATATTGTTGCTGCTTCAACAATAAGACCTCTGAGCACTGAAGCTCTTTTCGCTAAGCTTATTATCACCATTCCAGCATCAAAGAGTGACTATTGCCTCTGACTCAAAGCAACAGTCGCACACAAGGACCTATTGTAGCTTCCACTTAAGCTCCTTGCATCATGTTTTGATCCAAAAGCACAGAACAGAGGAATGAAGAGAGTTAATTATTCACAAAGAGGGTACTAAGCTTATCATAGATGGGAAAAATGTCAGAGGGTATGTCAAATGCAGCAGGGTGGTGGTGACTCATTCCAGAAATGAGGCAGTAAGAGCACTAACATGAGTGTTTTGCTGACAGACTGACAGTCATTGTGCTACAGTCTTCTTCTATTCAGGGAGTGCAATTATAGCCACCACAGCCACCACCTCCATAACAGCACCTATCATTTTCTGAAATGGGCTACGACTGTGGACTACTTTTCTGTCCATGTGCTCACTGTGATATTCACCCAACTTAATCCTTTAAGCTGCAAAAAAGAAATGTTTGGCAGCCTGTGCTTTGAAGTAAATGAAGCCAGAGCCTCAAAATAGTTACCGTCTCTTTGAAATGAGTCAGTGACTCCTGAAATGATAAGCGACCTCACGTGCTTTTGTCCAGTATTATCACCCAGTCCAGCTTGTCTTGCACTAGAACAGTATTACATCCTCCACCCAGAAATAGTCACTCTCTTACCGGTGTTACAGACGTAGATATATAGTACAGTGAATGACTCCTCTATAATGTACCTGTTCCATGAAAACCAGGAAGGATTCTCGGTTGTTTTCCCACTGATCTGGAAGTTCACTCTCATGGGGGAATTTGTCACAGCCCACGTACATTGAAATTTCAAAGCAGTTTGTGTGCAGATAACTGAAGTCATTCATGCCTTTAAGAAAAAAATAATTTTATTTCAAGAACAGTTGTCCAGTAATCAATTACCTGTCCAATTATCATAGAAATGTTTCATTTAAATCAAGCTCCATATTTTTGCTCACATTTATTCTTCACCATTTACTTCCACTTCCAACTTACTTAAAATATATTTTATCAGCATCGCACTGTTACAGAATACTATCGTTTCCACATTGAGGAAAATAAACTGATATGGTTGCTTTTGCAACCGCAGTGTGAATACATTCAAAAAGAAAATGTTTGTGATTTAGAGTACTTTAGAGTATTTCTTGATGATTGAAGACAGAATTTTGGGAATCAACTTTTAGATGTAGCAAGTGAAACATAACAGGGTTGGTAGAGTCAACAACAACTTGCATTTCTAACAGATAAAAATTAAGGCTAAAGCAGGCATGAGGGCAGTTGATCAAATGCTTGGCCAAAAGCGTTACGTTTTAAGGAGGCAGTGGAGAAGGACAGACATCAAGGTTCAGGAAAGAAATTGCACAGTAGTGGGTAAAGGAAGTGAGAGGGGGAGGGGGCGGGCAGAAGAAACCAGAGTTGAAGAACACAGAATACTTGGAAGGTTGTAGGGATAATGCTTAAAGGGGTAGGGAGGGACGAGGCATTTGAACACGAGGATGAGAACTTTTAAATTCAGGCATTTTGTGGACAAGGAGCCATGGTAGGTTAGCGAGAACAGGCATGGTACCTGAATGAGACTTGTTGCAAGCTAGGATAGAAGCAGCAGAATTTTGGATTAGCTCAAATTTATAGAAGGCTTGCCCAGGAGAATGTTGAAATAGTTGAAGTAAAATAGAAAATGCTTGAAATTCTCAGGCACCATCTGTGGAGAGAAAAATAGAGCTACTATTTCAGGCTGCTGACCTTTGTCAGAATTGTTTAGCCACGACTGTTGGCTAGGGGATTGCTTAGCTCTGCAGCATAGCATGCTGTCACCACTATCGAGCATGCAAGTAGTCCTGTGGTGTAGCGCCAGGAGGTTGGCACCGTGTTTCAAGCTCCTGACTGCTCTTTTTTACTTATTGAACCTGGTTTGAGAATAAGGAATATGTCAGGCAATTAGGTTACAGATTGTGATTGAATATAATTCTGCTGCTGCTGATGACCCACAGCGTTTCATGGATAGTCAGTTTTAGGTGACCTGATCTGTTTTGAATCTATCCCATTTAACACAATGATAATGCCACAAAACCTCATTGTGAAGATGGGTCTTTGTCTGTGTGGTGGTCACTTCCACTAATACTGTATTGGACAAATGAATCTGTGACAGGTACATTGGTGGGGAGGAGGTCAAGTAGGTTTTGTGCCCTTGTTGGCTCCCTTGCCACCTGCTGCAGGCTCACTCAGGCAGATATATCCTTCAGGGCTGAGCCAGCTCAGTCTATCGTGGTCCTACCGAGCCATTTTTAGTGATGGGCATTACATTTACCCACCCAGAACTCATATTGTGCCATTACTACCCTCTGTGTTTCATCCAAGTGGTGTTCAACATAGAAGAGTAGCAATTCCTAATTTGAAGAAAGGTAATCAGCACGTTTGACCTGATGCCATGATATGTAATATTCCAGAATCAATGTTAAGGGCTCCTAGGGCTTTTGTATATCATTGCACTGTCACCTCTGCTGTATCTGTCCTGGCAGTGGAATATACTCAGTGGTGGTGGAGGAGTTAGGGACATTGACTGAAAGATATAATTTTGTGAGTGTGACCATGTCAGGCTATTGCTTGACTATGTGGGACTGCTCTCCCAATTTTGTACAATTTTCAGATGACAGTAAGGAGAACCTAGCAGGATCGACTAGACTGGGTGAACCTTTGTTGGGTTACCTCTGAATCAGGTAACTGGGTTGATACCAGGTCGTCAGTCCAGTTTTATTCTCATTATCGCTCATCCTAGCAGTTTTATTCGAACTGAGTGACTTTTTCAGCCAGTTCAGAGGTCAATTAACGGGCAAAACATTTCTATGGGACTGGAGTCATATATACCATCAGATAAGGATAATAGGTTTTGTTTCCTGAAGAACCTGATGGATATTTTTAACAACAATCCAGTGGTTTCATGAATATTTTTAAGAGATGTAATCTGATCCAGTTTTATTAACAGTTGAAAATGGGTTAATCAGAAAAATAGTTTAGTCAGTTATCCTCAGTGAATAATCAAATTCAAATTCACTGAACTGGCTTAAAAAACGACATTGAGATAAAAGATGCGATTGGGAGGATGCAGTCGGGGAAGGTGGGTTTCCGGTGGAATATTATAAAAAATTCAAGGATAAGCTGGCACCCCTGGTGCTGGGGATGTTTGAGGAGGCGATAGGGAAGGGGGTGTTACAACAATCTTTGGGGCAGGCATCGATTTCCCTGTTACTTAAGCAAGATAAGGATCTGACGGAGTGTGGGTCGTATAGGCCCATATCACTTTTAAACGTGGACGCAAAGATATTGGTAAAGGTACTGGCAGGTAGGCTAGAGGAGTGCCTCCCAAGGTAATAGATGAAGGTTAGATGGGGTTTGTGAGAGGGAGGCAGCTCTTTTCGAACATTAGGAGGATATTGAACGTGGTTATGGTACCGGCAGAGGGGAAGGAAACAGAAGTGGTTGTGGCATTGGACGCCGAGAAAGTGTTTGACCGAGTAGAATGAAGGTACTTGATGGCAGTCCTAGAGCGGTTTGGAATTGAACCCAGATTTGTGGACTGGGTAAAGCTACTATATAAGGGCCAGTGTCGGCACAAATAACATCAGCTCAGAATACTTTCCTCTCCACCGTGGGACTAGGCAGGGATGTCCTACCTCTCCCCTGCTGTTTGCGCTCACGATTGAGCCATTGGCCATCGCATTAAGAAGTTTGGGGTTATGGAAAGGGATAGTGCGGGGTGGGATAGAACATAGAACGTCCTTATATGCCGATGACTTGTTATTATACATGTTGGAACCAAGTGTGTCAATAGGGGGAATACTGGAGTTGCTTCGGGTGTTTGGGTCTTTCTCAGGGTACAAATTAAATCTAGACAAGAGTGAATATTTTGTGGTGTCTCAGCCAGGGTGGAGGCAGGGGTGGGGGGGGGCTGCCATTCTGTAAGGCAGGGACTCGCTTTAGATTCCTGGGGGTGCAAGTTGTTCGAGATTTGGGGGGGCTCCGTAGGTACAACATTTCTAGTTTGGTGGGGAGAGTGAAAGCCGATCTGGCAAGGTGGGATGGTCTCCCTCTGTCACTGGCGGGTCGGATACAGGCGGTTAAAATGAACATGTTGCCGCGATTCCTGTTTATTTTTCAATGCCTGCCGATTTTCCTGCCAAAGGCATTTTTTAGAGAGATTGAAGGGATGATTACCTCGTTCATATGGGGAGGGAAGGTGGCCAGAATTAAAAAGGTGCTGCTACAGAAAGGAAGGTCGGCAGGGGGTTTGGGTCTTCCGAACCTGATGTATTATTACTGGGCGGCGAATGTGGAGAAGTTACGGAGCTGGGTCAGAGGGGTTGACTCCCAATGGGTCAGAATGGAGGAGAGTTTGGGTAAGAGGTCGGGATTGAAGGTGCTAGCGACAGCACTGCTCCTGACGGCCTCGGGGTGATACTCAGTGAGTCCGGTAGTAATAGCGTTGTTGAGAATTTGGAGGCAGTTTCGACAGCACTTCGGGTTGGGGGCAGGGTCAAGGGAACTGGCAATTCGAGGGAACCATAGATTTGAGCCAGGGACATGGGATGGATATTTTCGGAGAAAGGAATTAGGACACTAAAAGATTTGTTTCTTGCGGGTCGTTTTGCGGGATTGAAGGAGTTGGGAACGAAGTATGGACTGGAACAGGGGGAAATATTTAGATACATACAGGTTCGAGAATTTGCCAGAAAGGAGATACCAAGCTTCCCAGTAGAGGCCAGCTTCCACATTGTTGGAGGAGGTGCTGACGACAGGGAAACTGGAGAAGGGGTTAGTATCTGCGGTTTACGGGGCTATTTTGGAGGAGAGGAAGCTGCTAGAACGGATCAAGGCAAAGTGGAAGGAAGAGTTGGGAGAGGATATGGAGGATGGGTTCTGCTGTGAGGTGCTCCGGAGGGTGAACGCCTCCACCTCGTGTGCGAGGTTGGGGCTGATACAGCTGAAGTTTGTGTGTAGAGCACACCTCACAAGGGCGAAGATGAGCCGGCTCTTTGAGGGGGTGAGAATCGCCGGGGGTTGCCGTGGATCCCGCCCCCGCCGGTTGCCGAAGTCTCCGGCACCGGATATTCGGCGGGGGCGGAAATCGGGCCGCGTCGGTTGGTGGGCCCCCCCGCTGGATTCTCCGGCCCGGATGGGCCGAAGTCCCGCCGGCGTGGATTAAACCACCAAAATTTGAACGGCGGGACAAGGCGGCGTGAGCGGGCTCCGGGGTCCTGGGGGGGCGCGGGGCGATCTGACCCCGGGGGGTGCCCCCACGGTGGCCTGGCCCGCGATTGGGGCCCACCGATCCGTGGGCGGGCCTGTGCCGTGGGGGCACTCTTTCCCTTCCGCCTCCGCCACGGTCTCCACCATGGCGGATGCGGAAGAGACTCCCTCCACTGCGCATGCGTGGGAAACTGTCAGCGGCCGCCGACGCTCCCGCGCATGCGCCGCCCCGAGATGTCATTTCCGCGCCAGATGGCGGGGCAACAAAGGCCGTTTCCGCCAGCTGGCGGGGCGGAAATTCCTCCGGCGTCGGCCTAGCCCCTCAATGTTGGGGCTCGGCCCCCAAAGATGCGGAGCATTCCGGACCTTTGGGGCGGCGCGATGCCCGTCTGATTGGCGCCGTTTTGGGCGCCAGTCGGCGGACATCGCGCCGTTTCGGGAGAATTTTGCCCAATATTCCCATTGGTTTGGACAGTTCCACCCAGATTGCATTGATGTAATTAGCGCAAAAAAGAGACACTCATCCCCAAGACCTAGTCGATCTCACATTATGTGGAGTTAAGAGGGTAAGGAATAATTGGGCCACAGCACACAGATGTAATTCTGTTACGTCCCCCTCAGGGGCCAAACCCTATATTGTATACGGTTCCCCTCCTACACCTTGGAGTACGAACTGACCAGGTGATTCATAGGCCATAGAATCCCCACAGTGCAGAAGGAGGCCACCGAGTCTGCACCGATGCTTCGGATGAGCACGCTTCCCATTTACGAGTGTCCACCTCGTAATTCCATAGCCTAACCTGCACAACCCTGGACATTGAGGGGCAATTTATCATGGCTAATCTACCTGGCCCGCACATCTTTGGACTGTGGGAGAACACTGGAGCACCCTGAGAAAACCTATGCCAGCATGGGGAGAACGTGCAAACTCCAGTCACCTGAGGCTGGAATTGAACCCGGGTTCATGGCGCTGTGAAGCAGCAGTGCTAACCACTGTGCCACCGTGCCGCCCTGATTGAGGGGAGGGGGGCAGAGCCACCCCCCTAATTGGGAGGAACCTCACAGGATATAAACCCTGACCTGAGAGCAAGTCGAGGAGGGTGACCCTGCGGGGTGAGTAGTATGTAATATTATGAGTAGTGTAAATAAACCTAGTTTTTTATCCTACCTACCTGGTGTTGTATGAAGTCCTTACCTTTGGCCATCACAAATTCCGTCCGCAAGGTAACAATCTACCTGATTTCAATAGAATATTTTGATTGTGTATTATTCTGACGGTTTAGCAGCAAAACTGACAAATAATATCGAAAGCAAAGCATTAGAGGCAATTGCAACATGGATGTTTCTCTGCAGTGACTAACAGGAGTTTGGTGATGCAAAGCGTTAGTTAGGAAGGTTTACACAAGTAGTTTCTATTACAAATATATATATTTTTAATTTAGAGTACCCAATTCATTTATTCCAATTAAAGGGCAATTTATTGTGTCAATCCACCGACCGAGCACATCTTTTGGGTTGTGGGGGCAAAACCCATGCAAACACGGGGAGAATGTGCAAACTCCACATGGAGAGTGACCCAGAGCCTGGATCGAACCTGGGACCTCGGCGCCATGAGGCAGCAGTGCTAACCACTGCGTCACCATGCTGTCTTTTCCATTACAAGCATAAGCATAGTCATTTATAATGGGAAAAATTGGTGCATAAGTATAACAAAAAATATGTGAATGTGAAGTGAGGTTTTGTAGACAGAAGTGAGTGCAGGCGCAAGCTTTTTAATATCTACAGATAGTAACATTTTTCAAAAGAGTGAAAATTGTGAGGTTTTGTCAGATGATAACTTTTGACTAGTTAGGTTGGTGGTGACACAGAAATGAAATGAAAATCGCTTATTGTCACAAGTAGGTTCCAATGAAGTTACTGTGAAAAGCCCCTAGTCGCCACATTCCGGCGCCTGTTCGGGGAGGCTTTTGTGCTCATCAGTTTGAGCTGTGCTGCAGATTCACACATGCCAGATGTACTATACAGTTGTGTCGGGTTGCAAATAAGAGCTCAAACATTTGACTATAGACATCAGTAACGCTGATTTAATGGTGTACTTTTTAAATAGTATAATAATCGCTTATTATCACAAGTAGGCTTCAATGAAGTTACTGTGAAAAGCCCCTAGTAGCCACATTCTGGCACCGGTTTGGGGAGGCCAGTACTGGAATTGAACCCGCGCTGCTGGCATTGTTCTACATTGCAAGCCAGCTATTTAGCCCACTGTGCTAAATCAGCCCAATTTTTTGAGGCAATTGTGGCAGCTTTAATGTAATTGGAAGTACGGCTTGTGGTCATTGCCATCTGTAAGACAATAATCTGGAATTTCCTGGCATCTTTCGCTAAAATTGTAATGTGGCTCAGGCCTCGTTTGTAGTGAGGAAACACATGCGCATGTGACTTCTGCCACTTTTGCACTGAAAGGAATTCTCACGCAAGTTGAGGACTCTATTAGACCATTTCCCTATCCTTCTCATTTCCATAACTCCACTGCGTTCAATGGCACAGGCAATTCCTCCTCCGGCGGGAGAACAAGATCTCCCAAACAGAGGGTCCTGCCCCTGTGCTTGTTATGGGCAACCACCAAGTGAAATGTAGCCCGACTCATTCTTGGCTCAAATGTCTTTCAAGCATCCTTTGTCCGCAAGATGTTGGCCTCAAAAATGGGCCTTGCACATCAGGATAATGCGGTCCAATTTCTACTCAACTAAGAACAGAAATTTAAAAAAGAACTAGAGAAGCAGCAGCTGGCACTTCCAAGCATCCTATTGAAGAATGATCTTTGTGCAATGCTTTTTATATTGTGGAACCTCTGTGGTCACACAAAAGTTTGACTTGCTTTATATTGGTATTTATGGTCCAGCATAAATAAATGAGCTCTGCAGGAGTTGGTATGTAACTTCCTAACGGAACGGTCACCGAAAACAGCATGAAAATAATGGTGCGATTATGGTGTAAATTAGATTGAGGAAATTCCTGCCCATTCTGTTGATTCTATAAATACATGTTAAACACTATTTTTTTTAATAAATATTTTATTGAAACTTTTTGGTCAACCAACACAGTACATTGTGCATCCTTTACACAATATTATAACAACACAAATAACAATGACCTATTTTATAAACAAAAAATGAATAAATAATAAATAACAAAAATGAAAACTAACCCTAATTGGCAACTGCCTTATCACAAGTAACACTCTCCAAAAATATAATTTAACAGCCCAATATATAATTATCTGTCGCAATGACCTATACATATTATACAGTATATATTAACAACCCTGAGAGTCCTTCTGGTTCCTCCTCCCCCCCTCCCCCTCCCCCCCTCCCCCCCAATCCTGGGCTGCTGCTGCTGCCTTCTTTTTTCCATTCCATCTATCTTTCTGCGAGGTATTCGACGAACGGTTGCCACCGCCTGGTGAACCCTTGAGCCGACCCCCTTAGAACGAACTTAATCCGCTCTAGCTTTATAAACCCTGCCATGTCATTTATCAAGGTCTCCACCCCCGGGGGCTTGGCTTCTTTCCACATTAACAATATCCTGCGCCGGGCTACTAGGGACGCAAAGGCCAAAACATCGGCCCCTCTCGCCTCCTGCACTCCCGGCTCTTGTGCAACCCCAAATATAGCCAACCCCCAGCTTGGTTCGACCCGGACCCCCACTACTTTTGAAAGCACCTTTGTCACCCCCATCCAAAACCCCTGTAGTGCCGGGCATGACCAAAACATATGGGTATGATTCGCTGGGCTTCTCGAGCACCTCGCACACCTATCCTCCACCCCAAAAAATTTACTGAGCCGTGCTCCAGTCATATGCGCCCTGTGTAATACCTTAAACTGAATCAGGCTTAGCCTGGCACACGAGGACGACGAGTTTACCCTGCATAGGGCATCTGCCCATAGCCCCTCCTCGATATCCTCCCCCAGCTCTTCTTCCCATTTCCCTTTTAGTTCATCTACCATAGTCTCCCCTTCGTCCCTCATTTCCCTATATATATCTGACACCTTACAATCCCCCACCCATGTCTTTGAGATCACTCTGTCCTGCACCTCTTGTGTCGGGAGCTGCGGGAATTCCCTCACCTGTTGCCTCGCAAAAGCCCTCAGTTGCATATACCTGAATACATTCCCTTGGGGCAACCCATATTTCTCGGTCAGCGCTCCCAGACTCGCGAACTTCCCATCCACAAACAGATCTTTCAGTTGCGTTATTCCTGCTCTTTGCCACATTCCATATCCCCATCCATTCCCCCCGGGGCAAACCTATGGTTGTTTCTTATCGGGGACCCCCCCAAGGCTCCAGTCTTTCCCCTATGCCGTCTCCACTGTCCCCAAATCTTCAGTGTAGCCACCACCACCGGGCTTGTGGTGTAGTTCCTCGGTGAGAACGGCAATGGGGCTGTCACCATAGCCTGTAGGCTAGTCCCCCTACAGGACGCCCTCTCTAATCTCTTCCACGCCGCTCCCTCCTCCTCTCCCATCCACTTACTCACCATTGAAATATTAGCGGCCCAATAATACTCACTTAGGCTCGGTAGTGCCAGCCCCCCCCTATCCCTGCTATGCTGTAAGAATCCCTTCCTCACTCTCGGGGTCTTCCCGGCCCACACAAAACCCATGATGCTCTTTTCAATCCTTTTAAAAAAAAGCCTTCGTGATCACCAGTGGGAGGCACTGAAACACAAAGAGGAATCTCGGGAGGACCACCATCTTAACCGCCTGCACCCTCCCTGCCAGTGACAGGGATACCATATCCCATCTCTTGAAATCCTCCTCCATTTGTTCCACCAACCGCGTTAAATTTAACCTATGCAATGTGCCCCAATTCTTGGCTATCTGGATCCCCAGGTAACGAAAGTCCCTTGTTACCTTCCTCAACGGTAGGTCCTCTATTTCTCTACTCTGCTCCCCTGGATGCACCACAAACAACTCACTTTTCCCCATGTTCAATTTATACCCTGAAAAATCCCCAAACTCCCCAAGTATCCGCATTATTTCTGGCATCCCCTCCGCCGGGTCTGCCACGTATAGTAGCAAATCGTCCGCATACAAAGATACCCGGTGTTCTTCTCCTCCTCTAAGTACTCCCCTCCACTTCTTGGAACCCCTCAACGCTATCGCCAGGGGCTCAATCGCCAGTGCAAACAATAATGGGGACAGAGGGCATCCCTGCCTTGTCCCTCTATGGAGCTGAAAATATGCAGATCCCCGTCCATTCGTGACCACGCTCGCCATCGGGGCCCTATACAACAGCTGCACCCATCTAACATACCCCTCTCCAAAACCAAATCTCCTCAACACCTCCCACAAATAATCCCACTCCACTCTATCAAATGCTTTCTCGGCATCCATCGCCACTACTATCTCCGTTTCCCCCTCTGGTGGGGCCATCATCATTACCCCTAACAGCCTCTGTATATTCGTGTTCAGCTGTCTCCCCTTCACAAACCCAGTTTGGTCCTCGTGGACCACCCCCGGGACACATTCCTCTATTCTCATTGCCATTACCTTGGCCAGGATCTTGGCATCTACATTTAGGAGGGAAATAGGTCCATAAGACCTGCATTGTAGCGGGTCCTTTTCCTTCTTTAAGAGAAGCGATATTGTTGCTTCAGACATAGTCGGGGGCAGTTGTCCCCTTTCCTTTGCCTCATTAAAGGTCCTCGTCAATACCGGGGCGAGCAAGTCCACATATTTTCTATAGAATTCGACTGGGAATCCATCCGGTCCCGGGGCCTTTCCCGCCTGCATGCTCCTAATTCCTTTCACCACTTCATCTACCTCGATCTGTGCTCCCAGTCCCACCCTTTCCTGCTCTTCCACCTTGGGAAATTCCAGCCGATCCAAGAAGCCCATCATTCTCTCCCTCCCATCCGGGGGTTGAGCTTCATATAATTTTTTATAAAATGTCTTGAACGCTCCATTCACTCTCTCCGCTCCCCGCTCCATCTCTCCTTCCTCATCCCTCACTCCCCCTATTTCCCTCGCTGCTCCCCTTTTCCTCAATTGGTGTGCCAGCAACCTGCTCGCCTTCTCCCCATATTCGTACTGTACACCCTGTGCCTTCCTCCATTGTGCCTCTGCAGTGCCCGTAGTCAGCAAGTCAAATTCTACATGTAGCCTTTGCCTTTCCCTGTACAGTCCCTCCTCCGGTGCTTCCGCATATTGTCTGTCCACCCTCAAAAGTTCTTGCAGCAACCGTTCCCATTCCTTACTCTCCTGCTTCCCTTTATGTGCCCTTTTTGATATCAGCTCCCCTCTAACCACCGCCTTCAACGCCTCCCAGACCACTCCCACCTGGACCTCCCCATTATCATTGAGTTCCAAGTACTTTTCAATGCACCCCCTCACCCTTAGACACACACCCTCATCTGCCATTAGTCCCATGTCCATTCTCCAGGGTGGGCGCCCTCCTGTTTCCTCCCCTATCTCCAAGTCTACCCAGTGTGGAGCGTGATCCGAAATGGCTATAGCCGTATACTCCGTTCCCCTCACCTTCGGGATCAACGCCCTTCCCAGCACAAAAAAGTCTGTTCGCGAGTAGACTTTATGGACATAGGAGAAAAACGAGAACTCCTTACTCCTAGGTCTGCTAAATCTCCACGGGTCTACACCTCCCATCTGCTCCATAAAATCTTTAAGTACCTTGGCTGCTGCCGGCCTCCTTCCAGTCCTGGACTTGACCTATCCAGCCCTGGTTCCAACACCGTATTAAAATCTCCCCCCATTATCAGCTTTCCCATCTCTAGGTCCGGAATGCGTCCTAGCATCCGCCTCATAAAATTGGCATCATCCCAGTTCGGGGCATATACGTTTACCAAAACCACCGTCTCCCCCTGTAGTTTGCCACTCACCATCACGTATCTGCCCCCATTATCCGCCACTATAGTCTTTGCCTCGAACATTACCCGCTTCCCCACTAATATAGCCACCCCCCTGTTTTTCGCATCTAGCCCCGAATGGAACACCTGCCCCACCCATCCTTTGCGTAGCCTAACCTGGTCTATCAGTTTCAGGTGCGTTTCCTGTAACATAGCCACATCTGCCTTAAGTTTCTTAAGGTGTGCGAGTACCCGTGCCCTCTTTATCGGCCCGTTCAGCCCTCTCACGTTCCACGTGATCAGCCGGGTTGGGGGGGCTTCCTACCCCCCCCCCTTGTCGATTAGCCATCCCCTTTTTCCAGCTCCTCACCCGGTTCCCGCGCAGCTGTATCTCCCCCAGGCGGTGCCCCCCCTGCCCATCCCCTCCCATACCAGCTCCCCCCTCTCCCCAGCAGCAGCAACCCAGTAATTCCCCCCTCCCACCCCCCCCCCCCTAGATCCCCCGCTAGCGTAATTACTCCCCCCATGTTGCTCCCAGAAGTCAGCAAACTCTGGCCGACCTCGGCTTCCCCCCGTGAGCTCGGCTCGCACCGTGCGACGCCCCCTCCTTCCTGCTTCTCTATTCCCGCCATGATTATCATAGCGCGGGAACCAAGCCCGCGCTTCTCCCTTGGCCCCGCCCCCAATGGCCAACGCCCCATCTCCTCCACCTCCCCTCCTCCCCCCATCACCACCTGTGGAAGATAGAAAAGTTACCACATCGCAGGATTAGTACATAAAACTCCTCTTTCCCCCCTTTTTAACCCCCCTCTTCGCCCCACCACTTTGTTCAAACGTTCTTTTTAATAACCCGCTCATTCCAGTTTTTCTTCCACAATAAAAGTCCACGCTTCATCCGCCATCTCAAAGTAGTGGTGCCTCCCTCGATATGTGACCCACAGTCTTGCCGGTTGCAGCATTCCAAATTTTATCTTCTTTTTATGAAGCACCGCCTTGGCCCGATTAAAGCTCGCCCTCCTTCTCGCCACCTCCGCACTCCAGTCTTGATAAACGCGGATCACCGCGTTCTCCCATTTACTGCTCCGAGTTTTCTTTGCCCATCTAAGGACCATTTCTCTATCCTTAAAACGGAGGAATCTCACCACTATGGCTCTGGGAATTTCTCCTGCTCTCGGTCCTCGCGCCATCACTCGGTCTGCTCCCTCCACCTCTAACGGACCCGCCGGGGCCCCCGCTCCCATTAACGAGTGCAGCATCGTGCTCACATATGCCCCGACGTCCGCTCCCTCCGCACCTTCAGGAAGACCAAGAATCCTCAGGTTGTTCCTCCTTGCGTTGTTCTCCAGTGCCTCCAACCTTTCCACACATCGTTTCTGATGTGCCTCATGCGTCTCCGTCTTCACCACCAGGCCCTGTATGTCGTCCTCATTCTCGGCTGCCTTTGTCTTCACGACCCGAAGCTCCCGCTCCTGGGTCTTTTGTTCCTCCTTTAGCCCTTCGATCGCCTGTAGTATCGGGGCCAACAGCTCTTTCTTCATTTCCTTTTTGAGCTCTTCCACACAGCATTTCAAGAACTCTTGTTGTTCAGGGCCCCATGTTAAACTGCCACCTTCCGACGCCATCTTGGTTTTTGCTTGCCTTCCTTGCCGCTGTTCTAAAGGATCCACTGCAATCCGGCCACTTTCTCCTCCTTTTTTCATCCGTATCCAGGGGAGATTCCCTTCTGGTTTACCGCACAGTGTTTTTAGCCGTCAAAATTGCCGTTGGGGCTCCTATCAAGAGCCCAAAAGTCCGTTTCACCGGGAGCTGCCGAAACGTGCGACTCAGCTGGTCATCGCCGCACCCGGAAGTCCTCCCATGTTAAACACTATTGAGGATGAGTTATAAATTAATTTGAGGGTGTCAATTCATAATTCACATTTGTGTATTATCTTTTCATTATACTAATATTCTGCACTAAAATAACCATATAAGCCACCACTCAAACAAAGCGTTATGTAATGTGGTGTTGCCAATATTGGGTTTTCTATTGTACCAGATATATTGCACAGCACAGTTCCTGTGCAGTTCAGTTACAAAATGCTACTATTTTCCATGTGCCATGTGAAGCAAAAATATTTTATGCATATAATGTAAAATGACAAGGTAATGGTATAAATTACATAAATGGGAATCTTCATTATTTTTGATTTGTATATGAACCAGCGGCCTGAACCACATCTATCTCTGTTAATCACCTCTGTCTAGTCAATGTTGATTTTCTGTCACTGTTGCAAATGATTTTGCACTGAACTGTGAAATTATTATCCATTTCTTAAAAAATACCATCTGGAACAATAAAATGCCAATTTCTTCCCCCAAATGCCTCCCTCCTTCTCAACTCTTGGCTCATGCTGGTGTGATCGCAGCCATCTGTGACCTTGCCCAAAGGGTTATTATTTGTGTGAGTTTATGAAGTGAGGGCTGCCAGGTTATTCAATTATGGATGACACCTTCTTCAGTTGATGACCACACAAAATTGCTTTCCAGCAATTATTATTGCAGAAGGATCCAAAGGAGAACTACATGTGGATCTTCCTGTGTTTTAGAAAAGGGTTGCCAAGCCATTTTAGTCCCAGGGTTGTTGGAAACCATCTAATTTAGCACAGACCAAGGGCCGGATTTAGGAGCTCCCTGGTGTGTATTGCACAGTGTGACATGGCAGTGTTTAGCTCTGGGGAAGCTTGCAAACCAAATCAAATTATCCCTCACAAAAGGTAATCCATTGGGAGTAAAAGCACATTGGGATGTCCTGAGAATGTGAAAAGTTGTATATAAATGCAAATTCTCTCTATTCCCTTAACAAAATTATTATTTTAATAATATCTCTACAATGTATACGTATGTTGGTATCCATCCATCACATGGCAACACTCCTTCATGGAATACACCCTATTCCCATTACATATCCTCAGAAAATGATTTCAACAAGAGATGTTAAGGAGGTGGAGGACGCATTATGAAAACCATGAGACATTTGCTATCCACTCTTATCACTAGCCTGATAAGTTATGCACAATGATGTCACAGCCAATTTACAATCAGTGTCTCCATTGGGATATATATCATATCCCATAGACTTTCAACATTTAGTCTGTTTGGAATCTATGTTAAAAAATTAATAATGTAAAGAATGAGAAGAAGTTGATCCTGGAGAAAAGTTAAAACAGATCTACTCAATGGCATGTGGTCCCATGTGGCATGGTCTCTTATGCGCCATTTCTCTTGGCATGGTCCCTCCTTGGACAGTCCTTTGCGGCATTGTTCATGACTTGCTTCTTATTGGTGAATTCCCTTGCAGCACATTTTCTTGTGGGGTGGTTAAGTGTGCTTGCTCATGACATGGTTCCTCATGACACCGTTCTTTTTGGCATGCTTCTATTTGGCACAGGTTCTAGTGGTTCTGCTCCTCATGGTACGCTTCCTTGGGGGGCAGTTCCAGTGCAGCTGAAGCTGATCTGAATTCTGATTAGCTGGTTATTATGCGGAATGGATTGAGACTATTTATTATTTGAATTTACTCATTAAATAGATATCGGAATGAAAACTAATTCCATCAATTTGAACGTGATGCAATTCCATTTCATTAATATTTCAAAAATATTTATCGGAAATATCAAGCGTGGTGAAAATTGTTTAAAAAGCTAACACTAATAACAAGCAACATCTGACCAAGGGTGGAAAAGTCATCAACCTGTTCTCTCTCCACAGACATTGCAAAGGACAGGAGTAGACTACACAGCCCCTCAAGCCTGCTTCACTATTCAATATAATCAGAGTTGATCTTCTGCCTCAAGTCCAGTTTCTGGCCTGTTCCACATATTTCTCAATTGCAATAATCAGTCTATATCAGCTTTGAATATATCCAACGATGGAGTATCCACCACACTCTGGCGTAGAGAATGCCAAAGATGTACAACCCATTGCGTGAAGAACTTTCTCCTCACCTTAGCTCTAAAGGATCGAAGACCTAGCCTGAGATTGTGCCCGCGTTCTGGATTTCTTAGACAGGGGAAACAACCTCTCAGAGTCCAATTTATCAATTTCCTTTATAACCTTGCATGTTTCGATGTGGTCAGTTCTCACTTTTCTAAATTCCAAAGAATCTAAGCTCAATTAACTCAACCTCTAATCACAGGATAGCTCCCGTCCACTGGGACTCAATCTAGTGAATGCAAGTACATCCTTCCATAAATATATAGGATGCACTTCATCGGAACATTTCAAAGTGTAATCTCGGGCAGGGTTGGCGGGGTGTTTCATGATGGCTGCAATGCCAAGATGGAGACTTCCATTCAATGGCACTTAGCCATCTTTTGGGCCTCAGAAAGTTTCTCCCCATTGTGGCCACTCTTTCCTGGCACTGGGGAGCTGAACGTGCCAGCAGGACCGGCGCCATATATCGGGGCACTATTTTGAAAGGCTGCCTCAATCTGCACACCCTCCCCACCCCTTTCAGGGTCCCCAGCATTCAGGACCCCCCTTCCATTTACCCCCACAAACTATCTGCGGCCCCTTCATACTCCCCTTTCATGGGCTTGACCCCCAAAGCCCTGACGTTTGGCACTGCCAACCTGGCACCCAGATACCTTTACACTGCCAGCCTGGTACCCTACAGTGACAACCAGGCACACTGGCAGTGCCAAGGTTCCTGGGAGTGCCAGGGTATAAACCTGCCCTGCCCCGACCATCACAGGGGGCTCTAATGGCCTCTGAGACCCCCCAAGGTGCCATTACGCCTGGTCCACGATTGTGGAAACCAGTATTAAACAACGTCCAGTTAGGCGCGGTCGGTGCCCCTTTTAAACAGCCCACCTCCGTACCCAACAGTCCCTGTGGCTGCCTCTAAATCCTTTCCCAAGCTAGCTGCGCCTGTGCCTCATCCCACACCATACAATGAAAATACTGCCTTTGCAGGCACTTTCTACCAAGGAGGGCAGGACAAGATGGGCATTTTCCTGACTCCCATTCCCAACCTCGAGGATTAAAATCAAGCCCACAGCTACATCATACATGATGTTTTTGGACTTGATCAAGAAGGTTTCTGTGTGGACAGGCAGAAACCAGACTAAAAGACTTCAGGCAGGGGGTAACAGGCATGCATTTAGGCTGCGTAGACAGCTCTTTTAATTATTTCATGGAATGTGGGCATCACTGGCAAGGCCAGCATTTGTTGCCCATCCTTAGTTCTCCTTGTGAGGGTGGTGGTGAGCTGTGTTCTTGAACCGGTGGACTCCACAAGGTGTAGGTACACCCGCAGTGCTGTTAGGATGGCAATTCCAAAACTTCAATCCAATGACAAGTGAAGGAACGGCGACATAGCTCCAAGTCAGGACGGTGTGTAACGTGGAGGGAAATGTGCAGGTGGTAGAGATCCTGAGTGTGGAAGGTGCTGTCAACGGAGAGTTGGGGGATTGCTGCTTTGCATCTTGTAGATAGTAGGTATTGCTGCCACACTTGGTCGGTACTGCAGGAAGTGATAAAATTTACATTGGTGGATGGGGTGCTAGTCTAGCTGAGAAAAATAGATTGGAGATCAAGTAGCACATGGAGAAAATCATGATTTTCTGCCATTAATGATGTACATTGAAATCTACATAGTTTAAGGGCAGCACGGTAGCATTGTGGATAGCACAATTGCTTCACAGCTCCAGGATCCCAGGTTCGATTCCGGCTTAGGTCACTGTCTGTGCAGAGTCTGCACATCCTCCCCGTGTGTGCGTGGGTTTCCTCCGGGTGCTCCGGTTTCCTCCCACAGTCCAAAGATGTGCACGTTAGGTGGATTGGCCATGATAAATTGCCCTTAGTGTCCAAAATTGCCCTTAGTGTTGGGTGGGGTTACTGGGTTATGGGGATAGGGTGGAGGTGTTGACCTTGGGTAGGGTGCTCTTTCCAAGAGCCGGTGCAGACTCGATGGGCCGAATGGCCTCCTTCTACACTGTAAATTCTATGATAATCTATGATTATCATGGTGAGGAGTTTGATAGGATGGGTTAAGAGGTGAGAGATGATGTGAGTTTAAAGGAGGCTGGTTAAAAAAAAAAGCCCCCCCCCCCCCCCAACCTTATTAGGAAACTATCATTTCCTGAGGCTCACTTGTTCCATTAGCAGCAGAACAAAGCAACAGAGCACATTTCCTGGGATCTTTCCATGCCTCCTTTTTGCCAACATGGTACTACATCTGCATTCCACTGGCAGGTTGTGGAATGTACCTAAGCAGATGCAAGTGGCTTCCCTCGGTCATGTTCAATGGCTCAGTTCCCAGGAGTTGGGTTTGGGTTTCCAATATAGAATTAGGGCAGATGAGATTGCACTTCACCACATTGAACCAAAGGAGCAGGCCTCCAGCAATTTGTTCTTGTTTGAAAGTGAGTGTGCAAGGAGGAGAAACAGCATGGGGCATATTTTCAGCTTTGGAGGGGTAGAGAACAAAAGAACATTAACCATAGTCATACGAATAAATGAAGACTAAAATGGTTGTGCTAGGGTAAGTGGATGAAGGTTAGTGTTGCTAAAGGATTACCATTTAGATGACACCCTTTGTCTTGTAACCTGCCCATTAACAAAAAAATGACATTCGATAAGCTTTGCCAGATGGTCAAGTCCTGGGAAGAGTTCAGAACCAAAAGGGTGAAACATTTGACATGGAAGGTGCAACCAAACAATATTACCATGGTGGAGACATAATGCAAATACATCATGGAGTGAAATGGAAATAAAACAGAAAGTAATTGTTTGGTAATACAGAACTCGTATTGCTGAAAAAAGATATTTTTTGTCGGCAAAAATGTATCTTTTTTTCAGCAAAAACAGGAAGTGCCGGAAAAACCCAGCAGGTCTGGCAACATCTGTGGAGAGAAACCGAATTAATGCTTCAAGTCCAAAATCGGTTCTGGAGAAGAGTCACATTGGGCTGAATTCTCCGTTTTTGAGGCGAAGTATAAAAAACATGAGGCACCTTTCTGGTTGGTCAGAATGGCGGGATCCCATGCCAGATTCTGCACTTGGAACTTCATTAATTATGCACAGACAAGTTTCCCTTTGAATCACCTAATAATAATAATAATCGCTTATTGTCACAAGTAGGCTTCAATGAAGATAATGTGAAAAGCCCCTAGTCGCCAATTTCCGGCGCCTGTTCGGAAAGGCCGGTACGGGAATTGAACTCGCGCTGCTGGCATTGTTCTGCATTACAAGCCAGGTGTTTAGCCCACTGTGCTAAACCAGCCCTATGGTGGGCCAGCAGCCGATTTGTCCGCTTGCCATCAGCTGGCAGGTTCGAAGGAATCAGCGACGTATTTAAACACCAGTACAGCACATTCATATCACTCTTTCCAGCTCGCCTGTCTTCACCAGACTGTGCAGGATGTCAGCAACCCAGAGGGAAAAGGCTAGCAGCCTCAAGAAAAAAATCTGTTCCTCGATTCAACAACACTCCCACATGAGTCCATTGTCGTGTTGGGTGTTCTGGTCTACAAACAGGTCAACACGGCTGGAGATGGTGTAACTCTATTGTATTAACAACTCAACTGTAATAACATACTGTAACTTTGGGTACGTGCATTACTAGCTTATCTGTGGACCCTGTCCTATCACCATCTAGGTGAGGCACTCAGCACATGGTGAATGTCTGTGTTGCAGGCTGTGAGCTCTGTGCTCTGAGCTGGCTGCTGCTAGAATGCGCGGGAACTCTGGTGTCCCCTGTCTTTATAGTGCCTGTGCTCTCACTGGTGATTGGCTTCGATGTTGTGTATGCTGGTTGGTCCTACTGTATGTCCATCAGTGTGTCAGTGTGTGTGTGTGATTGCACCATGATATGCTGATGTATATCATGACATCCCCCCTTTTCGCAAAGAATATGTGCCTACATGAGAATAAATAAAGTGTAGTGAGTGTGTCTGATCATGTGTGTGCATTATTTACATCAATATGTACATGTGGCTATACTATATACACGGGAAGGTGCCAGGTGCAGAGGACAACTATGTTACACCAAGGACGAAACAAATGCTATTAACAAACAATGAAAAACTCTTAAACAGTACGGCAGAACAAGTCAGTGAGTCCAATAGTGCAAGGTTTATAAATCAAATCTTTGGGGTGGGCGACAAAATTGGGTTGACCGTCAGGGTGGCACACCCACTCGTCGTCCGGATCAAAGCTGTGCACCGACAGCGGCTGGTGTGTTCGACTCGGGGACAGCTTGTTCTTGTTAATGACAACAATGCGGAAAGGCTCTGGTCTGTATGATGTCAGGATCGGACTCGGTGAACGTGGGTAGAATTGCCCGAACATTCCTGCGAGGCTGGTTAAACTGTTGCGAGTTGGCAGGCTGAGGTGCTCGACAGCAGGCAGCATAGTGGCCAAACCTGCCACAGCGTAGGCATTGTCGCGCTTTCCCGGACATTGCCGCTTTAAATGGGCGGAGCCACAGTTGCCGCACATCATGACGTCAGTGCGTTTGTTGCGCCACTGCGCATGCGCGGTGTGGTCTTGCGTAGTGCGCGCCTGCACACGTGTTCCTCCACGTCAACGTCCCCTCTTTTGGCGCGTACAAGTGCGGGAGGCCTCGGAAAGCGCGCAAAATGGCCGCCCTCCTCCGGGCGGGGGACTGGGAGCTACTCGATCGTCTGGACCCGCTCCGCCTCGTGGGGCACCTGCCACGCCATTTCAGCCGCCTGGATGTGTGAGTACCTGCTGGTGGCATTCTCATGCAGGACGCAGGTCTCGATGGCCGTCGCCAGGGTGAGTTGCTTGATTTTAAGGAGCTGCTGGTGCAGGGTGTCCGACATGACCCCGAAAACTATCTGGCCGCGTATCATGGAGTCAGAGATGGGCCCATAGCCGCAGGACTGCGCGAGGATGCGGAGGTGCGTTAAATAAGACTGGAAAGGCTCGTCCTTACTCTGCAGGCGCTGCTGGAACAGGTACCTTTCGAAGCTTTCGTTGACTTCAACGCTTAAGTGTTCATCAAATTTTAGGAGCACCGTCTTGTATTTGGTTTCATCCTCGCCGTCCACGAATGTCAGGGAGTTAAAGATGTGGATGGCGTGTTGCCCTGCCGTGGAGAGAAGAAGGGCAATCTTCCTGGTGTCCGATGCATTCTCCCTGTCTGTGGCCTCTAGGAAGAGCTGGAAGCGCTGTTTAAAAAGCTTCCAATTCACCCCGAGATTGCCAGCGATGCGTAGCGGCGGTGGCGGGTTGCTGTTCACCATGCTGTAGGATGGCGGAATGCTGATAAGTTGCAGGTAGGTCTCACAGGGGCTAGTATGCGTCCACTCCTGGAACCATGTCGTGTTGGGTGTTCTGGTTTACAAACAGGTCAACACGGCTGGAGATGGTGTAACTCTATTTTATTAACAACTCAACTGTAATAACATATTGTAACTTTGGGTACGTGCATTACCAGCTTATCTGTGGACCCTGTCCTATCACCATCTAGGTGAGGCACTCAGCACATGGTGAATGTCTGAGTGGCAGGCTGTGAGCTCTGTGCTCTGAGCTGGCTGCTGCTAGAATGAGCGGGAACTCTGGTGTCCCCTGTCTTTATAGTGCCTGTGCTCTCACTGGTGATTGGCTGTGATGTTGTGTATGCTGGTTGGTCCTACTGTATGTCCATCAGTGTGTCAGTGTGTGTGTGATTGCACCATGATATGCTGATGTATATCATGATATCCATCACTTGCAAGACGCCCATGCCCCACATGGACGTCTACCCACCACATCTGGAGTCTTTGTGTATCCCCTTCAGTAAATGATGTGGTATCCTTTGACCGCTTTGTTTGTGAGTTTATAATGCAGACTTATCGGGTCCAGCTTCCCGCCTCTTGGCCTTCCCTCTGCCTTCCACTGTTGCTTTTCTTCATTCGCCTCCTTGCCCCTCTGCCTGCCATTGTGAATCCTTGCCCTACACCCCCTCCTTGCACAGCCCTCCTTCCACATTGCCCCCTTGACTTAATCAGAGCAGCCCCGCCCTCTCTTCCCCGCCTCACCTCACACTTCACCCACCAGTCGAACTTCAGACCTTTGTTGCTGTGGCTGCATGAATCCCGCAGTCCAGTGCTGTGCAGATAGACACTGGTGTGAGGCACCAGGAGGAAGGAGACGCCTGTCCTCCCCAATCCTAGGCACTATACTGATCCGAGACTGTGACACAGAAGGGTCCACGGGTCCAGCAGCACGGTGCTGTACATGAAGATCAGCTCAGCATGGTAATTGAGGGCAAGAACCGGTCTGACCCAGCAGAGTGGTGAGCAGAGCATCAGGAGCAGTTCAGCACTATGGCAGAAAGGCTTTGGTGCACTCACATCAAAGTCTCTGAACTGAGGACAGTCTTGTGTACGCCACTCTACCAATCGGGTTTTTGACCGATTTAATTTCATGCTGGCGCGATGCAAGATTGGAAGGTCTGACGGGACACCGTGGCTAGCTCGCTAGAAAGTGAATGGGAACGGTCTAACCTGGACTGTCAATTGATGAGCACTCATTTTGGTTTAGAGCCCAAGATCAATGTCACCACTCTTCCATGTTCTGAAATGTTATTAATGATAGTTTGCTATAGCGACTATAGCATTTACTATAGCGACTCAAATTACTTTGTTTTATTCTTAAGAACTGTTGCAAGATCTATGCTGCAAAATGGATATGCATAACAGTTGGATTTAATGTTAATGTGAGTAAATCCAAATCAATAATCTTAGATTTGATAATATAAGTTTGATGCCATCTGTCATCTGTTTTTGCATGTAATTAAAATTCCCAGAAGACTGGGTAGCAGCAGCTTTGAATGTTATTTTCTAAATTCCACACACAGAAAGTGGATGTGCTGTGGTTTGTACTGTGCCACCTCCCATCTTTCACAAACAACCCCAATGGCCATAGTTACAGAAGTCCGATTATCTGGTTCCACTGCAGTGAAACATTAGAGTCACTGCAGAATATTCAATTCAATATCGAAAAGCCAAGCAGACTAGCAGCACTCTCAACTTCTCGAAGGAATGACAAAGGAGATAGGTGCGACTCGAGAAAATCAATAAAGAAAATGGGAAAGAGTGAACCGAATCCAAATGCTCAGGTAGAAGAGAGACATGAACCTGGAAATTGTAGGCCACTTGATGCCATTGTCTGAAAAATACTCAAAAGCAATAAAAAGTCTATTACCAATGCATGCATAAAGAGCTCAGTGCATGTTTAAAGAGTACAAAGGCCTTAAGAAATAGCATGCAAAAGCAATCAACCATGCCTCATAAAATCTATTGAACTCTTGAGATTGGCAACTAAGTTAGGAGACGATCACTTGATTATGATCTAAATGTGAAGCATTTAAATGAGGCTAATACTTATGGAATTAATGAGAAATTCTTATTTGATTGGAGATGAACTTGATAGCAGAAGGTAGCAGAAAATGGTAATAAATTGAAAAAGCTGTGTGCATGTCAGCAATTAAAAGGGTTCTATTGACTTTGTATGCACAGCTCAAATGACTTGAAGAATATTTTGTACCATGATAATATTTGCCGATAATTCTGTGAGTCTAGATGATAAAGTAGCATCAAAAAGGTATGTATATCAATAATAAATAATAATAAACTATGCAATGAGATCAAAGCTGATCTGCGAGGTAATTGGAATTAACATAAATCTATCAATTTCAGACTTCAAAATAACGATCGGCCTAGTATCAATTGTCATTTGCAGCAAAGTGTTCCAAACTTCTACCAGCCTGTGTGTGTAGAAGGGTTTTCTAATTTCACTGCTGAAAAGGTCTGGCTCTGATTTTTAGACTATCCCCTCAGTTCTAGACTCCCGAACCAATAGAAATAGTTTCTATTTGCCTGATGTGTTCCCTTGAAAATCTTAAGGACCTTGATCAAATTACCCCTTAACTCTCTGAAATTCTCAGGAGTACATTCCTAGCTTGTGGATTCCCATTTGATAATTTAACCTTTAAAGTTCAGGTATCATTCTGGTAAATCTATGCTGCACTCTCTCCATTATGTTCTTCCCAACGCATGGTGCCTAGAACTGCTCACAATACTCCAGATGTGGTCTAACCAGGGCTTTGTACAGCTGAAGTATAACTTCTACCACTGTTGTATCCATGGAATGGAAATGAATTTTAATATGGACACATATCACGTGGTGTCTTTTGAAACAGCAAACAGGAATTGTGCGCATGCATCAAAGTCGTGTCAAAGAAAAGGATGAAAAAACAAGAGTACAATTATTGAACATTCCTTGAAGGTTTACACGCAATGTTATCAACAAGACAAATCAATTATTACAATATACTTCCATGTTATGTCATTTCAAGTTAAATATATTTAAACTAGCTTTGTGCAAATCCTATGGTGAGGTCACATGTTTGCAATTTGGAATACCTTTTCACTATATTTTTTAAGTCCTCATTGGTAGGTTGAGCATTCTTATTGGTCTCACTCTTACCCTTAGAAAACTGATGGACAAGGAGTAGTGCTCTGGGATAATCAGAGGGACAATTACTTGAGGGATGTTGAATGGGATTTGCACACTCACCACCATCCAAGTGTGCACATCCTCACCAGAGGCATCGTAACCCTACAATAGAGCAGGAGGCCATTTGACCCCTTGAGTCTGCACCAACCTTTCAAAAGGGTACTCTACCCATGTCCATCCCCATCCACCCCGCCCTATCCCCATAACTTGCATATTTTTGTCACTAAGGGGCAATTTAGCATGGCCAATCCACCTAACCTGCATATTTGGATACGTCAGAGCCTTGCCTTCATCACTGACACTTTAAGAAACCATTTCCAAGTTGTGACTGTGTTCTTTATGTTATTCTCTAATTCTGAATAATGACTGTAGACTAACAGTTAACACAAACACTTTATTCAAATGGTTTGTTCTGCTTCCAGAGCTCAACTAGATGTAAAACAGTCAAGAGGTATCACCAGTGAAACTAAGGTAAACTGCCTATGCTGAGCTATCCCTGTGTGCTGCTGCTCACTAGCTCTGTGCTTCAAAAAGAGGCGGATCCTGCCTTGGGCTCGACCCTTTATACCCGTCTCTGATGCTCCCTCTCGTGATGCTGTGGCTGTCACATCTGTGCTGCAGTCCCTGGTGTATGTGCAGATGTATGTACAGATGTACAGATCACTACATTCTTGAGATGACAACTTGTACAGCACAATAATCTTGAGATATTGGAAGTTGGTGGAATATGTGCAAAGTGTCAGGCTTGAACAGGATTAACAGCCCACACACCACCCTGAGAGTCAGGAACTAACAATGCATCTTGTAGATCGGTTGATTTATAGCGATTTAAGGTTTTGGCTTTGGAAAATGTAGTGTAGCAAGGGCTTGTTACAAGCTGCCACAAAATCTTTCCCATCTCAAATTAGTACACCAGCTCATTGACAGGTGTACATTTCCACTGTCTGCAAAAATAATGGGGTGGGAATCAGGCACACTGGATTGCCCCCCCCCCACCCCCCGCCTCCCCCAACCCCCCCCCCCCCACCCCTATCCTGGAGTTACAACAATATAATGTAGAACATCCCAGCCCCTTTTAAAGTTCTGTTTCATTTCAAATTCAGAGTATTTGAAATGAACAATAATAGGTACATTGTTCTAAGATTTGTTTGCGATGAAGCTCCGCAGCTATTTCCACTTCTGAGCTGAATACTTGAATTTTCTGTACTGTTTTTATCATCAGCCTGCGGGAAGTGATTCTTTTCTTACTAGTTAGAGTAACAGATTTAATTTTGCCATATTAATTCAGGTCATTATCAGAAATCCTACTATCAGTTGTATTTAAAATTTTAATGATCCTGGGCGGGATTCTTCGAAAACCGGCGGGGCGGGCAACTCCAGTGCGAAGGAGGGCGTGAACCACTCCGGCGTCGGGCCGCCCCGAAGGTGCAGAATCCTCCGCACCTCAGGGGCTAGGCCGGCGGCGGAGTGGTTTGCGCCAGGCCGTCCGGCGCGGAAGGGGCTTCGCGCCACGCCAACCGGCGCCGAAGGGCCTCCGCCGGCCGGCGTGAGTTGTCGCGTGTGCGGGAGTGCAAGTGTGCACTGGCGTCATCCCAGCGCAAGCGCAGGGTGGGTTCATCTCCGCCCGGCCATGGCGGACCGTTACAGCGGCCGGCACGGAGGAATAGAGTGCCCCCATGGCACAGGCCCGCCCACAGATCGGTGGGCTCTGGTCGCGGGCCAGGCCACCATTGGGACACTCCCCGGGGCCAGATCCCCCTGCGCTCCCCTGAGAATCCCACCCCCTATGTCCCCAAGTGAGCTTAGTTGTCTGATGCACAAACTTTATAGGTTTGCTCATGTATCCCTCTTTGAACTGCATGAAGTAGTAATGTGATTCTCCTCTTTCCACCAGCAAAAATAAATATTTAAACCCTTGGGTTTTGTTTGAGTTTGGCCCTTTTTAGTTTGCTGTAATTTCCCGATATGTCACTGCTCACAAGATGTGTGGACACAAACAGCTTAACGGTGAGGCAAGATTAATGATTTTTTTCAGCTCTGACAAGTACAGGAGCGAATAATTAATAATGACAATAAATCAGTCAAAACAAAAGGTCCATATGAGGGCAATCAATTCCAGGTCTGCTCTTAAATGGTGCATTACAATAATATGCAACTCTCCCTTATGTATGTGTATAACAGCATTCTTTATAGAAATACTCTTTGTACAAAGGGAAACATCAGAAGGCTTTAAGGAGGAAGAGGCAGAAGGAAGGAAGGAAAAGTTGATGAGGGGGACTTGAAGAATTTGGGACTGAGTTGGTTTCTTTCAAGGCAAGGGGGAAAGAAAGTTTTGTAAGGGCCACGAAGAATCCAGCACAAGTTTTAAGGATACAAAGTAATAACATTTATTCACTATAACATAATATACATAACAGTAGCAGTAACTTCCCTTGCTACATACTCCTTCCTGCTGGTTCCTGAACTGGCCAGCTTATTTATACTAGGAGTTTACGAGTGGTTTCTCCGCCTCCCTCATTGGGGAAGCTCATACTCCCACAGGATTGTGGGATAGTCATTAGTCCCCAGCCAATGGTTAGTAGGCAGGTTATAACATCCCTCCCCCCCAAAGTCCAAGGAATTCACCGAAGACCCTGGCGAAGAAGGGCGTCGGACTCGTTTGGCCGCAAGCCGAACACCATTTGCACGCGGCGCTGAATCAGGCGGCGTGTAACGAGACGGAGACCGGCGCTTCCGTGATGAACGGCGCGGTTGTACATCCACGGCCCGTGGACCCGAGGATTCCCCCTCTGATGCATCCTGTGTCCCCCATCTCGGAGTCAGAGTCTGCTGCCTCCGTCATGTCAGCGTCTTTATCTCTATTCGGTCCCGTAACGTCCTGCGCAGGCTTCGAGTGAGGCACCAGTGGAAGATTGTGAGGACTACCTTCCCTTGTCTCTGGTCTCTGCGGCAATTGAAATGAGCTCCGGGGGCGGGGAATCTTTTGAGGGGATGGTCTTCTGGACCGAATGTGGTCTACATGTTTTCGCTGGAGTCGACCCTGGGCTTGCACTTGGTAAGATATAGGGCCCGTTTGGCGAAAGTTTACACCAGGAACCCATTGGGCACCACCAGCAAAATTCCGAACGAACACTGGGTCACCGGGCGCAAACTGCCGAATCGGCCGATGCCGAGAAAATCCCTGTCCCTGCCGTTCTTGTGTGCGGCGTACTTTTGCGCCAATGTCCGGGAAAACCATACTAAGGTGGGTGCGAAGTCTCCGGCCCATTAGGAGTTCTGCGGGAGCTACCCCAGTCACTGCATGAGGGGTGGTCCTGTACGTAAACAAAAAGCGAGCCAGTCTCGTGTCCATTGATCCGGAAGACTGCTTCTTTAGGCCTCTTTTGAATGTCTGCACTGCGCGCTCTGCCAACCCATTTGAAGCCGGGTGGTAAGGGGCAGTGCGGATATGGCAGATGCCGTTCATCTTCGTGAACCTCGCAAACTCCTCACTCGTGAATGGAGTGCCGTTATCCGTGACCAGCACCTCAGGGAGGCCATGCGTACTAAACGATAAACGCATCTTTTCAATTGTTGCGCAGGACGTTGTCCCCTGCATCTTATGCACCTCTAGCCATTTGGACTGGGCGTCAATTAGTAGAAGGAACATGGATTCTTGAAAAGGGCCTGCGAAATCTGCATGCAAGCGTGCCTAAGGCCGCCCTGGCCATTCCCAGTGATGTAGGGGCGCGGCCGGCGGAAGCTTCTGATGCTCCTGGCAAATGGAGCAGTTTTGGGCCACCTTCTCAATGTCGGTGTCGAGGCCTGGCCACCAGACATAACTCCGGGCCAACATTTTCATTTTGGGCACGCCTGGATGCCCATTGTGCAAGTCTGATAGTATCAGCTCCTGGCCTTTTTCCGGGACAACCACACGCGTCCCCCACAAGAGGATGCCGTCTTCCACGCTGAACTCTGACAGCTTGGAGGAAAATGCCCGCAACTCGCCTGGGAGCTGTCTATGCTGCCCACCATACAGGACTATGTGCCGAACCTTTGACAGGACTGGCTCCGCCTGGGTCCATTCACGGATCTGTGATGCCGTGACAGGCAAGGTGTCCATAAAATTTAGGGTTGCAACCACCTCACCGGTCGTGGGGGTCGACATGGGGCCGGTCGATAAAGGCAAGCGGCTCAGTGCGTCGGCATTTGCTATCTGCGTACCTGGTTTGTGCTCCAGAGAATACTCGTATGCAGCAAGCAACAAAGCCCAGCGCTGGATCCGTGCAGAAGCAATGGGCGGTATTGGCTTATCCTCTCTGAAAAGTCCCAGCAGGGGCTTATGATCAGTCACGATAGTGAAATGGCGGCCGTACACGTACTGGTGGAAGCGTTTCACCGCAAAAACCACTGCAAGGCCCTCCTTCTCGATCTGCGCGTACTTTTTCTCCGCTGCAGTCAATGTGCGGGAGGCGAAAGCTATCGGTCGTTCGGCCCCGTTCTCCATCTTGTGGGACAGGACGGCCCCAATACCATACGGGGATGCATCACATGTGACGAGCAAAGGCTTTCCAGGATCATAGTGGGTTAGTAACCCAGACGACGACAATTGTTGCTTTACCCGCCGGAAAGCGGTTTCTTGCGGCTGACCCCAAACCCAGGTGTGATTTTTCTTTAGCAGAAGGTGAAACGGGGCCAGCGTAGTTGCCAGATTGGGGAGGAACTTCCCGTAATAGTTTACGAGACCGAGAAAAGAACGAAGATGCAAAGTGTCAGTCGGGACGGGGGCATGTTGAATTGCACGCACCTTCTCTGCAACGGGGTGCAGACCTTCGCGGTCCACCCGATAACCTAGGTAGACTACTTCCTTTGCCTGAAATACGCACTTTGTGCGACGTAAACGGACTCCAGCCTCCGAAAGGCGTCTAAGGACAGCCTTAGATTTTCCAAATGTTCCTGCTCCGACGTCCCTGTAATCAAAACGTCATCTAGGTAGACAGCCACACGTGGTAAACCTCTCAAAATGCCCTCCATAACACGTTGAAAAATTGCGCAGGCAGAGGATACTCCAAAGGGCAACCGTGTATATTCATACAGGCCCCGGTGTGTATTAATCGTTACATATGGTCGGGAGGCAGGGTCCAGCTCCAACTGCAGGTAGGCGTGACTCATATCTAATTTTGTGAACGAGAGTCCACCTGCAAGTTTCGCGTAGAGATCCTCTATGCGAGGCATTGGATATCGGTCGAGTCGGGTAACCGTATTCACTGTAAGTTTATAGTCGCCACACAAGCGAACTGTGGCATCTGGCTTCATTACAGGTACAATTGGTGCTGCCCAGTCAGCAAAACGGACGGGCCTGATAATAGCCAAACTCTCCAAACGAGTGAGCTCCCCTTCTACCTTCTCGAGCAAGGCGTAAGGCACTGGGCGCGCCCGGAAGTAGCGCGGCGTGGCTCCTGGTTCAACTTGGATACGGGCTACGGCCCCTTTTATTTTCCCCAAACCAGGCTGGAATACATCTGGGTATCGTCCTAGCACCTCAGTCAACCCTTCAGAAACTGTTTGGAGGATGTGCTGCCATTGCAACCGCAAATGGCGCAACCAGTCCCGACCCAACAGGCTGGGCGCATGGCCGCGCACCACGATAAGTGGGAAACGCCCCTCCTGGCGTCCATAGACAACAGGGGTCATTGTAGTTCCTGCAATGTCCAGTGGTTCCCCCGTGTAGGTGGCCAACCTGGCCTGTGAGTCGGTTAATGTAAGGGTCTGTATACCCTGCTTGATGCGGTCGAATGTCCTCTGGGCGATCACGGAGACCGCTGCGCCAGTATTCAACTCCATCTCAAGCGGGTGGCCATTGACCCGTACTGTCACCTTAATGGGGGCCACACGGGGAGCTGCCACACAATGCAGCTGCAGGCAGTCATCCTCCGTCTCCACGTCTTCAGGAGTAGTCGCCGCAGGTTCATCCACATGGAAGGTACGGCCTCTGGGCTGGTCCCAGTTACGGCCCCTGGGCTGGTCCCAGTTTCGGTTGGAACGACGGCGCCTCTGGCGCCCCCAGGACCGGCGTCTGCGACGGGGTCGGCGCCTACAAGTCTGACACGGACATGGCTCCTCATCCATTGGTTCTGGCAAAGGCTCCCTTCGGGGAGGAATGTCCGACGGCCACTGGCGTCGGTCCGGACGTTGCCTCGCCCAAGGTACCGCAGGAGTGCGGGGGGACGTTTTCGGACGGAAGGGGTTGCGCCTCAAGGCATGCACTTCCATTCCCTGTAGCACCTGTACTCCTCGCTCTGCGCTCTCTCGGGACAATACTATTTGAATAGCCTGTTGAAAAGTCAATGTTGGCTCCGCTAACAACTTTCTCTGGGTGGCCGCATTGTTAATACCGCAAACCAAACGGTCACGTAACATTTCTGACAAGGTCTCACCATAGTCACAGTACTCCGCAATCCTGTGTAGCCTGGATAGAAAATCGGCAAGGGATTCTCCAGGGGTCCTCTCAGCGGTATTAAACCGGTAACGCTGGACTATCGTGGACGGGGTTGGGTTAAAATGTTGCCCCACTATATTCACAAGTTCAGCAAACGTTTTGGTGTCCGGCGCAGCTGGGTACGTAAGGCTCCTAATCACCCCAAACGTATGCGGGCCGCAGGCAGTGAGCAATATGACCACCTGGCGCTCGTTTTCGGTGATATTGTTTGCCCGGAAATAGTAACGCATCCGTTGTGTGTACTGGTTCCAGCTTTCCAGCGCAGCATCAAAAACATCCAAACATCCGTACAGAGGCATGGTATAATAGAAAACAACTTCCAACCTGTATCCAACAAAAATCCAGGGAGGTGGCTTCAGCAGTGTAGACAGCTATTCACTTTAACCTTTGTCGTCAGTTTTGTACGGGCAACGAAGAATCCAGCACGAGTTTTAAGGATACAAAGTAATAAAATTTATTCACTATAACATAATATACATAACAGTAGCAGTAACTTCCCTTGCTACATACTCCTTCCTGCTGGTTCCTGAACTGGCCAACTTATTTATACTAGGAGTTTACTAGTGGTTTCTCCGCTTCCCTCATTGGGGAAGCTCATACTCCCACAGGATTGTGGGATAGTCATTAGTCCCCAGCCAATGGTAAGTAGGCAGGTTATAACAGAAAGCAAGGCCGAGAGGAGTCTCGGGAGAGAATTTCATAAGGCTGGGGCAAAATAGCTGGGATCACATAAAAAATGGGCACCGATTATTTTAACTATTTTTGATTCTTTCTAAGCTCAGAGAAACAATGACATGGTTGAGATATGTTATCATAGTTCAAAAAGCATTGCTGCCATCCAACCTCTTATTGGACTCAGATTCTTTTCCTCTGAGACTTTACCAGAGACAATAACCCATTTAAAATAAGCCGATTAACCCTCCCGTTGAAATAACAGAAAGAATAATTTGACCTGGATGGAATTTACACAATACTATTCATAACCAGTACCCTGCAGAGAAAAAGGGCTGAGATATTTCTGATTTAGGAAAGCAAGCAGTTGCGGGTCGTTTCTTAATTATTATATCTTTGCTCATTAGATTCATGCACACGTTTCACACTTACTTCCTGCTACCGTGTGCCACGATGCTCCATTTATAGTTCCATCTTCTTTCGCAAAATCATCCGTGTGGCACACTCTTCTGTTTGCATCTGTCATGACACGGTGAGTGGAAGCGTAAGAGAACGCCAGCCACCTGAAAACGTGATCATCTGGCGTGGCAGAGTACTCGTGGACCTTTGTGCCAAACCGCGTCATGTCAAATGGATATGTCACAACCAGTTCTCCTCCTTGTATATTTCCACCCAAAACAAATGGAAATTTTTCCATCCAGGCAATCACTGCGCGTGTCTCAACAGCTACCTGTAAAATCAATGGTTTTCAATCAGAATTAGGTTCAATATTTGGTGCAGAATGAGGAGGAGATGTCCTGATGTCAAGATTACATATTCTCACTAATACTCCACACATACTCCAAGGACGTAGAGAAGTTCAGGCATCATCAAAACTCCCCCCTGAACCCCGCAACCCACACCAAAATTAAACCCTCACAGGAACAGCGAAGCAGCTCCGGGGTTCTAGTCGGGCCGAGGGTGGGGTGTCGAGTTGTGGGTATTGGGCCGTGGAGGAAGGTTGGGCTGTGCGTGTCAGGCCAGAGGGGAGGGTGCTTGAGTGTGGGGTGGGGGAGGGGGGATTGGGGGGGGTCAGGGTTGATGTGGGGGAGAGAGGTCCCCTGGGGATCAGGGTGTTCGGAGTGAGTGGTACAGGGCTCAGTCTTTAGCACAGTTACTCTTAAGTTAGAAGTGCCTTTTTACCTTTTAACTCTTTCAAAGTAACTATGAGTGTAAAATTGGCTGAACCATCTGAAGTTAGTGATTTAAATCGCTTTGTTGGATGGTTCTCAGGCCAGCGTAATTGTCCAGGGAATGCTAGGACTGGTAAGCCCTTATGTGAGAACTTCCAAGAGGGATTCCCCAGCACATCATTGGTGTACCTCCCGAATCCAACACTGGAGAGCCAGGAATTTATGGCCCAATATTTCTTTAATGACTTTCCAATTCTGATACAAGCACAATTCAAGCAAAACTTTATTACAGACAATGGTTAAAACCAAGAGTTCTTTACTAAGTGGAACAGGTAGGTTAAGCAAGGAGTGAAATGTTTTCTGCACCACTGACCTCAATGTTAGGTTTATTTGTAATGGTTTTGGCTTGATCAAAGTTAAAATTGTTTGAAATATAAAACATGTATTAGGCCAATATGTTATAGATTTTCTGATTTACACTTCAACTCCAAAGATCCAAGTTGCAGTTTGCAATCGTGTTATAATCAGCAAGGTGATAGTTGCACCCATCAGTGAGTTGATCAATGATCCTGATCGAATTGGAAAGTGGCTGCAAGTAATTAGGGGAGGTGGGGGGGCATGGCTGGTGGGGAAGGAGATGAGTTCACTCTGTTGAAACTCAATTATGGGTCAGAAATGTAGCTCCTGTGGGAATAAGTTATTGTGATGGGGAGGCAGAGAGGTAGCTTGTTGCTGTCGTTTCTAAAATACGACATCCAAATCCTAGAGGCACAGCAGGTAAGCTATTTAAAAATGTTTTCTTTCATGCGATGGGGGTGTCGCGGGTAAGGCCAACATTTGTTACCCATAACCAATTGCCCTTGAATTGATTGGCTTGCTTGGTCATTTCACCAGACGGTTAAGAGTCAACCGCAGTGCTACATGTCTGAAATCACGGGCGTCATTCTCCGACCCCCCGCCGGGTCGGAGAATGGCCGTTGGCCGCCGTGAATCCCGCCCCCGCCGAAGTCTCCGAAGGGAGAAAAGTCGGCGGGGCGTTAATGGCGCCGCTGCCGCGGAGAATGTCACGGGTCTGCGCAAGGCAGCCGATTTTCGGCCTGCCGATATTCTCCCTTCCGGATGGGCCGAAGTCCCGTCGACATGATGACCGTTCACGTCGACGTGAATCAAACCTCCTTTTCATCGGCGTGACCCGGTGCTCCAGGCTCACGCCGACCAGCGAGGAGGTGAGTGACGGCCTGGGGGGTTGGCTCTGGGCAGGAAATGGCGTGGCCGCAGACTGATTGCGTGAGGAGAGGTGTGTCTCGGCTTGTGTGTGTGCGCGGCCGTGGGGGGGGGGGGGTGGTTAGAGTAGGCTGGGCTCCGGGGGAGTGCCGGGAGGGGGTCCGTGCCGGGGTGGAGGTTGGGGGGGTGGGGGGTCCGTGCCGGGGTGGAGGTTGGGGGGGGGGGTCCGTGCCGGGGTGGAGGTTGGGGGTTGCGGAGGGGTTCCGTGCCAGGGTGGAGGTTGGGGAGGGGGTCCGTGCCGGGGTGGAGGTTGGGGGTTGGGGGGGGGTCCGTGCTGGGGTGGAGGTTGGGGAGGGGGTCCGTGCCGGGGTGGAGGTTGGGGAGGGGGTCCGTGCCGGGGTGGAGGTTGGGGGTTGGGGGGGGTCCGTGCTGGGGTGGAGGTTGGGGAGGAGGTCCGTGCCGGGGTGGAGGTTGGGGAGGGGGTCCGTGCCGGGGTGGAGGTTGGGGGGGGGGGTCCGTGCCGGGGTGGAGGTTGGGGGGGGGGTCCGTGCCGGGGTGGAGGTTGGGGGTTGGGGAGGGGGTCCGTGCCGGGGTGGAGGTTGGGGAGGGTGTCCGTGCCGGGGTGGAGGTTGGGGGGGGGGGTCCGTGCCGGGGTGGAGGTTGGGGGGGGGGTCCGTGCCGGGGGGGAGGTTGGGGGTTGGGGAGGGGGTCCGTGCCGGGGTGGAGGTTGGGGAGGGGGTCCGTGCCGGGGTGGAGGTTGGGGGTTGGGGAGGAGGTCCGTGCCGGGGTGGAGGTTGGGGGGGTGGGGGGTCCGTGCCGGGGTGGAGGTTGGGGGGGGGGTCCGTGCCGGGGTGGAGGTTGGGGGTTGCGGAGGGGTTCCGTGCCAGGGTGGAGGTTGGGGAGGGGGTCCGTGCCGGGGTGGAGGTTGGGGGTTGGGGAGGGGGTCCGTGCCGGGGTGGAGGTTGGGGAGGGGGTCCGTGCCGGGGTGGAGGTTGGGGGTTGGGGAGGGGGTCCGTGCCGGGATGGAGGTTGGGGAGGGGGTCCGTGCCGGGGTGGAGGTTGGGGGGGGGGGGTCCATGCCGGGGTGGAGGTTGGGGGGGGGGGTCCGTGCCGGGGTGGAGGTTGGGGGTTGGGGAGGGGGTCCGTGCCGGGGTGGAGGTTGGGGAGGGGGTCCGTGCCGGGGTGGAGGTTGGGGGTTGAGGAGGGGGTCCGTGCCGGGGTGGAGGTTGGGGGGGGGGGGGTCCGTGCCGGGGTGGGTGATGGGAGGGCAAATGAGTTGGTCCACCTGGCCAGGTGCCAGCCTCCAACAGTTGGACCCATGCGGTCCATGCCACCTGGCTGGGGGGAGGAGGGGATATGGGCAATGATGACATGTCGTCGTTCCCCTCCCCCCAACAGGCCGTCATGTTTTCAGACCATCCAGCGATGTTGGCCGCCGTGGTGGCAGCCGCTCATGTCTATGTTGCCCTGGATGAGGAGGAGGAGGAGCGTGCCAGAGAGGCGGCGCAGGCTGCCGCAGAGGGGCAGGCGGCAGCCGCCCAGGCTGGAGGGACACCTGACCGACAGGACGAGGAGGGGGAGGAGGACGTCGCGGCCCCACGGCAACGGAGGCACCCGAGGGCGCCCCGTGTGTACCGGCCCCGGCAGTCATACCAGGACCTCACGGACCGGGAATGCAGGAGGAGACTCCGGATGAGCCGGGAAACCGTGGCACACATCTGCCACCTGCTGGCACACCTGTCACCGCGTGGCACTGGCGGGGGACACCCTCACCCCGTGTCCGTCAAGGTTACGGTGGCCCTGAACTTTTATGCAACGGGGTCATTCCAGGCACCGAGTGGGGACCTGTCCGGCATATCGCAGCCATCGGTGTATCGGTGCATCCGGGCAGTGACAGATGCCCTTTATGCCATGGCGCACCGCTACATCCGCTTCCCCGTGGACCGGGCCAGCCAAGATGCCCGGGCCGTGGGCTTCTCTGCCGTTGCCGGGTTCCCCATGGTCCAGGGCGCGATCGATGGGATGCACGTCGCCGTGCGGCCACCTGCAGAGAACAGGGCCGTGTTCACTAATAGGAAGGGGACCTATTCAATGAACGTACAGGTGGTCTGCGACCACCGCATGATGATCCTGCACGTCTGCGCCCGTCACCCAGGCAGTGTACACGACTCATTCGTGTTGTCGCGGTCATCCATCCCCGGCATGTACGAGGGACGCCATCCCCGGCTGAGGGGCTGGTTGCTGGGCGACAGGGGCTACCCATTGCGATCATGGCTGATGACGCCTATATGGAGGCCACGCAATGAGGCGGAGAACCGCTACAATGATGCCCATGTAGCGACAAGGGGAGTGATAGAGAGGTGCTTTGGCGTGCTGAAGATGCGTTTCAGGTGCCTGGACCTCTCTGGGGGCGCCCTCCAGTATCGGTCAGATAGGGTCGGCCGCATCATTGTGGTGTGCTGCGTCCTGCACAACATAGCCCAGCAGAGGGGCGATGTGCCGCAGGCAGAGGAGGGCGGAGTGGAGGAGCAGCAGGAAGAGGCCCAGTCCTCCCCAGATGAGGGGGATGGGGGCAATGGTCAGGGCAGACGGGGTAGACACAGACGGGTGGCTGTCCACCGTTACCGGCTGGCCCAGCGGGCACGGGACAGACTGATAGACGCCCGCTTCACTGACTAGATGGGCGTGGGAATCGGGTAGTATGGCCACAGACCGCACACCATGACAACAGCCGACCACCCACACCCCCCACCCATCCACCCACCCAGCACCCTCACCCCCCTCCCCAACCCCACACCCCCCACCCGCATGCACACCACCCCCCCACCCCCAATTGCCGATCCACCGGCGGCACAACGGGCCGGGCTCACACAGTTGCGGGTGGACGCGTGTCGATCGCAGGCCATGGAGGATGATGACAACCCGCCCTGCGATGAGCTCCTGGCTCCACATCGTTGGACTATGTCTGACCCATGGCCACAGTACGACCATCCACCCGGACCATCCCTGCATGCGGCTGTGACACTGCAGCGCACGGTCCCGTCCTCTGCCCGGGGGATGTTGATGGCGGCCCAGGGGGAAGGGGGCAGACTCACCTGGGGCTGAGGTAAGACCACCCCTCACTCACACACTTGCGCTCAACGTACATGACACCCCCGCACACTTTGGACAGAGCACAAAGGCAGCTTCGGTAGGTGTAACATTGACTTTAATAACCAAAGGAGTTCATGCACGTGCCCTAGCGCCTAAAACTCATCTGTGCCCTGCACCCGTGCCAACTTACTCAGTGTCTAATTGTTTGGCCTTACGGGCCCTTTGACTACGTCTACGTGGTTCCCCAGACGGTACAGCAGAACTGGAGGTGGACTCCTGTGATTCCTGCCCTCTGACACTGGATCCCTTTGGCGGCCGTTTCCTGGGGCGTCCTGGCCTAGATGGGCCAGGCTGCGGCCCGGGCGACTGGGATGGCGAGCTGCCAGCCTGTCCTGCCCGTTGCCCACCCGATGCACCTGGGACGGAAGGGGGGGAGTCCGAGGTGTCACGGTGTACCGGGACCTCCCCTACAGAGGGAGCCGGGACGGACCACACCACCTCCTCCTCCCTCGGGGTGCCCGATGGCCCCCAGGCCTCTACATGGGTGGGGGATGCGAACGGACTGGCCATCCGACGCGCCCCCGACATCTGGCGCTGCCAGTCCTGGAGGCCCGTGCTGGTATCGACAGGGGTCTGCAGGTTTGCAGCCATGGAGCCCAGGGGGTTGTCGAACCCTGTCTGCGACAGTGCGACGCCAGCTCGCACATGGCCACTGGCGCCGATGCCCTCAGCGATGGCCTGCTGAGACTGGGCCATGGCCTGCAGAGACTGGGCCATGGCCTGCAGAGAGTGGGCTATGGCCTGCTGAGACTGGGCCATGGCCTGCTGAGACTGGGCCATGGCCTGCTGAGACTGGGCTATGGCGTTCTGAGACTGGGCTATGGCGTTGAGCGCCTCTGCCATCTGGCGCTGGCACTGGCTCATGGCCTCCTGTGAGAGGGCAGCCATTTCCTGGGCCACAGACGCCGCCTGCACGGAAGGCCCCAGGCCTCGCAAACCGTTCCCCATGTCTGACACCGTCGCACCCATTGCCTCCACCGCGGACGCCACCCGTGCGGTGTCAGCCTGGGTGGCACGCATGACCGGGACCACTCCCAGCTCCTGGACGCGGGTGGATTCCTCCACCTGCGACCGCAGCCGCCGCAAGCCACCCGTCACCCTATTCGCTCGTCTCCGTGTCAGTGGTTGCATCGGATCTATGTGTGGGTGTGGTAACTGCAGGGACCCGGGATCCATCTGGGCGGCAGATGTTCGCTTGGCCTGGGCTGCCCTCCGACCGCCCGGTCCCTCTGCTGCTCCTACCTCCACCTGCTGTACCGGGACGGCTGTGTTGTGCGCACCAGTGAGTGTACCAGACGCCTCATCACTAAAGTGCCCAACCGTGGTGAGTGTTTCTGCGATGGTGGAGGGTGTTGGTGACAGCAGTGGCGTTGTGTCGTGCTCTTCGTCCCACTATGAGTCCATGGCACTTTGATGTGGGGGTTCGTCTCCACCCATCCATTCTGAGTCACTGTCCGGTATTTCGTCTTCCCGGGTAGGGGTGTCCTGGGTAGTGCTGTCCCGGGTAGTGCTGTCCCGGGTAGTGCTGTCCCGGGTAGGGGTGTCCTGGGTAGTGGTGTCCCGGGTAGGGGTGTCCTGGATAGTGGTGTCCTGGGTAGTGGTGTCCTGGCTCGGATGTGACGGGGGCCTGTGGCTGCCCCCCTCATCGCTGGGTGGTCGCTCCCGCACGTGACGGGGGTGTCGTCTCCCTGTTGCTCCAGGTCTCTCCGTCTCCCGTGGTGTGCGAGGGGCATCCTGCGGGCGTCGCATGCTGGAGGGTGCGGGTCTCTCCGTCTCCCGTGGTCTCCGAGGGGCATCCTGCGGGCGTCGCATGCTGGAGGGTCCGGGTCTCTCCGTCTCCCGTGGTGTGCGAGGGGCATCCTGCGGGCGTCGCATGCTGGAGGGTGCGGGTCTCTCCGTCTCCCGTGGTCTCCGAGGGGCATCCTGCGGGCGTCGCATGCTGGAGGGTACGGGTCTCTCCGTCTCCCGTGGTCTCCGAGGGGCATCCTGCGGGCGTCGCATGCTGGAGGGTGCGGGTCTCTCCGTCTCCTGTGGTCTCCGAGGGGCATCCTTGGGCGGTCTGCATCTGCGGGGATGGGTGCCTGGACGTTTGGTCCTGCGATACACAATGAAGCATGCATGGTTAGACATCAGGCAGTGATCAGGTGATACGGGAGAGGGGGATATAGGGGAGGGGGGATATGGGGACGGGCTGTTGGTGGCTCACTTGCTCGTGGGGCCCCGACCTCTGCATCAGCAACCTCCCGGTCCTCAGGTCCGCCAGCCAGTTCCAGGGCCCTTTCCTCGTGTCCGGTCAGTGGCCTCTCATCAGCGGGCCCTCCTCCAGTCCTCACATGCTCCCTATTGTTGTGTGCGCGCTTCTCCTGGGGGGGGGGGGGTGGTGGCAGGGGTAAAAGGCAACAGTATTAGGCAGGTATATGAATGCACGCCATCGGTTGCGCGTGCATTGCAGAGGTTAAGGTTAGGGCTGGATTCACTTGGGGATATGGGGGAGGGGGGGATATGGGGGAGGGGGGGATATGGGGGATATGGGGGAGGGGGGATATGGGGGATATGGGGGAGGGGGGAATATGGGGGATATGGTGGAGGGGGGATATGGGGGATATGGGGGAGGGGGGATATGGGGGAGGGGGGATATGGGGGAGGGGGGATATGGGGGATATGGGGGAGGGGGGATATGTCGGAGGGGGGATATGGGGGAGGGGGGGACATGGGGAATATGGGGGAGGGGGGATATGTGGGAGGGGGGATATGGGGAATATGGGGGAGGGGGATATGGGGGAGGGGGGATATGGGGGAGGGGGGATATGGGGGAGGGGGGAATATGGGGGATATGGGGGAGGGGGAATATGGGGGATATGGGGGAGGGGGGATATGGGGGATATGGGGGAGGGGGGATATGGGGAGGGGGGAATATGGGGGATATGGGGGAGGGGGGATATGGGGGAGGGGGGATATGGGGAGGGGGGATATGGGGGAGGGGGGAATATGGGGGAGGGGGGATATGGGGGAGGGGGGATATGGGGGAGGGGGGATATGGGGGAGGGGGTATATGGGGGATATGGGGGAGGGGGGATATGGGGGAGGGGGAATATGGGGGATATGGTGGAGGGGGATATGGGGGATATGGGGGAGGGGGGATATGGGGGAGGGGGGATATGGGGGAGGGGGGATATGGGGGAGGGGGGATATGTCGGAGGGGGGATATGGGGGAGGGGGGACATGGGGAATATGGGGGAGGGGGGATATGGGGAATATGGGGGAGGGGGATATGGGGAGGGGGGGATATGGGGGAGGGGCATATGGGGGATATGGGGGAGGGGGGATATGGGGGAGGGGGGAATATGGGGGATATGGGGGAGGGGGGATATGGGAGAGGGGGGAATATGGGGGATATGGGGGAGGGGGGATATGGGGGATATGGGGGAGGGGGGATATGGGGGAGGGGGGAATATGTGGGATATGGGGGAGGGGGGATATGGGGGAGGGGGGATATGGGGGAGGGGGGAATATGGGGGATATGGGGGAGGGGGGATATGGGGGATATGGGGGAGGGGGGATATGGGGGAGGGGGGATATGGGGGAGGGGGGAATATGGGGGATATGGGGGAGGGGGGATATGGGGGATATGGGGGAGGGGGGATATGGGGGAGGGGGGAATATGGGGGATATGGGGGAGGGGGGATATGGGGGATATGGGGGAGGGGGGATATGGGGGAGGGGGGATATGGGGGATATGGGGGAGGGGGGGATATGGGGGAGGGGGGGATATGGGGGAGGGGGGGATTTGGGGGAGAGGGGATATGGGGGATATGGGGGAGGCTCACCCTGCATGCTCTGACGAGGTCGTTCACCTTCTTGTGGCACTGGGTGCCTGTCCGTGGTGTTAGGGCCACAGCGGTGACGGCCTCTGCCACCTCCCTCCACAGACGCCGGCTGTGGCGTGGGGCAACTCTGCGGCCGTGCCCGGGATACAGGGCGTCCCTCCTCTGCTCCACCGCGTCCAGGAGCGCCTCCACATCGCGTGACTCGAACCTCGGGGCTGAGCGACGGCCAGCCATCAAGTCGGGTGTTGCGGTCGGCTGTTCCGGTCGGGTGGGGGGGAGCTGCGCGGCCTTATGAGCCGTCACGCCGTGCAGCGCGTATGACGCTGCACGGCGTGAACCACTGCGCAAGCGCGGATCCCGTTACGTCGCTGCTAGCCCATTTCGGGCCGCAGACTATCGGCCCATTTTTATGACGTGACGCAAGTGGGATTTGCGCCGTTTTTTGCGCCGATCGGCGGAGTTTCCGCCGATAACGGAGAATTTCGCCCCACATGTGGGCCAGAACTGGGAAGGGCAGCAGATTTCCTTTCCTGAAGAACATCAGTGAACCAGATTTTTACAATGATCGAGTATAGTTTCATCATCACCATTACTGACACTAGCTTTCAGTTCCAGATTTTATTCACTGAAGTTTAAATTCCCCCGGTTGCAGTGATGGGATTTTAGCCTGTGTTCCAAGAACATTGAATATGGCCTCTGGGTTGATAGTCCAGCAGCATTACCACCAAGCCACCATCTCCCAGAAGTGGTATGTGTGGTCTCCTGCAGCTTTTGTCAAAATGTTCAACTCCAGTGATCTATTAGGACTCCTGGCACCACCTAGATACCCTGACATTGCCAGCCTGGCACTGCCAAGGTGCCTAGTTGGTACTGCCAGCTGGCATAGGCACTGCGAGGGTGATAGGTTGGCACTGCCAAGCTGGAATTTTGTGCGTTCACACAATCGGGCTGGGGTAGCGCGGTGTGGGTGTTGGGAGGGGGGGGAAGAGGGGTGCGGGAGGGGGGCAAACTCCCCAATAGTATATTTGGGAAAGGGTGGGGGGTATTGTTTTGGGAGCCTCGGAGATCGGGAGGCATTTAAAAATAGTGTCCCGATCTCTCGCAACAATGAGGAGTTCCGGCGAGTGGATCTCCCCACTGTACAAAATGGGGCTTTGTGCGGCCTGGGCCGCGCGTTCTCCGTTCAGGCCCCTTATTCACCTGCGAGCGCCAGGAAACACATGGCTAAATGTGCTCGCTAGGGAACTTTGTTCCTTTTGGGACAATAGCGCCCACATGGTGTCAGAAGTGAAGCTGAGACTGAGTTTGGAAAACTGGAAGAGAAGCCATAGCTGCTAGAAGGGGATGACTGAAATTTTCCAACATGCTAAAAGTGCTAAAAAAAAGACAAGAAAAAGCTAACACAAGCTGAAGGCTGCAACCAAAATGCTATGTGAGACAAAAATGGCTGTACATTTTCCACTCCCAGCTTCTGTTGAAATGAAAGGAGATATGCAGCAGAACTGCCAATTTCTCCACTTGTAATGGCAAAACTACAAGATTAAAACAGATTGAATTTACACGCCCATACAAATAGCTGCAACACTTTTAACATTGCGAGGGAAAGACTGCTATAAATTGTATTCCACCCTAAATCTATCTGAAGAACAGAGTATACAGACTTCAAACATTTTGCAAGCCTTGAATGCATACTTTAGTCCGAGGATGAGATTCCCTGGCCTCCCCGCAGTGTGTTAATCGGCGGCAGCAGGCAGCCCACCATTGGACGGCAGTGGGATCTTCTGGTTCCGCCATTGTCTTTGAATCCACCCCACGTCACCGGAAATCCGCAGTGGAGGTGCGATGTCAGCAGGAACAGAAGATCCTGCTGTGTAAACAGCTGGAAGATCTCACGCGTAGTGTTATATAGCACAGAAAGAGGCCTTTTGGTCTATCTGTTTGTGCTGGCCATCAAATACCTATCTATTCTAAGCCCATTTGACCACACTTGGTCTGTAGCCTTGTATGCTATTGAATTTCTTCAGTGCAGAAGGGGGCCATTCAGTCCATCGAGTTTGCACTGACCCTCTGAAAAAGCATCCTACCTAGGCCCAGTCCCCCACCATATCCCCATAACTTCACATAACCTGCACATTCTTTGGACACTAAGGGGCAATTTAGCATGACCAATCAACCTAACATGCACCTCTTTGGAGTGTGGAAGGAAACTGGAGAACCCGGTGGAAACCCTTGCAGACACAGGGGAGAACGTGCAAGCTCCACACAGTTACCCAAGGCCGGAAATGAACCGGGTCCTAAGTGCTGTGAGGCAAGAGTGCTAACCACTGTGCCACCCTGCCACCCCCACTGTGTTTCAAGTGCTCATCTAAGCACTTCTTAAATGTTGTGAGAGTTCCCGCCTCTACCACACCTTTAGGTAGTGAGTTCCAGATTCCCACCACCCTGTGGGTGAAAATGTTGGTCCTCAAATCCCATTATTTTCCTACCACTCATGTTGGACCCATTGGCCTATTACTATCTGTTTTTTCCCCTACTTCCCCTCTTGAATAATGATACCACATTAGCTGTCCTCCAGACCCCTGGTGCCTCCCCTGTGGCATCAGAGCCCCGAGAATCTCCTCCTTTGTCTCACACAGCAGCCAAGGATACATCTCATCTCAGCCTGGGGATTTATCCACTTTTATGCCCTCTAGAACCATTAACACCTCCTCACTCTCTGCTAATCTGTTCAATTATATCACAGTAACCCTCCCTACTTTCTACACCTACACCGTCCTTCTCCAAAGTGAACACAGATGCAAAAAACTTATTAACACTTCACCTGCGACTTTTGGCTCTTTGGTACCCAATGGGCTCTACTTAATACGTGGTTACCCCCTTGCCCTTAATATACTTATAAAACACCTTGAAATTTTCCTTTATTTTGCCCGGCAGTGTTTTTTCATGTCCCCTCTTCACTCACCTAATTTATTCTTTAAGTAGCCCCCTGCACTTTATATAATCCTCCAGGGCATCCATTTGTTTTGAGTCCCTTGAACCTGCCATAAGTCTCCTTTTTGCCTTATTTAATGCTTGACATCAGATTCACCAGGATCTCGAGACTTCTCTGCAGACTCGGAAACAGCGGACAGAGAGGAAAAAAAGAGAGAGAGAGAGACTCTCCTCTCAGCATCCGGTAGCTTTCTTCGGGGTTCTCTAGAAACAGCCTATTTGGCAGGACCCAATCACTGTCTGTTGCTGGACAGCCCATTGGCCTAGCCAACCAATTGAACAAAATCCCTCCAATCTTTTGTGTGCCAGAAAGTCTGAGTTCTTTTGTTCAAAAGCTAAAACTTCAGAGCACAGTGTACTTCTTTGAAACTTTTGAGTTCCTCACTTCCTCTGCCCGATTTAAAGGTTTCTCATAGAATCTAGAATTTAGAGTGCAGAAGGAGGCCATTCGGCCCATTGAGTCTGCACCGGCTCTTTGAAAGAGCACCCTACTTAAACCCACTCCTCCACCCTATTCCCTTAACCCAGTAACCCCACCTAACCTTTTTGGACACTAAGGGTAATTTATCATGGCCAATCCACCTAACCTGTACATCTTTGGACTGTGGGAGGAAATCGGAGCACCCGGAGGAAACCCACACAGACACAGGGAGAATGTACAGACTCTGCACAGACAGTGACCCAAGCCTGGAATCGAACCTGGGGCCCTGGAGCTGTGAAGAAACAGTGCTAACCACTGTACTATTGTGCCACCCGCTTCTGTCAGTTAAAGATCCAGGGACTAAAAACGATAATGACAAAGTAAAAAAAATAGGAAATAAGGGAATCAACAGGAAAGGCCCCTACAGAGTGCAAGACCAATTCAGCATTGCCAAGAAGAATTCCAGCTGCCCTCAAGTCAAGCCTAAAAAACAAGATCGAAGAGCTAGAACAGAAGGGAGCAATCAGCAAAGTGACAACACCTACAGACTGGATTGGCATCATGGTGGCAGTGAAACAACCTGGAAAGCTGAGAGTTTGCTTAGACCCAAAGGATCTAAATAAATCGCTGAAGAGTTCTCCTTATGCCATGCCAACCATTGACTGCATTTTGCAACAACTTGGCAAGGCAATGGTCTTTACAAACCTAGATGTGAAGGATGGTCGCTGGCAAGTGAAGTTGGATGAAAGCAGCAGCTTTCTAACTACACTCTGGACACCATTCAGGAGATATAGATAGTTTTGCATGCCATGGCTTCAGGGGAGTATCAACGCAGACAGCGTGAGATAGTCAGTGACCTTCCTGGAGTGGAAGCTATAGTGGATGATCTACTAGTCTAAAGATGTGCAGACACAATGGAAGAAGCCGTAGCTGACCATGATCAGGATTTAATATGACTGCTAGAGAGAGCTGATCAGATGATCTTGAAGCTGAACAAGAGAAAATTGCAATTGAAGATGCCTGGACCAAGTACACAGGTAATGTACTGACAGCAAAAAGTCTTCATCCAGATCCTTACAACGTGAAAGCCACAGCAGCAATGTTGTGACTAACAGGTGTGACAGCAGTGCAACAAGTTATTAGATTCATGAACTATTCAGCAAAATGTTTGCCTAATTTGTCCACGGAGAGTGAACCACTATGCCAGCTCAGCGTTAAAGATGTGCATTGGTATTGGGACACAGAAGAAGAAGTAGCAGTCTCGAAAATTAAGCAACTAGTGACAGCAACACCAATACTGAAGTCCTATAACGACAATGGTGAAGTCACCTTGCAGTATGATGCAAGCAAGATTGGTCTTGGAGCAGCCCTAATGGAGTAAGGACAGCCAGTCCAGGGAATTAAAGCAAATGGAATGACACTGAGCTCAGATCGAGAAAGAGTGCTTGGCTATTGTTTTTGCTTGTGACCATTTTCATCAATAACTGCTTGGGAAAGACAAAATAACAGTGGGACCTGACCACAAGCCATTGCAAAGCTTTTTTCTCAAACCATTACTATCTGCTGCAAAGCATCTAACAAATAATGTTACTTTGTTCACAGAGATATGGGGCGGGATTCAGCGGGAATCGGCGGGGCGGGCAACTCAGGCGCGAAGGAGTGGCATGAACCACTCTGGCGTCGGGCCGTCCCGAAGGTGTGGAATCCTCCGCACCTTCAGGGGCTAGGCTGGCGGCGGAGTGGTTTGCGCTTCGCCGGCCGGCACGTAAGGGGCTTGGCACCACGCCAACTGGCGTCTAAGGGCCTCCGCCGGCCGGCACGAGTTGGCACCTGCGCAGGAGCGCTAGCGTGTGCTGGTGTCATCCCAGCGCATGCGCAGGAGGGTTCATCTCCGCGTCAGCCATCGCGGACTGTTACACCGGCCGACGCGGAGGAATACAGTGCCCCCCTGGCACAGGCCCGCCCGCGGATCGGTGGGCCCGATTGAGGGCCAGGCCACCGTGGGGGCACCTCCTGGGGCCAGACCCCCCCGCCCCCCCCTCCCCCGAGGGCCCTGGAGGCCACCCGCGCAGCCAGGTCCCGCTGCTAAGTACCTGTTGTAATTTACGCCGGTGGGACCGGCCGAAAACAATTCACCCACGATGCATGAGGCAATTTAGTTGGCCAATTCACCTATCCTTCAAATAATTGGGTTGTGGGGGGTGAGACCCACACAGATAAGGGGAGAATGTAAAAACCCCACACGGACAGTGACCCGGGCAGGGATCGAACCATTGCACCACTGTGCCGCCCCAGTACATCGCTGACATGCTGTCAAAAGCAGCACTCCCCATAAAGAAAGTTGAGGATACTACAACAGAATGTGAAATCCTCCAGGCTCAAAGTGAAGCAGCAGTTCGACATGATCTGGAAGTCATTAACCCAGCAGAGGTGTTGGATCTGACAGACGAGCATCTTGCTAAAGTCAAGTGAACCACCCAACAAGATGCAACTCTCCAAGTACTGTAAGAAGCAGTGATGAAAGTATGGCCTGAGAGCATTAAGCGTTTGCCTATGGGCACAAGTGCATAGTGGGCATATCAAGATGAAGTCAGGGGGTTAGATTGGGTGGACAGTGAGAGCCTTCTCCCGCGGATGGAAATGACTGGCACGAGGGGACATAGCATTAAACTGAGAGGTAATAGCTATAGGACAGAGGTCCGAGGTAGGTTCTTTACGCAAAGAGTAGTGAGGCCGTGGAATGCCCTACCTGCTACAGTAGTGAACTCACCAACATTGAGGGCATTTAAAAGTTTATTGGATAAGCATATGGATGATAATGGCATAGTGTAGTTTAGATGGCTTTTGTTTCGGTGCAACATCGTGGGCCGAAGAGCCTGTACTGCGCTGTATCGTTCTATGTTCTATGTTCTAAATGACAGCCCATGATGACACCTTGTACAAAGGAAATAGAGTCATAATCCCGATGGAGATGAGAGGAGAGGTGCTGAAGCTCATTTATGCAAGCTATCAAGGAATTGAATCAAAGCTGACAAAGTCAAGTGAAGTGCTCTACTGGCCAAATGTGAGCAATGAAATAAAGACCACTGAGCCAATGCAGTGCTTGCAATGAGTAACAAGCTAAACAAGCCATTGATGATGCATGGCATCCCAGACAGATCTTGGGTGAAGCTGGGAGCATCTTCACTACAGGAAGAATTAATTAACTTGTCACTGTAGACTACTATTCTGACTAGTATTTACTAGGAAGTAAACCAGCTGTTTTATAGCTAACAGGAGAGTTAATACAATGCCTGAAAGCATTCTTCAGTCACTACAGCATTCCAGACATTGTGTGATGAGTGACAATGGCCCTCAGTTCACCAGTGAAGGGTTCAGCCACTTCAGAAAGGATTTGGAAGTTCAACACTATATATCGGGTGCGATTCAACCACCACATTGTGCCCAGCATCAATTTGGAAATGTCTCATGCATCGTGGGAGAGGCCCAAATCGGGCTTATAGCGGGCATGCAAATCACTCGACTCGTGATGCCTGGCGCAATCTGAATCTTATTTAAATAATCTGTTAAGCTCATTTAAATTTGCATGGACTACTTGAGGTCACATTCAGCCGGGAGTCACCGTCTGCACCGGTGAGGCTTCACCTGGACGCCTATTAGTACTGGTCTCCACTGTGGAGGCCAGGCGTGGTGGCCATTCGGGAGACTCAGAGGGTATTGGAACACGTTGAGTGGTTTGGGACAGGGCAGAGCAGTACCTGGCACTCCCCCTGGCACCCTGGCAGTACCAGACTTGACACGTCAGGTTGCCAAGGGCACTGCTCAGTTGGCAGTGCCTAGGTGTCCAGGTGCCAGGTTGGCACTGCCAAGGGTTGGGGCCTGAGAGGGGCCATGCCTATAAAAGGGGGGGAGGGGGGTATGAAGGTTGGGGATGTAAAAGTGGGGTATGAAGGGAATTCATGAAGGTTTGAGAGTGGTTCCTGAAAGAAGGTGCCCAAAAGTGGATGGGGGACTTGAAGGGGGTGGGGGGGAGGGGGCTCTCAGTGACCCGATTGCGAGGTTCCTTGCCTGCGGGTGGGTGGAATTGTCCATGAGTGAGAGGTGTGGGGCAGCCTCAAGCTCACTTAGAGATCGGGGCACCGTTTCAAAATGGCGCCCTGATCTCTGTGGAGCCGGTCTCACCAGTGAAAAGCTGGTGAAAAGCTCCTCACTGCTGAAAATATTTCTAAGTGTGGGCTGTACTGGGGAGAAACTTCCCAAGGCCCCAAAAAAGTGCAGGTGAATCCAGGTCTGGATCTCACGCAAAAAACGCCTGGGAAACATCCTGCCAAACTCGCCCAAAATGACACTTAGGGCACGATCCAATGGCCACGCTGTGCCCGAAAAGCAGCCGCGGCGATGCAGCATGGCTGATAAAAGCTGGGAGACCCCACTCCTGGGATCTACCCAGCTCGTGAAATCCAACACAATCTCGCGAGGCGTTGCGATGTAACTCCTACCCATTGTGGGCGGATCACATTTTGGCAAATCTGCATATTAGAGCGAGACGGTTAGTCTCACTCTAATGTGAAGATTCCCAAGGTACCTGAGGCTTTGGGATTTATCTCCTTTGCCTTGGAGACCTCAGGTGAGTGCTGTTCAGCAATGGGGATCAGTTGGAATGGTACTCATGGGGGTCTCACAGTAATTTGAAGCCCCTAGCTTAGAGTGATGCCCTGGCACTACTGGTGCCACCTGGGCACCATAGCTGTGCCAGCCCGGCACCCTGACAGTGCCATCTAGGTGCCAGAGTAGCACTGACAAGGTGCCCAGATGGCATTGACTGCTGGCATGGGCACTGCCACGTTGGCACTGCCAAGCTGACATTTTTTCCATCTGTGCAATTGGGTCAGGGATGCCCTGCATGGATGTTGAAGAGATCCAGGGACCCTCCCATACTGCGTATGGGTTGGGGTGTAGTCGGGATTGCTTCGGAGGCCTCGGAGATCGGGACGCCATTTTTTAAACGGTGTCCCGATCTCTCGCTACACTGGGGAGTTCCAGTGAGTTGAACTCCCCAGTGTACAAAATGGGGCTATTTGTGGCCTTGGCCGCGTGTTCCCTTCTGAAATCCCTTATACAACATGAGTCGCGTTGTACAGCCATGCGTTTCTCTGCGCTGTGAGCACCTGGAAACACGTGGCTAAATGCGCTTGCTACGGTGCTTTGTATCCATTTAGTTGAATCGAGCCCATCATTTCTTCATTATCCCCAGTTGAATGGAAAGGCTGAGGCGGTAGTGAAAATTGCCAAAGGAATCCAGAAATTAAGCAAATCTATCTTCGATGTATAAAAGGCAATCCTCAACTGAAGACATGGAAAGCAGTCCAGTCCAAAGTATTTTGGCAAAAAAACTTCTGAAGCCAGAAGTAATAAGAAAAGTCAGCGAAAATTATGAAGATGAAAGAGTAGAAAGTTAAATTTCATTTTGACAAGACTACCAAATCATTCCTGGAGTTGAGTATTAGAGAGCAAGTCAGGGTAAAAACCGTCAATGCTCTCAGTAGGCCTCAGCCCAGATGGCAATTTGAGACATGCAGAGAGCAGTTGACACCCTAATCGTATGTAGTGTAAGCGAACAAACAAAGATACTGGCACAACCACAGGCACATACGAACAACTAGAGAAGCCATTCTTTCATTGCAGGCAGCCGATCAGGAAGATAGGAGCTCACCAGCTGTACAGAGCACCCAAAACCCCAGAGATCCACCAGTCCCCCAAAATTGAAAACGGACCAACAGCAACAGTTAGAAGCGGCATAAATACCATGGAAATGACACTCCCTGGAGAAGGAACATCACTGAGACAAGCAGCCAATATGCACACATACCATTAAGAGACTTTTGCACGAGTTAACAATTATGTATGCAGTACAGCAACTGAAGAAAATAACAAAATAATTTGTTACTGCAGGAGAACAGTTGGGGTACAGTTGCTGACCTGGGTAACTCACAGTTACGCATGACAATTTGCCTTTTGTTCATTGGGAAAAGGGGGATGTTTGGGTTTTGAAATTCATTCATGACTGCATATTCTATCTGGCTTGTGGTAGTCCTGTGACCTCTACCATGAGGGACTTACTGTGGTCGGCCATCTTATATTCAGTTCAATAAAGACATTAAACTAGAAAGACTGTAGAATTTGATTTCATAACAGCATTCATGTGACATATACGGAGGTTTCCTCTGCTAGCCGACTCGATCCCTGTCGCTCCTGAAGTTATGTAACTGAACTGACCCAAAAACTATTTTTATCTGAGTGTGTCCACCAACTAATTGCTATCTGGCAGGGAAACCATGAGAGAGGAATAACTAGGCTTGAGAGTCCATTAAAGGTAGCTGGCATATGAAATGGAAAAAAAGTCACCGCTGCAATCTGGAAATTTCTCCAAGGTTTGGTTCAGCACAACATATTTAAAAAATTACAAACGCTGCAATGATGCTCTTGCAGTAAAGCTACAGTAAATAGACTGTCCCTTGAGTTGATATAGAGGCGCATGGCTGAACAATAATCAGCACTTATCAACATTTGATTTATTTTGGGAAATCTTGCCATTTTATTATGTTGTCTAATAATATGAAGACTGTTGGATTAAACCACTGCATTTTCCTCAGCAGAACCCGCCTAGGTCACATATGTTTCCTTACTTGCCAATATAAAAGTGAAAGGATGTAGAAAGCGAATTGGATTTCATAACCATAATTTCATTGCTGATGTTGGCATGTGCACCCATGTGGATTTTCACTACTGATCCATCTGTTTTACATTTACATGGTGTTAGCTTGCTACTGATCTCACGTAACATCTACTCATTTCAGGCTGCTGAACAATTTGCAGGTCAACCTGCTGAGTGTGCTCTGAACCTGGAAGAAAACTGATGAAACATAATTCAAAATCTTACAGGGAAAAATGCCTTAATATTGCCTTAAATGTGCCCTCAAAGTGGAGGCTGTAGTTAGACTGACTGCCAGGAAAGAACTTTTGTTAATTAAATCGTGAAGGCGTAGCCAAAGAAAACAGGGGTAGAAGACAAGCTGTCAAAACCACCGGCCCAAAAATGGATTTTAAGGAGGGAAATAAAGATATCCTGCTCATCTGGATCTCTGTTAGCCCCCATTATTAGCAAAAGTGTTAGAGCCCATGGATTGATTCACTGACATGCAGGTCCGCAGCTAATTTGAAGGTTACCATGGATACCACTAGAAGGGCTTTAACACATGTCACTCAAATTGGTCAATAACATTTAGGCTTCTTTGGAAACTAAGGATATCTAAGTGTTTTTGATACTAACATTCTGTCTTCCATTCTCCGCCTTCAGTCGTTGATTCCAAATTTAGCTCTAATTCTTCCCGCAGCCTATGTCAGGGAAAGTGTAGGAATTCTTTATCTAGAATATGTAGAAGGCCGTGCAAAATTAGATAAGAAATCCGGACAGCTTGAGAAAGGTTGCAAAAGTTATGATCAAGTGCATCACTTAGGAGGTGCAAGTTTACCTGAGTGCAAGGAAGGCCAGACATAATTCAGCTAGTCCAGAATTAGATAGCAGTGCCATCAGAAACTCATCCAGGAGCACCAGATTGAGGAGGAACATAACGGATGGAGGTTCCCCATCATTCTAAACTCTCAGAGGGCTCACTGTGCTTCTAAAGGAAAGTGAAGTAAGTAGTTCATACTTGTCAGCTCATCAGGATGAGGTTGTATAAGTTCTCCAAACATGAATAACCAGAGCAGTGTTGAAACGGTTGTTTGGTGTTTCATGGAGAGGTCTGGATGCTTGAACGTAAACTGTTTATTGGTAACCCATAACTATATACATTCCAAGGTACTGCCGTGCATGGATACTGGGTAGGATTCTCTGTTTGGGAGACTCTAGTGCGCATGTGCGCTGGGACAGGTGACCAGAAGCAATACACTGTCCCTTGGCATGCAAATTCATGCATGGCTGGAATCACGAGGGATTCCGTCGCGAATCCCGCTTTCGGGCCGACCTTTTGAGCAGGTGGCCAGATAGCGAGGTCCGGCAGCTGGCCCCCTCCTCCTACAATGCAATTCCTTCCCCCTCACTCCGCCACGGGAATTGCTGGGTACAACCCCCCCCACCCCACAATATGTACTCATGAGAGTGACCCGGCCCTGCCAGAGACCCCCACAAGATCCCCCACCGACCCCTTCACCAGACATGAGAGACCTCCATATCAGAGACCTCCCATAACAGAGACCTCCACCCCATAACAAAGAATTCCCATAACTGAGACCCCCTCCCATAACAGAGACCCCTGCCCCCATCAGTCACACCTGCCTTGAAGCTAAAGAGCAGTCCAGACAGAAATAGTGAAAAAGAATCAATGCTTTAAAACTTACCTGTCCCTTGCAGTTGCTACCTCAGGCAGATAAAGCAGCAGCTGTAACTTCATAGAAAGCTAAAACCATATCACTAGGATTTAAACACCCTCAGATCCTTTCATCTGCAAGGCTTCTATTCACTTCTAAGAGAAATAGCTTTTACTAGGCTGTAATTGAGAGCCTCCAGATAGCCAGATGACTGGATTGTTTAATTTAATTTCCCTTCACACTTGAATGGATCTCAAGTACCCGGCTATGAAATGAGAATCACAGAGGCGTGGAGAATCCAGTGACCAGCCCGTTAATAGGATGCAAATGGGTCATTTTGACCTATTTGCATCCTTCCGTTGGTGCGGGGCACAAACCTTGATGCTGCCGACAGCAGGAGACAGGAGCATCGGAAACGTATCAGTGCCTGGTGTCTGTAATGTTTTTTGCCCCGATGCTGGATTCTCTGCCACACCGGGAACTCTGCTGCTGGAGGCGGGCGTTGGAGAATCCAGCCCACTATCCCATGCTGGCTCCTTCCAGGCTCTACTCCACAGGTAGCTTACTATCATGTGACTCTCCACATCATTATGTGGGCGGTACTCTTCTCCAGTACCACATTAACCCCTGCTCTGCCGAACACTCTTATCCTACAACGCATATAGACCGGATGCGGAATTCTTCGGAAACCGGCGGGGTGGGAAACTCCGGCGGGAAGGAGTGGCGTGAACCACTCCGGTGCCGGGCCGGTCCGAAGGTGCGGAATCTTCCGCACCTTCAGGGGCTAGGCTGGCGCCGGAGTGGTTTACGCCGCGCCGGCCGGCGCGGAAGGGGATTGGTGCCATGCCAACCGGCGCCGAAGGGCCTCCGCCGGCCGCGTGAGTTGGTGCATGCGCAGGAGCGCCAGTGTGTGCTGGCGTCATCCTAACGCATGCACAGGGGGGTTCATCTCTGCGCCGGCCACCACAGACTGTTACAGCAGCTGGCGCGGAGGAATAGTGCCCCCACAGCACAGGCCTGCCCACGGATCGGTGGGCTCCGATCGCGGGCCAGACCACCATGGGGGCACCCCCCGAGGACATATCCCTTGTGCCCGCCCTCCCCAAGGACCCCGGAGGCCGCCCGGGGAGCCAGGTCCCGCCGGTAACTACCTGTCGTAACATACGCCGGCGGGACCAGCCGAAAACGGGGTCCATCGCGGGCTGGAGAATCGCCGGGGGGGGGGGGGCGCTGCCAGTGGCCGCCAACCGGCGCGGCGCAATTCCCGCCCCCGCCAACTCCCCGGCGCCGGAGAATTCGGCAGCCGGCGGGGGCGGGATTCACGCTGCCCCCCGGCGATTCTCCGGCCCGGCGGGGAGTCGGAGAATCCCGCCCCATACTGTGTTCAATAGACAATATAATTTGTCAGCTATCTTTGGAGTTTAATGCTAAATTAGTCTCACAAATTTAAAACTGCCTCAGAACCTGACCTCACTGCAAATGCATAATCAACAAGGAGTTAATGCTGAGTTACTGTGACATAACAGTGCTTTGTAATTTGTTATTTATTTTTCAAATTACCCCCACTAAATGCGCAAACTCAGTATCTAAGTGCTGGCTACTGATGCTAAGGTTAATAAAATCATTGTTAGTTCATGACTTGTCTGCCTTCTTTTAAAATTGGCAAGATAGGGGTACTTGATTCACATAGTAACTTGTGTTGATCCCACTAGGAGGTTGGTGCTGTAAATGCGAATATAATTCAAATTGGTTTCTATGTGCCAAGTTTGAACATCATTAACTCGCAGCATTGACTCGGTGATAAACCTCAGATGATTCTTTAATGAGGAGTTAAGGAAAACGAGTTAACAATTTGGCTGATGGTATTCATGAATATTCTTGGCTGCGTTTCGGTCCCAATGCTTTTAGAATCTCTAAACAGGTAAACAAAAAGCTCTCCTTTCATAAAGGCCACAGCCAGAATAATCCTGTTCAGAAACAGCACAACCTTCCTTCAATTATTTGTTTTCTTCAGTTTGGCATCAAATTCCAAATTGCCCATTTAGTCTTACGTTATAATTTCTAGGGGCAGACAGCACAGAGAGCTTTTAGTATTACATGTTGCTAAAATTCCCTTTTGTATATGGACATTTTAAAGGAAGGAATATTAGTCATTTCAAGCTTCTGACGGTCGACACAATTTTTCTGTATTTGCCATTCGACAAAACTGATTCAGTTCCAGATCTTGTCAGGCAAACACAATTGGCTTATTTCAATAGGAAGAGAGGTTAAGTTGACCCATTTTGCCATACTATCTGCTTGCAATCTGCTTACATTCTAATGAATGGACAAAAACGCCTCCGTATCCTCCCTCCCACTCCCAGCTGTTTCACATTTTGAAGTTCCTGCAACAGATTGTGACATACAGTCTTTTGGATTCTAATATTCAGAATCCCAGGTTTGTGATTCACTATCTTTATTCTTGTGTTTGCCACTTGTTATCAAGATGTACCAAGGATCCCTACTTGTTTCCCTCTTTGCAAATAATTGTTTATCATCAAATTCCACAACATCACCAATAACAAAGGTTATCTGACAGGCCTTTAGATTTCTTCCTTCTATGTCCGACAGATTGGATCTCATCAAGGAAGTCACCTTGCTGCAATCCTTTCCTTGGATTGTCACCTTGCCGTGTTGGAGAATCTTGAGCGTTCCGTTAATCCCGAGAACAATGCTGTCTGGAGTCTTAAGCAAGCCCCAAACTGGGTAGCCCGACTTGCTCCGCCTGGTGCCATCTGGATCTCGCCCAGCAAGAGTAAGATCCAGATCTGACTATTTAAATAAACCAAATGGCACATCTAAATACCTGGACACCAGATTCACCCAGTGCCTGGGACCCAGGAAATGTCGGGAAAGTCAGTGTGGCTTCTGATCAAACCGCAGAACAGTGGAAATTATTTTCACTGCTTGGCAACTTCAAGAGCAATGTCACAAGCAACATCAACCATCCACATGGCCTTCATCGATATGACCAAGACTTTTGACTTGTCAATCCAGAAGTGCTACGGAATACCCTGTCAAAGGCCGGCTGTCCAGGGAAATTCACCAACATCTGTGGCTCCTCCATGTCGAGATTTCCGCGACAGTCCTCACCAACGGAAATAAGACAGATTTGAGATCAAGACTGGAGCCAAGCAGGGATGTGTCATCGCCCTCACCCTTTTCTTCATCTTCATCACCACCATCCATCACCTTGTCAAGAACAAACTTCCCAGTGGAGTGGACATCGACTGCAGGATGGACGGAAAACATTTACACCCAAGAAGAAAACAACATTGACATGTTTGTGGAACTTCAATATGCGATGACATCGCCATCTCACTCTCTCAAACGGGAATCTCCGAGCCAATCTTGATGCCTTCGTGGAAGCATACTGAAGAATTGGCCTTGACATCAAACTCGGGAAGTCCTTTACCAACCTTCCCCAGGGCAAGATCCAATCTCCCCCTTGTTTCATAGAACATACAGTGCAGATGGAGGCTATTCAGCCCATCGAGTCTGCACTGACCCACTTAAGCCCTCACTTCCTCCTTATCCCCGTAATCCAATAACCCCTCCTAACCTTTTTAGACACTAAGGGCAATTTAGCACGGCCAATCCACCTTAGCTGCACGTCTTTGGACTGTGGGAGGAAACCGGAGCACCCGGAGGAAACCCACGCAGATACGGAGAGAACATGCAGACTCCGCACAGACAGTGCCCCAGTGGGGAATCGAACCTGGGACCCTGGCGCTGTGAAGCCATAGTGCTATCCACTTGTGCTACCATGCTGCCAAGATCAATGGAGAAACCCTATCAAACGTGGAACATTTCCCATACCTGGGGAGCCACCTTTCCTCTCAGGCTGACATTGATGTGGAGATCCAACATCGGCAATCCGTGAGTGCCTACTTCGGATGGCTAAGGACAAGAGACTTTGATGACCGTGACATCCATGCTGACACCAAGACCATCGTGTATAAGGCGATTAACCTCCCAACTCTTGCATACAGCTCAGAAAACTGGACTACGTACAGATGCCACCTCAAGGCACTGGTGAGGAACCATTAATGCTGTCGAAGACAGATTCTCTGCATCAGCTCGGTTGGACGGTGTATTAACATTGGTGTCCTTGAAGGAGACAAGAGCACCAGAATCGAGGCCATGAACATCTGAAACCAATTCTGCTGGGCTAGCCATGTGCTTCAGATGCCAGAGACCAGGCTGCCAAAGCAAATATTCTTTTCCCAGCTCAAGGAAGGCTTCCAAACAAGAGGAGGACAAAGTAAGCACTTCAAAGACACCCTGAAGGCTTACCTCAACAAATGCATCATAGGCATCAATGCCTGGGAGACCTTTGCTCAGAAGAGACCTAATTGGAAGAACCTCCTGATTGAAGGGGTAGAATTCTTTGAAGGCACCTGATGGCTCAAGGAGGCCCTGAAAAAGGAGCCTGAGAAAGGAATACCAGTGATCTAGATTCCAAGGACCGATCCCACCTCCCAGAAACACCAGTCAAGTGTGGGGTCAAAGATGTGACTCATGGATAGGGCTTATCAGCCATGCAAGGGCCTATAGAACCCATGACCAGTAACACAGAGCTCCTTAGGTGGACAATCATACTCGTTAACGAGTGATTGCCGAAGAAGAAGACAGATTGAATTGCAGCAAGGAATTCACTTTGGTGCAATGTTCAAAGTTTCATCACCACCTGTGACCAAATTGAATCGCTGGTTTTATTGCGGGGGATTCTGTTGTTAATGAGGAAATTGTTCATTTCACTTTTGCAGCAAAGAAGCATTGCACTAAAATGTGCCTTAATATAATCTTCATGGAGTTCACTGACTTGGCAGATCTTAGACTTGCAGTCAAATTTTAACAATTTTCTCCTGCATTCTCAAATTCCTTGTGAATATCATATTTGTCTTTGACTAATTCGCAAGTCACATTCTTGTGCACTTACTTCAATGTTCCCTGCAGTCATAACCACCATCTTATCCTCATGCTAAAATTCTTTGGCATACTCAATATACCTTATATACCTTGGCATACTCAATATACCCCTTTAATAGTGTGCATAACTACTCCTCCTCACTTAGAAATGTGCCTGCTATTTGGTTTATCTGATATCTCTAAGCTGGGTGTAAAAGTTGGCACCTGCATTTCTGAAGATATTTTTTTTTCTTTTAAAAAAAAATTAGAGTACTCAATTATTTTTTTCCAATTAAGGGACAATTTAGCATGGCCATCCACCTAGTCTGCATACCTTTGGGTTGTGGGGGTGAAACCCACGCAGACATGGAGAGAATGTGCAAATTCCACAATGACCCAGAGCCGGGATTCGAACACGGGTCCTCAGCGCCATAGTCCCAGTGCTAACCACTGCGCCACATGCCGCCCTTAATTCTGAAGTTATTTGAACTTTGTTTTGATTTAGCCTCTTTTACCGATAATTCTCTTAAACTGGGCGTGAAACAACACCAGTCCTCAACAAAAAAAGAAGACGTTGTCAATATCATAGTTTAGTAGATTCATTGGGTGGATTTAACATATAGAAGTGATTCTTAAAAGATTGACAGAGTAGAAAAGTCACTCAGTCTGGATGGAATGCGGCCTATATTGTTGAGTGGGAATTGAAGATGCCCTGGCCACAACCTTCCAATCCTCCTTCGATATGGGAGAGTGCCAGAGAACTTCAGGATTGCAAACATTACACCCCTATTTAAAGAAGAGCAAATGGACAATCTTGGAAATTACAGGCCAGTCACCTGAACACTTGGGGTAGGGAAGCTATTAAAGACATTAATCTGGGACATTGTGGTTTGGTATTTGGAAAACTATGGGTTAGTAATTGATAAGTCAACAGTGATTTATTAAAGGGAAGTCACATGTGACGAACTTGATTGAGTTATTTGATTCAGTAACAGAGGGTAGTGTGCATGAGGCTCTGCATATGGACACTTAAAAGGCTTTTAATAATGTATCACATATTTGCAAAATTAAAGCCCGTGGGATTAAAGGGGCAATGAGAATACAAAATTGGTTAAGGGACAGAAAGTGATGAATAGATGTTTCTCAGACCAGGGGGAAATGTGTAGTAGTGTCCTTCCAGGGGACCACTGCTCTTTTTGGTATGGATTATTGAATATGGAATAATTTCAAAGTTTCCAAATGAAGTGAAACCCAGAAATATAGTAAATAGTGAGAACAATAGTAATAGATGTCAGGGGGACATTAATAAACTGGTGAACTGGAAGATAATGTTAGTTGTATCAATTAAATTTAAGTACAACAGGTGGTGGACATTGATTGAATGGTTACTTGAGCAAATATAAAATGCCACTATTGATACAGGAGTAGAGTTCAGAGATTGGGCAGCAATGTAGCATTGTGGATAGCACAATTGCTTCACATCTCCAGGGTCCCAGGTTCGATTCCGGCTTGGGTCACTGTCTGTGCGGAGTCTGCACATCCTCCCCGTGTGTGCGTGGGTTTCCTCCGGGTGCTCCGGTTTCCTCCCACAGTCCAAAGATGTGCAGGTTAGGTGGATTGGCCATGATAAATTGCCCTTCGTGTCCAAAATTGCCCTTAGTGTTGGGTGGGGTTACTGGGTTATGGGGATAGGGTGGAGGTGTTGACCTTGGGTAGGGTGCTCTTTCCAAGAACCAGTGCAGACTCGATGGGCCGAATGGCCTCCTTCTGCGCTGTAAATTCTATGATATGATATATCTCGGCAAAGTATCACTCTTTCAATAAATCTATCCCAAGACGGGCTCTGGAAAGATGGCAGCTGAAATTTAATGTAAAGAATTACAAACGTATTTATTTCGGGAGAAAGAATGCAGAGGAGCAATTTAGATTAAATTGTACCTTTTTAAAGGAGATGCAGGAACAGGAGAGACCTGGGGGTGCAAGTACAAATATTTTCAACGGTGGCAGGACAAGTTGAGACGGTTTTATAAATGGAGGCAAAGACAAGGGAGTAATGTTATATCTTTATCAGAGAAAAAATAGTTAGGTTTCAGCTGGAGAACTCTGGCCAATTATGGGCTGCGCACTTTAGGCAGGACATCAAGACCTTAAAGAAGGATCGGAGGAGATTTACCAGAATGATACAAGAGATGAAAAACTTCAGTTAAATGGAATGTGTGGAGAAACTGAGGCTCTTTTTAGAGCACAGAGGTTTAAGGGGAGATTTGATAAAGCTGTTCAAGGTGTTCTTTTTATAGAATGTTTCCCGTGGACATAGAATTAAGTTGAGTGGCAAAAGACATGAGAAAAACAAACTACACAGTGAGTTAGGATCTCAAATGTGCTGCCTGAAAGGGCAATGAAAGTAGATTCTGTGATCACTTTAAAGGGAAATGAATAAACAATTGAAAAGGAAAAAAGTGCTGGGCTATGAGGAATGAGCAGAGAATTTAAAAAAAGACACTTCTTTCATAGGGAATCAATGGGCCAGGCGTAAGGTTGCCAACCCTCCACGGTGGGCCTGGAGTCTTGAGGGATTTATGATAAATCTCCAGGACACTGCTGTGTGCAATCTGGGAGAAAAATCATTGCTGTAATATCCTACATGGGGCCTACGGGGTGGGAATGCTTGTCTTCCCTGTGCTCCTTGTGGAGTACGAGCTCCCCTGCTAGGGGCAGGGTGCCTTAATAACTTGGTGTGTTTAAGGTCGGCCAGTAAGGCACCAACCAGAGAGGAACCCGGTTGGAGTCTACAGGGGGAGTGTAAATATACTGTTTGTAAATAAAACTTTGTTCTTATTTTTACTCGGTTTGGATTCACTGTGTCCTTATTAAAATCGCAACATTAAAAAATATTTTCTTTGTGTCATTTTTTTTGCCAGATATAAAAAGATTGTAAATGAGGGTGGGGCGGTGGGGGCTGCTGTTTGGCTAACAATCAAGCTTCATCCAATTTGGTATGAGTCTTTCTGCTTTTCAATTAGTGTAGGAAGGCAATGTATCACAAGGATGGGATGTATTGGTTGACTAATGGCTGGAGTATGGGGTCATCTCATGTGATTAAACCTCCGGGAATACACTTAATCACAGTCGGCAACCCTAGCTGAGTGACCTCCTTCTGTGCTTTGACATTCTATGATTCTATGAAACAACTTCTTAATTTTCGTTTTGGGCAACTATCCATCAGAACTCCATCTTCCTCTTGGGACATAATTTAATAGTTCTACTCTACTTCAAGGCGATCAAGATTAATTGTCTAGTTGCCCTCTTGATTCTAATGGATAGCCAGATTCAAAACTATTCAGTTCTGAAATAAATCGATACATCCTGGCACTATGTCTATGTTCAATTAGCACTTTACCAGGGATGACTGATGTCCCCAGAGCCAACAGATTAGGAAGCAGGCTTCAAGCATCTTGATCGATGTCAGCTGGAAAAATTCCAGAGCCTTTCACAATTTATGGTGGATATCAGTAATCATTTTTCTGAAGGGGTTATAATTTTGTAGACCAAGGTTTTGTTCAGAGCAGTGATGAACAGTCATTCCTACTTGCTCCTAAGGTGACCTGGACAAGATGTAGTTTTGTTATTGTCTTAATTAGCTACTCATCTTGCTTGTATGTTCCACCAAACAAACTCTTGTCAAATTGAAGCTTCGATCTTGACCCAAATAAATAAATGTACTGCCATCTAGTGAGAGATACTGCTGATGAAAACCTGTAATTCAGGTGGTTTTCAGCTAGACATTAGGCAGCGTAGCCAGGTTGTCTGCTCAATATCATCAATGAGAGGCCCGAATTGCTGTGATGTTTTGGCCTTATGTAAATTTCCCTCGAGCCCTAGGTAGCCCATCCATTCCTGCTGGTGACAGGCAGCTGGCCCAATTTGAGTGCAAGATTTGTGGAAAATCTGGCATAATTTATCGAGTGAAAGCAAGATGTCTTTTCAGTCTCTGGGAATTGTTGCTGCAATATATGGAGTCCATCAACGTTTCAAATCCAGTTAATAATAATAATAATCACCATCTTTATTGTCACAAGTAGACTTACTTTAACACTGCAATGAAGTTACTGTGAAACGATCCGAGTCGCCACATTCCGGCACCTGTTCGGGTACACGGAGGGAGAATTCAGAATGTCCAGTTCACTTAACTCTTGTCTTTTGGGGCATGTAGGAGGAAACCGGAGCACCCAGAGGAAACGCACGCAGACACAGGAAGAGCGTGCAGACTCCGCACAGGCAGTGACCCAAGCTGGGAATCGAACCTGGGATTCTGGCACTGTGATGCACCAGTGCTAACCACTGTGCTACCGCGCAGCCCATTATTCTGACCTACACTGGACACATGGATATTTGGACACGCATCTCACAGAGGGTTGACTACCCAATTATAATTATCATCAGAGGTTGGCATGCCTAAGTTTGTCTGATTGATTGTATGAAATGGGGTTTGTCTTCCAGCAGCGTGGCAATGCTATGTGTCATGGTTGCAACGGATAGCTTGTATGTGTAGATAAGCAGATAATGAGGAGAAATACCAGTATTACGGGATTATCATTATTTGTTTGCTTTCATTGAGATGTATTACCAGGTTAAAATGGCATTTCCTAGAAACTGGAGTAAGGGCAATGATATAAGGTGGTAAACTGAATGCCCTAAGTTCAATAGGTTATAATTAGATCAATTCATTTGTCATGGCTTTGAACAGACTTGGGTGACTGCACATGCAGATTGTGCTCTGCAAAGTTGCTCTCCATCTAGACAGATAAACTCAACGATGAAGGGAAATATTGTTTAATCAAGCTTACTGATCACAGATGCAGAAAACCACATCTGTTCAGAAAACATATGAACATATTACAGACTCTTGTTCAAATTGTCAAAAGCATGATTGTGCATCACATTCACAAAATGTATCCCGTGCTATTTAATGCCATGTTATTTAATGCCATATGTATATTACAGAACAGCTTAAGTAGAAACAATCTCAAATGCTGGTGCTGTGAAATCATACTTTTACCACAGGGCAGATTCCTCAGCAGCAACGACAACATAAAAAACAACAGCGTCTGCACAAATGTGCACACAGGCAGTTGATTAAAAGTTTCAATCACAACTTTCGTTCCTGGATTCTCAATCTCTGCCAATTTATGTAGGAAGTCCATTCAGACGAGTTATGTGAAAACCACTGACCTGAATGAACAGGCTCAGTTTTCAGTCATTCCCAGCCAGTGCAAATAATAGTGCATGCAGCAAGGGCTATTGATATTACAGTACAGTGTTGCTCTCCAGAGCAGAAGGAAAGCATCACCTCTTCAAGTGACTCTACACTCACAATTTGCAACACAACACTACTAATGAAGTCTGGCTTTTATGGTGAGTGGTAGTGCTGTAATATAAAAGGAATATTTAATTACTATGTTTTTTGGGATGAGAATCTGAAATGTAACCTTTCTGACAGCTGGCAAGATTTATATGAAACATCTTTAAAAAAACATTTCTACTAAATGGGTAATTTTGCCTATATTTCCATCTCGCTGCTGTTCTGTCCAACTTCTGGTGTGAAATGATGAGATAATCTTCAACCAATTACCTTACAATTTGTTATTCCAAACAACATATTCAAATTATTATTTTACATATACGTTGCGTGCATTGACAACTCACCGTGGCGTTTTCCGATAAGTACCACTCAGGGATTGGCAGGTGATGATTATTCATTTTCCTGTACACATTTCTACGTTCCTCTCCTTCCCAAAGAACTGAATTGAGATCAGGAAAATTGTGATTGATATCAATGCCATCATGTGTCCAGCGTCCCAAAGACCAGCCGACCAGTTCGGAACCCTAAAATTCAACACAAGAGAGTGATCACATTCACATACATGTTGGGGAGAAAAGGGATTGCGGTGAATTAGTAAAGCTCAAATAAATGTGGAGGCAGCAACAGCTGAAACATTTTTTAAATGAAAAATTACCACTTCGCAAGCTTTTTCATATCCGTCAGGATTAATAGAAGGCAAGAAATGGATTCTCGTCTCCTCCACCAAGTGCTTGATTCGTGGATTCCCTGCCAAGTACTCCTGACACATGAACTGCATCAGTAATAAGAGCAGCTCACGTCCAAGAACTTCATTGCCATGAGCTCCCGAAGAGTAATGGAACTCAGGCTCACCTAGTTCAGACAAACATAGTCAATAATTATTTCATTCAGAATTAAAAGTAAATAAGTAACACAATACTTACCCCATATCATTTCAACCTAATTTCTCTTGCACCATAACCAATGGAGTACTGTATCCTGCGACCATTTAAGCTAGAAAACTCAAGTTACACAATTATATTCACTAAATAAATAAACGCCTGCCACAAATGTGCCAACCAGTGACCATCTTCAATAAGAGGGGAGCCAACCATCTTCCCTGACATTATTAACATTGTTGAATGCCCAACAATCAACATCCTGGGGATTACCATTAACCAGAAAGTTACTGGACTAGTCACAGAAATACTGTGGTTACAAGAACATGTCAGGGGCTACGAATTCTATAGAGTAACTCAACTGGCTTCCCAAAGCATGTACACCATCCACAAGGCACAAGTCAGGAGTGCGACGGAGTACTCTCAACCTGCATGGATATGAGTGCAACTCAAGAAGCTCAACACCATTCAGGAAATAGTCTGCTTGATTGGCAACCCATCCAGGATTTTAACCATTCATTCCCTCCACCAGTGACACATAGTAACAGCAGTGTGTACCATCTATAAGGTGCACTGCAGAAACTCGCACCTTTGCCAGCACCTTCCAAACCCACAACCTCTACCACCTAGAAGGACAAGGGCAGTAGACGCCTGCAAGTTCCCTCCAAGTCACTCACCATCCTGACTTGGAACTATATCACCGTTCTTCCACTGTCACTATATCAAAATCCTGGAACTCCCTAACAGCACTGGCACATCTACACATGGACTACAGCGGTTCAAGAAGGCTGCTCAACACCACCTTCTCAAGGACAATTAAGGGAAGGCAATAAATGCTGGCTTAGCCAGTGACACGCACATCCCATCAAAGAATTTTAAAAAGGGTAAACATTTTGGTCATGTATTTAGGTCAGCATTAATCTCTGATCTTACTGAATGAATTATTGACCAAAACTATTACACCATGGCGGGATTCTGCTGTAATCTGCGGGGCGGGCAACTCCAGCGGGAAGGAGTGGCATGAACCACTCTGGCGTCGGGCCGCCCCAAAGGTGCGGAATCTTCCGCACCATCAGGGGCTAGGCCGGCCCGGGAGTGGTATGCGCCGGCCGGCGGGAAAGGGGCTTGGCGTCACGTCAACCGGCGCCGAAGGGCCTCCGCCGACCGGCGTGAGTTGGCGCATGCGCGGGAGTGCTAGCATGTGCTGGCATCATCCCAGCGCTTGCACAGAGGGCTTTGTCTCCGCACCAGCCATGGCGGACTGCTACAGCCACTGGTGCGGAAGAATAGAGAGCCCCCACGGCACAGGCCCGCCCGCGGATCGGTGGGCCCCGATCGCGGGCCAGGCCACCGTGGGGGCAACTCCCGGGGCCAGATCCCCCGCGCCCCCCCCGAGAACTCCGGAGGCCGCCCGCGCCGCCAGGTCCCGCCGGTAAGGACCTACTCTAATTTACGCCGGCAGGACAACACGGCCCATCGCGGGCCGTAGAATCGCCGGGGGGTTCGCTGCTACCGGCTGCCGACTGGCGCGCCGCGATTCCTGCCCCCGCCAAATCCCCGGCGACGGAGAATTCGGCAGCCGGCGGGAGCAGGATTTACGCTACCCCCCCCGGCGATTCTCCGACCCAGCAGGGGGTCGGAGAATCCCGCCGAAGATCAGGTTACGTGAGATAAGGTCAGTTTGGTTTAGTTGCGGGAAAATATTCCAGGTAACTGGCTGTACTAGGGAGCAAGCTATGGGGCGGGATTCTCCATTGCCCACTGGCAAAATCGTAATCGGCGATCGGGCGGAGGATCGATCCAACGACGGAATTGGGGCTGGGGCCAATTTGATGGGGCCGGTTTGCGATTCTCCGCCCCTTCCAAACAGACGTCATCGTGACATGCACTGTGTGCAGTCGCAATGCCGTTGGCGCCTCGTCAGCTGGCCCACCAGTGATGCTCCGCCCCCGATGGGGCGAGGTCCCGGCGGAGTGGGACACATGTGGTCTGAGCCGGCGTGGCAGCTGCGGACTGTGTCCAGCCCCGCCACACCCAGCTGGGATCTGTGCTGTTGGCTGTGTGGGCGTTGCCAGGGCTGGGGGGACTGGCGGGGGGTGACCGTGGGTGGCCAGGTGATGGGCAGTGGGGTCGTGGTCGGCAGGTTAGGTTACATGCATGGCTGGCGCCATGTTGGACGGCGCGACCGCTGCAAATCCTCAGTCAGCACGGCCCGGGGCCTGGCCATTCTCCGGCTGTTCCTGACTCAATCGGCGGGCGTTTTACGCGCCGCCAGTGCTAGCCCCTCACTGGTACCGGAATCGCTGAGGGGTTTGCACCGATTGTTTTGATGTGAACCCCCTGTGGATTCTCTGTTCGAGCTGACACTTAGCCACAGGAACGGAGAATCCCGCCCTTGATTTCTAGGTTCACAGTTGTCCTTTTGAAGCAAAATGTCAATATTTAATAGAATATTCCAATTGCTTCTGGTTGCTTAATTAATGTTAGCAGTTTCAACAGTTTTAGCAGTGAGCTTTTATTAAATTATAAATACTCACAACTTATTTTAACTATTAATAAATTAGATCAATTTGGATTATAAGGGCCTTTGATCCTACTTATTCTCATCTTTCCAAATTACTGCCCTATTACCACAGTTTTCATTCAGTGTCAAACTAACTAAAGGTCAAGCTGCCCAATTTAATTCCAAACTATAGAACTATTTAATGGAAAAGTTCAATCATTGACTACCCAAAACTGGAGCTGTGTAAATATTTGGAAGTTTATTTTGGACAGGCTTTTCAAAGTTTAAGAGAACTTGGATCCTGAGTAATGAATGTGCCGTCATCCCCGGGGCATGTCCAGGACAAGATTCAAGTAGTTCCACACAATGCGTGAGTAATGTCTGCAATTTCTTCCACTCTGTCAATTACCACTTGACCAGAATGTACCAGTTCAAACATTCATCCCATATATTTGTGTTGTCAATAATTCAGCCAATTAAATATTTGTTTACAATTGGCAAATTGATGTGGTTTGATACACCCATCCCGAAGAGTTCCCGAGATGGTGAATATTTGTATGATTAGAACAGGCATTTCACACACTTCTCAAACAGCCCTATCATTAAACTTCATTTTAGAACTTATTTGGGTGAATTTTTACTCCCAGGAAATGCAGCAGATGCATTCAAGGGGACGTCACTGGAGGACTTAGCCAACTTTAACGGCCAGCCTGCATTAACAAGCAGATTGCTGACCTCTACTCAAAACAGCCTATCAGCCAGGAGGACGCAGCTGCCCAATAGCTAAAATCAGCTGGCTTGGAGGTCAACGCTGGGCGCTGGGTCTCCCACACACAGGAAGGGCGCGATTTAATGGAATGTGTTTGAGTTAATTTCAGGCGGGTTAGGCTGGGAATTTCACACCGGCTCTAACCACTTTGTGGGTCTTGAGGAGTTCCTCTCCGGGCTGCGCAGACTTAGAATTATTTTCATCACTGGGGAGCTGAACACACTGGCCAGACCGGCCACAGCCCTAATTTCTCTTGAGAAGGTGGTGGTGAGCTGCCTTCTTGAACCTCTGCAGTTCATGTGGTGCAGGAAAACCCACAGTGCTGTCAGGATTTCACCCAGCGACAGTGAAGGAACAGTGGTATGTTTCCAACTCAGGATGGTGTCTGATTTGGAGGGGAACTTCCAGGTCGTGGTGTTCCCATGTTTCTGTGGCTATTGTTCTTCTGGGTGGTAAACAACGCAGTTTGGAAGGTGTTGTCGAAGAAACCTTTTGAGTTGATGCATTAACGAGACTGAAGTCGAATGCAGCGGACTTCTGGGAGTCAGCCAACTCCCAGCGAGAAGGCACTGGAGTAGGCGTTGTTTAATACTCCTCTACAAAATCATGAAGCTGGCGTAATGGCTACCGAGGGCAATTGAGGAGGTGAGTAGTCCTTTCCATTTACTGGCATGCAGTTCAAAGGCACCGGAACTGCTGCCCCAGTGCTTAGGCGGGTGGGGATGGGGTGGGGTGGGGGGGGGGGGGGCGTTCAGGTTGGCTGGGGTTGTTCTGGAGGGGCTGTAATGCTCCAGGCTCAGGGGAGTGAGGGGCTTTGCACCTGTGAGGCCTTCAAGCCGTCTTTAAATATTGTTGGGACCCATAACAGGGGCAACCACAGCTGCGGCCTGTCTATCCTCCCAAACTCTCCCAGGCTGCAGCTTCTCTCGTGGAAGTCAATTTAACCCCTTTGCCTGTGAGCAACCTCTAGCTTCAAAGCTGAAGGCTATTTCAAATGAGGAATTAGCTGTTAGTTGTGAGAGCACTTCACTAAACCTTTATGCACTGAACCTTTCTGCCACTGGGTCATTCCAGGGCTTGAGCAGGGATCACTGCAGCATTTCGCAGTCATCCACCCACAGATGCATCCGTGAGATGACGGATGCTCTGTATACATGGGCGCCCGAGTATATCGCTTTCGAATTGGACCACGCCCACCAAGATGCGCGGCCTGCAAGATTCTCCATCGCCGGGATGTCCCAGGTCTAGGGGTGAATCAATGAAACGCATGTTTCCGAGTGCACCAAAGCATCAGGGAATGCTCTATGTTAACAGGAAGGGGCCCCTCTCCCTGAATGTACTGATCGTTTGTGATCACCACCTCAGGATCACGTACCTGTGCACCACTTCCATTGGAGGGTGCTTGACAGCTACATCCTGGGACACTCGGAGATCCCCAGTGTCTTCCAGGAGCACCCCAGAATGACAAAGAACAACAAAGAACAAAGAAATGTACAGCACAGGAACAGGCCCTTCGGCCCTCCAAGCCCGTGCCGACCATGTTGCCCGACTAAACTACAATCTTCTACACTTCCTGGGTCCGTATCCTTCTATTCCCATCCTATTCATATATTTGTCAAGATGCCCCTTAAATGTCCCTATCGTCCCTGCTTCCACTACCTCCTCCGGTAGCGAGTTCCAGGCACCCACTACCCTCTGCGTAAAAAACTTGCCTCGTACATCTACTCTAAAGCTTGCCCCTCTCACCTTAAACCTATGCCCCCTAGTAATTGACCCCTCTACCCTGGGGAAAAGCCTCTGACTATCTACTCTGTCTATGCCCCTCATAATTTTGTATACCTCTATCAGGTCTCCCCTCAACCTCCTTCGTTCCAGTGAGAACAAACCGAGTTTATTCAACCGCTCCTCATAGCTAATGCCCTCCATACCAGGCAACATTCTGGTAAATCTCTTCTGCACCCTCTCTAAAGCCTCCACATCCTTCTGGTAGTGTGGCGACCAGAATTGAACACTATACTCCAAGTGTGGCCTAACTAAGGTTCTATACAGCTGCAACATGACTTGCCAATTCTTATACTCAATGCCCCGGCCAATGAAGGCAAGCATGCCGTATGCCTTCTTGACTACCTTCTCCACCTGTGTTGCCCCTTTCAATGACCTGTGGACCTGTACTCCTAGATCTCTTTGACTTTCAATACTCTTGAGGGTTCTACCATTCACTGTATATTCCCTACCTGCATTAGGCCTTCCAAAATGCATTACCTCACATTTGTCCGGATTAAACTCCATCTGCCATCTCTCCGCCCAAGTCTCCAGGCAATCTAAATCCTGCTGTATCCTCCGACAGTCCTCATCACTATCCGCAATTCCACCAACCTTTGTGTCGTCTGCAAACTTACTCATCAGACCAGTTACATTTTCCTCCAAATAATTTATATATACTACAAAGAGCAAAGGTCCCAGCACTGATCCCTGTGGAACACCACTGGTCACAGCCCTCCAATTAGAAAAGCATCCCTCCATTGCTACTCTCTGCCTTCTATGGCCTAGCCAGTTCTGTATCCAACTTGCCAGCTCACCCCTGATCCCGTGTGACTTCACCTTTTGTACTAGTCTACCATGAGGGACCTTGTCAAAGGCCTTACTGAAGTCCATATAGACAACATCTACTGCCCTACCTGCATCAATCATCTTAGTGACCTCCTCGAAAAACTCTATCAAGTTAGTGAGACACGACCTCCCCTTCACAAAACCGTGCTGCCTCTCACTAATACGTCCATTTGCTTCCAAATGGGAGTAGATCCTGTCTCAAAGAATTCTCTCCAGTAATTTCCCTACCACTGAAGTAAGGCTCACCGGCCTGTAGTTCCCGGGATTATCCTTGCTACCCTTCTTAAACAGAGGAACAACATTGGCTATTCTCCAGTCCTCCGGGACATCCCCTGAAGACAGCGAGGATCCAACCCAATGACGGATTGGCTTGTGGGGGATAAGGGATACCCTAAGAGGTCCTGGCTGATAATGCCGATGGCCTGAGACTGAAGGGACCGGCTGACTTACCTGTGTCACAAGTGTCACCCTGTTCTGCCCAATGTCCTTGAGATACGCTAGTATCAGGAAGGGGGGATTCAAATGAACTGCAGACAGCCTGAATTTCCTTGATGGAAGGCCCCTGTTGGATTCCAGCGTTTCCTCCTCCCTGAGTGTACCTGTAGGGCCCTGGATGACTCCATAGAATGGAGGGGCAGCTGGAGTGAGTTCCAGAACGTCTGAGTCATTTGGCACTGCCATTCCTGGAGGCTCCCCATAATCTGTATCATGGTGTTGACGCCCTCAGGGACATTCCTCAGTGTCTAGGCTACGCTCTTGAGCACCTCGGTAATGTCCACCTGCATCTGGGACATGTCCCACAGCAACTGGGACATGATGTTGAGGATCTCAGCCACGGCCGTCACAGACTGAGACATGCCTTGAAGACCACCACTCACGTTGTGGATGTCATGCTCAGATTTTCCACTGTGGTCCCCAGTTTAGCTGTGTGGGCCTGGGTGCCAAGCATTGCTGGCACCATCTCCTGCGCCTGAAAGCTTTGGGACTCCTCCAATCGGCCTTGCCACTGACAGCCCCTTCTGAATGTCGCAGATGTGCCCTATCATCTGTATCAGCTCCAGGAGAACCTTGTCCAGAGGCTCAACATCTGGCTGAGACCCAGCTGAGTCCTGGGATCCGGCAGACCCCGGACTGCCGTCTCCCTTGGATGTTCCTGCCTCTACCTGATGTGCAGCAGCAACTGTGTGGTGCTCATCAGATTGTGCCCCCGAAGCCTGTCCACCAATGTCGCCCACCAAGGTGTGTGTCTCCGCGCTGGTGGAGGGTGCGAGTGATAGCTGTGACGTATTGCCGTAGTTCTCAGGACTCTCCTCTGAGGTGTTCTCTTGTGTGGCGGGGGGTACTATTCCAGATGGTCTGGCCTCATCACATGGTGATCCTGCAAGACAATGGACATGTGGTCAGTGAGAAGGAAGCATCATTTTGTGGAACATCAACAACTCACTTGAGACAGGTCATCTCGATGAAGGGGCAGTGGATCCTCAGTTCTCTGGCACAGGCCGACCTCGCTGTCGGTCACTGCTCTCTCCTCGGGCAACTCCACGATCTACAGAGCCCATTCCTCATCACGGGTGAGGACCTGGATCTCTCGGATTCCTCCTTCCCCCCACTATTTTCATCCTTTCCCTACCTTCTCCTGCGGGGACAAAGAGAGGACAATGTGAGCCGCACGCTTTGTAGATCGGGGGGTGGGGGGTCTAGAGCAAGTTGCATGTGTGGGAACTGCACCTGGACATGAAGGGGTTGTGCTTGTGGGTGCCAGAGAGTTCTCAGGAACAAGTTGAAGATCGGATGCTGGGAGGATGAATGCGAGGTATCAGCCAGTGGATTGCAAGGGAGAAGAGGGGGGGGGGGGGAAGGAATTTGAGGGGCAGCAGGCAGGACTGATGCCATGAGGGAGGTGGTAACTTAACCCTGTAGCTCATTAGATGTCATTCTTCTTCTTCCGATATTAGACGGCAGTCCTCCTGGTCATGCTGCCCGCACTTACTGCAGCTGCCAGTGCGACCAAGGCGGCATTGCTGACCCAGCTGCTGGTTCTCCGACTCCCTCGGGGGAACAGTGTGCCCTGCCTGGCATCCACGGCGTCGAGAAGCCTGGCCAGTTCGGATTCCCCAAAGCGAGGATCAAGTCTCCATGCTGTCATCCTCGTTTTTTTGACTGGGAGTGAGTGGTGAGGGAGCCTTTAAAAGCAGTTCCCCCTTCCTTGTTAGCAACAAGCAGCTGAGGCACGAATCTAGTGAATCAAGACACAGATGGAGTCAGGCTTGGCAACATTCATGTGCTTTCAGGAAAATTTATTTTTGGAATTAGGTGTGGGTGAATACAGGCCATGATCTTGCCATTGCAGCCAATGTGAAACACCCTGTCAAACTCACCCAAAATGGCACTGAGAAATGTTTCATTTGAATCGTGCCCATTGATAGTGAGAGATTCAGTGATGGTAATGCCATTGAATGTCAAGGGAAGATGATTAGTGTCATGATATGCAGACATGCACATAATGAGATGCAGACAGGCAGCTAATGAGCACAGAGAACAGGACATAACCAATCAGCAGGCAGAGCACTTGGGGGTGGTTTCCTACTATAAAAGGCACGAGGCACTCACACTCCGCCTCTTTCCACTGGGGACATCTACAGAGTGAGCCCTGTGTATATATCACATAACACCTACAGCACGTGGCTAAGAGCTAGTCTGGTTCAGTCAGACAGAGTAATCACACTTAGGTTAGCAGAGAGTCGAACTCACAGAGAACTGTGCTAACCGTGTGACAGGTTCAATAAATCAAATTGAACTAACTTCAAGGTCTGGAGTATATTTCAGTTATAGCTGCATCCAGTTACAGCCCATGTCTTAATAAGACCATAAGACATAGGAGCGGAAGTAAGGCCATTCGGCCCATCGAGTTCACTCCACCATTCAATCATGGCTGATTTCAACTCCATTTACCCGCTCTCTCTCTCCATAGCCCTTAATTCCTCGAGAAATCAAGAATTTATCAACTTAAGACAGAACATAGATCTGTTATCTCAGTGTGCTTAACACAATTAGATTCTCTCTTTTTTATTGCCTGTCACTTGCGTGGTACGAATGTAACTTGCCATTATCATCCCAAGCCTGAATATTGCTCAGTTCTTGCTGCATATGGACATGGACTGCATCAGCATCTGAGGAGTCGCGAACGGCGCTGAACATTGTGCAATCATCGGCGAACATCCCCACTTCTAACACCATGATGGAGGGAAGATTGTTAATGATGCAGCTGAAGATGGCTGGGCTTTGGATATTCCCCTGAGGAAATTCTGCAGCAATACACTGGGATTGAGAATTTTTTTTTAGTTAAAAAAAAAATAAAAAAAATCTAGTGTACCCAGTTAATTTTTTCCAATTGAGGGGCAATTTAGCGTGGCCAATCCACCTACCCTGCACATCTTTGGGTTGTGGGGGCGAAACCCACGCAAACATGGGGAGAATGAGCAAATTCCACACGGACAGTGACCCAGAGCCGGGATCGAACCTGGGACCTCGGCGCCGTGAGGCTGCATGGCTAATCCACTGCGCCACCGTGCTGCCCCGAGGGGGGGGGGGGGGGGATTGAGATGATTGACCTCCAAGAACCACAACCATCTTTCTTTGTGCTCAGTATGGCTCCAAAGAGTGGAGAATTTCCCCCCCCCAATTTCCATTAACATCAGCTGCACTGCTATACTCAGTTGGCACCTACAGTCCACCAGTTCAATGCAAATGAAACCTGGTGGCCCATTTTGCTCGGGTTTTGAGATTGCACCGCCTGTTTCAGATTGGTTTTTGACCTTACGTTTTCCTTAGTGTCAGCTGTGAGAGACCTGTTGTCACTGCCGCTGGATGTACCGGCCGGCTGCTGATGACCAAGGCCTGGGTGTCGGCCAATTTGTCAGAAATGGAGGACGGACTGTCACGATTTGAGGCTTCATTGCCGAACTGCTGAATAGGTGAAAAATCCCGTTGGAGTACCTGTGTTTAAAATGTGCTAAAACTACTGTCCAAAACAGGAGGCAAGCCACGGGGTCAGTGGTTAATTATTTTTCAAAAGGTTTGACCAGGAGCATTTTTTGTTGAGACAAGAACCCCAGATTTTACATTGGGATATTTCATTAGTAGACTATTGGCTGGATTCTATGCAGTCCCGCGCCAAAATCTTGTTTGGCGCGGGGGCGGAGAATACAATTTCACGCCGAAATCGGGTCCGGCGCTGTCCGCCAATTCTCCTGGCCCCGAAGATCGCCACGTTCGCGTCGTACTTCGCGTGGCTGGGAGGTTGTTGCCAGAGGCCCGCCCAGCGATCCTCCCCTCCCGCCGAGTTCCCGACGGCGTGGAACTAACATGCCATTGCCGGTCAGGACTCTGTCCGCGGCTGCCCTCGTGGGAGGCGGGGGGATCGGGCACTGGGGGGGCCTTATGCCGGCCGGGCGGATCCTCGGGCGCGCGTTCAATCAGGGGGGCCGCCGACCCAGATGCCTCCGCAGTCCGAGTCTTCCATGGCGCTCGCTGCGGCCGCTGGAGGCCGTCTCCGTGCGCACACGCGGACTCAAAACCGGGTGCTGGCGTGAATCCGGCCCCCTCCTGTTGCTGAATTCTCCGGCACCGGAGATTCGGCGGGAATCGCGCCGCGCCGGTTGGCGGGCACCCCCCCCCCCCCGGCGATTCTCCAGCCCGGAATGGCCGAAGTCCCGCTGCTAGAATGCCTGTCCCGCCAGCGTGGATTAAACCACCTCTCTTACTGGCGGGACAAGGCAGAGCGGGCGGGCTCCGGGGTCCTGGGGGGGGGGCGCGGGGCAATCTGGCCCCGGGGGGTGCCCCCACGGTGGCCTGGCCCGTGATTGGGGCCCACCGATCTGCAGGCGGGCCTGTGCCGTGGGGGCACTCTTTTCCTTCTGCCTTCGCCATGGTCTCCACCATGGCGGAGGCGGAAGAGACCCCCTCCACTGTGCATGCGCGGGGATGCCGTGAGCGGCTGCTGACACTCCCACACATGCGCCGCCCGGTAATGTAATTTCTGCGCCAGCTGGCGGGGCACCAAAGGCCTTTCCTGCCAGCTGGCGGGGCGGAAATCAGTCCGGCGCGGGCCTAGCCCCTCAATGTGAGGGCTCGGCCCCTCAAGATGCGGAGGATTCCGCACCTTTGGGGCGGCGCGATGCCGGACTGATTTGCACCGTTTTTGGCGCTGGTCGGCGGACATCGCGCCGATTACGGAGAATTTCGCCCCGGAAGTGGGGGGGGCCCGTGTCCGCAGCCAAAGCTGCGAGAAGCACCCTGGGTCCCTGATCGCCCCCTGAAGGTAAGTGAATCAGCCTGTATCATTTTGAGGAAACTCGGGAATGCAACACCAGCATTTTTACCCCATGTGGGGACATAGCCCCATCTTGGGAGGATCCAGTCCTTTTTTATTTGTGATGAAAGTAATTTGTTGTGAAAAAAATATTGAACTTGCAAAGTGAACGGAAATGGTACAGAGCAAATGGAGGTATGAAGAATAATGTGTGGTCTTTCAGATATAAATCTTACCAATTTCATGCTCCCCTGGATTATCGGATATCTCGATGGCGTACAGTTTCATCCCCTGATAGCTTTTGCCAATGTTGTAAATCCTCGTGATATTTGGACACTGTTCATTTACTATCTTCATCAACTGCAACAAAATGTACAACTCAGTGAGAATTCAGCAGTTGGAGCTGAAAGAATCATAGTGAGTTATTAGCTCCTTTGAGTGGCATTTCGTCGCATCGTTCTTAAACGCTCTCTCAAATAGCTCATTTAAACTGTGTGCATTCTACACATACCTCAACACATTCAAGGATTAGCGTCATGTAAACCATTCAGAAGTTCAGGCAAGTGAGCACAAAGCAATGATCAACCACTAATATATCATCAGTCAACCAGGGTTGCACACTAAAGACAGACATTCATGCTTAATTAACTGAATAAATCGGTTTGTCCCTTATTGCAGAAATTTTTATATCTGTATCAGGGTATCATTTTACAAGTTAATGATGCACAGTCGTGTCATATGTTGAGCTGCAATCCCGTGTGAGAAGATGGATAATCTGATGAAATAATTTGTTCACATGATATGGAAACCATACTGATATGAAAACTTTAAACCTGGCACCGTCACTTTGTACATGCATCTTTGATGGGGCAGGACAGGTTAACAAAGCAGTTAATGAAACATATGGGGTCCTGGATTTTATAAATAGACACATAAAGTCAAATAGCCAGAAGGTTATGCTAAACCTAAATGAAACACCAGTTCGCTGCCAGAAAGAATATTTTGCCCAATTCTGAGCACTTGGCTTTCGGAAGGACATGAAGGTTTAGGCTGGAGTGCAGAGAAACCTACTCAGATTGTTCCATGGATGAAGTATTATTGTCACTTTGGATAAACTAGAGAACCTAGGGTTGTTTTTCTTGGAACAAAGAAAGGTGCGAGGAGATTTGGTAAAGGTGCTTAAGATCGTAAAGTATTTAAACAGAGTAAATGAAAAGAGAAGCTGTTTCCATTGGCTGACTGAAGAACTAGAGGACACAGATTTAAACTGATGGGCAGAAGAACCAGAGGCGACTTGAGAACAGCTTATTTTGTGCAACAAATGGTTAGAATTTGAAATGCATTCCCTGATTGCCATTACTAAACAGTGGTCTTCAAAAAGTGAATTGGTTAACTATTTGATGGAGGAAGCGTTGCAGTGATATGGGGAAGACAGGGGAGTGGAGCTAATTAGATTGCTCTTCAAAAGAGCAAGTGCAGACTCGATCGACTGAATAATCTATGCCGTGCTATTCTAAGATTCTACAGTTGTTTGGCAAGATCACATTTAGTTTGAAGGTTTTTGCTTGATTACATGTATTTGTTTATTTCTATTGTTCAATTAGAGTTATATGGTTGATGAACCATGCCAATGATTTTCGATTTGCGTGTACAATATATGCACGCACTCCCAGTCAAAATTTAAGGGTTGAATTTGCTGTTGCTCAACATTTAACATATTCATATAAAATGACTTTGTCTTTGCTAATTGTACAGGGGTGCCAACCAGTTCTTGTTGCCATCATCTTGGTTACATAACTAGGTGACCAGGCACTGACCAATTTAATCTGGTGGGCATGATGCGGAGGTGCCGGCGTTGGACTGGGGTGAGATCAGTAAGAAGTCTTACAACACCAGGTTAAAGTCCAACAGGTTTGTTTCGAAACAAACCTGTTGGACTTTAACCTGGTGCTGTAAGTCTTCTTACTCATCTGGTGGAAATAGGGTCTTCCTGACCCCATGCTATTTTTGCATGGCCTTTTTACAAATCAGGAAGGCCTTGGGTTATATGATTCCACAAGCATCTATTCTGAAGTTGAGGTTGTCACTAAACCCAATAGGAAATTTCCTGCCCCCACAGGTTTTGTGTGCGGGTTTTGTAAGCACTAAGAAACATGCCTTGTTGGAGAGTTAGTGACCACTAGGGGAAGCCTGCTGAAGTATCAGGAACATTCTGACAGGCAAGTGCAAAATGATCTGACAACTTGAAATGTTAAAATTAGATGATGCATTGTAATATGGATCTGTTTAAACGGCAAAGATCCATTTATTACACTCTGAAAAAGTAGTTTGCCGATTACATTGACCAGCATTGTTTAATTGTTTGGATGATATGGCTGGAACGATGCTCAGACACAGGCTTGGATTTCGGGAGTCAGGAACTAGTCCGACTCGTCTTTTTCGAGCCTGCAGTGAAAGTCCGGCCAATAATTGTGACTTAAAATTTGTTCCTGTTGACAATGATTCATTTATTAGTTTTACCAGATTCACAAACGTTGTCATTTTGAATGTAGGCAATTTAAGATCAGCTCTCTCGCAGCAGAGAATGCTTCAAAATTGTCTCTCTCTGCATTTTGGAGAAATCACTGAATAAAACTAAAAAAAGAAAATTGGCCTCAGGTTACTGCTCATTTCTGAAATTGTTTTGCACCATTGAGAGGTAAATTGAATTGGTCAAGCAAATTTGATTCTATCCAATTTGAAAATCAAATACTTCCTATGCTGGTGGGCACTTTTCCAAATACTTAGCAAGTTCAGAAGTTCTTCACATTGAAAATCTGTTGTACATCTGAATCTGTTCCACTGAAAATGTTCAAACTTAACAAACTTATACTAGGAACAGATCACACTTTGATTATGATTTGTACTGCTGGTTATTTGTGCTAACAGGTTTGAACAAATTTCAAATATCAGAGTTTATTATTGCCGGTGAGAATATTTCAGCCATAGATTTGTTTTCCAGACTGTTATAGTTAAATGTGTGAATATTGACCCTGAGATTATACTGTGGGACAGTGCTATTGCATTCATCACTAAGTATCCCAAAGGCATTCCTTCTAATACTTCTGAAAGTACCATTATTGCCACATAAATATACTTGGACAGATTTGATTCAAACCTGTTGTTCAAATTTGTTGTTCGTATACTAATTATAGATGATCTAAACCACCATACCATCTATGTGATGCAGAGGGGTAAGCTTGATACCTGGCTACAGGATTTCATTGCCAAGCTGCTGAACTTCTGGTAGCCTCACAAGTCCCTCCTAATTGTAGTTTGTAGCTGATTAAGAGGGTGAATGCTGTTCCCTTTCATTCGCCTGCCCATGTTGGGTGATACAACCCACCGTTTAGTTTATTGGTTGAAAACAACAAAATTATTAAATTCACCAAACATATTTAAAAACTCAGTTTCTGACTAAAATTAGTACGTGCAATTAGGTATACAGCAAAATATAAGCACCAAGGGACAAGAGTGTACTAATTTAAACATTATCCACACACTGCACAATAGAGGAAATAAATGCAATGTAATTGTCTTGAACATTGAGCTGAGTATTTATTTGCCATTCGTTACAATTGAGTCACAACAGAATGTAATGTTTCAAATAGGTGAACGACATGAAACTGCAGAACAAGGTGGCTTTGGCATGGTTATTTGGCAGATGTGGCCTGCCAAGAAATGGAGCATTCATAGCATTTTGCTGAATACAAAGTAAAACTTCTCACACCTGAATGGTTTACATACCTTGTCAATAATTTACATCATTAAAATGTTTTTTTCCCTTAATCAGGTAAAGTGACCAAGTTTATCCAGTAAATCCATTGCCCATCTAATTAAATGAAAGAACTTATTGTTCATCCTGCGTCCCATTATTCGGTGGGATTTTACGGTCCAGTTACGGTGGCTGGGTCATGGCTGTAAAATGTGGCGAGCCGTTCAAAGGTCCATTCACTTTGGTGGGTCCAGAATATACCGCTGGCGGGTGGGGCCCTAAATTTCCGCACTTTATTTTTATTTACTCAAGATCATGTTTTGGTTCTTCGAGAAGATGGGTTGTCTGGTGCAGGTGGGATTTTGTAATGGACAGACGACAACGTATCTGGAGCCTGTTCAAGTCTTAACAATTACAATAAACTTGGATTCTGGTATGTTATTTGCATTAAATGTTTGAAGTGATAGTGAGCAAGGTGCATGTTTGACACAGTATCAGCCGCTTATTGTACGTGTTGATAAGTTTAGGGACCGGATGGTGGAACTCAGGCAATAGCAGAGATCTATTAGCCTCACAGGCTGCAATATCTGATAGCCAATAAAAATCGCACATGCTCTGCATACCTGAGGGTGGGATTTTCCTGTCCCATGGACAGCGTGCATCGTGACAGGTGGAATTGGAAAATGTGAATAATGGTAAAAAGTCAGTTTCCCATCTTTCATGGTGGGTCAGAAGCTTGGCGCGGTATGTCGGGCACCCCATTGGAATATCATGAGTACTCATTAAAAAGGCAGCTTGTTGGAATCAGGCACCACTCCAGATCAAATGGCCACACTGGCAGCAAATTAAACCGGCATGATTCATGACCAGAGGGCTAATATCACTTCACTCATGATCTTGAGGTATATTCAACTATCTTTCACTGCATTGTGCTTACAGCTGCTTCGGCGCCATGCCAAGGCTGCGCAGGTAAGACCAGGGGAATAATGGAGGGAGGGGAGGCGGGGGGGTAGGAGGATGTCAGATCCAAGGCTTACCGCATGAGTCCCACATGAAGGTAGCTGGAAGGGGCTGGAGGGAAAAGGCTTGAATGGGCGGGGGGGTGAGCTGAGACAAGACAGAGGCAGGAAAAGATGCTTGAAGGCAGAAGGCTTGAATGGGGGGACTACTGGGGAAGAGAGTAAATGCAAACACATGACAGGGAGTGGGTGACTGGGGAAGAGAGGAGAGGCAGTGGCATAGTGGTGTTGCCACTGGACTAGTAATCAAGAGATCCAGACTAATGCTCTGGGGTCCAGAGTTCGAATCCCACCAGGGCAGATGGTGAATTTGAGTTCAATAAAAAAAATCTGGACTTAAAAGTCTAATGATGATCATGAAACCATTGCTGATTGTCGTTAAAAAATCTGGTTCACTAATGTCCTTCCAGGAAGGAAATCTGCCATCCTTATCCGGTTTGGCCTACATGTGACTCCAGACCCACACAGTGGTTGACTCTTTCTTTTTTAAAATAAATTTAGAGGACCCAATTTTTGTTTTTTCCAATGAAGGTGCAATTTTGCATTGCCAATCCACCTAACCTGCACATCTTTGGGTTGTGGGGGTGAAACCCATGCAGACATGGGGAGAATATGCAAACTCCACATGGACAATGATCCAGGGCCAGGATTCAAACCTGCGTCCTGAGTGCTGCAGTCCCAGTGCTAACCACTGCGCCACATGCCACCCTCAGTAGTTGACTCTTAACTAGCCCCCACTGAAATGGCCTAGCAAGCCACTCAGTTCAAAGGCAATTAGAGTTGGGCAACAAATGTTGGCCCAGCCATTGATGCCCCAAGAACAAATTTTTAAAAAGAGCACGGAGACACATGACTGGGGGACTGCAAAACATAGACAGTCCTGGGCAGTTGCCTCACTTGGAACAGGCAATACTGCCTTCATTCTGGCAGTTAGACAATTGAGAAGGAGAAGAAGATGGGCCCATCGCCGGAAGGCTAGGCGAAGGGAACAGTCTCACCCCAACGAACAAGGGCCAACTGAAGACCCAGAAGCTGCCAGAACCACTGAGCAGAGGCATCTAGCAAGACGAAGGGTGTACAGGAGAACCATCTCATGTCTGCAGATGATCGAGACACAGTGCCGTTGACACCTTCACTTGCATCGGGATGTGATGGCTCAATCCTGCAACATTCTCCAGGAGTTGATGATTCAGGGATTGGGAGGGCACCCATTAACAGTGGCTCTAAAATGACTGTCCCTCTGAACTTCTTTGTGAGTGGCTCGTTCCAGGGCTCCAAGGGGATCTCTGTGGGATTTCTCAAGCATTTGCTCACAAATTAATTTGAGAGGTTATAGGCACCCTATTTAGCAAGACGCACAATTATGTCCAGTTCTCCTTAGTTGAAGCCAACCAGTTTGCAAGAGCACTGGACTTTGCAGCAATCTCCGGATTCCCACTGGTGCAGGGTGCCATTGACTGCACTCATGTGGCTTTAAGAGCTCCCTGGCAACAGCCACTACAATACATCAACAGGAAAAGGTTCCATTTGCTCAATGTGCAAAGCAGATATCTTCAGTCACTTCCAGGAGCCACAGATCTTTTGAGTGTCCTTAGCACATCCAAGTTTGGCTCCTAGATCACAAAAGCTAACAGCAAAGGACGTGGCTGATGATGCCAGTTCGTCGGCCGCAAAGTGCCTCAGAGGAGAGGTACAATGCTGCTCATTCTGATTGAACAGACCATTGGTATCTTGAAGGCGCAGTTTTGATGTCTGGACAGATCGGGTGGGGCTCTACACTACTCGCCCCAGAGTGTCTCGCACATCATCGTGGATTGCTGCTCTCTACACAACCTAGTGCCTCAAAGAGGGGGTGTCTTGCCAGGTCAAGAGATGGAGGAACTTCACATTTCCTCTAATGATGAGGACATTGAGGAAGCTGAGGTTCCAGCGGAAGAGGCCATAGGATGGACCAGATGAGGCAGGTGTGTACATCATATGCTTATAGCCACCAAGCGAGATATGACATATTGATTTATTTTGTTGGAGGAGATCAAACATCCAGAACCTCCAGTAGCCTGACTCTCTTTAGCAGTTATCCAAGAAGAATTCTCTGGACTACCCTAAGCCACATTCCCCTCCTTAGGCATTTATGTTAGGACACGTTTCAATGTACCACTGCTACGGTTTTAATACCCATTTACTTTCTGGTACAACCTTTTCTGAGGAGTCCTGAAGCGCTCTTACAAGTGCAACAGGATCGCCCAATTAATTCCAACAATTAGCTTTCGCATGTCCAGTTTCTTTTACAATGGAAGCATACATTTTCCTTTCCATCACTTCTAGGTTCTAACCTACCTCCTCTATTATTTTGACGTACTTCCATCCGTTCTCTCAACTTGTAACTATTCTATCATTCGGTTTTCTATTCTTCCAATTTTGCTGTTGATTCCCATTTAAACCATTTCCCCACACGTAATTGGCTGAGTGAGATAGCATGGTTATCAGCAATACTGTCGCTTCTTGGATCCTTGCTACTTGGCGCTCATCTAAATAAGTCTTAATGGTTACTGGAATGCTACCTCAGAATTATTCCATAATCATAATTGCCCTCACAATCGCAATTTAAAAAAAAAATTTAATGAAGGAAACCATAGATCTCACAGCATTTATTTTTCTCTTCAAATTCAACAAATGTCTGATCGTTATGGTCATAAACTTTAATGGATAAGCTTCAGGCTCAAGCTCATAAGCATTGAGAATTGCCTTTTTAACTTTTTCATCGCCTGCGGACTGCACTTCTGACACCCTAGTGTACACATTGATACCTGTACCTTTCGGTACACTCTATAGCACTAAGGTCCAAGCCTCTTTTGGGCGCCAAACCTCACAGCTATCTTTTGAAATCAGGTGAAATATCCTTCAACTCCATTGTCTGTAAATTTAGGCACTAAATGAAGATTATTCGTTAAATCAAAAATCTCAGTGGAACCCGACTGACTCTTTGATCTCCCTTTTCTTTCTTTAATCTAAGCTTGTTTTTTGTCAGTTCATTCTGTCTGAGTTATTTTTCTCTTTGGAATTAAAGCCCAAGCTTTTTGCATTTCCCTTTCTTTTGTTCTTTCTTTTTCTTTCTTCTGTTTCATTTTGAATATTTTCATTTCTCTCTTTTTCCTTCAATTAAGTTTTTTTTTCATCTCTTTTTCTACCTCAGGGTGCTTCATTTGCACCTGAATTTTTGTTCACTCTAGCTTTCATAGATTATCATAGAATTTACAGTGCCGAAGGAGGCCATTCGGCCCATCGAGTCTGCACCGGCTCTTGGAAAGAGCACCCTACCCAAGTTCAGCACCTCCACCCTATCCCCATAACCCAGTAACCCCACCCAACACTAAGGGCAATTTTGGACACTAAGGGCAATTTATCATGACCAATCCACCTAACCCGCACATCTTTGGACTGTGGGAGGAAACCGGAGCACCCGGAGGAAACCCACGCACACACGGGATGTGCAGACTCCGCACAGACAGTGACCCAAGCCGGAATCGAACCTGGGACCCTGGAGCTGTGAAGCAATTGTGCTAACCACCATGCTCCCGTGCTGCCCTAAGCTTTGAGACATCAACTTCTCTCTTTTTAATTCTAAATGCTGGGTCATTACCTTAATCATATCACCCGTACGAGATCCTCCTTTCATTTCCACCTTCAATTTACCTGCTAATCCTCTCAGTTTAGTCTTAGTCAAGGATTTCAATAATCCATGGACACATCTGCTTCCAGAAAAGTATTAGCAAGTCAAAGCCATTTTTGAATTCCAACCAGTGTGGTACTTCACAGAAAATCCTATTCACTATGCCCAGCACCGCCACATCGTTTCTTTAAGGATTCACAGATCCCAGAGAATTCAAGGACTTTTGTATTGCGCAAGAGTCCCCACTTTGTTACGATCCAGGCTTATGTTAATACCGGACAAGTCGGATCCCAGAGTGAAACCTGGCTTGATAGATCCTAACTCTTATTTTAATAGGAACTAAGGAGGTAAGTTACTGAACAAGTTCACAGCAGTCTGCTGATGAACTTTTAACACAAAAATAAAGCGTTTATAATAATAATAATAATAATAATCTTTATTGTCACAACTGGGTTATATTAACACTTAAATGACACAATTTGTAAACCATTTGTTCAGCATATTGTTCCAGGGTCTCTGCAGCTTCCCCTTTGAGAGGTGTAAAGGATGCCAGATATCTGGGGGGTCATTCTCCGACCCCCCGCCGGGTCGGAGAATGGCTGTTGGCCGCCGTGAATCCCGTCCCTGCCCCTGCCGAAGTCTCCGGTACCGGAGATTGGGCGGGGGCGGGAATCGGGCCGCTCCGGTTGGCGGGACCCCCCGCTGGATTCTCCGGCCCAGATGGGCCGAAGTCCCGCCCAGAAATTGCCTATCCCGCCGGCGTAAATCAAACCTGGTATTTACCGGCAGGACCAGGCGGCGTGGGCGGGCTCCGGGGTCCTGGGGGGGGCGCGGGGCGATCTGACCCCGGGGGGGTGCCCCCACGGTGGCCTGGCCCGCGATCGGGGCCCACCGATCCGCGGGCGGGCCTGTGCCGTGGGGGCACTCTTTCCCTTCCACCTCCGCCACGGACTCCACCATGGCGGAGGCGGAAGAGACTCCCTCCACTGCGCATGCGCGGGAAACTGACAGCGGCCGCTGACGCTCCCGCGCATGCGCCGGGAAACTGAGAGCGGCTGCTGACGCTCCCGCGCATGCGCCGCATTTCCGTGCCAGCTGGCGGGGCAACAAACGCCATTTCCGCCAGCTGGCGGGGCGGAAATCCCTCCGGCGTCGGCCTAGCCCCTCAATGTTGGGGCTCGGCCCCCAAAGATGCGGAGCATTCCGCAACTTTGGGCCGGCGCGATGCCCGTCTGATTGGCGCCGTTTTTGGCGCCAGTCGGCGGACATCACGCCGTTGGGAGAGAACTTCGCCCCACATTCCTCACCCTAAACCCCCACTGGATGCCATCGGTGGCTTTGGCAGTGTGCATGGATGATTAACATTCGCAGGCAGCACATGTATGATGTCTATATTGATATTAAGTAGCACTGTTTTGCCACACCCACTACATGCCTATTTTCAAGCACGATCGAATTTCTAAACCAATAACTTCAGGGGCATCATTCTCCGACCCCCCCCGCCGGGTTGGAGAATTGCCGGGGGCTGCCGTGAATCCAGCCCCCGCCGGTTGCCGAAGTCTCCGGCACCGGATATTCGGCAGGGGCGGGAATCGGGCCGCGCCGGTTGGCGGGCCCCCCTGCTCGATTCTCCGGCCCGGATGGGCCGAAGACCCGCTGATAAATTGCCTGTCCCGCCGGCGTGGATTAAACCACCTTTTGAACGGCGGGACAAGGCGGCGTGGGCAGGCTCTGGGGTCCTGGGGGGGGCACGGGGCGATCTGACCCCAGGGGGTGCCCCCACGGTGGCCTGGCCCGCGATCGGGGCCCACTGATCCGCGGGCGGGCCTGTGCCGTGGGGGCACTCTTTCCCTTCCGCCTCCGCCACGGTCTCCACTATGGCGGAGGCAGAAGAGACTCCCTCCACTGCGCATGCGTGGGAAACTGTCAGCGGCCGCTGACGCTCCCGCGCATGCGCCGTCCGGGGATGTCATTTCCGCACCAGCTGGCGGGGCAACAAAGGCCGTTACCGCCAGCTGGCGGGGCGGAAATTCCTCCGGCGTCGGCCTAGCCCCTCAATGTTGGGGCTTGGCCAAAGATGCGGAGCATTCCGCACCTTTGGGGCGGCACGATGCCCGTCTGATTGGCGCCGTTTTGGGTGCCAGTCGGCGGACATTGCGCCGTTTCGGGAGAATTTCGCCCTTGATGAGGAAGCAAAATCGGCTTTATATTTTGCCTGTAGACATCAGTTTGCAATGAGCCAAAACTGTTTAACTTCAGCTGTCTTATTTTCCTAACAAGTACTGTGAGATGACATGTTAAACACTGCTTTGGTTGCCAGCTTCATACACAGGTCTGTACTTAAAAAAGCAATGCATCACTTTGGCTTACCAGGAATCTCTTCAGCTTGGGTTGTGCTGCATTGATCTGCACTGGGAATTGGCACAGTAACAAATGCAAAGAACATATGAAACACTATCATACGTTTGGGAAAGCGGGCAGCATAATCAAAGACCCTTCCCACCCGGGTTATTGTCTCTTCCAATCTCTTCCATCGGACATAAAATACAAAAGTCTGAGAACACAAATTCAAAAACAGATTCTTCCCCACTGTTACCAGACTCATTAATGGCCTTCTTATGGACTGAACTGATCTATCTACGTATCTTCTCTACTTTTGTCGCACTATACTCCGTATGCTTCACCCGATGTCTATGTCTATGTATTTACATTGTGTATTTATTGTATGCCCTATGTTTGTGGAATGATATGCCTGGACTGTACGCAGAACAATACCTTTTATTGTACCTTGGTACATGTGACAATAAATCTAAATATAAATCTATCGGAAATTATGTTCAGTGTTTGAAAAGTTAGGTGAAACAAGAAACTTGAATTAAAATAGTTTGATCAGAAAATCGCCAAATTGGTGGTGTGAGCAGAAATGATCCAAAATACAGTTGAGCCTCGCAAGTAAGCTATTAAATAGAATGTGGAAATGGATACTATTATAAATGAATAGTGTGTACTTTAATCACCATTTATCATTAGTTGACATATAATAATCTTCAGGAGATAGAGAAATTGCTCAGAATGCACTGTTATAGCATTCAGTGTTTGCAGACTCAGATGAATTGATTTAAATATTAATATACAGTAAAAGTACTAGTGAATTGATTAATATTACAGTATTACAAGTAAATGAATTGCTAATTTGGACTTATAATGGGATAAAGTATTAAACAGACAGAACCTTACTTTTAGCATTATCTCCCTCATCTTTATTACTCAGCCTGAAAGTAGTTATGCTTATTTCAGATACAAAGAGTCTTTCATGAACTGTACATTCACAGTGCTTGCGTCAAAATAAAACTACCAAAGTAGCCATGTGGGTTCAGAATTAAACTTAAGCCCCATAAAGATAATGACGGTTGTTAGTTCCACAAAAGTAATATTCACCGATAGGTTAATGCAATTAATTATTGTGAACTATTTCTGCAACTTCATTTGGGACGAATAAACTTGTATTAGAACTAGCAAAACTTACAACTGGGCAACCTTTATGTGACTATATAAAACTCCAGTGGATGGTAATTATGTTTTATTGGCCAGGCACGTTTAGAATAGCTAGACGAGTAGATCATGGTGAGTGTGTATGGGATTTTACTTGAGGTAAACACAGCTTATCTATATTTGTCTTGCTGTGGTTTATGCAGCAGTAATTTATACAGAGTAAATTTACAGGAATTCTTCTGTCTTACTGCATTTCTAGTAAAGTTCTTACTTAACCCATTAAAGATACATGGAAAAACATAAAATGGTTAAGCTGGTAACAGGACATCATCCAGTGATTCAATGTGTTGATGTAATAATGCAGTGTGCCATGGGGAAATAAAGGCATAAAATGTCAGCCATGTTTGCGTCCACAACCATCCTGCAGTACAGAGTAATTCATCGTATGTGACGAGCTTTGTCATATATCTGAACAGATATGCTGAGGTGCTATATAATTGCAAGCCTTTCTATCTGCCAACACTCCACCTTGTATGTCATGAGGAATAAAGCATTTCTGCGATGAAACTGCAGTTGATGGCAAACACAAGGTTGCCTCTCTATCCACTGTATACAGAAAAATCAACTGCCTGACTTTTATTCCGATGTCAGTGGAGCCTTTTTTCCGTGAATCCCTGCCAAATTTACTTGCTCCACTTGTCAGATATGCTGACTGGTGTTTGATGTACAAGAGGGGAGAAATGTGAACAGGTTGCAAGTGAAAATAAATTGGTTGTAGTGTTGCTCTCCCAAAACCCACAAAGCGGTATGAAAACAACTTTATCTGCAATTTCCCACTCTGCCTTTGTCCATTGTCAGGTCATTAGTACTATGTAAGTGTTAGGCGAGTGGATTAGAACATTTTCCTCTGCAGACTGGAACAGAGTTTAAACAAAAGTAGATAAGGCTAAAAGGTTAATTCCTTAAAAAAGCAGCTCAGCAAATACCCTGTTGCGAAGAGGAATTGGAGCCTATAGGAATAAATGTAGACTGAGACGTCTAAACGTTCTATCGCACATGGCAGTTTTTGAACAGCTGAGAGATGGCAGAAATACAGGGAGGTGGGTAGCTGAGGAGGTTTTGGAGAGCAACAGACCAGGGTAGAAAGGTTAAATCATGAGATAACTATCCTGGAGCTTTGTTAGAAAATCTTGGGAATTAGAGAGCGGTTATTCTGTCGGAGGTCAAATGGATGTTCCTGATCTCTAGAAGGTGGGTGGATGGGACAAAGCCTCTTGCGTCTTTCCATGATTTGACTTTTGCCAAATTTTCTGTTCTTTGTCTTCTGGAGTGATATGGTGTTACGCATTCTTTGTGACACTGAAGTGCTTCTCGAAGATTTCTGACCATAAGGTGCATCATAACCAAGCTTGATCATGAACTCATCCCAAATCCAGACATGCATATAGTACTCTGGGCTTTATTCAGAGGGACATAGAATGCAAGAGCAAGGAGGTTATGCTGAATTATACAAGGCACTAGTTAGACCTCAGCTGGGATACTGGGTGCATTTCTGGGTGCCACACTACAGGAAGCATGTTAACGCATTGGAGAGAGTGCAGAGGAGGTTTACAAGGATGGTTCCAGGGATCAGAAACTTCAGATATGTGGATACATTGGAGAGGTTGGAACTGTTCTCCTTGGAGAGAAGAAAGCAAAGAGGAGATTTGATAAAGATGTTCAAATCATGAGCAGGCTGGACAGAGGGGCAGCACGGAGGCACAGGGGTTCGCACTGCTGCTTCACCAGGGATCTGGGTTCAATTCTGGCCTCGGGTGACTGTCTGTGTGGAGTTTGCATTTTCTCCCCGTGTCTGCATGTGTTTCCCCCGGTTGCTTCGGTTTCCTCTCACAGTCCAAAGATGTGCAGGTTAGGTGGATTGGTCATGCTAAATTGTCCCTTAGTGTCCAGGGATGTTAAAGGGTTATAGGAATAAGGTGGGGAAGTGGGCTTGGGTGGAGTACTCTTTCAGAGAGTTGATGCAGACTCAATGGGCCGAATGGCCTCCTTCTGCACTATAGGGATTCTATGTAGTAAATAGGGAGAAACTGTTCCTACTCATAAAAGGATCGAGAATGAAAGGGCACAGATTGAAAGTTATTTGTAAAAGAAGCCGATGTGAGAAAAATTGTTTTCACACAATGAATGGTTCGGGACTGGAATGCATTGCCTGGAGAGGTGGTGGAGGCAGGTTCAATCAAGGCATTCAACAGGACATTAAATGATCATTCAAATAGAAACAATGTGCAGTTGTACAGGGAAATGGCACATGATTCTTGTTTCATAGAATTTATAGAATTTACAGTGAAGAAGGAGGCCATTCGGCCCATTGAGTCTGCACCGGCCCTTACAAAGAGCAACCCACTCAAGCCCACTTATCTACCCTATCCCCGCAACCCAGCAACCCCCACCTAACCTTTTTGGACACTAAGGGCAATTTAGCTTGGCCAATCCACCTAACCGGCACATCTTTGGACTGTGGTAGGAAACCGGAGCACCCGGAGGAAACCTACGCACACACGCGGAGGACATGCAGACTCCACACAGACAGTACCCAGCCGGGAATCGAACTTGGGACCCTGGAGCTGTGAGACAATTGTGCTAACCACTATGCTACCATGCTGCCCTATGATTTGGAGATCCAGTGCAGACATGATGGGCCAAATGGCCTCCTTCTGCACCGTAACAGTTCTATGAGTCTATGATGTACATTTTCCAATGCGTTGCTCTGGATAATGGTCCAAAGGATGTAGCCTGGCTTATTTTTCTAGCCTGGTGTTGCTGAGGCCAATTGCCCTGTAAACCCTGATCTCAATGGCTCAGTCACACATTACCCTTACCAACTGCTCTTGTGACTGATTTAGGATTTCTGACCTGGATGATTAATCTTACTAGTCTGCTTCTAACTAAGCCACCAAAAGAGGAAAAGTTCCTATTTAACTTCCTATACAAAACAGGACAGCTCTCACTAGAGGGAGATTACTCTTCAAGCTTTCAAATTAGTTCAATAGCTTTCAGTCACTTTCTGGTGGGAGATTCACCGAGTAAGCCGCTCAATACTAAATCGTTACTTTTTCAGCATGGGTCCTTGTTGCTAAGGACATCTTAATGACCTTCAAGGAATTTTAAACTTGCTCAAGTTAACACAGGTACAGTTTATATATTTAGTGGGGTTTTATTCCAAACATTTTAAAGTATAAAACAGAGTTACTGAGTCTGCAGAATGTAAATACACTGAGACATGGATATCCAAAAGTATTTCTAACTAAAAACGTTTAAAAGAGTAAGAAAGACATAGTCACAGAAGTCTCAAGAGACTTGTTTGTTGAAACAAATGGGGAACAAACCATCTTGACTGCACTCTCTTGCAGGAGAGAAAAGTGAGTGCTGGCTCTGTCGAATCTGTCTCTTTCTATACTTTTCTCTCCCCTTTCTCTAGAATAGCTTGATGATAAATATAGGTTTATATTATTTATAATAGCCGTAGTAGATGGCCGATAGTGGGCCAGCTTAAAGATGGCTATTCACAGGTATAGATGCTCCACCATTTTAAAAAAGTGGTCATTTACTGGACATGTTAGCTCTGTGTTTAATCATTGTGCTGGCGTCAATACATCTTGAAATATGTACAAACTTTGTTCGAGCAACATGTTATTTCTGTGCGCTTCTCGCTTAAGCTTTTACTAATGATGTTAGGAAGAATTTTATGTTTATCAATTCAAGATCTAGAGTAAAATCTTTTCTCTTTGTTACATTTGTTGTTTGGGGTTATTTGAACTATTTAAGTCTTACTCCTAATCCAATTTGTTATCTTTTGCTTTTGATAAGGTGCCACACAAAACGTTGCTGCATAAGATAAAGATGCATGGCGTTAAGGGTAAAGTAGTAGCATGGATAGAGGATTGGTTAATTAATAGAAAACAAAGAATGGGGATTAATGGGTGTTTCTCTGGTTGGCAATCAGTAGCTAGTGATGTCCCTCAGGGATCAGTGTTGGGCCACAATTGTTCACAATTTACATAGATGATTTGGAGTTGGGGACCAAGTGCAATGTGACTAAGTTTGCAGACGACACAAAGGTGAGTGATAAAGCAAAACGTGCAGAGGATACTGGAAGTCTGCAGAGGGATTTGGATAGTTTAAGTGAATAGGCTAGGGTCTGGCAGATGGAATGCAATGTTGACAAATGTGAGGTTCTCCATTTTGGTAGGAATAACAGCAAAAGAGATTATTATTTAAATGATAAAATATTAAAACGTGCTGCTGTGCAGAAGGCCTGGGTGTCCTAGTGCATGAGTCGCAAAAGTTGGTTTATAGGCGTAACAGGTGATTAAGAAGGCGAATGGAGTTTTGTCCTTCATTGCTAGAGGGATGGAGTTGAAGACTAGGGAGGTTATGCTGCAACTGTATAAGGTGTTAGTGAGGCCACACCTGGAGTATTGTGTTCAGTTTTGGTCTCCTTACCTGAGAAAGGACATACTGGCGATGGAGGGTGCGCAGAGGAGATTCACTAGGTTAATCCCAGAGTTGAGGGGGTTGGATTACGAGGAGAGGTTGAGTAGACTGGGACTGTACTCGCTGGAATTCAGAAGGATGTAGAGGGATCTTATCAATAGAGGACACATTTGTCCTGACTGAGGGCATGCAAGAAGAGAAACTCAGAACAAGGGGCGGGATTCTCCGCAATCGACGCGATGTCCGCCGACCGGCGCCAAAATCGGTGCGAATCAGTCCGGCATTGCGCCGCCCCAAAGGTGCGGAATTCTCCGCATCTTTTGAGGGGCCGCGTCCTCACCTTGAGGAGTTAGGCCTGAGCCGGACTGATTTCCGCCCCGCCAGCTGGCGCGGAAATGACTTCGCCGGGCGACGCATGCGCGGGAGCGTCAGCGGCCGCTCACGGCATCCCCGCGCATGCGCAGTGGAGGGGGTCTCTTCCACCTCCGCCATAGTGAAGACCATGGCGAAGGCGGAAAGAAAAGATTGCCCCCACGGCACAGGCCCGCCCGCGGATCGGTGGGCCCCGATCGCGGGCCAGGCCACCGTGTGGGCACCCGCCGGGGCCAGATCGCCCCGCGCGCCCCCCCCAGGACCCCGGAGCCCGCCCGCGCCGCCTTGTCCTGCCGTTCCAAAGGTGGTTCAATCCACGCCGGCTGGCGTGGGTTGACAGCGGAGGGACTTCGGCCCATCGCAGACCGGAGAATCGCCGGGGCTGGGCCCGCCGAATAGTGCGATTTCCGCCGACCGGCGCGGCGCGATTCCCACCCCCACCGAATCTCCGGTGGCGGAGAATTCGGGACACAGCGGGGGCGGGATTCACGCCGGCCCCCGGCGATTCTCCGACCCGGTGGGGGGTCGGAGAATCGCACCCAAGATCAGCAACTCGCATTACTTCTTTGGGAAATGTTTAGAATCTGGGTTGTTCCTCCTTACTGGAAACAACCATGTGTATCGAAGGAGAAAACCATGAGTAAATGTAGTATCTATGCCGAGAGAATAAGCATGAATAGCAAGTAGGATGTAAAACGATACTATTTCATTACAATACACAAATCTCCTCTCCCTGCAGGGTCTCCTTCCTTGACCTGAACCCAAGTTGGGGTTTTTATACTGTGAGGGGTCCCCTCGTTAAACGGGAATCCTCACCCTTGACCGGGGAAGTTCATGTTCATTGGAGGTCACGGGGAAATGAATGGTAAGCCACATTATGGTCTCCGTGGGGGTTATAATGCCCCCCCCTCCTGAAGTCAGACGTTGGCCAATTGGCGTGAGGGACTCCTTGTCCGCTTTTCCCAGGGAAGATGCTCAGGAATTGTCTGCTTGGGGTTGGGGCATGGCTGCGTTTACCAGACTGAAGAACAGCGCTTCCACGTGGAATGACCAGGTGGGGTGGGTGTGGCTGATGCTGTGTCGGGTATCTGCGCGGTGGCTTCTGCCAGAGTTTGGACCTCCATGTCAGAATCACAGTCGGAGACCAACATTTCTGCGTCCGGCATCTCGCCGTCCTGGATCTCAACGCAATCCGGACACGGGGAATAACGGCGGAGGCAGCAGCGCTGGCTGCTGTAATGGCAGTGGGAGCAGCGGAACCCTTGGGTCTGGGAAATCCTGGGCTGGATTCGGTGCTGCGGGAGCACAGCCGGGAAGGTGGTCCATGCACCAGTTGGATTCCTGGCCTTGTGCGCGCACTGTATAAAAAATTGGTCCGGACTGGGCTAATACAACGCCTGGCACCCACGCACTACTTCGCCAAAATTTCGGACATACGCTGAATCGCCCGGGTTGAAACAACGCAATGACGTGCGGCGGCCTACGACTGCCTCAGACTGCTCCTGCCCACAGGGGACCTTCCCAGCAAGGTCCAGGATGACCAAGCCCAGCTGGGTGCAGGGGCGATGACCCATCAAGAGTTCGGCCGGCGCCACCCTCGTCATTGCATACAATGTGGTGCGGTAACTAAACAGGAACCGGGCCAATCGAATCTCCAAGGATCCGGAGGTCAGTTTCTGCATCCTCTGTTCAAACACCTGCACCGCAAGCTCGGCCAAACAGTTCAGAGCGGTTGGTATGGGGAGGTGTGCACTTGATGGGTCCCATTTGTGGCCACAAAAGAGCCAAATTCAGGGCTCGTAAATGCTGTGCCGTTATCCGAGATGATTACCTCCGGAATGCCACGCGTAATAAAAGTAACCAGTCGATGGTGTCTCTTGAGGTGGTTGCCTGCATCCTACGGACTCCAGCAACTTGGAGTGGGCGTCCATGATGATAAGGAACATTGTCCCTGGAAGGGGCCTGCAACGTCTATGAGGAGTCAGGTCCAAGGGCAACCTGGCCATTCCCATGGGAGGAGCGGAGAAGAAACTTCTGGTGCTCTTGGCATGGTACATAACTTTTGGCCAATCACTGGATATCGGCGTCGATTCCAGGCCACCAGACGTAGCTGCAGGCCAGCATTTTATTTTCTACACCCCAGGGCGTCCGTTGTGGAGGCCTGGCTAGAGTGGGCTGCGCCCATGCTCCGGAAACACCATGTGAGTCCCCGAAAGGATTGCGTCATCCTCTACCCTCAGCTCCTCGTTCTTAGCCGTGAACACATTTAAATCGTCCAGCCAAAACTGGTGCTGGGTCCCATACTGGATAATGTGGCGGATGCGGGACAGTTGCAGGTCCGTCTGGGTCCAACGGCGGATGTGCGATACAGTGACCGGTACAGAATCCATAAAATGGAGGGCAGCGATTACCTCGTCTGGTGACAGCGGCGGTCTGGTGGGTAGGGAAAGGCGACTCAACACGTGCGCGTACGGGAACTTTGACCCCGCCCGATGTTCCAACGTATATTCATACACGGCCAGCAACAAGGCCTAATGCTGGATGCGGGCAGACGCAATGGGGGAATCACCCGATCCTCCTTGAATAATCCAGCAACAGTTTATGGTCTGTCAGAACCGTAAAAGGATGCCGGTAGACATATTGGTGGAATTTCTTCACACCGAAAACAACGGCCAAACCCTCCTTCTCTGTCTGGGCGTAGCTTTGCTCGGTGTCCGCAGGAGTACTGGACGCGGAAGCTGTGGAGCGGCCATGTGGCGGGCGAGGACAGCACAGACCCCATAACGCAATGTGTCGCAGGTAAAAATGAGTGGCTTGGAGGAGTCGAAATGGGTCCACAGTTGGAAGGACGATAACCGCCATCGTACTTTTGTGAAAGCCATCTGCTGGGGCTGGGCCCACTCCTATTGTTGTCACTTTTTCAACAGTGGGTGATGGGGGGGGACATAAGGATGGCCTGGTTTGAACTTCCTGTAATAGTTGACCAACTCTAGGAAAGAATGGGGGCCTGCAAGATAGCATCATCTTGCCCTCGATGGGGTGAAGGCCATGGCGGTCCACTCGGTAACCAAATTACATGGCCCCCATTAAAAATGCATTTCTCCCACTGGAAGCAGATGTCAGTTTCCTGGAATCTTCGCAAAACCGTGGTCAAGTTCTGTAAATGCTCCTGGTCAGAGGAGCCTGTGATTAGAACTTCGATGAGGTAGATAACGACCTGGGGTGAGCCTCACAAGATGTTTTCCATAAGCCGCTGGAAAATGGCAATGCTGAGGAAACTCCGAAAGGCACACGGGTGTACGCGTACAGGCCCCGGTACGTGTTGACCGCCACGAAAAGCCACGAGTCGGGGTCCAAGACCAACCGGAGGTAGTTATTTATCCACAGGTAGATTTTTGACTTCACACTCCCAACGAGAGCTTAAGCCTACATGTGTTGCATACCCAGAATTTGGATATGTTCTTGGTATGATCCTTCAAACAAAATAATTTACAATATTGGGCCTGGTGCACCAGAACCATTGGCAAGAAGCTGCTGAGGGTGAAGCTCTCTTCCAGGAGCATGATATTGTAGCCATGTAAAATGGCTGCGTTCCGATTAATCTGGCCAAAACCCAGTTTAAAATGGCTAACCCGAAAGACTGCTGGGAAAAGCAGCCAAAAAGACACAAGCAGGCAGCTGCAGACAGGTTTGCAGCTTCAGCTCTGGGAAGGTAGCCCAGATCGATACACAGGGCTATCAACAGCCCTTCAACCCAGGTATCCGCAGTTGCATTCAGGACTGTTTACACCTAATCTACTTAGACATCCACAGTTAAATCGGCTATCCCCGGGAACAATTGCAACATATTAGCAATTGAATACCGGGCCAGACCTGTCGGCGCCTGCAGTGGCCGAAACAAAGACAGGTGAGCAACCACCCCCCGATCGAGGAATCGCCTCACCATTGGACACATCGACCCCAGAGACTGGGGACAGAATCCAATCACTTGGGACTCAGGGTCAAGGGCCGCCCCGGGAGGCGGGAAGCCCCTGGGCCCTATAAAAGTGAAGGTCCAAGTTCAGATCTCTCTCTCTCTTATCTTCGCCTGCTCGAGACCTTCGCAAGACCAGCCACCGTGTATAGTAAGTTTGAATCCAGCGATCGCTATCCGGTAGAGACATCTAGCCACCGACCTGTAGCAGCCTTTTGAATCCCGTGGGCCAGATTTGATTGGACAAGCCATTTGTTTCCCTGACCTGGTGGGCTCTTCCTAAGTTAAGTATTGGCCAGTAGTGATAGGTTTATTATATAGAAAGTAGTATTAGGGTATTAATATTGCTTGTTGTATATAATAAATGACCGTTGTTTTAATCCTTACTAAGCGGTGTGCTGTGTTATTAATCATAACCTGAACTTGAACCACGTGGCGGTATCATAAAGATACCTGGCGACTCATGAGCAAAGGTGACCTAAACAGAGCAAATAGACTAAGGTTGAAAAGAGCAACAATATAAATAAAAACACCTATAAATGTACAGTGGTTAAATTCAGCTGAAGTTTTCAATTCAGCATAAAATGTACAAATTGCACATTTTAAAAAAATCACAATATTTCAATTACTGATCCAGAATATTATGCAAAGAACATTTGCATTGTTCAGTATATAACTATTTTACTGGTTGAATGAAAGTTGCGTATCTCAAAAGAATAACAAAAGGTACATATTGGCGACAACTGATTTTAAATGTTAGGCAGCAGATAGATACACAAAGTGGGTAATTTATTTAAAGAGCGCAGAAAAATCTTCTTACACGTCATCTTTATGCAGTTCACATCCTGAACAAATAAGCACTGTTTGCAAAATATCGAAAACATTTTCCCCAGTTAAGTTGAAGTTCAGAAGCATTGATTTTTGTTTCTGATTCTGATTACGGGTCCTGCTCCTACCTGCCTCATTTCCTTATAACTGTGGTGTTTGAAGTCAAGGTCATCTGTTGTGGTGACTTCATTTCGCCTGTGATAGTAATTGTTCGGATCTGAAAGTAAATGAAACACAGAATTTAGACGCCAGCTTTTTAAGCTCAGTAAGATGACAGGTGTACAGCAGGCAGAGCGAGGGCCTCTTTTGATGAACAGAAGTTTTGAAGGATTGAGTTGGGCCATTTTTCAGGCTCATTTGGCAGCTGCCTAAAGCAGGTATTCAGTACATCATTTACATATCACTGAAATTGGGATATGCAATGAGCATGTCATATGTTGGGTCCGCTGCCTTGCTCAGCTCCTGCAGCTGGTGAGGGACTGAAGGTAGTCTTCTTCAGAAAAGCATTTTTAAAGATTCTTCCTGTGGAGCAAGGAGGTGCAAAAGTGTTGCCCCATACTACAGAGTCATCTGGATACATCCAATCTCACAAACAGCCACTGCCATCTCCAACCTCCCTCCCAGGTCTTACCTTTGGCCATCATCAGCATGGTAGCCACTGAGAGCATGTGCCAAAAATGTTTCTGAGCCCCAATTAATTGCCTCTGAAATGGTCAGCCATGCTATTCTTCTATAAAGTCTCTTCCCCATTGTGCAACTCAATGGTATTATTTTTGCTTGGTTGCACTCTGACCATTTACCTGCAGTCACCTGCAATGGATTTTCTTTAAAGCACCAAGCTGTTCTGTCTTAAATAATATACTGCCTTTCTGCCAGGAAGAATAGAAAAGCGACAGATTTAAATGGAGGGAGATTGCAGAACTCTGAGGTACAGAGGGATCCGGGTGTCCTGGCACATGAGTCACAAAACGTTAGTATCCAGGTACTGCGAGTAATTCGGAAGGCAAATAGAATGTTGTAATTTATTGCAAGATGAATGGAATATAAAAGTAGGGATGTCTTGCTGCAGTTGGACAGGTAATGGTGAGCCACATTTGGAGTACGGTGTACAGTATCAACATCATGGGGGTTACCATTGACCAGAAACTCAACTGGATTAGTCATATAAATACTGTGGCTACAAGAGCAAGTCAGAGGCAAGTAACTCACCTCCTGACTCCCCAAAGCCTGTCTATCATCTACAATGCACAAGCTAGGTGTGTGATGGAATACTCTCCACTTGCCTGAATGAGTGCAGCTCCAATAACACTCAAGAAGCTGGGCACTAGAGAAAGCAGCCCATTTGATTGGCACCCCTTCCACAAACATTCACTCCTTCCACCACTGCCACACTGAGGCAGCAGTGCACACCATCCACAAGATGCACATCAGGAAATCACCAAGGCTCCTGAGGCAGCATCTCCCATACCACGACGGCTAGCATCTAGAAGGACAAGGGCAGCAGATGCATGGGAACATGACCACCTGGAGTTTCCCCTCCAAGCCACTCACTATCCTGAATTGGAAATATAATCGGCGTTCCTTCACTGTCACTGGGTCAAAATCCTGGAATTTCTACTGTTACAGCACTGTGGGTATACCTACAGCACAGAAACTGCAGCTCACCACCACCTTCCGAGGGGAAACTCGCAATGGGCAATAAATGCTGGCCTAACCAACAACACCAAAAACCCGTAAGAGAATTTTAAAAAAGTTTTGGTCTCCTTATTAAAGGATATAAATGTAATAGAAGCAATTCCCAATAAGGGTAACTCGACTGATATCTGGGATGGAGGGGGAAGGTTATCTTATGAGGTAAGGTCAGACAGGCTGCACCTGTATCCATTGGAGTTCAGAAGACTGCAAGATAATCTTATAGCAACATATAAAATCCTGAGGGAACCTGACAAGGTGGATGCTAATAAAATGTTACCTCCAGTGTGAGAATAGAACCAGTTTAAAAATAAAAGGGGTGCCCCATTTGAGACTGAGATGAGGAGAAATTGCTCTCAGAGGGTCATTAGTTTTCAGAACTCTCTTCCCAGAGAGCAGTAGAGGCAGGGTCATTCAGTATGTTTAAGGCATAAGTGCACAGATTCTTGACTAACAAAGGAGTCAAAGGATATTGGGGTAAATGGTAATGAGGTTGAGACCACAAGCAGATCAGCATGGTCTTATAGAATGGATGAGCAGGTTCGAAGGGCTGAACGGCCCACTCCTGTTTCTGAGTCCTAAGTCTGTATGTCCATATGTCCATGGACTACCAAATCATTGGCCCTTCTTCTTTCTCATCTGCATCCTGCCATTTTGTGACACTATTTGTCAACTTTGTGTCAACTTCCATGTGTACACTGAGAACAAGCACCCAGTTCTTTTTCCACTGCCTCTGTTTTTGACGGACTGCTTGTCTACACGAAGAATTGGATGAGCCATAATTTCTTCCATTTAAACAACTGGATGGTTTAAACCATTTCCCTCACTCCTGCCACAATCTCTGGATCACTGCCACCATTTCCATTCCCCAACCTGGCTAGAGGTAACAAAAGGTTTCGTCAAAACAATCAATTCTAGAGAGACTCCGGAGGCATGAGAAGAAGAGATTGTGTCATAGGAGTGAGGCAATGGTGGAACGTGAACATGAGGATGAGAATTTTAAAATGGAGGTGTTCATCAATCATGAGCCAAAATAGATCTGTAAGCATCAGCATATTGAGTAGAATGGGACAATGTGGGTTAAGGCATGGACACCATAATTTTGGATGAGCAAATGCCGATGTACTTGAGAGGATGGGCAGCACGGTGACAATGTGTTTAGCACTGCTGCCTGACAGTGCCAGGGATCCGTTTCAATTACGACCTTGGATAATTGTGTGGCGTTTGCACATTCTCCCTGTGTCTGCGTGGGTTTCCTCCGCATGCTCCGGTTTCCTCCCATTGTCCAAAGATGTGCATTGGTGGATTGGCTATGCTAAATTGCCCGTTATTGTCAAAAGGTTAGGTGGGGTTACAGGAATAGAGCAGGGAAGAGCATTCTAAAAATTAATGACCCTCTGAGAGCAATTTCTCCTCATCTGTCTTAAATAGGAGACCCCTTTTATTTTTAAACTGGTTCTATTCTCACACTGGATGTAACATCCTATTAGCATCCACCTTGCCAGGTTCCCTCAGGATTTAAATGTTGCTTTAAGATTATCTCGCAGTCTTCTGAGCTCCAATGGATACAGGCGCAGCCTTACCTCATAAGATAACCTTACCTCATAAGATGACCTTCTCCCTCCATCCCAGATATCAGTCGAGTGACCCTTATTGGGAACTGCTTCTATTGCATTTATATCCTTTCTTAAATAAAGAGACCAAAACGTTCTTTTTAAATTCACTTGCGGGTTGTTGGTGTTGCTGGTTAGGCCAGCATTTATTGCCCATTCCGAGTTTCTCTTCAGAAGGTGGTGGTGGGCCTGACAGGGTGCACTTTCAGAGAGTGGGCACAGACTCAATGGGGTGAATAGCTTCTTCTGCACTTTATGGATTCTATGATGCGGAGCAAGTTGAAGAGCAATTGAAGCTGGAGGCGAGAAAAGCATAGATGAGAATTTCAACAGTGGATTCGCTGAGGCAGTGATAGAGACGGGTGATGTTATTGAAAAGGTGATTAATTATTTTTGAGATGGAGAAAATATGTGGTTAGAAACTCTACCCAGGACCAATTAGGATGATGAGGTTGCTATGTGAATCAGTGGTCGGGGAGGAGAGTGGAATTGATGACAAAGCTTTGTGGCGGGATCGAAAGACAAAGGAGGGACCCAGGTTCGATTCCCGGCTTGGGTCACTGTCTGTGCCGAGTCTGCACGTTCTCCCCGTGTCTGCGTGTGAGTTTCCTCCGGGCGCTCTGGTTTCCTCGCACAAAGTCCCGAAAGACTTGCTTGATAGGTAAATTGGACATTCTGAATTCTCCCTCAGTGTACCCGAACAGGTGCCGGAATGTGGCGACTAGGGGATTGTCACAGTAACTTCACTGCAGTGTTAATGTAAGCCTACTTGTGACAATAATAAAGATTATTATTATATTGAGGAGGGAGAATGAATGGGGGTAGACAGCCTTCACCCTCCCCTCCCAGAAACCATGTCGGTTGGAGCCAATACGCGTTTCACTGACCAGACATAAAGTGTTGCAGGGGGTACTAATGAGGTCCCGCCCCCTGGAGCTGCCGGCCAGTCCGATTGGCTGGTAGCTCCGTCAGTCTCGGAGCGCTAGGAAGGCATCAGTGGCCATTGCTGGGATTGCTGAGAGGAAAGGATCCCAAGGCTTTGGACCCCAGAGTAGGTAAGTCTGGGGCCTTGAGCTCGGAGTTTTGGGTAGGTTCAGGAAAGGGGATAGTGGAGGCGGGGCAGGGAGTTTAAGGGAGCAAGCAGGTAGGAAGGAAGGGATGGTTTGACCTAAGGGGGTGAGGCTGGCCCCTGATCGGCAAAGAGCAACACCCAAAGAGCCAGTCCTCTTGCCTTCCGCTCTGCCCTTTGAGCACCTGAGATAAAACATTGTGTTGCTCGCTCACACCCTGCGGCCAACGCTGAAAGGCTTATGGCTTAGGGAGTGCATTTCCAGGATTAATTGGCTTGACAACAAGCTGAGTTGACTCTTAGTTGTTTATTTAAATATGGTGGGCTGGCTGCCAACTTTGGCGTCCGCCCATTCCCTGTATTATAGGGGTCAGCTCTGGGGTGGGCACAAAGATGGTAGGATGGGTGCCCACTTCATTTTGTGTGACTCCCCCTCACCATCCCCTGCAGGGGCAGGTAAAAGTTACTCCCCAGCTTTACTCTTCCCAATGTTTAAGTGGAGAAAGCAGAGAGGGGAAACCACAATAGGCTGCAGACCTCTATAATAATAATTTATCAAATGTTACAAAGCAACCACTACTTACAATTTTCCACTTCAATATTGGAGCATACACATATAATCTTTAAGTAGCAAACTTTACTGCTATTTTAGTTTCTTTTGTGAAGTGCTTTGAAGGGGTAGACAATTTAATGTTATCTTCAGCTCTTCAGGTCATTAGTTCTATAGAGAGTTAGAACTGTGATTTAGACCACCCACCTCTGCTCTGCTCAGGAGGAGTTCTAAGTTATTTTAGTTACAAACATTAAATGGGAAGTGGTGGCGCGGTCGTATTGTGACTGGACTAACTATCCAACGGCTCAGGCTAACACCCGTTCAAATCCCACCACGGCAGCTGGCAGAATTTAAATTCCAATTAATAAAATCTGGAATTAAAAAGCTCCTCGCAGTAATGTTGTAAAACCCAGTTACTTCATTAATGCCCTTTAAGGGAGTGTGGCTCATATGAGACACAAATCGAACGACCACCCAGCATCGATCCAGGCACCATCGTCGCACATTCACCCCTGTCAGCCCTGCGAGGTTATGAATATCTGTGGCAAAATTGAGAGCTGTGACACAGACCAGTACACACGGAATTGCACCATGCATCACCATCACCACTTCTGGGTGGTGACTGGCACTATTTAGAGGTCTTGGCACAGAGTATACGGTCAGGAGGGATTTGCCCTTGGAGTCTTCAATGATGACTCCGGACCCCATGTTGGCATCAGGTCAAAGATGGGCAAAGAAACCATCTGTTGATTACCACCTGACTTGGAAAAAGGTTGACGTTCCTTCACTGTCGCTGGGTAAAAATCCTGGGATTCCCTCCCTAACAGCACTGTGGGTGTAGCTGCACCTCATGGATTGCTGCAGTTTTAGAAGGCGGCTAACTGCCACCCTCTCAAGGGCAACTATGAGCGGGCAACTAGGAGCGGGCAACTAGGAGCGGGCCATAAATGCTGGCCTATCCCGTGGCATAATAAAAAAAATTGTGCCAAGACATTGACCTGCACATAGTCAATTAAATGTGAGACACTCGAGGACAGCAGGAATCTACAAGGAAGTTTAGCTCTACTCATTGCTGTCAGAATCTTTGGTCAGAATAACCTCAGACTAAGGAATATGGTTTTGGTTGTTGGGTGCCAATCATCTCAGCCCCAGGAAATCACACAGGAATTCCTCTGGATAGTGTCCTAGGGCCAACCATCTCCAGCTGCTTCACCATTGTCCTTCTCATCAGACGGTCAGAAGTGGGGATATTCACCGATTATTTCACAGAGTTCAGCTCCATTTTCAACTCCTCAGATAATGAACAGTCCTTGCGCACATGCAACGAGACCTGGACAGGCTGGGGTTCATAAGTAGCAAATAACATTCATGCCGCACAAGTTCCAGGACATGGCCATTTCCAACAAGTGAGAATCTAACTACCTACCCATTGACATTCAACGGCATTACCTTTGTTGAACTCCCTACATTAACATTCTCAAAGTCACCATTGATCTGAAACTTCACTGGACCAGTCATATAAATACTATATGTACAGCAGGTTAGAAATTGGGTATTCCATGACAAGTGACTCGCCTTCTCACTCCTTAAAGTCTACCACTGCAAAAAAGGGAAAAGTCAAGAGTATAATGGAAAAGTCGTCATGTTCCAGATGAGTGCAGCTCCACCAAAACACAAAACGTTTGACTCCATCCAGGGCAAAGCATTGTGCTTGATTGGCACCCGATTACCACCTTAAACCCTCACTGCCTTCATCACTGTCACACGGGGGTTGCATCTACAGGATGTACTGCAGCAGCCTGCCAAATCTTCTTCAATACCATCTAAAAAGCTGTAATCATTGCCACCTAGAAAGACAGGGACAGCAGGTGCATGGGAATGTTGCTATCTCTGAGCTTCCCTCCAAGAAACACAGAATAAATGACTTTGAATATTTTTGTTGTTTGTTCATCGATGCGGGGTCAAAATCGTGGAGCATCCTGCTTAACAGCGTTGTGGGAGGACGCTCACTACACAGACTGCAGTCATTTAAGAAGATTGCTCACCAGCACCTTCTCAAGGGCAATTAGGGGTAGGCAATAAGTGCTGTTCTTGCAATGACACCCACCTACCTGAAATGAATATATACATGGAATCGATATGAATTGAGAATTATGAAATATTCCTTTCATAACTCATCACTGTTTATCTACCACCATATCTATTAACCTGATTTCTGAATCAGGCTAACCAACTTTACCATCACACCTATTCCATTGCGTTATTTAGGTTTAATACTCTAGTTTCAACTGAAGCACATCACTCTAGATCTCAACCTATTCTATTATATTATGATCACTCTTCCCCAGAGGATCCCTTACTATGAGATTAATAATTAACTTTAGTCTATTACACAAGGAAATATTGAATATACTGGGCGCGATTCTCTGACCCCCCCGCCAGGCCGGAGAATCGCCGGGGGGGGGGGCGGCGTGAATCCCGCCCTCGCCGCCTGCCGAATTCTCTGGCGCTAGCAGCGGCCCCCCGGCGATTCTCCGGCCCGCGATCGGCCGAGTGGCCTCCCGTTTAGACCTGGTAGTTACCGGCGGGACCTGGCTCTGCGGGCGGCCTCCGAGGGGGGCAGGGGGATCTGGCCCCGGGTGTTGCCCCCAGGGTGGCCTGGCCCGCGATCGGGGCCCACCGATCCGCGGGCAGGCCTGTGCCGTGGGGGCACTCTTTCCCTCCACACCGGCTGCTGTGGACCTCCACCATGGCCGGTGCGGAGCCAAACCCCCCTGCGCATGCGCTGAGATGGCACCAGCACACGCTGGCGCCTCCGCGCATGCGCCAACTCGCACCGGCCGGCGGAGGTCCTTCGGCACCTGTTGGCACGGCGCCAACCCCGCCGGCGGCAGTCTAGCCCCTGAAGGCGCTGAGGATTCCACACCTTCCGGGCGGCCCGACGCCGGAGTGGTTCACGCCAGTCCTTGGCGCCGGGACCGCCCGCCCGCCCCCCCCCCGGATAGGGGAGAACCCCGCCCAACATCCTCCATGGTTGGCTCCGTGTATATAGCCAGTCAGCAAGAGATTTCAAGCTGCAACATAAAACGGGAACTCTTGTCACATTAGCATCAGGCAGCAAGCATCCAACAAAATTGAGTTGCGTGATTCATGTTTACTTAGTCACACCCACTGGAATGAAGCACAGACATCACAAACTCCAGCATCTCCCTGTGCTTTTCAAACTTCCAGCATTTCAGCAGCACTTGCCGAAAAACATGTCAGAGCATTACAGATGGGAAAGAAGCCATATAAAGGAGAGCCACATGATAGCACTATCAATGCTACATTCCACCATTGTGCTGATGAGAGCAGACTGACAGGGTGGTAACTGGCTGGATTGGATTAGTCTTTCCTTTTGTGGACTGGACGTACCTGGGGAATCTTTGACCTTGTTGGGCAGTTGTCAGTCTTCTAGCCGTACTGAAACAAATTGGTTAACAGCTGCCTCTGGAGAACGACAGTGCGGTTTGTCGAGGTCCATAGCCTTTGCTACATTCAGTCCTCTTAGGTGTTTCTCGATGTCACCTGCCTATTCCTCACAATCTCAATAAACAACCAGAATGTGCCATCCTTAACAAGCACAGCACAGCACTTGATCAGATTTCATACTCTCTTTTACTCATCAAAATATGAGCTGAATCATGAGTTGAAAGCTTTACGAGGGAATAAGATTCACAATCATACTCTACAATGTAAAATAGAATTATACCTGGCATAGGACAGCCCAAGATTTCTACTCTCATGCAGATGTTGCCCTCCGGGTACCAACTCCGAGGGTTTATTCTAATGTAGCGAGCGATCACGGGAGTGGGAAAATCATTAAGTACAGGAATCTCTTTCTCTTGGTTGGCTTTAAATATCTGAAAAATAAAGATCCAATAAATAACTGTAAATGCAATATTTTCAAAATCTATAACAGGCCAGTGTTTCAAACTGACATAGATATAGACATGTGGAGATCACTTTCGCCATGTGCTGATCTCCTGATTAATCCTAGGCTAGTATACACCCAAAATCAATTTTAAAGAGGGCATATGTTCCATGAACTTGGTACAGATGGCTACTGGAATCACTGAGAAAGATTCTAGTAGACTAGATAGAATAAGCTCTCACACATACTGAAGCATACTAAATATTCCTGACTCACCAAATAATGGATAATTTTGCATTTGTTCAGCAGAAGCCTGAGTGTCAACCATTGCTAACCCATTCTCATTTCTTGGAGAGCATCTTTTGCCAATGCACTTCAAAAGTGCTTGATTATAAACCTTGAACAAAGGAAGCCACCAGTTAGAATCATGGATTCCCTACTGTGCAGAATTTGGCCATTCGGCCCATTGAGTCTGCAACGGCCCTCCGAAGGAGCACCCTACCTAGACCCAATCCCCCACCCCATCCTTGTAATCCCACTGGACACTTCGTGAAAATTTACTATGGCCAATCCACCTAACCTACAAATCTTTGGACTGTGGGAGGAAACCGGAACACCTAGAGGAATCCCAGGCAGACAGAGGGAGAACGTGCAAACTCCATGCAGACAGTCACCCAAGGCAGGAATTGAGCCAGTTCCCTGGTGCTGTGAGACAGCAGTGCTAACCACTGTGCCACCGTGCTGCCCCTTCATGGGTAATTTCATACGCTTCGGTGACATGAGACCATAGAAAGATATAGTAACTATACAAATATATTATTTTCTCAATTAAGAATGGCTTACATGAGTTGAGAGCTATGATTCCAATTTGTGGCTAAAATCTATGTTATTAATAGGGCGAACAATTAATATCTGTTATGATAATTGTTCTAGAAGGATGTAAAAAGTGTTATAACGATGGAGGAAAAAAATCCGGGAATCACACATGGAAATATTGGACTTTAAGAAGATTTATATTTTTTAAAAGGATACAGATCACGAGATGGCTGAGAAGGTAGCGCTAGCTACTGACAGGAATGGCTGCACGGTGTTTATCTAAGGGACAATGGAATTTCTCCCTGTGGTTCCAGGCAAGATAATTTTAGAAGAATCCAAAGACTGATTACCATTTCCGGTAATGCCAAAGGAATATAATAGCTAACTCAACCAAAAACCCTGGGTCTAATTGCCGAGACTGACTAGTGGACTCCACTTCAAATACACAAAGACTGGGGGCAAAAGCTAGTCAAGAGAGCAGCCCAGTGTGTGCTGGTCTATGTCTGTGTGCTGTTATAAAACCACATGGAAGTTTGCCACACTGAAGGTGACACAATATCCAAGACAGGGCACCTGCAAAAATAGTCAGCTCTTGCAGGAACATCGAAAACTCTCGCTCTGAATATGAAAGTTGACCAGCCAGCAGAAGGATCGCAGCTGGAAAAAGAACTTGAATCTCTCTACCGAACTACTGAACACCTGAACAGAAGGAATCAACAAGTGGAATCAACAAGTGGTATCGGCTGCAAAGCATCATCGTCTACACCTCACAACTCAAGGACTGTTCCGTCTAACGTTTTATTTATATTTTCTTACTATTGGACTCAATTCTTACTTCTACTCCAAATTGTATGAGTTTTACCATTTCTCCTCATCTTTTTAATAACCTAACTCTATCTTAGCTCCACAAAGTCTAGTTAAATTGGCTCCTTTTCAAATGTAACTATTGGGTCTAAAAAGGTACCCTAGGGAAAGGGAACCTCATTAGACTAAACCTTTGTTGTTACCAGCATAGGGTGGGTCGAATGAAGACATGGAGCCAGTCATCCCTCCTCACCAGGGGTTGGGGCATCCCAGCCGGGTGGTGACAAATTAGAACATAGAACATATAACATTACAGCCCTCGATGTTGCGCCAACCTGTGAAACCACTCTAAAGCCCATCTACACTATTCCCTTATCGTCCATATGTCTGTCCAATGACCATTTGAATGCCCTTAGTGTTGGCGAGTCCACTACTGTTGCAGGTAGGGCATTCCACGCCCTTACTACTCTCTGAGTAAAGAACCTAACTCTGACATCTGTCTTATATCTATCTCCCCTCAATTTAAAGCTATGTCCCCTCGTGCGAGACATCACCATCCGAGGAAAAAGGCTCTTACTGTCCAACCTATCCAATCCTCTGATCATCTTGTATGCCTCAATTAAGTCACCTCTTAACCTTCTCTCTAACGAAAACAGCCTCAAGTCCCTCAGCCTTTCCTCAAAAGATCTTCCCTCCATACCAGGCAACATTCTGGTAAATCTCCTCTGCACCCTTTCCAATGCTTCCACATCCTTCCTATAATGCGGCAACCAGAATTGCACTCAATACTCCAAATGCGGCTGCACCAGAGTTTTGTACACCTGCAACATGACCTCATGGCTCCGAAACTCAATCCCTCTACCAATAAAAGCTAACATGCCGTATGCCTTCTTAACAACCCTCTCAACCTGGGTGGCAACTTGTAGGGATCTATCTGATCATCCACACTACCAAGAATCTTACCATTGGCCCAGTACTCTGTCTGCCTGTTATTCCTTCCAAAATGAATCACCTCACACTTTTCTGCATTAACCTCCATTTGCCACCTCTCAGCCCAGCACTGCAGCTTATCTATGTCCCTCTGTAATTTGTAACATCCTTCCGCACTGTCCACAACTCCACCGACTTTAGTGTCATCTGCAAATTTACTCACCCATCCTTCTACGCCCTCCTCCAGGTCATTTATAAAAATGACAAACAGCAGTGGCCCCAAAACAGATCCTTGTGGTACACCACTAGTAACTGGACTCCAGTCTGAACATTTCCCATCAACCACCACCCCTTGTCTTCTTCTAGCTAGCCAATTTCTGATCCAAACTGCTAAATCACCCTGATTCCCATGCCTCCGTATTTTCTACAGTAGCCTACCGTGGGGAACCTTATCAAACGCTTTACTGAAATCCATATACACCACATCAACTGCTTTACCCTCATCCACCTGTTTGGTCACCTTCTCAAAGAACTCAATAAGGTTTGTGAGGCACGACCTATCCTTCACAAAACCGTGTTGACGATCTCTAATCAAATTGAGGGGCCTTGCCCAGATCAACAACTTTCGGGGAACCCTACCTGGGGCTGGTCGTAACAGTACCTCAGAACAAACTGGCCAGCTTGGCTTGAAAAAATTGTTTGAATTTATGGCTATTTGGCACAAATGTTCAGTATAACCTTTTTTTTCTGGAGTGGCGGAGAGGACAGAAGTTAGACACTGGCCTCCATTTTACAAATTATTCATCAGGACGATTGAAAAGATAATAATTAGTGCCACCATAGGTATGTCATGTGTTTTATATTACAGTTGCTCTGCCCATGTTATCACCTGTGCAAAATCTATATTTTCTAAATGAATTGCACATGAAGGATTACAAGTAGTCTATGTAGTATGGCTAAAGCAATACACTTTTTAAAAGTAAAAGGATATTGTGCATAAAAATTGACATTGTAACTATTTCTTGCTAGCCCTCTTCCAGGTGAATAAATACATAGCAAACTCATCAGCACGTAATCCAACATAGGTTTTACTTTTGCCACTCTGAACAAAATAAGGAGGAAACAGTCATTTCTGTCTTACTTTAGGTCTCAGAAAGAAACATCACCTCATTTTCAGTAACATCTGAATGCACCTATTGAAGAATACAGGCAAAACTCTTTGAGGGGAGAACTTTGCTAGAGCATGCCTGTTTTTCAGGTGCCTGAACAGCCAATAAGGTGGCAGAGCAGTTGCACACTATCCACTAAATTGTCAAAGACGGGTAAAAGAGCATCCCGCTCCTAGGCTTGAAGCAGGCATCAAGCCCTTTATATTTATAAATTAGGGGCATAAAATATTTGAGATCCAAATGCAAAAGTAGGCAGCAATGATTGCACCCGACCACCAGCCTAAATGCGGAACTGGAAGAGTCCGGATTTCTCCCAGCTCCACTGGAACTCTCACATGAAAAGTGGCTCTAAATGTAAACCGGTTGAAAATCAGGGGCGGGATTCTCTGACCCCACGCCGGGTCGGAGAATCGCTGGGGGCTGGCGTGAATCCCGCCCCCGCCGTGTCCCGAAGTCTCCGCCACCAGAGATTCGGTGGGGGCGGGAATCGTGTTGCGCCGGTCGGCTGGGGCAGAAATCGCACCGCCCCGGTCGGCGGGCCCACCCCCGCCAATTCTCCGGCCCGTGATGGGCCGAAGTCCCGCTGCTGGAATGCCTGTCCTGCCAGCGTGGATTAAATCACCATTTGAATGGCGGGACAAGGTGGCGCGGGCAGGCTCCGGGGTCCTGGGGGGGGGGGGGGCAATCTGGCCCCGGGAGGTTCCCCCACAGTGGCCTGGCCCGCGATCGGGGCCCACCGATCCGCGGGCGGGCCTGTGCCGTGGGGGCACTCTTTGTCTTCCGCCTTTGCCATGGTCTTCACTATGGCAGAGGCAGAAGAGACCCCCTCCCTTGCGCATGCGCGGGATGACGTCAGCAGCTGCTGACGCTCCCGCGCATGCGCCGACCCGCGTCGCCCGACGAAGACCTTTCGGCCCCGGCTTGCGTGGCGCCAAAGGCCATTCCCGCCAGCCGGTGGAGGGGAAACCGCTCCGGCGTGGGCCTAGACCCTCAAGGTGAGTGCTTTGCCCCTAAAGGTGCGGATCTCCGCACCTTTGGGGCGGCCCAACGCAGGAGCAGTTCCCGCCACTCCATTACGCCAGAACCCCCCGCCCCGCCGGGCAGGGGAGAATCCCACCCCCTTCTTTGTTTACATGTATGCTTTGCGTTCACCATCTCTAGCATCTGTTATTTTAAATAGCGATTATTAAATACAGCTTGCTTTTCTTTATCTACATAACTCATTACTAATATTAAGAAGCTCACCATATCGTCTGATCCATTTTTGACAGTGACCCAGCTGTGGCTGTCATTGCTCAACAGAACGCAGTACGATGTCACCCAGTCACTCCTACAAGGAGAAAAGTTCTGGTGAATAACATTTTGTCTTGGGCTTCCTGATGTTTCCACCTCTGTTTTTCTCTTCTAGAAAAATAATTCATTTAATTCTGAGGGGTAACAATTTTTCAAATGTGCAACAATGAGCAGACTTTTCCCATTCGAGTCATCAGCCCAACATTGAGCTGATTCTGCGCTGTGAACCTGCACGGAGACGTGGCGGGAAATCAGCTGCAATCTTCTGGAGGAAGCCAACGAAGAAACCGTCTGCTGGACCACTGTCCCATTAGGGTTGGCAGGGCTAATTAAAGTGCTCACAGTGAAAGGAAGCCTGCAGGCGCAATGGCTACTGAGATGAATATAGAAGGGGAGGGCAGCACAAAACGGAGGCACAACACAGCAGTTGGGGCCACCAGCCAATCCTGCACACCCAGCACTGCATGGTGAATCTGGCTGCAGACGACGAACGATTGGCAATTGCAATCAATGCCTGAAGGAATATTAATTTTATCCTTTAAAGTGGCCTTTGCATATGAATCTGACCTTCAGTTCTGCTTGCCTCGCCTGTGAGTAGATGAGTTCATGGCACAGCAAGGTCTTGTGCGGCACTGGCAAATTTCCATAGTCTTCCAAGTATGCCCACTAATTCCCCTCATAACCAAGGGCTTGAAAATTGCATCTATGAGGATATTGGATAGGCTAGGGTTGTTTTCCTTCGAACGGAGAAGGCTAAGGGGTGACATAATTGAAGTGCACAAATTTCTGAGGGGCCGAGATAGGGTGGACAGGAAAGAATTATTTCCCCGAGTTGAGGGGGTCAATTACCAGGGGGGCATTGATTGGTAGAAGAATGAGAGGGGACACAATGAAAAGCTTTTTCAGCCAGATGGTGGTTACAATTCGCTGCCTAAGTTGCCTCATTTAAAAGGTACCTGGATCTGCATTTGAAGTGCTGTAACCTGGAAGGCTACAGACCAAGTAATAGAAAGTGGCATTAAAATTAGCAGTTAGTTTCTTTTCTCATTTTTGACCAGGGCAGACATGATAGGCTGAATGGCCTATTTCTGCACAGTAACCTTTCCACAGTTCTATTTTAATTAGTTACACGCCACTGATAGGTAGTTTCAGCACTCGGAAGTCACCTCCTGTAACAGCAGACGTTCCTTAGCTGTGTCCTTGCACCGCTTTCCCCAAACCTACCTCCAAGATGCCGGTAAAGTTCCTGCAAATGTTCTAACAAAGTTATTCAGACGATGTTAACATGCAGCACCGAATGCAGAGCTGTGACTATGTCTGGGCTCCCAGAACAAACTGCATTAAAAGACATGTTTGCTGCATCTAAATAAATTAATTGGCTAAGAATTCACACAGAAATTGTGCATCTTGAAATTAGGAAAATAGCATATGGACGTTTAACAAATGTATTTGAAATCCTTTTGTTATTTTACCAGAGTTATGATTTAATTAATAACCGATAAGCAATGATAACTGCTCTCACAGTATAATTTCAAGGCCATAATGAGTGGGCATTCCTCAAGTGGTATCATACAACCGAGAAAATGTATTTTAAATATAATTAAAATGCATTCTGCCAGATAAACAAAACTTCAATCAGTTGTGAATTGAACCTTTGGCAATGATACCTAACCAGGAATGGAGGCTGCAAAGAGGACCCACTTGTAATGTTACAGAGGTCAGTTAATCTTTTCATTCCTGCATGACGCTACGAAAGGGCGATCCAATATACACCGCAAATTGCAACAATATTGGACGCTGTCTTAAAACCACTTTAACTGATCTATGTCCCACTCAAGATAGATGTTTAATCATGGGTTTTGCAACAACATCTGATCCCACTTATTGGTAAAGATGCAATGGCTAAGAATTGTCAAATTAACTCAGGATTATTCTGTGTCCAATATTTCCATTAAGGATGGATACACACTGGAATCAATATCCACCCGTTGTCCATTTGGGTGTGATCTTAGGCAGCAAAGTGAAAGCTATTGCAGAATTTTGGCAAACTGTCAAGACTTCCCCAAAGCAGCCCTAATGAGGCAACAATGTTGAAATTCAATCATGGGGAGGTCAGGTTATATACAGTACTAAAGGGATGATGAAAATAAACCAACATACTTTTTGTGTGTATGATTTGATCTGCAAACCATGCAGCCAATTAGTTTGTGGTGCGCCGAGCTCCGAACACTCTGACCAAGGATCACGGTCAGCTTGTTAATTGATGACACTGAGAAGCTTCAATCAGTTGCTGCACTTTTCATTTACTTTTACCCTTGTGCTGTCAACCATGCCTTTAAAATATGGACCATAATCTCCTGGTAGAAATAATGTAATTTTGTGTGAAACAAGACATTACCTTAAGGGTCGCAATGAAATATGACCACTGTTGATGGAGAGAGGTCACAGCCTTCTACTTTCACCTCATTGCTTACATTGCATACTTACAAATATATACATTTATCTGTCAGTACACCCATAATATTTTGCCAGCACCAGCAGCTTATTTAGAAGGCTTGAGGTCCAATTTATATCAATCTTCAGGTCCATTCAGTTGATCCCACACTTCTACTGCAGGCCCGGACTCATTTCTATCCTAATGTGTTGAGGTTAAAAGACAAGAATGCTACTGTGGCTAGTTGAAGAGGCTAAAAGTGCTCTGTGAGTAGGGATGTTTTGATGGAAACAGTTGGAGAGGACGGGTGCCTCGTTTAAGCAGGACAAATGGAAGTACTGCTAAATGGTGGTGTGTTGGGGGGACGCAGGGGAGGGGTGGTGGAGGAATTGTGTTAAGAGGATGAATGATAAAAGCAAAATGCTGGTGATCTGAAATAAAAACAGGAAGTGCAGGAAAACTGAGTAGGTCTGGCAGCATCTGTGGAGGGAGAAGCAGAGTTAATGATTTGCGTCAAAATATGACTTCTTCAGAACAGATATTATGCAAGATGGATGGTGGGCTGAATTAAAGATAAACACAAATATTGCTTATTTTTTTGTTTTTATGATTAAAAATAAATTGTAAAGTAAGAAAATAGTCAGATTGCACAACTTTTATATAACATCTTGAAGATTTATGGGTAGGATGGTCCTGGGCCCCAAGGCCCCAATGCGATTGCCATTGAGCAAGAGGGCTGGAAGAATTTAGAAAGAGTCTTTTCTCAGTGCCTTCTGCTTCCTACAATGTCTGATTCCAATACTGCCTGCCTAATAAGCTCCGAATTTATGTTTATTGATTAAATGGATGATTAATTTGAACAAAGTACAGGATCCTTCTGCGTGAATAAATGTGATAAATGCAAATCACCTCGAAGGACTCGGCATATTCAGCAAGCACTTACTGATATCTGGCTCAATTTGTCTATTAAATTTGACTGAATACCATTTAGTGCCTCGTTGACTGCTTTACTCAATTCTTCAGGGGTATTAATGCACTCAATTTATCCTATCAGGATCAGAAGCCATTTTATTCATATGCTGGGTAATTGGTAGAAGTGTTGCCTCAGATTCTGATTTATATGATAAACTATAATAGGCCCAAATCACCCAACCCCACTTGTAATTTTTGTAATCGAGTGAAAGTAGATTTCTCAAGCTTCTTTGGGGTCCATATTCAGTGATTGATTGCACTCGAAACAAAGAGGTGAGTCACTTTAAGCCAGCACCAAAGTTCCCTCTGAGTTGTGCAGCTGCACAGCAATAGAAAATGTGCTGCTCATGGAACAAAGAGGTTGTGCCCAAGAAATGTTCCTTTCAGAATGCCAACACTTGCACATAAATCTTCAAGGAAGCTGCGCGTGCAACAAGCCAGCCGAGTTTAGCTGATATAAGAAAAACTGGCCAGCAGCTTACTAAAATCAGAACAGGGAGGGATATCTGCCAGATTGAGGACTCTCTGCAGTGCATAATGAGGCCATTTGTTCCATCGTGTCTGCACTGACCCTCTGAAAGAGCACCCTACCCAGGCCCACTCCCCTGCCCTATCCCCGCAACCCCACATAACCTGCACATCCCTGGAAACTAAGGGGCAATTTTATCACGGCCAATTCACCTAACCCACACATAAGAACATAAGAACTAGGAGCAGGAGTAGGCCATCAGGCCCTTCGAGCCTGCTCCACCATTCAATGAGATCATGGCTGATCTGTTGTGGACTCCACTCCACTTTCCCGCCCGAACACCATAACCCTTTAGTCCTTTATTCTTCAAAAAACTATCTGTCTTTATCTTGAAAACATTTAATGAAGGAGCCTCAACTGTTTCACTGGGCAGAGAATTCCATAGATTCACAACCCTTTGGGTGAAGAAGTTCCTTGGACTGTGGAACTGTGGGATCTTTGTACTGTGGGAGGAAACCAGAGCACCTGGTACTAGGGTAAGGGCCAAAGAGACATACAAGGTCCTAGCTGACAAGACAAGGCATTGCACATCATCTTTGGCTTCATCTGACGCTTCATCTTAGTCAAAAGGCCGAGAAAGGAGCAGGAAGACTACCACCCCTGTTTTGGGGCCATTGATTGCCTATATTGGGGGCAGTACAAGTTAATATCAACCTCTAGGATTAGTAAATGACCTTGATTCATTGAAGCAAAATTACCTTTTCAGGTAGGTATTTAAGGAAATCACTCTCGAATTACACCCCAATATCGTTAATAATGAGGAATACTTGAAGCTCATGCCAGTAAATGTGCAAAACCGAATACACTTCTCAGGAACTGAAGGCTCAAGGAGCCACCTGCTTATATATATCTTGTGGCCCCTACCTTGAAAATTGTCTTTTACTTGAGATTAATAAGTAATTAACTGTAGTGTTAATTAGTTCATAGAATCATAGAATTTACAATGCAGAAGGACGCTGTTCGGCCCATCGAGTCTGCACCGACCCTTGGAAAGGCACCCCACCCAAGCCCAAACCTCCACCCTATCCCCGTAACCCAACCCAACCGTTTTGGACACTAAGGGCAATTTACCATGGCCAATCCACCTAGCCTGCACATCTTTGAACTGTGGGAGGAAACCGGAGCACCCGGAGGAAACCCACGCACACACAGGGAGAATGTACAGACTCCGCACAGACAGTGACCCAAGCCGGGAATCGAACCTGGGACCCTGGAGCTGTGAAGCAACTGTGCTAACCACTGTGCTACCGTGCCCATGTTGCACTGTGTAACCCCCAAATAGATTTCCTTTTAGAATTGAAATATCGGCACCCAGTTAAATGCTGAATGCTCCACAAAATTCCACCAATAAATGTAAAGGCTCATTGCCCATCAGATGTAAACAATGGGACATTTCTATGACATTAAACTAAGACTCGAAGAAACATCCATGCTAATGGAAACAGTTGAAAACAGCGCATGACAATAGATGAAAATAAAATAATAAAACTAGACAGTTTATTTTGCCTTGACAGCACAGCAACAATCATTTAGATAATGGCTTTAGCGCAGTGAAACATCCCACGGCCCAGGCAGCTGAATGCACGGATGTCAATGGTGGAGTGATTAAAATCGGGGATGCGCAAGGTGCCAGGCTGAAGATGTGCAGATATCTCAGAGGGTTGTGAGACTGAAGGTAACGACAGAAATGCATAAGATTACATAGGTAAAGGCCATAGAGACAATTCAGTACAACCAGTCTATTCCAGTTTTTATGCTCCACTTATGCTCCTCCTCTCTTGCTTCATCTAAATTTACATAATCATCTATTTCCTTCTCCCTCAAATGCCTGTCTAGCCTCCCCTTAAATGTATCTATACTGTTCACTTCGCCCACTGCCTGTGGCAGGGAGTTCCACATACTTACCATTATTTGGGTAAAGACTTTCTTCTGGATGCCTATTGTATTTCTCAATCACTATTTAATATTGATGGCCTCTGGTCATGCTCTTCCCTACCAGAGGAATCATTCTCTCTTCCTTCACAGTTTTTCATAATTGTGAAGATGTTTCTTCGGCCATCCCTCAGCCTTCTATTTGCAAACAAAGAGTAAGCAAGGCCCGGAGAGGATTTGAAGGCAAGGATGAGAATTTGTAAATTGAGTCATTGTTGGACTGGGAGCCAATTGAAGCCCTCGATCCCTGGAATGATGGGTGAACAGGAGTATATGTGTGAGTTAGTATACTCAGTTATCTTTTCTTCACCAATCTTGGGCCCTTTCCTCCATTTTATGCCGCTTTGTGTCATATGAGGAAGCAGTTGGTGTAGTGGTATTGTCACTGGTCTAGTAATCCAGAGACCAGGATAATGCTCTGGCAATCCCGGTTCGAATCCCACGATGACAGATGGTGAAATGTGAATTCAATAAGATCTCGAATTATGGTCCAATGATAATCATGAAACCAAGTGTTGATTGTCGTAACAATCCATCTGGTTCATTAAAGGCCTTGAGGGAAGGAAATCTGCCGTCCTTACCTGGTCTGGCCTACATGTGACTCCAGATCCACAGCAATGTGTTTGACTCTTAAATTGACTGAAATGGCCGAGCAAACCACTCAGTTCAAGGGCAGTTAGGGATGGGTAATAAATGCTGGCCAAGCCCACATTCCCTGAACAAGTAAAAAAGAAATGGGTATGAACATCTGAACAAGGAACAGTAGCAGACTATTCAGCCTCTCGAGCCTGCTCCATCATTTCATAAGTTTGCGGCTCATTTGATAGTGCTATAACCCACAAGTATCTTATGGGGTGGAACAATTAACTTTCCCATGAACCTTGCAAAATACAAGCTCAGGGGAACCTGCAAACAATGTCTAGTTGCATGATAAATAAAGCCGGCCACTTCAGCAGCGGCAAGGCAGACCCAGTTGGGATCTACCGTGTGATGTATATAATAGCTATTGCAAATGAACTAATTTCTTTGAACTACCTGGTGTGGATTCCTTTGTGGCCTTATAAAAGATAATAACCGCAAATCTGCACTCTGCCTATGCCTGATCACCTACCACCCCCGTGCTTACCAAGAATCCATCCACCTCCACCTTAAAAATATTCAAAGTCTCTGCTTCCACAACCTTTTGAGGAAGTGAGTTCCAAAGACTTATAACCCTCTGAGAGAAAAACATTCACCACATCTCCGTCTTAAATGGACAACAACCTCTTATTTTTAAACAGTAACCCCTAGTTCTAGAGTTTCCCACAAGAGGAAATATCCTCTCCACATCCACCCTGTCAATACCCCTCAGGATCTTATATACCTCAATCAAGTTGCCTCCTAATCTTCTAAACTCCAGCAGATACAAGCCTAGCCTGTCTAACATTCCCTCATAAAACAACCTCCCCTTTCAGGTATTAGTCCAGCAAACCTTCTCTGAACTGCTGCCAACAAGTGCAATGCGCAAATTCCGAGTGTGCAATGTGTGAGTTTTACCACAAGAGCATTGGAGTAGTCAAGTTGAAAGCTAACAAGACTTAGAAGAGCTTTAGCAGCAGTTGAGCTCAGGCATGAGCAGCAACTGTAATGTTACTGAGGTATAAGTAGGCATTCTTGGTGATGGAGATGATATGGGGTCAGAAGCTGAGTTCAGTATCAAACGGTTTGATTCAACCAGCCCAGGAGATCGATGGAGTCGAGGTGTCGACTCACAAACTGTTTTTGGATTCATGTCTGAATATCCTTTTATTTATGTTCTCTTCACTCATCTCCAGCCATTTAGTCCAGTTTATGCCCCTTCCCATCACCCAGTTCTCCGCTTGTAGGTACCTTGTCCCTGTGACTCCAATCCTTCACTTTCCTCTGCTGTCTGGCTTTCCTGGTGTCATGTCAGGTTGTGAATCCCTCTTGGAAAAGCCCAATCTACCAACTGTGCCTTTAACCTCATTCTCTGAACGGCCCAATGAGGCAGCTCTGAATGTCTTGTTATAAGCAGTAACTCCATTATGCTCCATCTTTGTCTCTCCCACTCAATATGCTCACAGGGGAGTACTCCTAATTGTTAATCTCCTTCCCATCTTGGTCACCCTACCCAACCTGGCCCTCTTGCATTCTGCCAGCAGATGAGCGCTTTCCACCTCCACATTGCATTTCCTTCCATAATGCCCAGTCCCTCACAAACAAAGCCCTTGTAATCCATTACATCACTGACATCCTGGATTTAATAAGATCCGGCTGGACTATATCATGTGCTGTCTGGCATTGACCAAAACTAATAATTACCACAGGATTATCCTAAGATGCAAAGACAACGAGGGTTTCTTTCTCCTGTACAGTCTCCAACAAACAGATAATCTCCCTTTCCAAACTGCCATTATCACCCCCTTCCCTAAAATGCCACTCTTGATCCATTTGGTGTTACAAACTATCATCCTGTTTCCAACCTCCCCTGACTCGTCAAAGTCCTTGACCATGTTGTTGCCTCTCAAATCCATGATCATCTTTCCTGCAGCTCTATGTGAATCTTTCCAAACAGGGCTATATGTCTGCCACAGTTTTGAATCAAAGTCACAAATAACACCTTCTTTCACTGTGACAATGGGCATTACCACTTCTCACCTTCCCCATTCTCCCTTGATTTTTGTGGAGCCTTTGGCACAGTTGATAGTTGAGCAAACCATTCTTTCACTGTCTAACTGAATTAGCATCTGCTTGGTTCCACACTTACAAGTTTAATTATATCAATCGCTTCCATGCGTTTGTTTTCTTGACTACGTCAACGCTCTCTTTGCTGGCCACTCTCCATAAACTTTAGCTCATCCAAAATCCTGTCGCTTGCATCCGAGCCCACATCAAATCCCATTTACCCTGTGTTTACTAACATTGAAATGTCTGCTACTTATCCAATGTGCCTTATTTAAAATTCTCACCTGCGTGTTCTCTTAATAGCCTCACCCTTCCCCTCCCTATCGATGTAATCTCCTCTAGACCTGCGACCCTCTGACAACTTCAGGCTCCTACAACTTTAGTTTCTTCTGTATCTCCAGCTTCCTTCCCCCAACTATTGGCATCACTGACTTCAATCATCTCACCACTGAGCTCGAGAATGTATTCCCTCTGGCACTGCCCCACTCCTTCTTTAAGACTCGCTTCAAACCTACAGATTTTGGTCAACCTTTCTAGTATTCCCTCTAGCTCAGTGCCAAATGTGTCTGATTGTGCCTCCCTGATGCACATTGGCATGCTTTGTTGGACATCAAAGGTGCTCTGTAAATGCAACATAATTTTGTTTCATTGTGAAAGCATCTACCAAGGTGTTCTTAAAGATTAGAAGGAACCTTAGATATTGATGAAATAGCATTTCATAACCAACATAAAATGTATTTTAAATGAAAATATTTGACCTGAAATGGTACCTTTTTGTTACGAAGGCGGGTAATGTGTTTTTCCGAAGGAGTGAAAATAATCTCAATAACACTGTTAGTGACAGTACTCCACACATCTGGCAAATCTGAAGTGATTGCAGGACAGGCAGCATCATTAAAAAAAGATTTAGCAGCAATCACCAGACAACCTCCATCATGGAAAACTTTATTTTAATGCTTTTTGAAATATTGAAGAAACAATGTTTTCACTGTAATTACTGTGTTTAAACCTATTAAAGACACATGGAGTACCAGGGATGAGGTTGTCCAGACAACTAAAGTTAAAGAAGTGACTGTTGCATCATTTGAAAAACAAGTTCACTCATACCTTCTGGTAGAGTTTGAATGATTTAACCTCGGAGATTACACCGAGCAGATGGGTTTTCATTCAATTGCTTTAATTTCTCACATAACCTTCTGTGAACACACTGCTCATTGCAATAACTGTTTTTCCACCCTCCACCCACTTTAGCAAGTAACATCTAAACAGTGCGTATTTCCTTCATTGTCAGCATGATAGAGAATGGTCAGAGTTTTACCCTGAGCAAGTTTGGGGGAAAGAAGCACAGGGTGCGGAGGTTGGGTGTACGCCCACTGTCAGAAATTTCTGGCTCAAGGAACTCCGACTCCCAGACCTCACCTAGCTGCCTATAATTAGTTGCTCCTCAGAGGGGCAGGAAGTGACAGCTGGCCAGGCGGGAGAGAGAGCGATTGAATGGCCCAGAGACCGTCCATGCATACTGAGAAATGGTTTGTCACTCCTGCATCTTCTGGTGCCACACAGAAATAATAATAATCTTTATTATTCTCACAAGATAGGCTTACATGAACACTGCTATGAAGTTACTGTGAAAAGCCCCTAGACGCCACATTACGGCACCTGTTTGGGTACACAGGGAGAATTCAGAATGTCCAATTCACCGAACAAGCACATCTTTCAGGACTTGTGGGAGGAAACCGGAGCAGCTGGAATGAACCCACGCAGACACGGGCAGAACGTGCAGACTACACGCAGTCAGTGACCCAAGCCGGGAATCAAACCCGGGTCACTGGCGCTGTGAAGCAACAGTGCTAACCACTGTGCTACCGTGCCGCCCATAAATGTTTGACACTTACAATTGGCCGCCCTCTTCAGGCCTGAATTTTTGCTCCCGGGTCAGGATTGCAGCGTCAGGACAATTCCTGACTCCGCAAACCCAACCTAGGAAAGGTTGCTTGGAAGGTTGAATTTCCGGTCCGCTTGGGGGTGGGAGACAATGGAACGTGAGGAATGTGTGTGAAGGCGGGCTGGGCGGATAGCCTGCCTTGGTGCACTAGCACGGTGTTGAAATTTCCAAAAGGAAAAAACACAGCTTTTTAACTCTCGCCCCTCATGTCCCAAAGCACTCCCCATATTCTACCCATGCCACCTGTATTCACTGTGGCTTGAGTCTTTCAAAATCCTCAGTTCATTTTAATAGGGGCTGTACCTGTGCAACGGGGAGGCTACCTGCACCAGGTGCTAACAGCCTGGTCAGAGCAGAGGCCGGCAGCAGTGCTACGGGGAGGGCAGTGTCATAATATACACACAAGTATATGATGGTGCACAGACAGACAGTGAGTGACACAAAGGATGACCAATGAACATACAGAACACAGCAGCCAATCACCAGACAGGACACAGCCACTACATAACTAGGGGGCACTAGTTTTCCCGCTCTCTCGGGATGCAGCCTCTGAGACAGTCAGAGCCTGTGAGCAACAACTAGAACATCCACCATGTGGTAGTAAGATAGCCTGGTCAGGTTAGCCTCAGGTCTCCAGTCAACTCAGCATAGTGTCAACCCACAGTTCAAGCATGTTTAATAGTTAAGAGTTCAATAAAATAGAGTTGCATTTCTTCAAGTGTTGGAAGCCTGTCTCTCTCTCTGCTACAGTAAACGCAGTCCTCGCAGACCCAGCTTACCCAACACATCAGGCAGCAGTGTAGTATATGCCCACACACATGCTATAATCGCATTAATGAGGTGGGAGCACCAAATGGCTTGCTCCTCACGTCTACAGGAACTAGTGTGTCAAGCCATAAATCGTGACCCCCACATACAGAAAGGATGGGAGAGGGGCAAGCCAATTTCTAGTACCTTGAGTCTGATCTAATCCAATGCTGAGCTCTAACAAACTCGCAGCATCACAAAACCAAAGTGCCATGTTACTTCAAGCCCCATAATTCAAACACACAGGTCAAATTCCTGGCCTTTGGCAGGAACCCACTTACATTCATTGGTGCTTCAGAAGTCAGTCATTAAAAAAAGAGTTTTTTATGAGGACCCAGTGAAAGTATGATGATACACTGGGTAGGGACACTTTGTGCGACCAATCATGTTATCAAATACAGGTTTGAATGGTATATCATACATGGGAAGTAAAATAAAAAAAAGTAATGCCATCTAAAGCTCGACATTTTCTCCCATTTTAAAAACAGTTTCAAGGCTGGGTACAGGCCTCCCACCTACCCTCCCAGCCTGGGATGCTGGAAAAAATTAAAAAAGATCCTGGTGAGGGAAAGGTGAGAGGGCAGCATGGTAGCACAGTGGTTAGCACAGTTGCATCACAGCTCCAGGGTCCTAGCTTCGATTCCCGGCTTGGGTCACTGTCTGTGTGGAGTCTGAACGTTATCGCTGTGACTGCGTGGGTTTCCTCCGGGTGCTCCGGTTTCCTCCCACAGTCCAAAGATGTGCAAGTTAGGTGGATTGGCCATGATAAATTGCCCTTAGTGTCCAAAAAGGTGCGGTGGGGTTAGTGGATTATGGGGATAGGGTAGAGACATGGGCTTATGTAGGGTGCTCTTTCCAAGAGCCGGTGCAGGCGCGATGGGCAGAATGGCCTTCTTCCACACTGTAAATGCTATGATAATCTATGAAAGTGGTCCCTGTGGCATCGCTTGAAGTAGCTTTACATGAACACGTTTCAACGCCTCCCCCCGCCCTTATAGATCAAGAATTGATTGCTATTAGCCAGGGTCATGAGAGTTCAAGTTGAATCCATCATAACGGTTACAAATCTTGGTAATACATTGGTGTTAAAAATATTCCAACAGTTGGGCTAGGTCAGTGAACTGTTTGTTACACTGAAAGTCATGAAAATAAAATGCTGTGAGATATACAATTACCACAGTATCGCTTTGAGTTCAAAACGATGAATCCTTTCTAGGCTAGCGAGTGAGCACGTCATGGATATGCTCAGTTGTCAGTGATATTATTAATTATTTTTATCTCCTAACCTTAGGCGAGCACAATCCTTCACCAGTTCTGTAAATATCAACCAATTAATTAATAAGATGAAGAAGCACTGTCTAGAATTTATTGGTGTCACTGAGGTGAAACCAATAGACCAGAAACATGTTGTTGACTGGTAAGGAATTCCTCGCTTGTGGACTGATGGAATTCCCATGACAGGAATCAATCTACAGGTGAATATGTTGCTCGTGCTTTGCTGACACGCATAAGTCAACAGGTGGAATTTTGAGCCCGCATTAGCTGTCAGCAAGAACGGCGACATGGGCAGAAAATACGGCGAGGATCGGGAAACATGATTCTCGCCGGCGAGATCACATTTTTCAATTTTCCAGGTCCCTGGCCGGTGGTGTAATGAAAATCCCACCACAGAAGGCCGGGAATCTCATTTTATTTTATTAGAGTTTCGTTAGCGAGCATTCCTGCTGGGACTTCCTGCCCCTCATTGAATATTCATCGGGTGCCGCCGATTTACAACAGGTGTATAAAACGGGAACCTGGCGGCCTCACCTCCGATGGAGATTTCGCAGATGGGCATTCAGGTCGCCTTTAACCTCCAAGGTGCCAGTCACAGAGGGGGCAGTGGAGAAGATGCGAGGGGGATCCATAGGGTCAGCAATGCAGACGACTGTGTGTTTCATGAATGGGTTCCCATGAGATGCCAGCCTGCATGGGCAGAGCGTTGGTCTCTGGCAACGGATGTTTTTCAGCTCCATGCGGCCTGAAGGCCCGAGAAAGAACCCCCAAATGCAGGCAGCACTCTGGAACCAGCGGGTCCAAGATGTCTGGAAGTTCAAAGCCACTGGTTATGGAGGCAAGGCATTTGTAATGGGTGGCTGGCTGTTCAACGGATGTTGTAGTGCTGCCCTCATCGGTATGTAGGACTGGAGATGTGTCGTTCATAGGACGGGAGGGTGGGGGGGGGGGGGGTAGGGGGGGGGCAGTTGTGCCGGACACCCGCAGGGTCTCCTGGGTGGAAACCCCCCGGCCAATCCTTTGCTCTTCAGGTTCTCAGAGGCCCCTGGGCTCCTTCCTGGGTAGAGGTGTAGCTGGAATGAAATCCAAAAGCCCCACTTTCCTCTGGCGCTAACACTCATGTATCCCCACAAGTGCCTGCACCATGCAATTGAAGTCTTGCACCATGGCGCTTATAACCTCAGCCATGGAGGTCATTAGCTGAACCATGGAGCGGGCATACCCCGCCATGGAGTGAACGTCCTGTTCCAAGGCCTCCAATGTGGTGCCACCCTCGCAGTGTTGGCCTCATTGCGTCAGACGGACGGCAACAACTTCTTGAGCAAAATGCGGTGGGACTTCTCCAGTCGGCCAAGTAGTCTGAGGAGGGATGCTGTCTTCCCTTCCTGATTCTCATGACTCTGCCTTTGCAGCTCCAGCAGCTCTGGGATTACTGTACCCAGGGGCACGTCATCGGCCAGGAGCTCAGCAGAAACTAGTGCGATAACTCTGCGAGCTGGGTGGGAGTGAGATCAACATGGTGGTGTAAGGGATATGTTAAGGGGTGCTGAGGGAGACATGAGGAAGAAGGTCGTTCATCTTCCTACGACACTGCAACCCCATCCTCCGGTGGAGTGAGGGAGGGCTCCTAGGCGGGGGTTGGTAATTTTGCTGGCTAGACATCTGCCCAATCATGGGTAGAGGTTTTACCGCTTCTGCTCGACCCCATTGAGAGGTTTGCTGAGGGCTCCCTCCGTAAAACGTGATGTAATCTTCCTGGCAGCCACCCCCCTCAACTGGACTTGGAACAAGGAGCATTCCACTGATTACAGAGATTAAGTTTCCCGGGGTGAGTACCTCAGAGGCAGGTTGCCACAAGCGAGGGGTGATTCAAGTGGAGAGATAAAGCACTGTTAAAGAGGCTGAATATACTGTGAGTTTTCCCATCGTTGGCGCCGGTGGGATTGTAGCCACGTAAAATGGCTGATTCCCGATTAGAATGGCCAAACCCCGATTTAAAATGGCGAACGGAAGAGGCTGATGGGAAAATCAGCCAACAGGACTCAAACGGACAGCTGCAGGTAAAACAGTGTATTCGCCTCTGGGGAAGTCAGTCCAGACCGATACCTGCAGCCATCAACATCACAACAACCCAGCCAGCTGCATAGTAAGCAGCCATCCCCGGGAACAATTGCTACAAATTAGCAACTCAAAGCCGACCCAGACCTTTCGGCGCCAGCAGGGGCTAACACAAAGAAAGGTAAACGACCAACCCCCGATCAAGGAATCGCTCCAGTATTGGAGAATATCGAACCAAGTGATTGGGAACAAGTCCAATCACTTGGAACCAGGTACAAGGTCCGCCCCGAGAGGCGGGAAGCCCCTGGGGACTATAAGAATAGGGGCCAAGTTCAACTCGACCCTTCTCTTTCTGCTCGTAACCTTCGAGACCCTTCTACAAGAAAACTGTAAGTCTTACTCCAGTGATCGCTACCAGATAGGCGTTCCTGACTATCGACTTGTACCAGCTTTTGAATCCCGCAGGCTCAGAACCAATTCGAAAGACCATTCTTTCCCTGACCTGGTGGGCCATTTCAAAAGTTAAGTATTGGCCTTTAGTGGTAGGTAGTAGTCTAGAAGTAGGATTATTGTATAAGTATTAATTGCTGTATATAATAAATGAGCGTTGATTTACCTCTTACTAAGCGGTGTGTTGCATTATTAATCATTACTTGGACTTGAACCACGTGGCGGTATCAGAAAGATACCTGGCGACTCATGAGCAAAGGTGACAGAATAAGAATAAAGTAAACTAAGGCTAAAACGAGCAACATTTTGGCGACATCCTGACGGGACCCGATCTAGAAGTGGAAATCCACTCCAGGAAAACCCAAGAAATTTGAATTAGAATCCAATTGGAAACAGAAAACCACAAGTGTTCAAGCGGTTCTGATTAATAGTCATAATTTGGAAGTGTGTGTTGCATGCATAACTAACAGGGCTATAAGGTAAAACTGATAGATTTTGTTGCGTCAAAACTGTCGGAAGTCTGCATTTTTGGAAATTAGCGCAAGCCGTACCCGCATCTACGACACCGCCTTAGCTCCCTGTTCCAAATTTAAACGAAGCAAGCGGATAGGAAAGATGGCCATGCAGGCAATGCAACGCCTCATGAACCCTGAGGAATTTGCGGTCGCAGCGACCAGCAGCAGTAGAGTGGGACAGTGTCCCATTTGGGAAGAGGAAATCCGGAAATATCTCAAGGGCAAAGGATGGCCCCGTGGAATGATTTCTGCGATAATGCCGAATCAGTTCCCGGAAGTATAAGGCATACTTGATGGGAGAACATGAGTGAGATACATAAAAAGAGCTTAGCGAAAGCTCGCAAGCCGATGGCAATCGTGTCCTGTTTGGCACAATTGCGAGGCACAGAGGAGGTCGTCAAGACGCTCCGCAAAGAAGTTGAGGGCATACATCGGATGAGTAAAGTCGACGTAAGCGAGGTTGAGAAAGAGAATTTAGAGTTAAGGAGGAAATTGGCAGCAAAGGATGAAGAGGTGGCGGACGCCAAACGGGGTCACCAGTCTTGTCTGGCGCATTTAAGCAGTTTCCAATCACAGTATGAAAAGGCCTATCAGGACACACAACGCGCAGTCCTGGTAAGGAAAGAGACAGAAAAGCAGGTGGAGACACTACAGAAACAATGCAGTGATCTCAAGGCAGCATTAAGAGCACGCCACGCTGCCACCACAGAACAAAGCCAGAGCACCATAGATCATGCAAAGCGCCGGAAGCAGATTGCAGAGCTGCAGTCACTGCTTTCTGTTCAGAAAGGATTTCAGGAAATCTTTGTGGAAAAGTTAGACCTGAAAGACGGCCCTGATTGGGAAGAGTTACAAGAAACAGTGCAGAGATATATTCAGGGAACATGTGCGCAGGGAAAGCCCCAAAGGAGAAAAGCACCCCAACCCCCCACACAGCAGGTAGTTCAGGCTCCAATGAACCCTGTAACCACCCACCGCACAGCCACATCGGACGATGCGGAATACCTATATTCCACCCCCTTAACAGTGACCCAATTGCGGGACGCGTGTGCAAAGATCACACCGTTCCTCCCCGCCGCAGACCCCCACCATTTCTTTGCCACAGTTAAACATCAGGCGAACATGAACGGCCTGGATGAGAGAGAGCACGTAAAGCTCATGGTTTTAAGTTTAGATCCGTCGATAGCAGCAGCCCTTCCCGACCCACAGAATGTAGGAGGAGGCACCCTTGAAGAAATGCATACCGCGATCCTGGATGCGATCGGGTATAACCGGGGTGACCCCGTAGAAGGCCTCAATAAGTGCAGGCAGGAAAAGACAGAACACCACGCAGCGTTTGCTGGACGCCTGTGGATTCATTTCACAGCAGTTTTCGGTAATTTAGAACGTGCCCATTTGTCCCAAGACGGTATGGCCAAATGGACCGGCACCCTTATCTCCCATGCCACAGAGGCAGGACAAAAAGCCTGTACGAACTATGACCCCTCAGAGGAAGCCCACAATGAGAAATGGGTTGTAAAAAGATTGTCCCGCGCCTGGGAGCAGTCTGTACAAAGCAAACCCACAGTTAAAAATCCCGAAGAACAGCAGGCAGAAGCAGACAAACCCACAGTTAGGGAACCCGAGGAAGAGCAGGCAGACATGCATCCAGTTAAAACGCACCAGAACCCCGCATGGGTAAATGAAGGAAGGAACAGCCCCCCACAGAAACCACCGCAATGTTACAATTGCGGACAATTAGGACATTATGCACGAGAATGTCAAGCCCCCCTGAAACAGCAACGGGATCAGCCCACAAATGCCCCCCAAACCAGCAAAGACACCAACAGCCCCGACCCCCCACCCAGGGAACCATACCCAAGGGAACAATGCACCAGAGAGCTTGCTCCACCTTATGTGCCCCAGGGGTCATGTTACAACCGTGGGCAGTCAGGACACTTCGCCCGAGATTGCAGGAGACCCCCCCACCAGCTAGACTAGCCCCCAGATATGAAAGAGAACACCACCCACAGCAGCTACAAGGTCCCAGCTGCCCCATGCAAACTGTGAGCACTTACCCACCATTTCTCATGGCAGCGTTACCTCAGCAAGGCCACTTCATTTTTGTTTCACTCCTCCTTCCTTTCTTCTTCGGTCACGCTGCACTCCCTCCATATGCTAATTACACCCCAGCCCAAATGTGATTTACAATGTCCCGTATTCTGATGGAACCTGCAGAATGTTTTATGTTATTTGTACGTTTGTTTAATGTTGTTTGTCCAACAGGAGAATTTTTTTTCTCACTGCCACACGCCCATTCACCTGAAACTTCTGAGCACTTGCCCTCAGAGACCCACCATTGCCAGACGCTTGTTCAGCGGAACTAACTTATCTGCCGATACCTGTCAACAGACATCACGCTTGTTCAGTGGAACTAGCTTTTCAGCTGATACTTGTTCGGGTATCAGACGCCCGATCGTAGCTGCCCTTCTGGTTCGAAGGATAGAACCACTATGGCAGCCCCACCACGATGACTACATTTTTGCTCGCTCTTGTCGGTTGCTCAGGCAGTGGAGAAACGGCGTGAGACACGCCCTGCCTGAGGACCCCCCCCCGCTGGTCAATCACGCTTGGGTAGGGGAGATACGGCATTGGTAGCCATCCTACCCGGGGACTCCATCCAAATCTTACCCGTCGCGGCCCATACGCACCTCATTTGACATTTTTCATTTCAAAAAGTTTTTGTTTGTTTAGGGAACCTTTAGGTTGCTGCCATCTGCTATTTACATCCTGGAACATTGGGATGATAAATCAGCACCGGTTCATGATTGGGAAGTGTGCCGTGTCCTAAAATTTGTTTTTGAAAAAAAATGAGGGATTCACACATAGTGACCAATTATAAGAGAATAATTGGCACCAAAGGACAGACACACTCGCGTACCGGATATTAAACAAAGGTAGTTACAGATACTATGCTTGTTTTTACAGATCTCCAGAAGCTCCAGGACCGGAGAAAATACAAGAGAACACAAAGAAAGAAAAGGAAAGAGGACAGCCATGAGGACTTCCTTCATCGTCTTCCTTCATCGTGCTCAACATTTTTTTGTTGGACATTTGGTTGCGCGTGAACGCGAACCCCATGACTTCAAACCTCCCAGCCGTTAATGTTTCACTGCCCCGCAGTACCCAGAGCCCAGTCACCAGCGACACTGCATCTTCCTGGTGTGCCAGGTTCATAACCTGGTACTCCCTGTCCTACGTGATCGAAGCACTGTTAGCGTTGGCGATACACTGCTGTGTAGTGCAGACTATGCGCCTACGGAAGTGGAGGAGAGCGTACCGCGCTCGAACCCCGGTATATCGGATCAGATCCCCTATATTCGGTTACGACCAGACCCCCGACCCCCGCGATCTATAATAAAATAATAAAGTGCATTCACCTGCGTTATTGCTGTAAATAGAAAGATGAACAAAACCTTTCATGAAAAAAAACCTTGTATGATCCTGAGCTTGACTGCCAAGCCAGGAAAGATTAGAGGAATGATGTGAGTTTGTTGTACGTTTTAGGAAGATAGGATAATGCAATGTTTAGCGAGTATAGTGTAATAAGGATAAATTAGAGGTTCCAAGTTTGTTATTTTGTAATGCATGTCCCTGTCTGACATAGCGCCCTTAGAATTGTTGAGTAAAATTTTTTGTGCATAGCTAGGGTCAGAGCAGAGGCCATGTAGGAGTGCCCCCCCCCCCCCCCCCCGGTCAGGGAATGGAAAGTAACACAGTGATGTGATCCTTCACGCTTCGCGTTAGGATCACAAGGAGGGGGTGTAGCCACGTAAAATGGCTGATTCCCGATTAGAATGGCCAAACACCGATTTAAAATGGCGAACGGAAGAGGCTGATGGGAAAATCAGCCAACAGGACTCAAACGGACAGCTGCAGGTAAAACAGTGTATTCGCCTCTGGGGAAGTCAGTCCAGACCGATACCTGCAGCCATCAACATCACAACAACCCAGCCATCTGCATATTAAGCAGCCATCCCCGGGAACAATTGCTACAAATTAGCAACTCAAAGCCGACCCAAACCTTTCGGCGCCAGCAGGGGCTAACACAAAGAAAGGTAAACGACCACCCCCCGATCAAGGAATCGCTCCAGTATTGGAGCATATCGAACCAAGTGATTGGGACCAAGTCCAATCACTTGGAACCAGGTACAAGGTCCGCCCCGAGAGGCGGGAAGCCCCTGGGGACTACAAGAATAGGGGCCAAGTTCAACTCGACCCTTCTCTTCCTGCTCACAACCTTTGAGACCCTTCTACAAGAAAACTGTAAGTCTTACTCCAGTGAACGCTACCAGATAGGCGCTCCTGACTATCGACTTGTACCAGCTTTTGAATCCCGCGGGCTCAGAACCAATTCGAAAGACCATTCGTTTCCCTGACCTGGTGGGCCATTTCCAAAATTAAGTATTGGCCTTTAGTGGTAGGTAGTAGTCTAGAAGTAGGATTATTGTATAAGTATTAATTGCTGTATATAATAAATGAGCGTTGATTTAACTCTTACTAAGCGGTGTGTTGCATTATTAATCATTACTTGGACTTGAAGCACGTGGCGGTATCAGAAAGATACCTGGCGACTCATGAGCAAAGGTGACAGAATACGAATAAAGTAAACTAAGGCTAAAACGAGCAACAGGATTCCCCTTGGTTTTCCCACCAGAACTGACTCTTTGAAAAAAATGTATGATTCAGCGCAACCTCCTTTCAGGGGAGCCATGTCAACCCCTCAAAATTAGTAGTTTGAGCCAATTATTTTTAGTTTCAATGAATGGACATTCAAGGGTAGTGAGCCCATGATCTTCTGCTTTGCTCTGCAAGGTTTCCACAGGGAACACACATCCTAAGCACGAGAGTGATGTTCTGAGGCAACGTTTGAGAACCTTGCTCAGGAGGGGGAGAGCAGGAGAGAGGTTCTTTCCTGACAGGAACCGGGTGGTCCTCCTTAAAAGGCAATGTGAGCAGATAGTCAATGCAAATCATATCATCCTGAAACTTTTGATGTTGGTGCACAAGAAGTGACTCACATAAGTGGTCAAGTTCAGTAAATTCTAATGTCTTATCTGGAAGAAGCTGTACAGAGTTGGGATGAAGACTTGGAGGAAGATGTAGAGCAAAGGGTTAACATCAGAAGCATCTGATGCTGATGCAAGTATGAAATAATGCCACATGACTAACTAACAGAGATCTGGAGGGATGTAAAGTCATACGACAATACAAATTAGGAGCTGGAGTAGGCCACTCGACTCTTCGATTGGCTCTGCCATTCAATATGATCATGGCTGAACTGATTGTAACCGGAACTCCACATTCCTGTCTCCCCCCTAATCTTTCACCCCCTTGTCATCAAGAATCAATTTATCTCTGCTTTGAAAATATTCAAAGATTTGTGATCATAGTGGTTGGGGTCCCAGAAGAATCTCGATCAGGTCACTTGCAAACGAGAGACGATTTCACTATAATTAAGGTAGTACAAATCACGAGGCAAACTGAGCTCTGAAGCAGAAAAGAGTGTTTGCTCACTGGAAACGTAAAGTCCCTTTGAAACAAATGAGTTCAATATGCAGGCCAGAAGAGGAAAAATGCAAGACATCAGAAGCCCATGAAAATAGGGATGAGCGTGGCGGGGAGACTTGCACATGCTGGGAGAATGCCCAGTAGGAGGAACAGAGTGCACCAAGTATTGGAAGTTGGGACATTTTATAATTGTCTGCTAATCTAAAACACAGGTAGCCTACAAAAAGAAAGAAAAAAAATATATCCGTATACACAGGATCTGCTCAGACGAGGAGGAGCATTACAGACATCTACAGACGTTGAAAGATTCCCTCGTACGAACGGGATATGGTGCTCGACTCATTGATCGACAGTTCCAATGCGCCACAGCAAAAAACCGCACCGACCTCCTCAGAAGACAAACATGGGACACAACCGACAGAATACCCTTCGTCGTCCAGTACTTTCCCGGAGCGGAGAAACTACGACATCTTCTTCCCAGCCTTCAACGCGTCATCGATGAAGATGAACATCTTGCCAAGGTCATCCCCACACCCCCACTACTTGCCTTCAAACAACCGCGCAACCTCAAACCATTGTTTGCAGCAAACTACCCAGCCTTCAGAACAGTGACCACGACACCACACAACCCTGCCATGGCAATCTCTGCAAGACGTGCCAGATCATCGACATGGATACCACCATTACACGTGAGAACACCACCCACCAGGTACGCAGTACGTACTCGTGCGACTCGGCCAATGTTGTCTACCTCATACGCTGCAGGAAAGGATGTCCCGAAGCGTGGTACATTGGCGAGGCCATGCAGACGCTGCGACAACGAATGAACAGACATCGCGCGACAATCACCAGGCAGGAATGTTCCCTTCCAGTCGGGGAACACTTCAGCAGTCAAGGGCATTCAGCCTCTGATCTCCGGGTAAGCGTTCTCCAAGGCGGCCTTCAGGCTGCGCAACAACGTAGAATCGCCGAGCAGAAGATTATAGCCAAGCTCCGCACACGAGTGCGGCCTCAACCGGGACCTGGGATTCATGTCGCATTACATTCATCCCCCACCATCTGGCCTGCGAAATCCTACCAACTGTCCTGGCTTGACACAATTCACACCTCTTTAACCTGGGGTTACCCCATCTCTGGATCTGTAAAGATTTAATCACCTGCTAATGCTTGCATTCCTAGCATTGTCTGGCATCTTTGAATCTGTCTATATATATGTTTCTGGAACATACCTCTTCATTCACCTGAGGAAGGAGCAGCGCTCCGAAAGCTAGTGACATTGAAACAAACCTGTTGGACTTTAACCTGGTGTTGTAAGACTTCTTACTGTGCTCACCCCAGTCCTTCGCCGGCATCTCCACATCATGTTTAAAATTAGACATAGGGGCAGGTATTTCAGTCTTCGGCTTAGGAACAATACACTACAGCTATCATCAATCCAGTTAACATTTTCAGATGGGACCGCACTGAAACTCAGAAGACAATATCTGGCAAAATTAAAATGCAAGCGAAATCACTGAAGCTCTGTATGTAATACAGGGTCAAGAATTTGTAACGTTAATGAGCAGTACGTATCCAGGAACGAATTCCCAGATAATTTACATGCTTGGAAAAACTGAAGAGCGAATACCAGGGACGAGATTCTCCGACCCCCAGCCGGGTCGGAAAATCGCCGGGGGGCGGCGTGAATCCCGTCCCGCAGCACCGAAAATTTGGCAGGGGCGGGAATCACGCTGCGGCGGTCGGCGGGGCCCCCCTGGCGATTCTCCGGCCCGCGATGGGCCGAAGTCCCGCTGCTGTCATGCCAATCCCGCCGTCGTGAATCAAACCACCTACATTCCCGGCGGGACTGGCGGCACGGGCGGGCTCCGGGGTCCTGTGGAGGGTTCGGGGCGATCTGACCCCGGGGGTGCCCCACGGTGGCCTAGCCCGCGATCAGGGCCCACCGATCCGCGGGCGGGCCTGTGCCGTGGGGGCACTCTTTTCCTTCCGCCTCGGCCACATCCTCCGCGATGGCCGATGTGGAAGTGACACCCCCCCTGCACATGCGCGATGATGACGTCAGCAGCCACTGACGCTCTCGCGCATGTGCGGACTTCCGCCGCCCGGCACAGTTTCTTCGGCCCCGGGTGGCGTGACGCCAAAGGCCTTTCCCGCCATCCGGCAGAGCGTCAACCACTCCGGCGTGGGCCTAGCCCGTCAAGGTGAAGGCTTGGCCCCTAAAGGTGCGGAGAAATCCGCACCTTTGGGGCGGCCCAACGCCGGAGTGGTTCACGCCACTCCATCCCGCCGGGACCCCCCGCCCCGCCGGGTAGGGGCCCAGATGTGTGCGTGCCCATGCACAGATAATATTCGGGTGGCATTGGCACACTTAAGGAAGGTCTTGTGGACTAGTGGGTGGTGACCCTGCCCCTGAGCCAGGAGCTCTGGGTTCGGGTCCCATCTCTGGACTTGATGACCAAGGAAGGTGTGTTCATAACAAGGCCAACAGGTTGAGTATGAACCCGCAAAATCATTCTAACACACACCAATAGGAGGCGCTAAGCGCGGGAGAGACTCCTGGTCAGCCATGCATGGTGTGGAGTGGCGTACCTCAAGCTGTGAGCCTTTGACGATAGACTACCAATCTGCTCTGGGAAAACCCTTGTGATGGAATCAAATGAACGATTGCTTTGTGCACCAACTAGGTGCAGGAAGAAAAACCATTGGCATCCATACTACCTAAATTCTGGATACAATGCAGCCCAATTTCTCGGATAAAGTGTGAGAGATTCTGGGGTGTGATTCCCTGTCCCTGAGACGAAGTATTGACGCAGTGGCAGGATTCGTACACTTCCACGACAGCAAAACACCACGGTGCCTCACCTGGACCAATTCAGTGACCTTTAAGGGGCTAGCATCGGCGCCATGTGGAACACAATCGATCCCAATGAAAAATGTTGCGGCATTCACCGGGTCCGTGATTCTCAGCAGGCTGACAAGCTGCAGCCACACACACACATTGCATTCCTCACACATACTCATTCTAGCCAACTAGATGGCACTGGTTGCGCTGGAGCGCACCCGTACTGCTGATGGGTCGGTTAGGGCCAGAGGCACCATGGGGCAGTACCTTGGGGGGTGGACACCCTTATGACCTGTGGCTGTAAGTTCACAGTGGGCAGTCAGAGGCATGCGTAGCTGCATGGCTGCCTTGCAGGCCACGACAATGGTGCTCCATACCTGTCCACACCGACCACACAGCCCATCTCCTGGCCACCCCCCTCTATTCCTCCCAGCCCTGGAAGGGGACCCCCTGCCAGCGGCACAACTGTCAGCAAACCATGGCGATCTGGACACCATCCGAATCTCCTCTTTCTCCCTCAGCAAGCACGGTGAGTATTTCACGATTTTTAAAAGCACAAGCGAACTGCGCCGTCAGGAATTCGCCCCGGTGGAGGTGGAGGAACGTGGAGACCCCGGAGAATACCGGGTCAGGCCTGCTAATGATACGCCAACAGTGTTTACTGTACTGCAGAGTGGAACGTATTGACACCGCTGTCCACGCAAACACGGGGAGAATGTGCAAACTCCACACGGACAGTGACCCAGAGCCGGGATCGAACCTGGGACCTCAGCGCCGAGAGGCAACAATGCTAACCACTGCTCCACCATGCTGCCTACTCTGCACATATTTGTGTTGTGGGGATGAAACCCATGCAAACACAGGGAGAATGTGCAAACTCCACTCGGACGGTGACTCAGAGCCGGGATCGAACCTGGGACCTCGGCACCGTGAGGTAACAGTGCTAACCACTGTGCCACTGTGCTGGCCTAAAATTCCACGATTTTACCGATCTCCAAAAGGAGCTGGTTTAGCACAGTGGGCTAAACAGCTGACTTGCAATGCAAAACAAGGCCAGCAGTGCAGGTTCAATTCCCGTACTGGCCTCCCCGAACAGGCGCCGGAATGTGGTGACTAGGGGCTTTTTACAGTAATTTAATTGAAGCCTACTTGTGACAATAAGCGTTTATTATTAATATTAAGATCAGGAAAACCCCAGGGAAATGGTACACATCACTCTGTCCTATTTCACGACCTAAATGTCATCCAGTCAACCCTGGAGGTAATTTTAAGAAGTTCAGCAACTGGCAGGATGCCTCAATGGATGAGATCGCAGGTCAGAGATAGGGCTATAACAACACGGCATTACAGATGATCATGTGGAAGCCTGGTAGCATTGTAGGGAAAATCAGGCTGACTTCCAGTCAGCAAATAAGACATGTGAGGGCTAAGAAATTAGGCAGCAATCGATTTTGTCAGCTCCTTGCTAGATTCATTCAGTGTATAAATGTCAAAGCAGCCTTTTAGGCCAGGCTAAAGAGAAGGTTGTTAAAAACAAACATATGGGATCCTGGGCTTTATTAGTAGAGGAATAGATGACAAAAACAAGGAAGTAATACAAACCTTTATAAAGTACTTATTAGGCTTCAGCTTGTTTTGTGCTCATCTTTGGGCACCATACTTTAGAAAGGATATCAAGGCCTTGGAGAGGATGTAGATCATATTGACTAAATTAGTACCACAGCCAGAGTACTTCAGTTATCATGGAATCATAGAATTTACAGTGCAGAAGGAGGCCATTCGGCCCATCGAGTCTGCAGCAGCCCTTGGAAAGAGCACCCTACCCAAGCCCACATCTGCACCTTATTCCCGTATCCCAGTAACCACACCTAACCTTTTTTTGGGGGGTGATTTAGCATGGCCAATCCACCTAACTGCACATCTTTGGACTGTGGGAGGAAACCGGAGCACCCGGAGGAAACCCACGCACACACGGGGAGAACGTGCAGACTCCGCACAGACAGTGACCCAAACCGGAATCGAACCTGGTACCCTGGAACTGTGAAGCAACTGTGCTACCGTGCCGCCTACATTAGGCTGGAGAAGCTGGGGTTCTGCTGCGTAGAGCAGAGAGGATTAAGACCGAATTTAATCGGTTTTCAAAATCATGAATAATTTTGATGGAGTAAATAAGGGGAGACTGTTTCCAGTAACAGAAGGGTCAGTAACTAGAGGACATAACTTCAAGGTACTTGGCAAAAAAAAAAACAGCAACAAGATTAAGAAAGCATTTGTACATAAGTTGTTGTGATCGGGAATGTTCTGCTGAAAGGATGCAAGAAGATTGAATTGTAGCTCGCAAAAGAGAATATGATGGATATTTGAAGGAAACCAATTTGCAGGACGATAGGCAAAGAGCAGCAGAGTGGGATTAATTGGACAGCAAAGGGCTAGTACAGACATGATTGGAAAAATGGTCTCATTCTGCATTGTGTTATTCTATGATTCAATTTTGTCATCATACTCACTCTTCCCAAGGCTGAGAACATTGTGCGAAATTCTCTGTTTGGGAGACTATGATCTCCTGCCAGACGAGACTTGCAACCGATTCACATTCGCCCTGGGAGCACAAAATGGGATGCAATTCCGTATCCCTTGCCCGCAAATTAATGCAAGGCAAGGAATACGAGGGATTCCTGAAGGCATCCCGCTATCAGGCCGCCCACTCGAAATGACGGCCTGATCGCGAAGTCCCGCGGCTGGACAACAATATCCCCCCCCCCCCAACATCGTCGACAAATCTGCCCTCCTCGTCGTCCCCCCACACCGCAAAGTAGCCCCCACCCCTGATTGCCTGGTTGCCCCCCCTTTCCACAAGGGTGAACTGGCCTGCCCATCCCAGAGGCTCCCTGACAAGGGATACCCCTCTCACCCCAGGGTCCCCCTTATTAAGGAGGCCCCCATCCTCGAACTGAAGGAATCCTCCACAGAGGCCCCCCAACTAAAGGGATCCCCACAGAGACCCCCTAACTAAAGGATCCCCACAGAGACCCCCTAACTAAAGGATCCCCACAGAGACCCCCTAACTAAAGGATCCCCACAGAGACGCCCTATTAAAGAACAAAGAACAAAGAAAATTACAGCACAGGAACAGGCCCTTCAACCCTCCCAGCCTGCGCCGATCCAGATCCTTTATCTAAACCTGTCTTCTATATTCCAAGGATCTACTTCCCTCTGTTCCCCGCCCATTCATATATCTGTCTAGATGCATCTTAAATGATGCTATCATGCCTGCCTCTACCACCTCCGCTGGCAAAGTGTTCCAGGCACCCACCACCCTCTGCGTAAAACACTTTCCACGCACATCTCCCTTAAACTTTCCCCCTCTCACCTTGAAATCGTGACCCCTTGTAATTGACACCCTCACTCTTGGAAAAAGCTTGTTGCTATCCACCCTGTCCATACCTCTCATAACTTTGTAGACCTCAATCAGGTCCCCCCTCAACCTCCGTCTTTCCAACGAAAACAATCCTAATCTACTCAACCTTTCTTCATAGCTAGCACCCTCCATACCAGGCAACATCCTGGTGAACCTCCTCTACACCCTCTCTAAAGCATCCACATCCTTCTGGTAATGTGGCGACCAGAACTGCACACAGTATTCCAAATGTGGCCTAACCAAAGTCCTGTACAACTGTAACATGACCTGCCGACTCTTGTACTCAATATCCCGTCCGATGAAGGCAAGCATGCTGTATGCCTTCTTGACCACTCTATCGACCTGCGTTGCCACCTGCAGGGTACAATGGACCTGAACTCCCAGGTCTCTCTGGACATCAATTTTCCCCAGGACTCTTCCATTGACCGTATAGTCCGCTCTTGAATTAGATATTCCAAAATGCATCACCTCGCATTTGCCTGGATTGAACTCCATCTGCCATTTCTCTGCCGAACTCTCCAATCTATCTATATTTTTCTGTATTCTCTGACAGTCCTCCTCGCTATCTGCAACTCCACCAATCTTAGTATCATCTGCAAACTTGCTAATCAGACCACCTATACCTTCTTCCAGATCATTTATGCATATCACAAACAACAGTGGTCCGAGCACGGATTCCTGTGGAACACCACTAGTCACCTATCTCCATTTTGAGACACTCCCTTCCACCACTACTCTCTGTCTCCTGTTGCCCAGCCAGTTCTTCATCCATGTAGCTAGTACACCCTGAACCCCATACAACTTCACTTTTTCCATCAACCTGCCATGGGATACTTTATCAAACGCCTTACTGAAGTCCATGTATATGACATCTACAGCCCTTCCCTCATCAATTAAGTTGTCACTTCCTCAAAGAATTCTATTAGGTTTGTAAGACATGACCTTCACTGCACAAAACCATGCTGCCCATCACTGATAAATCTATTTTCTTCCAAATGTGAATAGATCCTATCCCTCAGGATCTTGTCCAACAGTTTGCCTACCACTGAGGCCAAGCTCAAAGGTCTATAATTCCCTGTATTATCCCTGCTACCTTCTTAAACAAAGGGACAACATTAGAAATTCTCCAGTCCTCCGGGACCTCACCCATGCTCAAGGATGCTGAAAAGATATCTGTTAAGGCCCCAGCTATTTCGTCCCTCGCTTCCCTCAGTGACCTGGGATAGATCCCATCCGGACCTTAATGCCTTTTAGAATACCCAAAACTTCCCCCTTTATTATGCCGACTTGACCTAGAGTATTTAAACATTCATCCCTAGCCTCAACATCCGTCATGTCCCTCTCCTTGGTGAATACCGATGCAAAGCACTCATTAAGAATCTCACCCATTTCCTCTGACTCCACGCATAAATTCCCTCTTTTGGCTTTGAGTGGGCCAATCCTTTCTCTAATTAGCCTCTTGCTCCTTTTCTATGAATAAAAGGCTTTGGGATTTTCCTTAACCCTGTTAGCCAAAGATATTTCATGACCCCTTTTAGCCCTCTTTATTGCGCGTTTGAGATTTGTCCTACTTTCCCGATATTCCTCCAAAGTTTCATCAGTTTTAAGTCGCCTAGATCTTATGTATGCTTCCTTTTTCATCTTAGCTAGTCTCACAATTCCACCCGTCATCCATGGTTCCCTAATCTTGCCATTTCTATCCCTCATTTGCACAGGGACATGTCTGTCCTGCACTCTAATCAACCTTTCCTTAAAAGATTCCCACATTTCAAATATGGATTTACCCTTAAACAGCTGCTCCCAATCCACATTCCGTAGCTCCTGCCGGATTTTGTTATATGTGGCCTTTCCCCAATTTAGCACTCTTCCTTTAGGACCACTCTCGTCTTTGTCCATGAGTATTCTAAAACTTACGGAATTGTGATCGCTATTCCCAAAGTAATCATCGATTGAAACTTCAAGCAGCTGGCCGGAATCATTCCCCAATACCAGGTCCAGTATGGCCCCTTCCCGAGTTGGACTATTTACAGACTGCTCTAAAAAAACTCTCCTGGATGATCCTTACAAATTCTGCTCCATCTACGCATCCAACACTACATGAATCCCATTCAATGTTGGGGAAGTTAAAATCTCCCATCACGACCACCCTATTGCTCCTACATTTTTCTATAATCTGTCTACATATTTGTATCTCTACTTCACGCTCGCTTTTGGAAGGCCTGTAGTTAAGTCCCAATAATGTTCCTGCACCCTTCCTATTTCTTAGCTCTACACATATTGCCTCAGTGCTCGAATCCTCCATCGTGCCCTCCTTAATCACAGCTGTGATATCATCTCTGACCAGTAATCCAACTCCTCCACCCCATTTACCTCCCTCTCTATCCCTCCTGAAGCATCTATACCCTGGGATATTTAGTTACCAGTCTTGCCCTTCCCTCAACCAAGTCTCAGTAATACCAATAACATCATATTCCCAGGTACTAATCCAAGCCCTAAATTCATCTGCCATACCTGCTACACTTCTCGCATTGAAACAAATGCACCTCAGACCACCAGTCCCTTTGCGTTCATCATCTCTTCCCTGTCTACTCTTCCCCTTAGTCACATTGAGTTTATTATCTAGTACCTTACTGGCTTTAGTTGCTGCCTCTTTACTGACCTCCAACTTCCTAATCTGGTTCCCATCCCCCTGCCACATGAGTTTAAAACCTCCCCAACAGTGTTAGCAGTGTTAGTCCTGCCCAGCTGTAGACCATCCGATTTGTAATGGCCCCACCGCACGAGAACCGGTTCCAATGGCCCAAAAATCTGAATCCCTCCCGCCTGCACCATCTCTCAAGCCACGTATTCATTCTGACTATTCTTGAATTTCTACTCTAACTGTCACGTGGCACTGGTAGCAATCCTGAGATTACTACCTTTGAGGTCCTACTTTTTAACTTATCTCCTAACTCCCTAAATTCTGATTGTAGGACCACATCCCGTTTTTTACCTATATCGTTGGTGCCTATATGCACCACGACAACTGTAGGTCCTGCAACCGATCTGAGACATCCCTGACCCGTGCACCCGGGAGGCAACATACCATTCGGGAGTCTCGTTTTCGACCACAGGAATGTCTGTCTACTCCCCTTACGATTGAATCCCCTATGACTATAGCCCTGCCAGTCTTTTTCCCGCCCTTCTGTGCAGCAGAGCCAGCCAAGATGCCATGAGCCTGGCTACTGCTGTCTTCCCCTGGTGAGTCATCTCCCCCAACAGTATCCAAAACCTCCACTGCCTTCCTGCTCTTTCTCTGCCTTTTGGTCACCCATTCCCTATCTCCCTTACCATCCTAATCTGCGGTGTGACCAACTCACTGAACGTGCTATCCACGACCTCCTCAGCATCGCAGATGCTCCAAAGAGAGTCCATCCGCAGCTCCAGAGCAGTCATGCGGTCTAACAGGAGCTGCAGCTGGACACACTTGCCGCACATGAATGAGTCAGGGGCATCGGCCACGTCCCTGAACTCCCACATTGAGCAAGAGGAGCATAACATGGGTCTGGGATCTCCTGCCATATTTACACTCCCAACAGTAAGATTTGAAAAAAAAATTTGATCCCCTTCCCAGCAAGCACTCACTCAGCAACCACTGCGCCCCGCACGATAACACCTCAGGGAAAAGAAAAACTACTTACCAGTCACAGCCAATCACTTACCTGCAGGCTGTGATGTCACGGTTCAACTTCTTTCTACTTCTACCTGCCCTCAAGTCTCCCTCTTGATCTTTACTCAGCTGGGATCCTTACAGTGATTGCTTTTTTTTTTGGTTAGAGGAGGAGGTAGGGAGGGAAACACTGAAGAAGTGTTTCGGGTTTAACTGTCACTTGACAACAGCTCCTCCACAAACCACCTTTTGGATGCAAATTTTCCCCGCAACAGCCAATCAGCAGCTCTGCTCTACTGCCCTCTGCTGGATGCTTGCCTTGACTTGAACACCTAGGGTGACTTGCTCAGGTGCACTTTCTGGATGCAGTGACCGCAATGCATGGATGCAAACTTTCCCCGCAACAGCCAATCAGCAGCTCTGCTCTACTGCGCTCTGCTCTACTGCCTTCTGCTGAAGATCCCACAGAGACCCCCCCAACTAAAGGGATGCTCACAGAGACCCCCTGACTAAAGGGATACTCACAGAGACCTTCTAACTAAAGTGAGACCCCACAGAGACCCCCTAATTAAAGGGATACCCACAGAGACCCCCTAACTAAAGGGAGATCCCACAGAGACCCCCCAACTAAAGGGATACCCACAGAGATCCCCTAACTAAAGGGAGCCCCACAGACACCTCCTAACTAATGTGAGACCCCACAGAGTCCTCCTAACTAAAGGGGTCCCCGCAGAGACCCCCTAACTAAAGGGGCAACACACAGAGACCCCCTAAATAAAGGGAGACCTCCACAGAGACCCCCTAACTAAAGGGAGACCCCACAGAGACCCCCAAACTAAAGGGAGACCCAACAGAGACCCCCTAACTAAAGGGAGACCCCACAGAGACCCCCTAAATAAAGGGAGACCCCACAGAGACCCCCTAACTAAAGGGATCCCCACAGAGACCACCTAACTACAGGGAGACCTCCACAGAGACCCCCTACCTAAAGGGATCCACACAGAGACCCCCTAACTAAAGGGATCCACACAGAGACCCCCAAACTAAAGGGTAACCCCACAGAGACCCCTTAACTAAAGGGAGACCTTCACAGAGACCCCTAACTATAGGGATCCCCACAGACACTCCCTAACTAAAGGGAGACCCCACAGACATCCCCTAACCAAAGGGATCCGCACAGAGAACCCCTAACTAAAGGGAAATCCCACAGAGACCCCCTAACTAAAGGGATCCGCACAGAGACCACCTAACTAAAGGGATCCCTACAGAGACCCCCGAACTAAAGGGATCCCCACAGAGACCCCCTAACTAAAGGGAGACCCCACAGACATCCCCTAACTAAAGGGATCCCCACAGAGACCCACTAACTAAAGGGAGACCCACAGAGACCCCCAAACTAAAGGGATCCCCACAGAGACCCCCTAACTAAAGGGAGACCCCACAGACATCCCCTAACTAAAGGGATCCGCACAGAGACCCCCTAACTAAAGGGAGACCCCACAGAGATGCCCTAACAAAAGGGAGACCCCACAGACATCCCCTAACTAAAGGGATCTGCACAGAGACCCTGTAACTAAAGGGAGGCCCATCAGAGACCCTGTAACTAAAGGGAGGCCCCACAGAGACCCCCTAACTAAAGGGAGACCCCACAGACATCCCATAACTAAAGGGATCCCCACAGAGACCCTGTAACTAAAGGGAGGCCCCACAGAGACCCCCTAACTAAAGAGAGGCCCCACAAAGACTCCCTAACTAAAGGGAGGCCCCACAGAGACCCCCTCACTAAAGGGATCCGCACAGAGACCCCCTAACTAAAGAGATCCGCACAGAGACCCCCTAACTCAAGGGAGACCCCACAGAGGCCCCCTAACTAAAGGGATCCCCACAGAGACCCCTGAACTAAAGGGAGACCCCACAGAGCCCCCCTAACTAAAGGGATCCGCACAGAGACCCCCTAATAAAAGGGAGACCCACAGACATCCCCTAACTAAAGGGATCCCCACAGAGACCCACTAACTAAAGGGAGACCCACAGAGACCCCCAAACTAAAGGGATCCCCACAGAGACCCCCTAACTAAAGGGAGACCCCACAGACATCCCCTAACTAAAGGGATCCGCACAGAGACCCCCTAACTAAAGGGAGACCCCACAGAGATGCCCTAACAAAAGGGAGACCCCACAGACATCCCCTAACTAAAGGGATCTGCACAGAGACCCTGTAACTAAAGGGAGGCCCATCAGAGACCCTGTAACTAAAGGGAGGCCCCACAGAGACCCCCTAACTAAAGGGAGACCCCACAGACATCCCATAACTAAAGGGATCCCCACAGAGACCCTGTAACTAAAGGGAGGCCCCACAGAGACCCCCTAACTAAAGAGAGGCCCCACAAAGACTCCCTAACTAAAGGGAGGCCCCACAGAGACCCCCTCACTAAAGGGATCCGCACAGAGACCCCCTAACTAAAGAGATCCGCACAGAGACCCCCTAACTCAAGGGAGACCCCACAGAGGCCCCCTAACTAAAGGGATCCCCACAGAGACCCCTGAACTAAAGGGAGACCCCACAGAGCCCCCCTAACTAAAGGGATCCGCACAGAGACCCCCTAATAAAAGGGAGACCCACAGACATCCCCTAATTAAAGGGAAACCCACAGAGACCCCCTAACTAAATGGGACCCCGCAGAGACCCCCTAACTAAAGGGACACCCCACAGAGACCCCGTAACTAAAGGGAGACCTCCACAGAGACCCCCTAACTAAAGGGAGACCTCCACAGAGACCCCCTACCTAAAGGAATCCACACAGAGACCCCCTAAATAAAGGGACCCGCACAGAGACCCCCTAACTAAAGGGATACCCCACAGAGACCCCCTAACTAAAGGGAGACCTCCACAGAGACCCCTAACTAAAGGGATCCCCACAGAGACCCCCTAACTAAAGGGATACCCCACAGAGACCCCCTAACTAAAGGGAGACCTCCACAGAGACGCCCTAACTAAAGGGAGACCCCACAGACATCCCCTAACTAAAGGGATCCGCACAGAGACCCCCTCACTAAAGGGAAATCCCACAGAGACCCCCTAACTAAAGGGATCCGCACAGAGACCACCTAACTAAAGGGATCCCCACAGAGACCCCCGATCTAAAGGGATCCCTACAGAGACCCCCTAACTAAAGGGAGACCCCACAGACATCCCCTAACTAAAGGGAGACCCCACAGACATCCCCTAACTAAAGGGATCTGCACAGAGACCCTGTAACTAAAGGGAGGCCCCACAGAGACCCCCTAACTAAAGAGAGGCCCCACAGAGACCCCCTAACTAAAGGGAGGCCCCACAGAGACCCCCTAACTAAAGGGATCCGCACAGAGACCACCTAACTAAAGGGATCCCCACAGAGACCCCCGATCTAAAGGGATCCCTACAGAGACCCCCTAACTAAAGGGAGACCCCACAGACATCCCCTAACTAAAGGGATCCCCACAGAGACCCCCTAACTAAAGGGAGCCCCACAGACACCTCCTAACTAATGTGAGACCCCACAGAGTCCTCCTAATTAAAGGGGTCCCAGCAGAGACCCCCTAACTAAAGGGACACCCCACAGAGACCCCCTAACTAAAGGGAGACCTCCACAGAGACCACCTAACTAAAGGGAGACCCCACAGACATCCCCTAACTAAAGGGATCCCCAGAGAGACCCCCTAACTAAAGGGATCCACACAGACACCCACTAACTAAAGGGATTCGCACAGAGACACCCTAACTAAAGGGAGACCCCACAGAGACCCCCTAACTAAAGGGAGACCTCCACAGAGACCCCTAACTAAAGGGAGACCCCACAGAGACCCCCTAACTAAAGGGATCCACACAGGGACCCCCTAACTAAAGGGAAATCCCACAGAGACCCCCTAACTAAAGGGATCTGCACAGTGACCCCCGAACTAAAGGGATCCCCACAGAGACCCCCTACCTAAAGGGAGACCCCACAGACATCGCCTAACTAAAGGGATCCCCACAGAGACTCCCTAACCAAAGGGAGACCCCACAGATATCCCCTAACTAAAGGGAGACCCACAGAGACCCCCCAACTAAAGGGAGACCCACAAAGACCCCCATACTAAAGGGATCCGCACAGAGACCCCCTAACTAAAGGGAGACCCCACAGACATCCCCTAACTAAAGGGATCCGCACAGAGACCCCCTAACTAAAGGGAGACCCCACAGACATCCCCAAACTAAAGGGATCCCCACAGAGACCCCCTAACTAAAGGGAGACCCCACAGAGATGCCCTAACAAAAGGGAGACCCCACAGACATCCCTTAACTAAAGGGATCTGCACAGAGACCCTGTAACTAAAGGGAGGCCCCACAGAGACCCTGTAACTAAAGGGAGGCCCCACAGAGACACCCGAAATAAAGGGAGACCCCACAGACATCCCATAACTAAAGGGATCCCCACAGAGACCCCCTAACTAAAGAGAGGCCCCACAGAGACTCCCTAACTAAAGGGAGGCCCCACAGAGACCCCCTAACTAAAGGGAGACCCCACAGACATCCCCAAACTAAAGGGATCCCCACAGAGACCCCCTAACTAAAGGGAGACCCCACAGAGATGCCCTAACAAAAGGGAGACCCCAGAGACATCCATTAACTAAAGGGATCTGCACAGAGACCCTGTAACTAAAGGGAGGCCCCACAGAGACCCTGTAACTAAAGGGAGGCCCCACAGAGACCCCCTAACTAAAGGGAGACCCCACAGACATCCCATAACTAAAGGGATCCCCACAGAGACCCTGTAATTAAAGGGAGGCCCCACAGACCCCCTAACTAAAGAGAGGCCCCACAGAGACTCCCTAACTAAAGGGATGCCCCACAGAGACCCCCTAACTAAAGGGATCCGCACAGAGACCCCCTAACTAAAGAGATCCGTACAGAGACCCCCTAACTCAAGGGAGACCCCACAGAGGCCCCCTAACTAAAGGGATCCCCACAGAGACCCCCTAACTAAAGGGAGACCCCACAGAGGCCCCCTAACTAAAGAGATCCCCACAGAGACCCCCTAACTAAAGGGAGACCCCACAGAGGCCCCCTAACTAAAGGGATCCGCACAGAGACCCCCTAACAAAAGGGAGATCCCACAGTGACACCCCAACTAAAGGGATACCCACAGAGATGCCCTAACTAAAGGGAGCCCCACAGACACCTCCTAACTAATGTGAGACCCCACAGAGACGTCCTAACTAAAGGGGACCCCGCAGAGACCCCCTAACTAAAGGAACACCCCACAGAGACCCCCTAACTAAAGGGAGACATCCATAGAGACCCCCTAACTAAAGGGAGACCCCACAGAGACCCCCTAACTAAAGGGAGACCCCACAGAGACCCCCTAACTAAAGGGAGACCCCACAGAGACCCCCTAACTAAAGGGATACCCCACAGAGACCCCCTAACTAAAGGGAGACCCCACAGAGACCCCCTAACTAAAGGGATCCCCACAGAGACCACCTAACTAAAGGGAGACCTCCACAGAGACCCCCTTCCTAAAGGGATCCACACAGAGACCTCCTAAATAAAGGGATCCGCTCAGAGACCTCCTAACTAAAGGGAGACCCCACAGAGACCCCCTAACTAAAGGGAGACCTCCACAGAGACCCCTAACTAAAGGGATCCCCACAGAGACTCCCTAACTAAAGGGAGACCCCACAGACATCCCCTAACTAAAGGGAAATCCCACAGAGACCCCCTAACTAAAGGGATCCCCACAGAGACTCCCGAACTAAAGGGATCCCCACAGAGACTCCCTAACTAAAGGGAGACCCCACAGACATCCCCTAACTAAAGGGATCCCCACAGAAACCCCCCAACTAAAGGGAGACCCACAGGGACCCCAAAACTAAAGGGATCCCCACAAAGACCCCCTAACTAAAGGGAGACCCCACAGATATCCCCTAACTAAAGGGATCCCCACAGAGACCCCCTAACTAAAGGGATCCCCACAGAGACCCTGTAACTAAAGGGAGGCCCCACAGAGACCCCCTAACTAAAGGGAGGCCCCACAGAGACTCCCTAACTAAAGGGAGGCCCCACAGAGACCCCCTAACTAAAGGGATCCGCACAGTGACCCCCTAACTATAGGGATCCGCACAGAGACCCTCTAACTAAAGGGAGACCCCTCAGAGGCCCCCTAACTAAAGGGATCCCCACAGAGACCCTCTAACAAAAGGGAGACCCCACAGAGGCCCCCTAACTAAAGGGATCCCCACAGTGACCCCCTAACTAAATGGAGACCCCACAGAGGACCCCGAACTAAAGGGATCCGCACAGAGACCCCCTAACAAACGGGAGACCCCACAGACATCCCCTAACTAAAGGGATCCCCACAGAGACCCCCTAACTAAAGGGATCCCCACAGAGACGCCCTAACTAATGGGAGACCCCACAGAGGCCCCCTAACTAAAGGGATCCACACAGAGACCCCCTAACTAAAGGGAGACCCACAGAGACTCCCTAACTATAGGGAGACCCCACAGACATCCCCTAACTAAAGGGATCCCCACAGAGACGACCTAACTAATGGGAGACCCCTCAGAGGCCCCCTAACTAAAGGGATCCACACAGAGACCCCCTAACTAAAGGGAGACCACACAGAGACACCCTAACTAAAGGGAGACCCACAGACATCCCCTAACTAAACGGAGACCTCCACAGAGACACCCTAACTAAAGGGAGACCCCACAGACATCCCTTAACTAAAGGGAGACCTCCACAGAGACGCCCTAACTAAAGGGAGACCCCACAGACATCCCCTAACTAATGGGATCCGCACAGAGACCCCCGAACTAAAGGGAGACCCCACAGAGACCCCCTAACTAAAGGGAGACCCCACAGGGACCCCCTAACTAAAGGGAGACCCCCACAGAGACGCCCTAACTAAAGGGAGACCACACAGAGACCACCTAACTAAAGGGATCCATACAGAGAGATCCCCTAACTAAAGGGAGACCCCCTAACTAAAGGGAGACCCCACTGAGACCCCCTAAATAAAGGGAGACCCCACAGAGACGCCCTAACTAAAGGTATCCGCACAGAGGCCCCCTAACTAAAGGGAGACCCACAGAGACCCCCTAACTAAAGGGAGACCTCCACAGAGACGCCCTAACTAAAGGTATCCGCACAGAGACTCCCTAACTAAAGGGAGACCGCACAGAGACTCCCTAACTGAAGGGAGATCCGCACAGAGACCCCCTAACTAAAGGGAGACCTCCACAGAGACGCCCTAACTAAAGGTATCCGCACAGAGACTCCCTAACTAAAGGGAGACCCCACAGAGACGCCCTAACTAAAGGGAGACCACACAGAGACCACCTAACTAAAGGGATCCATACAGAGAGATCCCCTAACTAAAGGGAGACCCCCTAACTAAAGGGAGACCCCACTGAGACCCCCTAAATAAAGGGAGACCCCACAGAGACGCCCTAACTAAAGGTATCCGCACAGAGGCCCCCTAACTAAAGGGATCCGCACAGAGACCCCCTAACTAAAGGGAGACCCCACAGAGACTCCCTAACTAAAGGGATCCGCACAGAGACCCCCTAGCTAAAGGGAGACCCCACAGAGACCCCCTAACTAAAGGGAGACCCCACAGAGACCCCTAACTAAAGGGAGACCCCACAGAGTCCCCCTAACTAAAGGGAGACCCACAGGGACCCCCCAACTAAAGGGATACCCACAGAGACCCCCTAACTAAAGAGAGCCCCCACAGACATCTCCTACCTAAAGGGAGGCCCCACAGAGACCCCGTAATTAAAGGGATCCGCACAGAGACCCCCTAACTAAAGGGATCCCCACAGAGACCCCCTAACTAAAGGGAGACCCCACAGAGACCCCCTAACTAAAGGGATCCACACAGAGACCCCCTAACTAAAGGGATCCGCACAGAGACGCCCTAACTAAAGGGATCCCCACAGAGACCCCCTAACTAAAGTGTGACCCCACAGAGACCCCCTAACTAAAGGGAGACCTCCACAGAGACGCCCTAACTAAAGGTATCCGCACAGAGACTCCCTAACTAAAGGGAGACCGCACAGAGACTCCCTAACTGAAGGGATCCGCACAGAGACCCCCTAACTAAAGGGAGACCCCACAGAGACCCCCTAACTAAAGGGAGACCCCACAGAGACCCCTAACTAAAGGGAGACCCCACAGAGACCCCCTAACTAAAGGGAGACCCACAGGGACCCCCCAACTAAAGGGATACCCACAGAGACCCCCTAACTAAAGAGAGCCCCCACAGACATCTGCTACCTAAAGGGAGGCCCCACAGAGACCCCGTAATTAAAGGGATCCGCACAGAGACCCCCTAACTAAAGGGATCCCCACAGAGACCCCCTAACTAAAGGGAGACCCCACAGAGACCCCCTAACTAAAGGGATCCACACAGAGACCCCCTAACTAAAGGGATCAACACAGAGACGCCCTAACTAAAGGGATCCCCACAGAGACCCCCTAACTAAAGGGAGACCCCACAGAGACCCCCTAACTAAAGGGATCCACACAGAGACCCCCTAACTAAAGGGATCCGCACAGAGACGCCCTAACTAAAGGGATCCCCACAGAGACCCCCTAACTAAAGGGAGACCCCACAGAGACCCCCTAACTAAAGGGAGACCTCAACAGAGACGCCCTAAGTAAAGGGATCCGCACAGAGAGATCCCCTATCTAAAGGGAGGCTCCACACAGACCCCCTAACTAAAGGGAGACCCCACAGAGACCCCCTAACTAAAGGGAGACCTCCACAGAGACACCCTAACTAAAGGGAGACCCCACAGACATCCCCTAACTAAAGGGAGACCGCCACAGAGACGCCCTAACTAAAGGGATCCCCACAGAGACCCCCTAACTAAAGGGAGACCCCACAGAGACCCCCTAACTAAAGGGAGACCTCAACAGAGACGCCCTAAGTAAAGGGATCCGCACAGAGAGATCCCCTATCTAAAGAGAGGCCCCACAGAGACCCCCTAACTAAAGGGAGGCCCCACAGAGACCCCCTAACTAAAGGGATCCGCACAGAGGCCACCTAACTAAAGGGATCCCCACAGAGACCCCTGATCTAAAGGGATCCCTACAGAGATCCCCTAACTAAAGGGAGACCCCACAGACATCCCCTAACTAAAGGGATCCCCAGAGAGACTCCCTAACTAAAGGGAGACCCCACAGACATCCCCTAACTAAAGGGATCCCCACAGAGACCCCCTAACTAAAGGGAGCCCCACAGACACCTCCTAACTAATGTGAGACCCCACAGAGTCCTCCGAACTAAAGGGGTCCCAGCAGAGACCCCCTAACTAAAGGGACACCCCACAGAGACCCCCTAACTAAAGGGAGACCTCCACAGAGACCCCCTAACTAAAGGGAGACCCCACAGAGACCCCCAAACTAAAGGGAGACCCCACAGAGACCCCCTAACTAAAGGGAGACCCCACAGAGACCCCCTAACTAAAGGGAGACCCCACAGAGACCCCCTAACTAAAGGGATCCCCACAGAGACCACCTAACTAAAGGGAGACCTCCACAGAGAGCCCCTACCTAAAGGGATCCACACAGAGACCCCCTAACTAAAGGGATTCGCACAGAGACACCCTAACTAAAGGGAGACCCACAGAGACCCCCTAACTAAAGGGAGACCACCACAGAGACCCCTTACTAAAGGGATCCCCACAGAGACCACCTAACTAAAGGGAGACCCCACAGACATCCCCTAACTAAAGGGATCCGCACAGAGACCCCCTAACTAAAGGGATCCCCACAGAGACCCCCGAAAGGGAGACCCCACAGAGACCCCCTAACTAAAGGGAGACCTCCACAGAGACGCCCTAAGTAAAGGGAGACCCCACAGAGACCCCCTAACTAAAGGGATCCGCACAGAGAGATCCCCTATCTAAAGGGAGGCTCCACAGAGACCCCCTAACTAAAGGGAGACACCACAGAGACCCCCTAACTAAAGGGAGACCTCCACAGAGACACCTTAACTAAAGGGAGACCCCACAGACATCCCCTAACTATAGGGATCCGCACAGAGACCCCCTAACAAAAGGGAGACCCCACAGACATCCCCTAACTAAAGGGATTCCCACAGAGACCCCCTAACAAAAGGGATCCCCACAGAGAGGCCCTAACTAATGGGAGACCCCACAGAGGCCCCCTAACTAAAGGGATCCACACAGAGACCCCCTAACTAAAGGGAGACCCCACAGAGACCCCCTAACTAAAGGGAGACCCACAGAGACTCCCTAACTAAAGGGAGACCCCACAGACATCCCCTAACTGAAGGGATCCCCACAGAGACGCCCTAACTAATGGGAGACCCCACAGAGGCCCCCTAACTAAAGGGATCCACACAGAGACCCCCTAACTAAAGGGAGACCCCACAGAGACCCCCTAACTAAAGGGAGACCCACAGACATCCCCTAACTAAAGGGAGACCTCCACAGAGACACCCTAACTAAAGGGAGACCCCACAGACATCCCTTAACTAAAGGGAGACCTCCACAGAGACGCCCTCACTAAAGGGAGAGCCCACAGACATCCCCTAACTAATGGGATCCGCACAGAGACCCCCTAACTAAAGGGAGACCCCACAGAGACCCCCTAACTAAAGGGAGACCCCACAGGGACCCCCTAACTAAAGGGAGACCCCCACAGAGACGCCCTAACTAAAGGGAGACCACACAGAGACCCCCTAACTAAAGGGATCCATACAGAGAGATCCCCTAACTAAAGGGAGACCCCCTAACTAAAGGGAGACCCCACTGAGACCCCCTAACTAAAGGGAGACCCCACAGAGACTCCCTAACTAAAGGGATCCGCACAGAGACCCCCTAGCTAAAGGGAGACCCCACAGAGACCCCCTAACTAAAGGGAGACCCCACAGAGACCCCTAACTAAAGGGAGACCCCACAGAGACCCCCTAACTAAAGGGAGACCCACAGGGACCCCCCAACTAAAGGGATACCCACAGAGACCCCCTAACTAAAGGGAGACCTCAACAGAGACGCCCTAAGTAAAGGGATCCGCACAGAGAGATCCCCTATCTAAAGGGAGGCTCCACACAGACCCCCTAACTAAAGGGAGACCCCACAGAGACCCCCTAACTAAAGGGAGACCTCCACAGAGACACCCTAACTAAAGGGAGACCCCACAGACATCCCCTAACTAAAGGGATCCCCACAGAGACCCCTGATCTAAAGGGATCCCTACAGAGATCCCCTAACTAAAGGGAGACCCCACAGACATCCCCTAACTAAAGGGATCCCCAGAGAGACTCCCTAACTAAAGGGAGACCCCACAGACATCCCCTAACTAAAGGGATCCCCACAGAGACCCCCTAACTAAAGGGAGCCCCACAGACACCTCCTAACTAATGTGAGACCCCACAGAGTCCTCCGAACTAAAGGGGTCCCAGCAGAGACCCCCTAACTAAAGGGACACCCCACAGAGACCCCCTAACTAAAGGGGGACCTCCACAGAGACTCCCTAACTAAAGGGAGACCCCACAGAGACCCCCAAACTAAAGGGAGACCCCACAGAGACCCCCTAACTAAAGGGAGACCCCACAGAGACCCCCTAACTAAAGGGAGACCCCACAGAGACCCCCTAACTAAAGGGATCCCCACAGAGACCACCTAACTAAAGGGAGACCTCCACAGAGAGCCCCTACCTAAAGGGATCCACACAGAGACCCCCTAACTAAAGGGATTCGCACAGAGACACCCTAACTAAAGGGAGACCCACAGAGACCCCCTAACTAAAGGGAGACCACCACAGAGACCCCTAACTAAAGGGATCCCCACAGAGACCACCTAACTAAAGGGAGACAGCACAGACATCCCCTAACTAAAGGGATCCGCACAGAGACCCCCTAACTAAAGGGATCCCCACAGAGACCCCCGAAAGGGAGACCCCACAGAGACCCCCTAACTAAAGGGAGACCTCCACAGAGACGCCCTAAGTAAAGGGAGACCCCACAGAGACCCCCTAACTAAAGGGATCCGCACAGAGAGATCCCCTATCTAAAGGGAGGCTCCACAGAGACCCCCTAACTAAAGGGAGACACCACAGAGACCCCCTAACTAAAGGGAGACCTCCACAGAGACACCTTAACTAAAGGGAGACCCCACAGACATCCCCTAACTATAGGGATCCGCACAGAGACCCCCTAACAAAAGGGAGACCCCACAGACATCCCCTAACTAAAGGGATTCCCACAGAGACCCCCTAACAAAAGGGATCCCCACAGAGAGGCCCTAACTAATGGGAGACCCCACAGAGGCCCCCTAACTAAAGGGATCCACACAGAGACCCCCTAACTAAAGGGAGACCCCACAGAGACCCCCTAACTAAAGGGAGACCCACAGAGACTCCCTAACTAAAGGGAGACCCCACAGACATCCCCTAACTGAAGGGATCCCCACAGAGACGCCCTAACTAATGGGAGACCCCACAGAGGCCCCCTAACTAAAGGGATCCACACAGAGACCCCCTAACTAAAGGGAGACCCCACAGAGACCCCCTAACTAAAGGGAGACCCACAGACATCCCCTAACTAAAGGGAGACCTCCACAGAGACACCCTAACTAAAGGGAGACCCCACAGACATCCCTTAACTAAAGGGAGACCTCCACAGAGACGCCCTCACTAAAGGGAGAGCCCACAGACATCCCCTAACTAATGGGATCCGCACAGAGACCCCCTAACTAAAGGGAGACCCCACAGAGACCCCCTAACTAAAGGGAGACCCCACAGGGACCCCCTAACTAAAGGGAGACCCCCACAGAGACGCCCTAACTAAAGGGAGACCACACAGAGACCCCCTAACTAAAGGGATCCATACAGAGAGATCCCCTAACTAAAGGGAGACCCCCTAACTAAAGGTATCCGCACAGAGGCCCCCTAACTAAAGGGAGACCCACAGAGACCCCCTAACTAAAGGGATCCGCACAGAGACCCCCTAACTAAAGGGAGACCCCACAGAGACTCCCTAACTAAAGGGATCCGCACAGAGACCCCCTAGCTAAAGGGAGACCCCACAGAGACCCCCTAACTAAAGGGAGACCCCACAGAGACCCCTAACTAAAGGGAGACCCCACAGAGACCCCCTAACTAAAGGGAGACCCACAGGGACCCCCCAACTAAAGGGATACCCACAGAGACCCCCTAACTAAAGAGAGCCCCCACAGACAGCTCCTACCTAAAGGGAGGCCCCACAGAGACCCCGTAATTAAAGGGATCCGCACAGAGACCCCCTAACTAAAGGGATCCCCACAGAGACCCCCTAACTAAAGGGAGACCCCACAGAGACCCCCTAACTAAAGGGATCCACACAGAGACCCCCTAACTAAAGGGATCCGCACAGAGACGCCCTAACTAAAGGGATCCCACAGAGACCCCCTAACTAAAGGGAGACCCCACAGAGACCCCCTAACTAAAGGGAGACCTCCACAGAGACGCCCTAAGTAAAGGGAGACCCCACAGAGACCCCCGAACTAAAGGGATCCGCACAGAGAGATCCCCTATCTAAAAGGAGGCTCCACAGAGACCCCCTAACTAAAGGGAGACCCCACAGAGACCCCCTAACTAAAGGGAGACCTCCACAGAGACACCCTAACTAAAGGGAGACCCCACAGACATCCCCAACTAAAGGGAGACCGCCACAGAGACGCCCTAACTAAAGGGAGACCCCACAGACATCCCCTAACTAATGGGATCCGCACAGAGACCCCCTAACTAAAGAGAGGCCCCACAGAGACCCCCTAACTAAAGAGAGGCCCCACAGAGACCCCCTAACTAAAGGGTGGCCCCACAGAGACCCCCTAACTAAAGGGATCCGCACAGAGGCCACCTAACTAAAGGGATCCCCACAGAGATCCCCGATCTAAAGGGATCCCTACAGAGACCCCCTAACTAAAGGGAGACCCACAGAGACTCCCTAACTAAAGGGAGACCCCACAGACATCCCCTAACTAAAGGGATTCCCACAGAGACCCCCTAACAAAAGGGATCCCCACAGAGAGGCCCTAACTAATGGGAGACCCCACAGAGGCCCCCTAACTAAAGGGATCCACACAGAGACCCCCTAACTAAAGGGAGACCCCACAGAGACCCCCTAACTAAAGGGAGACCCACAGAGACTCCCTAACTAAAGGGAGACCCCACAGACATCCCCTAACTGAAGGGATCCCCACAGAGACGCCCTAACTAATGGGAGACCCCACAGAGGCCCCCTAACTAAAGGGATCCACACAGAGACCCCCTAACTAAAGGGAGACCCCACAGAGACCCCCTAACTAAAGGGAGACCCACAGACATCCCCTAACTAAAGGGAGACCTCCACAGAGACACCCTAACTAAAGGGAGACCCCACAGACATCCCTTAACTAAAGGGAGACCTCCACAGAGACGCCCTCACTAAAGGGAGAGCCCACAGACATCCCCTAACTAATGGGATCCGCACAGAGACCCCCTAACTAAAGGGAGACCCCACAGAGACCCCCTAACTAAAGGGAGACCCCACAGGGACCCCCTAACTAAAGGGAGACCCCCACAGAGACGCCCTAACTAAAGGGAGACCACACAGAGACCCCCTAACTAAAGGGATCCATACAGAGAGATCCCCTAACTAAAGGGAGACCCCCTAACTAAAGGTATCCGCACAGAGGCCCCCTAACTAAAGGGAGACCCACAGAGACCCCCTAACTAAAGGGATCCGCACAGAGACCCCCTAACTAAAGGGAGACCCCACAGAGACTCCCTAACTAAAGGGATCCGCACAGAGACCCCCTAGCTAAAGGGAGACCCCACAGAGACCCCCTAACTAAAGGGAGACCCCACAGAGACCCCTAACTAAAGGGAGACCCCACAGAGACCCCCTAACTAAAGGGAGACCCACAGGGACCCCCCAACTAAAGGGATACCCACAGAGACCCCCTAACTAAAGAGAGCCCCCACAGACAGCTCCTACCTAAAGGGAGGCCCCACAGAGACCCCGTAATTAAAGGGATCCGCACAGAGACCCCCTAACTAAAGGGATCCCCACAGAGACCCCCTAACTAAAGGGAGACCCCACAGAGACCCCCTAACTAAAGGGATCCACACAGAGACCCCCTAACTAAAGGGATCCGCACAGAGACGCCCTAACTAAAGGGATCCCACAGAGACCCCCTAACTAAAGGGAGACCCCACAGAGACCCCCTAACTAAAGGGAGACCTCCACAGAGACGCCCTAAGTAAAGGGAGACCCCACAGAGACCCCCGAACTAAAGGGATCCGCACAGAGAGATCCCCTATCTAAAAGGAGGCTCCACAGAGACCCCCTAACTAAAGGGAGACCCCACAGAGACCCACTAACTAAAGGGAGACCTCCACAGAGACACCCTAACTAAAGGGAGACCCCACAGACATCCCCAACTAAAGGGAGACCGCCACAGAGACGCCCTAACTAAAGGGAGACCCCACAGACATCCCCTAACTAATGGGATCCGCACAGAGACCCCCTAACTAAAGAGAGGCCCCACAGAGACCCCCTAACTAAAGAGAGGCCCCACAGAGACCCCCTAACTAAAGGGTGGCCCCACAGAGACCCCCTAACTAAAGGGATCCGCACAGAGGCCACCTAACTAAAGGGATCCCCACAGAGATCCCCAATCTAAAGGGATCCCTACAGAGACCCCCTAACTAAAGGGAGACCCCACAGACATCCCCTAACTAAAGGGATCCCCAGAGAGACTCCCTAACTAAAGGGAGACCCTACAGACATCCCCTAACTAAAGGGATCCCCACAGAGACCCCCTATCTAAAGGGAGCCCCACAGACACCTCCTAACTAATGTGAGACCCCACAGAGTCCTCCTAACTAAAGGGGTCCCAGCAGAGACCCCCTAACTAAAGGGAGACCCCACAGAGACCCCCTAACTAAAGGGAGACCTCCACAGAGACCCTCTAACTAAAGGGAGACCCCACAGAGACCCCCAAACTAAAGGGAGACCCCACAGAGACCCCCTAACTAAAGGGAGACCCCACAGAGACCCCCTAACTAAAGGGAGACCCCACAGAGACCCCCTAACTAAAGGGATCCCCACAGAGACCACCTAACTAAAGGGAGACCTCCACAGAGACCCCCTACCTAAAGGGATCCACACAGAGACCCCCTAACTAAAGGGATTCGCACAGAGACACCCTAACTAAAGGGAGACCCCACAGAGACCCCCTAACTAAAGGGAGACCGCCACAGAGACCCCCTAACTAAAGGGAGACCTCCACAGAGACCCCTAACTAAAGGGATCCCCACAGAGACTCCCTAACTAAAGGGAGACCCCACAGCCATCCCCTAGCTAAAGGGATCCGCACAGAGACCCCCTAACTAAAGGGAAATCCCACAGAGACCCCCTAACTAAAGGGATCAGCACAGAGACCACCTAACTAAAGGGATCCCCACAGTGACCCCCGAACTAAAGGGATCCCCACCGAGACCCCCTAACTAAAGGGAGACCCCACAGACATCCCCTAACTAATGGGATCCCCAGAGAGACTCCCTAACCAAAGGGAGACCCCACAGATATCCCCTAACTAAAGGGATCCCCACAGAGACCCCCTAACTAAAGGGAGACCCACAGAGACCCCCATACTAAAGGGATCCGCACAGAGACCCCCTAACTAAAGGGAGACCCCACAGACATCCCCTAACTAAACGGATCCCCACAGAGACCCCCTAACTAAAGGGAGACCCCACAGACATCCCTTAACTAAAGGGATCTGCGCAGAGACCCTGTAACTAAAGGGAGGCCCCACAGAGACCCAGTAACTAAAGGGAGGCCCCACAGAGACCCCGTAACTAAAGGGAGACCCCACAGACATCCCCTAACTAATGGGATCCGCACAGAGACCCCCTAACTAAAGAGAGGCCCCACAGAGACCCCCTAACTAAAGAGAGGCCCCACAGAGACCCCCTAACTAAAGGGTGGCCCCACAGAGACCCCCTAACTAAAGGGATCCGCACAGAGGCCACCTAACTAAAGGGATCCCCACAGAGACCCCCGATCTAAAGGGATCCCTACAGAGACCCCCTAACTAAAGGGAGACCCCACAGACATCCCCTAACTAAAGGGATCCCCAGAGAGACTCCCTAACTAAAGGGAGACCCTACAGACATCCCCTAACTAAAGGGATCCCCACAGAGACCCCCTATCTAAAGGGAGGTCCACAGACACCTCCTAACTAATGTGAGACCCCACAGAGTCCTCCTAACTAAAGGGGTCCCAGCAGAGACCCCCTAACTAAAGGGAGACCCCACAGAGACCCCCTAACTAAAGGGAGACCTCCACAGAGACCCCCTAACTAAAGGGAGACCCCACAGAGACCCCCAAACTAAAGGGAGACCCCACAGAGACCCCCTAACTAAAGGGAGACCCCACAGAGACCCCCTAACTAAAGGGAGACCCCACAGAGACCCCCTAACTAAAGGGATCCCCACAGAGACCACCTAACTAAAGGGAGACCTCCACAGAGACCCCCTACCTAAAGGGATCCACACAGAGACCCCCTAACTAAAGGGATTCGCACAGAGACACCCTAACTAAAGGGAGACCCCACAGAGACCCCCTAACTAAAGGGAGACCGCCACAGAGACCCCCTAACTAAAGGGAGACCTCCACAGAGACCCCTAACTAAAGGGATCCCCACAGAGACTCCCTAACTAAAGGGAGACCCCACAGCCATCCCCTAGCTAAAGGGATCCGCACAGAGACCCCCTAACTAAAGGGAAATCCCACAGAGACCCCCTAACTAAAGGGATCCGCACAGAGACCACCTAACTAAAGGGATCCCCACAGTGACCCCCGAACTAAAGGGATCCCCACCGAGACCCCCTAACTAAAGGGAGACCCCACAGACATCCCCTAACTAATGGGATCCCCAGAGAGACTCCCTAACCAAAGGGAGACCCCACAGATATCCCCTAACTAAAGGGATCCCCACAGAGACCCCCTAACTAAAGGGAGACCCACAGAGACCCCCATACTAAAGGGATCCGCACAGAGACCCCCTAACTAAAGGGAGACCCCACAGACATCCCCTAACTAAACGGATCCCCACAGAGACCCCCTAACTAAAGGGAGACCCCACAGACATCCCTTAACTAAAGGGATCTGCACAGAGACCCTGTAACTAAAGGGAGGCCCCACAGAGACCCAGTAACTAAAGGGAGGCCCCACAGAGACCCCGTAACTAAAGGGAGACCCCACAGACATCCCATAACTAAAGGGATCCCCACAGAGACCCTGTAACTAAAGGGAGGCGCCACAGAGACCTCCTAACTAAAGAGAGGCCCCACAGAGAATCCCTAACTAAAGGGAGGCCCCACAGAGACCCCCTAACTAAAGGGATCCGCACAGAGACCCCCTAACTAAAGAGATCCGCACAGAGACCCCCTAACTCAAGGGAGACCCCACAGAGGACCCCTAACTAAAGGGATCCCCACAGAGACCCCCTAACTAAAGGGAGACCCCACAGAGGCCCCCTAACTAAAGGGATCCCCACAGAGACCCCCTAAAGGGAGACCCCACAGACATCCCCTAATTAAAGGGATACCCACAGAGATCCCCTAACTAAAGGGAGCCCCACAGACACCTCCTAACTAATCTGAGACCCCACAGAGACGCCCTAACTAAAGGGGACCCCGCAGAGACCCCCTAACTAAAGGGACACCCCACAGAGACCCCCTAACTAAAGGGAGACATCCACAGCGACCCCCTAACTAAAGGGAGACCCCACAGAGACCCCCTAACTAAAGGGAGACCCCACAGAGACCCCCTAACTAAAGGGATCCCCACAGAGACCACCTAACTAAAGGGAGACCTCCACAGAGACCCCCTACCTAAAGGGATCCATACAGAGACCTCCTAAATAAAGGGATCCGCACAGACATCCCCTAACTAAAGGGATCCGCACAGAGACCCCCTAACTAAAGGGAAATCCCACAGAGACCCCCTAACTAAAGGGATCCCTACAGAGACCCCCTAACTAAAGGGAGACCCCACAGAGACCCCCGAACTAAAGGGATCCCTACAGAGACCCCCTAACTAAAGGGAGACCCCACAGACATCCCCTAACTAAAGGGATCCCCACAGAGACTCCCTAACTAAAGGGAGACCCCACAGACATCCCCTAACTAAAGGGATCCCCACAGAGACCCCCCAACTAAAGGGAGACCCACAGGGACCCCCAAACTAAAGGGATCCCCACAAAGACCCCCTAACTAAAGGGAGACCCCACAGACATCCCATAACTAAAGGGATCCGCACAGAGACCCCCTAACTAAAGGGATCCCCACAGAGACCCTGTAACTAAAGGGAGGCCCCACTGAGACCCCCTAACTAAAGGGAGGCCCCACAGAGACTCCCTAACTAAAGGGACGCCCCACAGAGACCCCCTAACTAAAGGGATCCGCACAGTGACCCCCTAACTAAAGGGATCCGCACAGAGACCCTCTAACTAAAGGGAGACCCCTCAGAGGCCCCCTAACTAAAGGGATCCCCACAGAGACCCCCTAACTAAAGGGAGACCCCACAGAGGCCCCCTAACTAAAGGGATCCCCACAGAGACCCCCTAACTAAATGGAGACCCCACAGAGGCCCCCTAACTAATGGGATCCGCACAGAGACCCCCTAACAAAAGGGAGACCCCACAGACATCCCCTAACTAAAGGAATCCCCACAGAGACCCCCTAACTAAAGGGATCCCCACAGAGACGCCCTAACTAATGGGAGACCGACAGACATCCCCTAACTAAAGGGAGACCTCCACAGAGACACACTAACTAAAGGGAGACCCCACAGACATCCCTTAACTAAAGGGAGACCTCCACAGAGACGCCCTAACTAAAGGGAGACCCCACAGACATCCCCTAACTAAAGGGAGACCCCACAGACATCCCCTAACTAAAGGAATCCCCACAGAGACGCCCTAACTAATGGGAGACCCCACAGAGGCCCCCTAACTAAAGGGATCCACACAGAGACCCCCTAACTAAAGGGAGACCCCACAGAGACCCCCTAACTAAAGGGAGACCTCCACAGAGACACACTAACTAAAGGGAGACCCCACAGACATCCCTTAACTAAAGGGAGACCTCCACAGAGACGCCCTAACTAAAGGGAGACCCCACAGACATCCCCTAACTAATGGGATCCGCACAGAGACCCCCTAACTAAAGGGAGACCCCACAGAGACCTCCTAACTAAAGGGAGACCCCACAGGGAACCCCTAACTAAAGGGAGACCTCCACAGAGACGCCCTAACTAAAGGGAGACCACACAGAGACCCCCTAACTAATGGGATCCATACAGAGAGATCCCCTAACTAAAGGGAGACCCCCTAACTAAAGGGAGACCCCACTGAGACCCCCTAACTAAAGGGAGACCCCACAGAGACACCCTAACTAAAGGTATCCGCACAGAGGCCCCCTAACTAAAGGGAGACCCACAGAGACCCCCTAACTAAAGGGAGACCTCCACAGAGACGCCCTAACTAAAGGTATCCGCACAGAGACTCCCTAAATAAAGGGAGACCCCACAGACAGCTCCTATCTAAAAGGAGGCCCCACAGAGACCCCGTAATTAAAGGGATCCGCACAGAGACTCCCTAACTAAAGGGAGACCCCACAGAGACTCCCTAACTAAAGGGATCCGCACAGAGACCCCCTAACTAAAGGGAGACCCCACAGAGACTCCCTAAGTAAAGGGATCCGCACAGAGACCCCCTAGCTAAAGGGAGACCCCACAGAGACCCCCTAACTAAAGGGAGACCCCACAGAGACCCCTAACTAAAGGGAGACCTCCACAGAGACACCCTAACTAAAGGGAGACCCCACAGGGACCCCCTAACTAAAGGGAGACCTCCACAGAGACGCCCTAAGTAAAGGGAGACCCCACAGACATCCCCTAACTAATGGGATCCGCACAGAGACCCCCTAACTAAAGGGAGACCCCACAGAGACCCCCTAACTAAAGGGAGACCCCACAGAGACCCCCTAACTAAAGGGAGACCTCCACAGAGACGCCCTAACTAAAGGGAGACCCCACAGACATCCCCTAACTAATGGGATCCGCACAGAGACCCCCTAACTAAAGGTGTCATGATATTCAAACACACACATCATGATGGACACACTAACAGGCAAATCAGAGTACACAACACCACAACCAATCACAGACAAGAACACCAACCACATAAAAAGCACGAGCACGACACCTGGAGGTCAGTAGGTCTGGGGAGAAGGAAGCATGAAAGAGCTGTTGAAACACCACAAGCAGGGAGCCCCCCACGTGCAGAGTGCAAAGACCAAGTTGTAAATAGTGAGTTTAAATAAACAAGTGTTGTACCATATGCAACTGTGTTGGCTCTTCTGTGTGTTAGAACACCCAACACCACATGGTACAGGAGTGGATCGATACCTGCCTACCAACCTGCCATTCTGGAAATGGACCAGCACTTTCAAACTGAAGTAAACGAAACTTTCGAAAGATACATCTTTCAGCAACGCCTGCAAGGTAAGGAGGAGCTTTTTCAACCCTTTTTGACGCACCTCCGGATTCTAGCGCAGTCCTGCGGTTACGGCACCACCACAGAGTCCATGATCAGGGACCAGATTGTTTTTGGCGTTGCCTCCAGTGGCCTACGCCAGCAGCTTCTTAAAATAAAGAGCCTCACCTTAGCGTCTGCTGTGGAAGCCTGTGTCCTCCATGAAAATGCGACCTGCCGTTTTGCCCGATTCCAGGCGTCCGAGTTGGCACGGAGGGGGTCCCCAGCCGTCGAATCGGCAAGCCAGGCCGCCCACGACGTTGAACGCATCCAGGCCGTCGATTTCTTCCCGCCCCACGGCCCGGACGACAGCGGCCGCTTCCCGCGCTTTTCGCGGTCTCCCGCGCAGGTGCGCGCCAAGAATAACGGCCACAACGAGGGACGCACTGCGCAGGCGCGCCCACCGCAAGATCGCACTGCGCATGCGCAGTGGCGCAACGAACGCCGTGACGTCATGACGTGCAGCAAGTGTGGAGGTCTACACTTAAAAGGGCAATGTCCTGCAAAATACCAACAGTGCAACAGATGTGCCATGATAGGCCACTACGCAGCCCGCTGTCGTGCGGCTCAACCCATGGATCCGGCGCATCCTCGACAACCTCGCACACGAGTCAGGACCGTCCAGCCCACGCATCAAGACTTCCAGTTAAGTGATGCAGATGACCAGGATGACTTCAGAGTTGCCGTCATTGATGTCAACAAGGTCAATGCCATCAATCCAGACGATGAGTGGTGTGCCACCCTGACGGTCAACCGATCGCGCGTCGCCTTCCGTCTGGACACCGGCGCATCCGCCAACCTGATTGCTTACTCTGCAGTCCAGGCCATGAAGGTCAAACCACTCATCACACCATCCCGGCTTAAGATGGTTGACTATAACGGGAACGTTATCCCGTCCGTAGGATCTTGCCAGCTACAGGTGACTCACAAGGGGTACACGGCCACACTCCCCTTCGAAGTTGTGGGCTCATCAAAGGACTCGTTACTGGGCGCACAAGCGTGTAAGGTCCTTCACCTGGTACAGCGCATCATGTCTCTCTCTCCAGATGAGATATCCGACTTCCCGGATGCTGAGTTCCACGCGAATCTCCATTCCCTCCTCGCTCACAACCAGGAGGTTTTTGAAGGCATGGGGACATTGCCACACACGAGCGACGGACCTGCCCCCCCTGTCCTCCGGAGACAAAGTACGCGTCCATCAACCGTATGGTGGCTGGTCAGCACCGGCCGAAGTCCTCCGACAAGTGGCTCCCCGCTCGTTCCTGGTTCGCATGCCGGATGGTTCCGTGCGTCGCCGCAATCGGCGCGCCCTTCGCCGACTTCCACGTTCACAGCCACACAACACGCCGGATCCTCAACAGGCTTCCGAGGATGACTTTGTGGAGCTGCCGCACATCACGCCCTTTCCATCGCCACCCATGGCCATGCCTGCACAGCAGCCGGTGGTTCTTGATCCACCCTTAAGGCGGTCAACCCGAATTCGTCGCAAACCCATTAGAATGGACTTATAATACAGTTCATATGTTCAATAAGTTGGACAATTTTACATGATAACCTGTTGTTGTTTATCGTTCCAGATGTCGTCTGACTGGACAACTGTTCAAAATTTTTTTTCTTCTTCTCTCGTTCGCATTTCTGTTATGTTATGGTACAACTGGATTCATGTGACGCACTCGACATCGCCCCATGTACATAGTTCCGTCATAGACACATGCTGCACACGACACACACACACTCTTAGATGCACTCACGTCACGATCATATTTATTACCACGTAGGCACATATCTTTGTAAAAAGGGGGGATGTCATGATATTCAAACACACACATCATGATGGACACACTAACAGGCAAATCAGAGTACACAACACCACAACCAATCACAGACAAGAACACCAACCACATAAAAAGCACGAGCACGACACCTGGAGGTCAGTAGGTCTGGGGAGAAGGAAGCATGAAAGAGCTGTTGAAACACCACAAGCAGGGAGCCCCCCACGTGCAGAGTGCAAAGACCAAGTTGTAAATAGTGAGTTTAAATAAACAAGTGTTGTACCATATGCAACTGTGTTGGCTCTTCTGTGTGTTAGAACACCCAACACCACAAAAGGGAGACCCCACAGAGACCCCCTAACTAAAGGGAGACCCCACAGAGACCCCCTAACTAAAGGTAGACCTCCACAGAGACACCCTAACTAAAGGGAGACCCCACAGAGACCCCCTCACTAAAGGTATCCGCACAGAGAGATCCCCTAACTAAAGGGAGACCCCACAGAGACCCCCTAACTAAATGGAGACCCCACAGAGACCCCCTAAAGGGAGCGGCACAGAGACCCCCTAACTAAAGGGATCCGCACAGTGATCCCATTAAAGAGAGGTAAGTGCATTGGCTACATTTGTTTTCCGGCACAAGGGGACATAATAGCTTACAATGACCAGTTAAACAATGCTTAATAAAAGGATACACTTTAACTTATAACTGATTCCTTTTTTATCTCCAATCAAGCAAAACACAACACAGGTTAAAAACACTTTTTATAGCAGCGAATACATACACACCATAGCCGAGGCTCTTAAAACTACTACTGCACTAGATACATGTCACACAATATATATATCAATTTCACAGCTTCATCAAATGCTAAAGCAGTGTTTTTCAAACCTTTCTTCCTGCTTTTAGCAACCCGCGGACCTTCGGGACCCACGCAGGCCGATGTTTGTGACCCACGCAGGCCGAACTTCGCGACACACTATTATTGCTGACCTTTAATGTGGCAGGTGAGCCTGCTTGGTCCTCACAATCTCACTTACTTAATCATTCAATGTTACATTTCTGCGAAGGACGTCAGCTGCTGATTTAAGTTCTCGCTGCACCCTTTGAAAAAATCTTCAAATGCATTTGAAGACTTCAGGGTTTTAAACTTTTCTTTGCACTTCTCTGCATATAATACACATGGGTTTTGCATCCTGATTTGCATTGGCATAATTAAAGCCATACTTCAAGAAATCATCTTTCTACTGCTCACAATTTCAGTTTCTTCTTAATTGTTTGTTCACCAGAGGCCTAGGAGCTCTGTATACAGCTCACACCAGCACTGCTTTGTCCTGCCGTGGACTCTCCTGCAAACCTCTCTCCAGCAGATTCAGTTCTGAGAGCCTGGCCTGTTTGTGTCTCTGGCCCTCTCTTCCTTATTGCAAAATAATCCATCTTCAGTTGCCCACAGTCTGTTGCTTGCTTGTGGGCAGCTACAAAATGGGGGAATCTCTCTCCATGATTTCGCTCCCAAATCACAGATGTGCAGGGCGTGTGGCGTCGGTGTTTGTGCTGGACGCGTGACCTTCTCTCTCCCGCTGCCTCTGGCAGAAAGACTCCATTGTTCATATTTAAAAGCCGGTCACGGACGGCTTTCTTTTTTTTACTTTGAAACTTTATTTCCAATACCTGATTTTTTTCCCAAGTTTATGACTTTTTACGGCTGAAAATTAAACAATTTCAGTTGAACATGTACATCCTTACATTTACACACAAACATTTTAAATATATTCCCATGTCTTTCGAAATTCAAACAAGTATAGAAAAAAAGTATAATCTTGTTTTTACTTTACAAACTATGACTTCAGACGAGATAAAGTTACTTGCCAAACACATACAATGTCACAATATTTCTTACTGGTTCCACTGCATTGCATTATCCTAATATCTAAGTCATCTCCTTCTCCGTTTTCACCAAAAGCACTTAATTCCTGGTTTCCAGAGAGTGGGGACACAACGTGATGACTGTAGGTTTCTTCCAGTGTTGACATGTGTCCGCCATATTGACTGGCCTTGTTGGATCGGTATTCCTCGCCGACAAATCTGGCCTGGCGGTGACCAGCACACAGCACAGCCTTGCACCGCCTACCCCCTCAAACACTGCAACCAATCGAAGACTGCCCGTGGCCAGCATTCTTAAAAACCGGTCGCACCCGTTGGAGACTTCTTCCTGAAATCAGGAACACCACAACCGATCACTCCGCTCCGCCCCTCCCGACACCCACTTGCGGGCCGGGACACTGAATTTGAAAAACCCTTGTGAAAGAGCAAAACATGGATTCCAGCTCATCTGCTAGTTAACCCAGGTACTTGCCCAAGTGCGTGAACGTGTGTGAAGTGTCATGGAAAGCTCATTTCCAGAGAGGGTGAGAAATACAGAAAAAAGATAAGGGGCGTCATTCTCCGCCGGCGGGAGTCTCCGTTCTGCCGGCACCGGGGGGTTTCCCGACGGCGTGGGGCTGCCCCACAATGGGAAACCCCATTGACCGGCCGGTGTTACGGAGACTCCCGCCGGCCGGTCGACGCAGAAATGTGGCGGGGCGGGTAGGAGAATTTCGCCCCAGATCTTGATTTGCACCATGTAAGTTTGAGGAAATTAGAAGCACAGCATGGCCGATAGAGCAACAGTAAGAAGCTGTGCCAACTCCTAGAGGCATCATCAGAAGCAAATGGCGTTGGCAGGTTCAGAATCATTCATTTTAGTCTAATTTTCCTTTCGTGCTGTTTTTGACGATCCGACAGGTTTTTGGCGGGTCTCTGGATTGCAGCCTGCCCACTTCCTTAAACGCATAAATCCTTCCATCATGTGCAGAAAAACTACCCTGCTCGTTTCTGAAAGGGAGACAGGAAAACCACATCTGCTTCAAAAGGTTGCCAAATACCACCTCACACGAGACAACGCTAAATTCAGAACCTCTGATGGATGGACCACTGGTCAACTGTCACTTTCTAGTAGCCAAATAGAAGAAAACCACACTTCAGAAAGGCAGAGGGTTACAAAATAAGAGTAATTGTTACAAATACCCACACAGAAACAGCAACTATCCTGGAAGACCTGCTCTTCCGACTCATGGTTAGCAGGCGAGAACTACTATCACGTACATTTTCCCCACAAGTTGCTTCCAATCCCTTTCTGTCCTCAGTTGCAAAATTACACACTTCAGTTGCAGGTGCCAGTGTTGTAAAGTTTATATTGCATCTCTAAGCAGAGGTTTTAATAATATTATCCGATCCAAGGGTACAAAGTGGCTAAATACAGCCAAGGTGTTCCTCTAAGGTCTGGCTCTTCCAACCGGAATCTCCTGCAATCCCATAGGTTTCAACTGTGCTAACCCACAATTGGCTCAACCTAAGTAATCTGATCAAGATTGAGTTGGCACACTCAATGTAACACACTCATCCCTTCCTTCCACCCACATGGATCGGAAAGAAGAACGAATAGCTCGTTAAAGCTGGCTGCACAAAATATCTACTTGAAAAATGCATTAACAATTCAATGAATTAATTATTCCCCAAGAAGAGCCAGCCTTATTGAATAAGCTGCAAAGAACATAATGACCCCAGAGATATCCGACAAATTGATTGCCTTTTTAAAATGCGCTCAGTGCACATGAATCATTGCCATTTTCCATCATTCCGTTTTATTTTTAATTAGCATCTACATAGCTGTTTGTGTAGTTCAGAGCGATGAAGTGAAACCGGGCACATCTCCACCCACAGATCTGATTTATGTTCTGAAAACTTTATTTCCAACACAACAGGGAGAAAGTGAAAAGCATCACATTTTAAAAAAAAAGGTGCAAGATCTTGTGATTTTAATTAGTGCTCTTTTGGTTACAGATCCTCAGGAGCACGCTTCAATGTACACATTGATCTCCCACCACTGTTTAAGGCAATAATTAGGGTGAACATATTTGGTCACTTAACAGCATATCATACATTATATAAATTTTTCTAAATTGTTATTGCTCAATGTGCAAAATGCTTTCATGTCTAACTCCTGCTTACTTCATGCCGGTAGCATTCCACAACAAAGCACAACAGTATCTGACATAATGGGAATTGGCCTTCCAGCTCAGCTGTGATTTTAATGAGGGCTGAATGATCCTTTAATAGTCCCAGCGGCCTGCTTACAATTTCCACCTCTCTGGTGGCTGCTGGATATAAACAAACTGAGCATACTGTTGGCTTGTGATCAGGCGCCATGGAAGTAACATGTTGCACAATTTTATTTGGAGCGCATGCAGAGATCCGTGCATGTGTCAGGCTCTGAGCAGTGGATGTTTGAATCCAAATGGTGTTTAACTGTTTTTAAAAGAGTAAGTAGAATTCACCCAACAGAGGATGTGCTATCCTTGAAATGCAGCAGAGTTGACTCTCAATTTCACAGAGGTGAGCTTAACGTGTGTTTAATCTTAAAGGAAAGCAAAATACTGCAGATGCTGGAAATCTGAAATAAAAACAGAAAATGTTGGCGATATTCAGAATGTCTGGCAGCATTTGGTGGAAAGAGAAATGTTCGAGTCCATACGGCTGTGCTACAGAACTGAAGAGAGACAGAAATTAGGGCAGCACGGTGGCGCAGTGGGTTAGCCCTGCTGCCTCACGGTGCCGAGGTCCCAGGTTCGATCCTGGCTCTGGGTCACTGTCCGTGTGGAGTTTGCACACTCTCCCCGTGTTTGCGTGGGTTTCGCCCCCACAACCCAAAGATGTGCAGGCTAGGTGGATTGGCCACGCTAAATTGTCTCTTAATTAGAAAAAATGAATTGGGTACTCTAAATTTATTTTACATTTTTTTCAAAAGGACAGAAATTTAATGAATTTTATAGTTGGAGAATGGGGTGGACGAGGTGGGGCAAACCAAGGAAGCCAAAAACTAAAAAGGGGGTCAAAATGTGGAAGTTCACAGTCTAAAGTTGTTGAGCTCAATATTGAGTCCAGAAGGCTGGAACAGACCTAACCAGAAGATGAGGTGTTGTTCTTCCATCACTGGAGCATTGCAGCAGGCCAACGAATTACATATTGTTCATGTGCCCACGTCTCCATCCTTGGCCCCGTTACAACCACCACACCTCTCCACCGCCCCCCCGCCCCCCCCCCCCCCCACCCCACCCCCCATTCCCATCCCACAGCACAAGGCAATCTGTCCCTTGTTTTTCAGTTTCGCTCCCACTGAGCAATGATCTTTGATCTCCTACAACACATTCTGTTACCTTACCTTTATGCCACTATTAGCGCTTCTTCAGTCCTTATTAACACACGGGTTTTCTTATGTCTATGATATTTTTGTCAATCTCTCATTAGCTCCAACCTAGCCCAGACCTTCCATACTTCCCCACCCCATTCTCCAACTATATAATTCATTCCATTTCTATCCCACTTCAGCTCTGCCGAAGAGTCATCAGGGCTTGAAACGTTAAATCTGTCGCTCTCTCCACAGATGCTGCCATACCTGCTAAATGTATCCAGCATTATCTGGGCTTATTTTAATCTTAAAGGATCTTGTTGAAAATATCTTACCATAACACTGAAAATGTTGGCACAGTTTTCTCTCTGCCATTAATGAACTGCTCTTGTTCAGCTTCAAGAGACTATCTATCCCCTGTGGGACATGTTGTGTTGTGAGCTGGGAGTTAGTCTTTGTAATGCTGCTTCACAATATAACCAAGAGAGGAACCAGCCACCCTTCCTTGTTTCACAGGAATCCAGTCACGAACCCAATAATTTATTAATACATCTATATTTTTAACATGTGGTCATTGATAGTTTTTTTTATGAAAGTGTTCAACGGAAGAATTTTGTATCTGCCTCTGCGCCCACACCAATAGTGTTCTAAAAAAATCCTCATAAAATAATCAGAATGAGCCCAAAACATACTTCCCATTTTGGATTTGATTCAACATTTTGCAGGAAGTTTAAACACAATGGCTGGAATTTTCCAGCGTCTCCTCCCAATATGAGTTTCTCTACGGTAGGACCGCCTGGGTCGTAAATTGCTAATGTAGATGCATTAAGTCACCTGCCCCTACCCAAGATCATTTTCATCCTAAACTGCCTAGCCACCCTGCCAGTGTCCCCTCAAGCTGGACTCAAAGAGACACTATTCTTTCAAAGGTCAAAAGAGCAATACAGTTTAACTGGTGATATGAGAAGTCTGAACAGCTGAGGCCCTAATTCACTTGTCAAGACAAGTTGACATGTGGAAATCGCGTGATTCTCTGGGGATCACGAGTGGTCATCCTGCCTCAGGCTATGGAGCTCCTCCTTTAAAAATGACAAGGTACACACCAAGGGTAGACAGAGATAAAGATGTCGGTGCGCAGTTATGTCTGTGGCTAGGCATACACAAAACCATTGAAAACAGTGCCACCTTGCCAAATGACGCCTCTGCCACCCTTCACCTTTGAGAATGGCCAGATCGCCCATGGACCAGGGTCCATGTTGATTATGTGGGTCTGTTTCCATAGAATCCCTATAATTCAGAAGGGCAATTCGATCTTGGTACTGGTAGATGCCCACTCAAGGTAGCTATCAGTCCAGGAGATGGGGACCACTGTCTCGGCGGCATGGTAGATTGCTTGAGCTGAGTGTGTGCCATTCATGGGCTGTCTGAGGCAATTGTTTCAGACAATGGCACCCACTTCTCCAACAAATGGAATATGACACACGACATAGCCCCCCTACCACCCAACGTCGAACAGTCTGGCTGAACGGGCCGTTCAAGCTCTCAAAGACGCGATGAAAGAGTAATCCGATAAACCATTCGGATTCTACGCACATTCAGGATCCTGACCTTCCCGTTGCTTGCCATTTTAACACAAGACCTTGCTCCCATGCCCACATGTCTGTCCTTAGCCTGCTGCAATGTTTCAGTGAAGCTCAATGTAAACTGGAGGAACAGCATCTCACCTTCCGGTTGGGCACGCTTCAGCCTTCCGGTCTCAACATCGAATTCAGATGACTAACTCTACCCCTCGGCCCCTTTGTTTTCATTCCATTTCATTTTAACTGTCTTTGACAATTTCTTTCTTTCTTGTCTTTCTTTTTATATATATATTCCCCCCACATATCTTATCCGCCATCTCCTTACCTTTTCTCCCCTTTGCTTCTCCCTCCCCCCCCCCTACATCTACATATAGAATTACATAGAACATACAGTGCAGAAGGAGGCCATTCGGCCCATCGGGTCTGCACCGACCCACATTAATCCCTCACTTCCACCCTATCCCCGCAACCCAATAACCCCTCCCAACTCTTATGGACACTACAGGCAATTTAGCATGGCCAATCCACCTAATCTGTCACAGCTTACCTTCTGATTTTAGTTTCTCTGCTGTTTGGCCGTTCACACCTTTTATTCGTTGTAGGGACTGCCATTAGCACCCTTTTCCCTTGGTTGCTGTGGCTATCACGCACCTTTCATTCCCTCCCCCCACAGTATAAATATCCCCCACTATCTATGTCTTTTAGCTTTGACAAAGACTCATCTGGACTCTTTTCTCTCCCTAAAGATGCTGCTAGACCTGCTGAGATTTTCCAGCATTTTCTCTTTTAATCTGATAAAACACTTTGTCAGAGGTTGGCTAATTTTTGGTTGTTGTACAACTCAATTCTTCATGTAACCACAGGGGTCACTCTGGCTGAGCTGCTCGTGGGCCATCAATGGAGAACCCCATTGGCGCAAGAGGAGGAAGAATTTACCCTACCCAGGGCGTCTGCCCACGTACCCTCATCTATCTCCTCCCCCAGCTCCTCCTCCCATTTACAATTCAGCTCCTCCACCGAGGCGTCCTCCTCCTCCTGCATCTCCTGGTAGATCCTTGAGACCTTGCCTTCTCCAACCCACACCCCCGAGAGCACCCTATCCTGGATCCTGTGTGCTGGCAGCAGCGGGAATTCCCTCACCTGCCGTTTTACAAACACCCTTACCTGCATGTACCTGAAGACGTTTCCAGGGGGGAGCCCGAAATTTTCCCCCAACGCCCCAAGGCTCGCAAGCGTCCCATCTATAAACAGGTCCCCCATCCTTCTAATACCTATCCTGTGCCAGCTCAGGAACCCCCCATCCATTCTCCCCGGGACAAACCGATGGTTCTCTCGGATCGGGGACCACACCAAAGCCTCTGCCTCCCCCCTGTGGCGTCTCCACTGCCCCCAAATTTTGACGGTCGCCGCCACCACTGGACTCGTGGTGTACCTTGTCGGCGGGAGTGACAGCGGTGCCGTCACCAGCGCTCCGAGGCTCGTGCCCACACAGGATGCCATCTCCAGCCTCTTCCACGCCTCCCCCTCCCCCTCCATTACCCACTTGCGTATCATCGCCACATTGGCAGCACAGTAGTACCCACACAGATTAGACAACGCTAGCCCTCCTCTGTCCCTACGCTCCAGAAACACCCTTCTCACCCTCGGGGTCTTTTTCGCCCACACAAACCCCATGATGCTCCTGCTGACCCGCTTAAAAAAGGCCTTAGGGATCAGGATGGGGAGGCACTGGAATATAAAAAGGAACCTCGGGAGCACCGTCATCTTCACTGACTGTACCCTACCCGCCAGGGAGAGTGGCAGCATATCCCACCTTTTAAACTCCTCCACCATCTGCTCCACCAGCCTCGCCAAGTTGAGCTTGTGTAGAGCCCCCCAGCTCCTGGCCACCTGGATCCCTAGGTACCGAAAACTCCTTTCCGCCCTCTTCAGTGGAAGCTCATCTATCCCCCTTCCCTGGTCCCCTGGGTGTATCATGAATAGCTCACTCTTCCCCATGTTGAGCTTATACCCGAAAAAGTCTCCAAACTCCCTGAGGATCCGCATCACCTCCGGCATCCACCCCACCGGTTCTGCCACATACAGTAACAGGTCATCGGCATACAGCGATGCCCGGTGTTCCTCCCCTCCCGCCCCGCACCAGCCCCCTCCAGTTCCTGGACTCCCTCAGAGCCATCGCCAAAGGCTCAATTGCCAAAGCAAATAGCAGGGAGGATGTGGGCACCCCTGCCTCGTCCCCCCTGCCTCGTCCCCCGGTACAGCCGAAAGTATTCCAACCTCCTCCGATTTGTGGCCACACTCGCCACCGGGGCTTCGTACAGTAACCTAACCCAACTAACGAACCCCTCCCCGAACCCGAACCTCCTCAGCACTTCCCACAGTTACCCCCACTCCATCCTATCGAAGGCCTTCTCCGCATCCATAGCCGCCACTATCTCCGCTTCCCCCTCCACTGCAGGCATCATGATTACATTTAGGAGCACATTAGTGTTTAGCTGCCTTCCCTTCACGAAACCCGTCTGGTCCTCGTGGATCACCCCCAGGACACAGTCCTCAATTCTGGTAGCCAACACCTTCGCTAACAGCTTCGCATCCACGTTGAGGAGCGAGATTGGCCTGTACAATCCACACTGTAAAGGGTCCTTGTCACGCTTCAAGATCAGTTAGATCAGCGCCCTGGACATCATCGGGAGTAGGAACCCCCCCTCCCTCGCCTCAATGAAAGTCCTCACTAGTAGTGGGCCCAACAGGTCCATATACTTCCTGTAAAATTCCACCGGGAACCCATCTGGCCCTGGTGCGTTCCCCGCCTGCATACTCCCCAGCCCCTTAGTCAGCTCCTCCAACCCTACTGGTGCCCCAAGCCCCGCCACCTGCACCTCCTCTACCCTCGGGAACCTCAGCCGGTCCAGAAAACGACACATCCCCCCACTCCTCCGTCGGGGGCTCAGACCTATACAGCCCCTCATAAAAGTCTCTGAATACCCCATTTATTTCCACCGCACTCCGCACCGTGTTCCCCCCTTTATCCCTAACTCCACCAATCTCCCTCACTGCCTCCCGCTTCCGAAGCTGGTGTGCCAGCATCCGGCTGCCTTCTCCCCGTATTCATACACCGCCCTTTGCGCTTTCCTCCACTGCACCCTCGCCTTCTTGGTAGTCAACAGGTCGAACTCGGCCTGGAGGCTTCATCACTCCTTGAGTAGTCCCTCCTCAGGGACCTCTGCATACCTCCTATCTACACTTAAAATCTCCCCCACCAACCTCCCCCTCTCTCTCCTCTCCTTCCCCTCCTTGTGGGCCCTAGTGGAGATTACCTCTCCCCTAATCACTGCCTTCAGCGCCTCCCAGACCACCCTTAACTGCACCTCCCCATTATCGTTAACCTCTAGGTAGCTTTCAATGCGCCCCCGGATCCGCCCGCTCACCTCCTCATCCGCCACAAGCCCACATCCAGGCGCCACAGCGGCCGCTGGTCCCTCTCCTCCCCTAGCTCGAGCTCCACCCAGTGCGGGGCATGGTCTGAGATGGCTATGGCCAAAAACTCCGTGTCCTCCACCCTTGGGATCAGCACCCTGCTCAAAACGAAGAAGTTAATCCGGGAGTAGGCTTTATGGACGTGGGAAAAGAAACAGAATTCCCTGGCCCCCAGCCTAACAAACCTCCATGGGTCCACTCCTCTGATCTGGTCCATAAGCCCCCTCAACACCTTGGCCACCGCCGGCCTCTTACCCGTCCTGGACCTAGAGCGGTCCAATGCTTGATCCAATACCGTATTAAAGTCCACCTCCATTATCAATCTCCCTGCCTCCAGGTCCGGAATCCGGCACAACATGAGCCGCATAAATCCGGCATCGTCCCAATTCGGGGCATACACATTCACCAAGACCACCCACACCCCCTGCAGCTGACCACTCACCATCATGTACCGACCTCCATTGTCTGCCACGATGCTCAGCGCCTCAAACGACACCCGCATCCCCACCAAATTCGCCACCCCTCGATTCTTTGCGTCCAACCCCGAATGGAAAACCTGCCCTATCCACCCCTTTCCCAGCCTAACCTGATCTGCCACCCTCAAATGCGTCTCCTGGAGCATGACCACATCTGCCTTCAGTCCCTTCAGGTGCGCGAACACACGGGCCCTCTTGACCGGCCTGTTCAGGCCTCTCACATTCCAAGTTATCAGCCGGATCAGGGGGCTGCCTCCACCCCCGCCCCCCCCCCCCCTTGCCGATTAGCCATCCCCTTGTCTAGGCCAGCCACGTGCCTGCGCCTCCTGCACTCTCCATTCCCCCCAGCGGCAGACCCCCGCCCCGACTCTCTCTCCGAGCTCCAGCTCCCCTTTGGCCAATGCAGCAGCAACCCAGTCCGCAGCCACCCCCCCCCCCCCCCCCCCAGCTAGGTCCCCCCTAGCTGCGTTGCTCCCCCCATAGCACTCCCGTAAGTCAGCTGACTCCTGCTGATCCCGGCCGCTCCCACCATTCCATCTACCCCCCCAGTGTGAGACTCTCCCCCCCACCCCGCCTCCTGTCCATCAGCGGGCGCTCCTCTCCAGCATCACCCCTCCCCCCCCGGCCCGCCCCCTTCCTTTCCCATGCTTTCCACCAAGCCGGCCCCGCCCCTTCTGGCGCAGCTCCCTTTCGCAGCCTGATCCCAGCTCCCCCACCTCGGGTCTCCCTGGTCCCCTCCCCCCCCAATGGGGCCCCCTCTTCCAACCACCGACGCCCACACTCTCACCAAACCCCCACTACGAACCATTTCACCCTACCACACCCAGCACCCCAAAAAAAACCAGTACCAAACAGAGCAGAACATCCCCCCCAAAACACAACAATCACACCAATCCCCTCTCGACATCCCCTCGCAACCGCCCCTCAATCCGAGTCCAACTTTTCAGCCTGGATAAAGGTCCACGCCTCCTCCGGCGTCTCGAAGTAGTGGTGGCGGTCAATGAAAGTGACCCACAGTCATGCCGGCTGCAACATTCCAAATGTTACCCCCTTCCGATGCAGAACCGCCTTAGCCCGATTGTACCCTCTTCTTGGCCACCTCCGCACTCCAGTCCTGGTATATCCGGACCTCTGCATTCTCCCACCTGCTGCTCCGCTCCTTCTTTGCCCTCCTTAGGACACCCTCCCTGTTCATGAAGCAGTGGTACCGCACCAGCACCGCCCGTGGCGGCTCGTTGGGCTTGGGCCTCCTCGCTAGGACTCGGTGGGCCCCCTCCAGCTCCAAGCGCCTCGGGAAGGTCCCCGCGCCCATCAACGTGTTCAGCATCGTGACCGCGTGTGCTCCAACATCCGACCCCTCCACTCCCTCCAGGAGACCCAGAATCCGCAGGTTCTTCCTCCTCGACCGATTCTCCATGTCCTTGAACTTCTCCTGCCATTTCTTATGCATCGCCTCGTGCGCCTCTACCTTCACCGCCAAGCCCAGGATCTCGTCCTCGTTCTCTGAGGCCTTTTGCCGCACCTCCCGGATCGCCACCCCTTGGGCCTTCTGGGTCTCGAGCAGCTTGTCGATCGAAGCCTTCATCGGCTCCAACAGCTCTGCCTTCAATTCCGTGAAGCAGCGCAGGAGAAACTCCTGCTGTTCCTGTGACCACTGCGCCCACGCTGCCTGGTCTCCACCCGCCGCCATCTTGGTTTTCCTCCCTCGCGCTTTTCGCTGCTCCAAATCTACTTTTTTCACCGCTCCACTCCTGGTCCAATCCATACAGTGCCGGGAAATGTTACTATCACCATCCCACACTGGGAACCGTCGAACTAATGCCGCTGGGGGCCCTAAAAAGAGCCCAAAAGTCAGTTTCTGGCGGGAGCTGCCGAACGTGCGACTTAGCTCCGCATAGCCGCAACCGGAATTCCCTGTATCTCCAGTTATTATCTAATTGCTTACCATGGTTCTCAATCATGATGCCATTCAGGTCATCCAGGGTAGTGTTGGAGATGTGGATGTGTGGAAATACAAAACCATGAAAATGCAGACAGGAACATTCAACCCTTCAACACAAATCAGGTGTTGTGGAATTTAGTGGTGCTTAGAAATTGTACAGCTCAAATAATAAAATCAATGTTTTTAAATTGAAGAAAATTTGTGATGCGGTCCATATTGTGAAACTTTATTTTTTACTTGTTCACAATTAGGCAGTTGTATTACCTCCTAAAATTTAATTTTAAAGTCAATATACTTTCCCGTAATGTTATGTATATTTTCCTCATTACCAAAGCCGTGCAGCTCTCTCATCAATGATTTCCCACAGATAATAATATCTAGTTCCCCAATATTATTGGGCATCTGCTTACTGCTGCTCACTATTTTAGACAGTTTGATTATTGTTATTTGTATCCTTGAGGAAAATGTGAGAGAGCGTTCAGAACCACCTCATAATTTATGGGCTAACACAGCCCCGAGACCATAAGAGGATTGGTCACATGTCAGCATAATTGGTTTTCCCAGATCAAAATGCACCATGAGGTTTGAAGACTGTAATGCTTACTTCACACCTCGGAAGGGTTCTTTTTGAGGCTCCTTCCATTGCCACCGCATATTCTTCCTTAATATTTGGTGTAATGGTGCTAATGTTGTGGCTAGTTTAAAAATAAACGTTCTATCGTAATTGACCAAAACAAGGAAGAAGTTAAGCTCACTGACATTTTTAGGTGCAGGGACATCACGTATGGCCTTCACCTTTTTTTCCCAAAGGATGCAACCCTGTCACATCAACGTGAAACCCGAGGTACGTCTCTTCAAATGCCTGGAAAGCTCATGAGTCGTGTTTTAGGCAGATTCCAGCATCACAAAACATCCTTTCATGTGGCCATGTGTTGCACTGATATAGGGCGGGATTCTCCGATATCGGTGCGATGTCCGCCGACCGGTGCCACAAACGGCGCGAATCAGTCCGGCATCGCGCCACCCCAAAGGTGCAGAAGTCTCCGCATCTTGAGGGGCCGAGCCCTCGCCTTGAGGGGCTAGGCCCGCGCCGGACTGAATTCCGCCCCGCCGGCTGGCGGGAAAGGCCTTTGGTGCCCCGCCAGCTGGTGCGGAAATGACTTTGCCATGCGGCGCATGCACGGGAGCGTCAGCGGCCGCTCACGGCATCCCCGCGCATGCGCAGTGGAGTGGGTCTCTTCCGCCTCCGCCATGGTGAAGACCATGGCGAAGGCGGAAGGAAAAGAGTGCCCCCACGGCACAGGCCCGCCCGCGGATCGGTGGGCCCCAATCGCGGGCCAGGCCACCGTGGGGGCACCCCCTGGGGCCAGATCGCCCCGCGCCCCCCCCCCCAGGACCCCGGAGCCCGCCCGCGCTGCCGCGTCCCGCCGTCCCAAAGTTAGTTCAATCCACGCCGGCTGGCATGGGTTAACAGCGGCGGGACTTCGGCCCATCGCGGACCGGAGAATCGGCGGGGGATTCCCGCCGACCGGCGCGGCGCGATTCCCGCCCCCGCCGAATCTCCGGTGGCGGAGAATTCGCGACAATGCGGGGTCCGGGATTCACGCCGGCCCCCAGCGATTCTCCGAACCGGTGGGGGGTCGGAGAATCGCGCCCATAGTGTCAGTGACTAGCACATCATTAAGGTCAACCATCACCTTGGGAATCCCCTGGAGGAGATTTTCCATCGTTCGCTGGAAGATAGCCTTGGCTGAAGCAATGCCAAACGTCAGTCTGGTATACTGGAAGAGGCCTTTGTGTGTATTGATTGTAGAAAACTTCTGAGACTCCTCAAACTACGCTAGTTGCAAGTAGGCTAAGGTCCAACTTTAGACAGGTGAGGACTCCCGCAAGCTTGGCATCGAGGTCCTCAATTCAGGGAATCGGATACCGATCGAACCGGGCAACCGGATTTATGGTCCGTTTATACTCCCCACAAATTCTTATCAACCAAGGTTTGAAGTTAGAGACTATCAGTGCCGCCCACTCTGAAAGCTGAACTGGCTGGATTATACCCAGCTCTTTCAATCTCACTCACTCAGCTGCCACCTTCTGATACAATGTGTATGACACTGGCCTAGCTCTGAAGAACTTGGGTGTCAAAGCGGATTGATTTGTATCTTGTTGGCATTCACACTCTTAATTCGGCCTGATTCTTTGTGGAAGACGTCTTCGTACCTCCTTAAGACATCTTGGAGGATACCGTCAGATAGTTTGAGGATTTCCAGCCAGTTGAGTCGAATCTTCTACAACCAGTCTCTTCCCAACACACTGGGTCTATGTCCTTCCACGAAAACAAAAGGCAGATTGGCCTCCTGCCCTCTGTAGGCCATTGGGATCTTGGCTGTCCGAGGATCATTAAAATATCCCTGGTGTATGTCGAAAGCTTGGCTGTAGTACTCTTCATGCTTAAAGATTGTGTTCCTGTACGTAGGTATTGGAAAGTCTGCTCACCCTCTATGGTCTCCGAAGCCTCAGTGTTGACTTCCATTTGATGGGATTTACCATTTAGCCTCAAGACAATTTCAATCACAACTGGTTTATTCAGTTGAACTGTATTCATTCCATTCTCTTTTCCAGAGTTCCTCTCCACTATGTTCAGTGGCGCGGTGGACTGCTGCTGCTGTTGTTGTTTTTTGCAATTACACGCTTTGCCTTGCGTGGCAATGTGCTTGAATGTGTCCCCTTTGGTTGCAACGGAAGCACACAAACTCCCGAACGTGACAGGTCTCCCGTGGATGGCTGCCCCTGCAACAACAGCAGTCCAGCTCGGATTCAGTTTGGTGTCCCAATTCCTTCCCCCTCCTTAGGATCCGGTCCTCCCCCGAGGGCCACGTCTGGCACTGAGCTGTGCCTGTTCATCCTGCCGCAGACCTCACAGCCGTATCACCCTATACATGGTAAACCTACCCTTCAATCATGCTTTGGAGCTCAGTTGCACCGTTTCCGAAACACTCTGTTGCCTGAGCTGTCTCAATAGCTTTTTTCAACGTAACTGTGATCTCCGACAGAAACCTCATCTGGGTATTAAGGTTATGAATACCACAAACCTGCCAGTCATGCAATATGTCACTGAGAACAGTCCCCAATTCACAGTGCTCAGCAGTGCTGGCGAAGCCTGGCTGTGAAGCTGAGCCAGACTCTTCATGGTCCCTCACGGCAGAGTTAATCTGAGGAACGAGGCAGAGAATTTCGCCCCAGTCTTTACTCTTCAGCTTCCTGGTCCACTCTACCCAGCTACCCGGGGCTCTGCTCCTCGGATGGCGACCGCAATGGAGAGCCTGGTGCATGACCTTGGCACCACTAGTGAAGGCGTTCAAGGCGTTGCGCCGTCAGTGACGGCCATGGCTGCGGGTTTGACAGAATGTCTACCTCGCTGGGGGATGTCACCCAGTATCAGACTGACATTGATGAGGTTCTGCAGGACATGTCCCGCTCTCAGGTGGGAATGGCCGAGGCTCTGCAGAGCTTGTCCCAGTCTCAGATGGGCATGGCTGAGGCTCTGCAGAGATTGTCCCAGTCACAGGTGGGCATGGGCGAGGTGCTGTAGAGCATGGCCCAGTCACTGAGGAGCATTGCCGAGCATTGCCAACACCATGGTACAGAGAATGGGGAGCTGTCAGGGCTATCAGAGCCCCTCCATCTCAAGGTGAATCCCGAGGCCCTATAGGTACCAAGCGGGAGGAGGAGATGCTGGGTGCCAACCCAGACACGTCCTGTGGAGTGGGGTTGGTGGCCATCAGCTCCCCCAAGTTCTACCCCTCTGATGAGGTCACGACTCGGGGTCAACACACAGGACAGGGCGGTACAGCAGTGCATGTGCTGCCGACAAGTGAGCTGGGGCCCTGCGGCCTCAGAGCCCCCAGAGGGCGCCGGCCAGGGGCATCAAAGGCTAGGGTATGTGATAAGCAGTTGACTGCTTCCACCTCAGATGTGCATCCTAGACATAGTTGTACAGCTCGGAAGGCCAAGCACATCGAGGATCAATGAGGGCCACTGGGGGCGGGGGGGGGGGGGGCGGGGGGGGGGGGGGGGGTCTGGGACTAGGTAGGGGATGAGGGGGAGTGGGGGAGTGAGGGTTGGAGTGGGGGATGAGAGTGTGGGGGCGGCACCATCGGGACGGTGGGGAATTGTATTACACATTAAACACCCTTGTGCACAATCATTATGATGTCTCTGTCACTTTCTTCTGCAATGCGGGCTGACTTCTGAACCCTTGGCTTATCTCTCCAGGCATCTCTCCCTCCCCGTGGCACCTACCCACTCTTCGGCCGTGGACTTGTCCGTGGAGCTGTGTCCCATACTCTGGGTGTTCGGATGTTAGTTGCTGTGTGTGTGGTGTTGCCTCCTGCAGTGTTCAGACACAGTATCCAGGCATCAAGGTATCTTTGGGATGCTAGGCAATGAGCCCCACATGCTACATGGCCCACCCACTGCAATCCGCTTGGGTTGTGTGAAGAGCTCACTTAACCACGATTGCCAATCCCCTATTAACGATACCTTTCAGCCATACGGCCAGAGGCCTTGGCAGCCGGTGGGGGTTATTGGTAGTCGTTGAGGCAGACGGGCAGGGACAAGGGTTGCCCCTAGAACGTGTACACACGATCCAGGGTTGGCATGGTGGTGCCACAAGAGGTTGCCCTGGTTGCCACCCACAGTGCCTCCCTCTCACCCTCAAATGGCAGCCCACTCCTGAGGAGGGTCCCCCACACCCAGCCGAGGGTCCCCCATCCCCCCGCTAAGAAAGCCCAGCGCCCCCGATGAGCAAAGATGGCTACTCCCCTCCTCGGCTGCCCACAGAAGCTCTTCTGCCAGGTTCACGTTTTTCAAATGAAGTACGAATCGGTGCCAAAGGAGTACTAATCGAGGAATGGAAACTGGCTCACGTAACACCGCTGTTTAAAAAAGGAGGGTGGCAGAAGACGGGAAATTATTGGCCGGTTAGCCTGACTTCGGTCATTGGTTAGATTTTAGAATCCATTATTAAAGATGAGATCACGGTGTACTTGGAAGTGCATGATAAAATGGTACTGAGTCAGCACGGCTTCGTCAAGGGGTGGTCATGTCTGACAAATCTGTTAGACTTCTTTGAGGAAGTAACAAGCAAGTTAGACAAAGGAGAACCAGTGGACGTGATTTATTTAAATCTCCAGAAGGTCTTTGACAAGGTGCCACAGAGGAGATTGTTAAATAAGTGAAGAGTCTATGGTGTTAAGGGTAAGATCCTGGCATGGATAGAGGATTGACTGACTGTCAGAAGGCAGAGAGTGAGGCTAAAGGGGTCTTTTTCAGGATGGCAGCCTGTGACTAGTGATGTGCCCCAGGAGTCTGTGCTGGGACCACCACTTTTCACAATATACATTAATGATCTGGAAGAAGGTACTGAAGGCACTGTTGCTAAGTTTGCAGATGATGCAAAGATCTGTAGAGGGACAGGTAGTATTAAGGAAGCAGGGGGGCTGCAGAAGGATTTGGACAGGCTAGGAGAGTGGGCAATGAAGTAGCAGATGAAATACAATGTGGCAAAGTGTGAGGTTATGCACTTTGGAAGGAGGAATTTAGGCATAGACTATTTTCTAAATGGGGAAATGCTCAGGAAATCAGAAGCACCAAGGGACTTGGGCGTCCTTGTTCACGATTCTCTTAAGGTTAACGAACAGGTTCAGTCGGCAGTTAAGAAGGCAAATGCAATATTAGCATTCATGTCAAGAGGGCTAGAATACAAGACCAGGGATCTACATCTGAGGCTGTATAAGGCTCTGGTCAGACCCCATTTGGAGTATTGTGAGCAGTTTTGGGCCTCGTATCTAAAGAAGGATGTGCTGGCCTTGGAAAGGGTCCAGAGGAGATTCACAAGAACGATCCCTGAAATGAAAGCTTGTCGTATGAGCAACAGTTGAGGACTCTGGGTCTGTACTTGTTGCAGTTTAGAAGGATGCAAAGGGGATCTTCTTGAAACTTATAGAATACTGTGAGGCCTGGATAGAGTGGGCGTGGAGAGGATGTTTCCACTTGTAGGAAAAACTAGAACCAGAGGACACAATCTCAGACTAAAGGGAAGATCCTTTAAAACAGAGATGAGGAGGAATTTCCTCAGCCAGAGGGTGGTGAATCTGTGGAACTCTTTGCTGCAGAAGGCTGTGGAGGCCAAATCACTGAGTGTCTTTAAGACAGAGATAGATAGGTTCTTGATTAATAAGGGGATCAGGGGTTATGGGGAGAAGGCAGGAGATGAGAATATCAGCCATGATTGAATGGTGGAGCAGGCTCGATGGGCCGAGTGGCCTAATTCTGCTCCTATGGTCTTACACTCTTATGGTGCCAGCGTGACCACCTGCTGGGGAGGCTGCTGAATGACAGGAGACCGTTGGATATGGAGTGGCTCCTGTTAATTGTATGGAAATTGGGCTAAAGTAGTGATAATTGGTTTCTCGCCACGCTACGGCGAGATTCCGATTTTGCCTTTGGCAGCCGGCCGCTGCATCCGTAACTAGTGCCTTCCGCGGTTCTCATTTTTGGCCTCTCCCGCTATTCACCGGCCTCGTTTTGCGTGAGCGAGAACGTGACGAGGACGGCGAATCGCGCCCACATTTAAAACAAATGCTGGAGATGTCAAAAAACATTTTAAAAATTGCAAGATCGTAATTGCTTCCAGCCTGCCCTGACTTCTCAGTCTCAAACCCGGAATATGCCAGACCTCAAACTGGCAGCAGGACATCGCATTCAGCTCCTGTGGTTTTTGTTTTGCTGCCCAAGAGCTGGGGAGAAAAACTGAGACTAAAAGCTGTCTGCTCCTCCATTAAAACATCAAAATACTCAAATCCTCTTTCAACATTTTACGGCCCCGATTTTACAACTTTGGTCAAACCCCAGCCACATCACCAGGTTTGTCCTAAAAAACTGGACACACTGGAACGTCAGGGAGATTTCCCACTCAAGCCGGCAATGTAGAAGAAAATGAAACAAACTTCCATCAGTTTATTTTATCTTCGATGTGCCTTAGGCTGGACTTCAGTTCATGTTTTCATTGGAGTTATTGCAAAGGCCTCTATATTTTTGTGAATTTTTTTTGTTTATCCATCCACCATTACCTTTTGGCCTTTTGCCTGTGTACTGCTGACTTTGACCTGGCATCAGAAAGAGAGAATGTTGGCTGTTTCTTTATGGTTCTGAACACGTCACATAACTGGAATGAAGGAGAAAATTCCTGAGAAACAGTGGCTTGAGACAATCTGCCGAACCCATCACTGCCCTAGGACCTGCTCCTCACCTTGCCAACGGAGACCTGTCCTTGTCACCTCTGCTTCTGATGGTAGACAACCACAGACTGGTGCCATCCGATATGCAATATTTGAATCAAGGATCAAAATGTTCTCCTTTGGACTGTGAACCCGACATTGGGGTCAAATCGAGGTGATAACCCCCACTGTGTGTTAAATAGTCACCAGCATTGATTTCCCCATATGGGCAGATTAGTAGCCGGAGGATGAGCTCTGGTGGGCTCTGGAAGCTGCAGGTTAATAGAAAGTTCTCCAATTAAGTTAAAACCTGCAGTTCAGGCAAGAGCGAGAGAGGATGTGCCCACCTTGAGTTGCCTTTTCTCCAATATTTTAAACTTTTAAGTTTAAAAATGCCCTCCGCAGTGGGTGGGAGCTGATCCATAGGGTGATCTGTGGCCACAGTTTTATCCAGATAAGTAGGGGTGATCCACAAACTCCTGCCTTGGCAGTTACCCCCGCCCCACCCCTCTCCGGCACCCCAGCTCCAGTCTTCCACGAGGAGGCTACTTTCAGGAAGCTGGCCTGTGCCTTGATGCCTTAAGGGGCCTGTTGGCCAACTGTAAAATTCTAGTCTTCTTCTGACAATAGTCCTTAATATGCTTTTCACTACCCTCATCTTAGTACCCATCGCTTGTGGGCGGGTAGCCCTGCTAACTTTGATGCCGCCTCTGGGAAAATGGTTTGGGGACGGGATGGAGCAGGAAAACCTTTGTGCCTGCCCACCTCCATGTTCACCCCAATATGAGACTTAAAATCCTGTTCATGGTTACTTCAGTGGATAGGGACCCATTATATATTTGCATCCATCCTTCTAAGCCCCCCAGCAGACACCTATCATACCCAGACAGTGGCAGTGCACATTTAAATGAGAGATGATAGTCAACTAAGTTGCAAGATACCAACACTCATCATTTTTACTTTCACAAAAAGGCATGACCCAGACATGAAACCCAGGTTTAACTGGATTAGAGTGTCCCTTTGGTGCAAACCTTCAGACCAAGTGGGCATAAACACACATGCCAAGCATCAGAGTTTCATGCCAACGTTAAGTGGTCAGTAATCACTTGTCTGCATGAAACTGTACCTGTCTCTGTGGGTCAGCTTTAGTTTACAGTAATCAGTAGTTATCGCATGTATCCTTTGCATTACCCCAAAACATTCCTGTAATTTTGCACTGCAGATTGTGTGTATCCAGAGCAACCCATGTTCCTTGCTGTTTGCTCTTCTAATATTGCCCGTGAATAGTCTAGAATTCTCACTTAATGCAAAGCTAATGAACTGGACGCTGCATTGCCTGACCGGAGTTCCATGATCACCCCACACAACCCTGAAGTATTAGCACACATACACAAGATCATCACATACGTGGTGCAATTAATTGAATGTATTTTCTAATGTCGATTTAATGCAACAATGCCGATTCTGACACTTCAGACAAATACTATTCATTTTTGGACCATGAGATAACATCTGTATAACAATTAAACTTACCTCTGACCCATGGACCAGAAGAAATTAACTTATTTTCCAAAAAATACCCTATTAGAGATCTAAAGTCTTGGCACGTTTCTCCAAAAATCCAGGAATCCCAGAGGTCAATGCCCAGCAGCTTCCAGCAACGATGGGACAAATTAACAGGGTGCTGCCTAATAGAGTAAAGTTGGGGGAATACAAAGATTTGTTGGACGGAAGGAGGATCGAGAGCTAGTGACTGGCAAAACAACGGAGAAATCTAAACATGCGGACGAGAATTTTAAAATCACACATTGGTGAATCGGGAACCATTGTCAGTCCGCAAGCACATGGATGACGGGTGGACGGGGCTTGGTGCGAGTTAGGGTAGGCGAAGCAGAGATTTGGTCAGGCTTAAGTTCATGAATATTGGGAAGACGGCCAAGGACAACATTCAAATAGTGGGGAGCAGCATATGAGCGAATGTTGCAGCAATAGGTGGACTGAAGCAGGGGTGGAGATGGGTGGTTCTCGGGCTGTGGAAGTAGCAGGTCTTTATGATAGGGCAGATATGTGGTCAGAAACTCAGCGAAGGGTTAAACGTGTAGCCTGGTTCATGCTGAGACAGTGGTCAGGGAGGGGGTGGAATGGATAGCTAGGGAATAGAGTTTGTGGTGGAGACTGAAGGTAATGACTTTGGTCTTTCTAATGGTTAATTCAGTCAATTAGCAGTAGCACTTTCTCTTGCACTGGACTTCCTTTGTGGCGCTGCATGTATTTTAGGTGCAGGGTATTGCAGAACATTGTGCCTTTAGAAGCACAATTTATTCCTCTATTCAAATCTGATCATAACTGGCTCTGCATCCAAGAAAATGCATACTTTGCAGTCCACCACCTCCCCTGCCTAGCTACTACTGCATCAAGTCAGCTATCAACTCTTAATTACTACTTTGCAGTCTTTTTAGAAAGCCAATACATTTGAATAAATAGCAATTTAATTAGCCCGGAAGAAAACACGTCACCCAAAAGAAAAGTGGCTTCATAGAACATTTCAAAGTCTTTACAACGGATTTAGCTTTAACCATCTGCATAGAAATTTAAACTATGAAACTCGCTTATTTAAAAGAAAGGTCGCTCCAAAATCCTTTACAGCTAACTGTTAGCACTGTTGCTTCACAGCGTCAGGGTCCCAGGTTCGATTCCCAGCTTGGGTCACTGTCTGTGCCGAGTCTGCACGTTCTCCCCGTGTCTGCGTGGGTTTCCTCCGGGTGCTCCGGTTTCCTCCCACAAGTCCCGAAACACGTGCTTGTTAGGTGAATTGGACATTTCTGAATTCTCCCTCTGTGTACCCGAACAGGCACCGGAGTGTGGCGACTAGGGGATTTCCACAGTAACTTCATTGCAGTGTTAATGTAAGCCTACTTGTGACAATAATAAAGATTATTATTATTACTATTATGACCACTATATTTTTTCAAGCTTGTGCACTGAATGATGACATTTCTTCCCTTGGCATGGCTTCCTTCACTCATCCACACTATTCGATTGAAAGCAGAGAGTGGCAGAAGGAGATACCAGGGAGCAAAGCCAAACAATAGGACTTTGTACTTCAGTACTCAACTATAGAAAGAACACACAAATAGTAATCTCAATCAGGAAGGCCAGCATGACATTTTGATTTTGAGTTTTCAATGTAAATTAGATGGGTGATATTGTTGAATCAAATATTCAAGAATACGCACATCTATGGGTGTTATTCTGGAATATTCCTTCAAAACGTGAAAATTGGATTGCGAGAAGCATAGATAGAAACTATCCACAGTCAATGAATTCCATGTGCATGTTGGCTCTGATTGACATCAGCGGGACTTCAAATATTCCACATCTGTCCCAAGTCCACCTATGAATCACCACTGTTCACATCCTCTGTATGTGTGTATTGTGTTCCCCCAAATCAGATACCTGCTGCACCCATTGCATCTGACCCCACTGACAAAGTCTTGGCTCAGTCGTATGAAGCTTGCCTCCAAGTCAGAAAGTGGTGGGGTCAAGCACCACTCATAGATTTGAGCACATAAACTCCACTGGTATTTCAGTTCAGGTGGCGCTGCATTGGCAGAGGTGTTGGCTTTTGCATGAGTATAAAAATGGGCCCTGACCCTTCCCTCTCCTCCACTGTGTCTACTCTCTCAGCTGGTTGTAAAAGATCCCTTGGTACCATTCAAAGAAATGCAGGGGAGTTCTCCCAAGGCAACATTTGTCCACCTGTTTGCTGATCTTCAGCTACCAGCTGCACCTTGAAGAAAATTATACCACGTGGCTTAGGTGCAATGTCGTCACCCAGATGGCACAATTGGGAAACACGCTGCCAGTTAGTAGCCGAGCAGCATATAATACAGGCCTCATTGATGCCATGAAAGGGGCCACAATCTCCCGAGGTCATCCAGAATTGTAGGTTTGCGAATCACTTTAGAATTGGTTGTGAAGTCATGACAGCTGGATGAATGGCAGCGCGATTGGCAGGCTGGAATCATTTCACACAGGGCCAAAACCAATGAGAGGAGGCTGATGTATTGGGGTGAATAAGAAAGATTGTGGGGCAGACAGGGTTTGAATTGCAGGGGGTGTCCCCATGGTTGTCTGGGGTCCCAGTCATGGGGTCGGTGGAGGGGAGAGGGTTAGATGATGGTTTTGAAGTCATAATCGTAGAGGCTTTCCAATTGTGCGGGCAGGGGGAAGGTCAGATGGTGATCCAGGATGTTACAGTGGCCCAATTATTTACCTCAGAAGCCCTCTTGCCTCCTTTAAACTGCCAAGCTTCTTGAGGCTTGGAAAACCTGGTCACCCATGGTGAAAAATAGAATAACTGTTCAAGCCAACAGCCTCATTATAATATATAATTGCACAATCTGTTCCACGTGAGTAAGTTGGCCATCACTCCTAGCCGCGTCTCTGATGAAATCAGAAATTAATGTGCTGGAGGCATTTTTTTTTCAGTTGCATATGTTTTGCCTTTGAACCTCTGACATGACCCCAACCCACTAGTTTGTGATTCAACCCATTTCTGCCACTGTGTACTGAGCACTTACAACTTTCATGCTTCATACCCTACGTCAGCATGGAAGGAAACTTCAGACTCAACGGATCACACACATGCAGAACTTTGCTGGGAAACGGAAAATGTTCCTCTTGAGAATCAACAATCGCAGCAAATTGCTGTGGGTCGAAAATTCCCTGAGTTATGCAGAAAGACTGCTCCTGTATTTTTCAATTATTATCATGATTTAACATTTCCATTAACTTCAGCAAACCAATCATTTTTATGTTTTTGTTGTTACTAAAAGTAACTAATTAATACAGTCAAAACTTAATCAGGAGATCCTCGTGCGATGATTAACAAAATAAGTATACAATGAATGGAATTAAATTTTCACAGGGACAGTTAGAGAAGGGCACGGAATGGAAGAATTTTCAATGGGATATCACCTTTTCTTGCCAAACATTACAATAGTTTGGTAGCCAATTTACCGTTTCGGAAACTGCTGTGTCGGCAACCAACATATGCACCGCGGGCTCTCACAAATGGTGAACCAATGATTTATCTTTGGTACTAGCATATGAGGTCGAAGTATTCAGGGGACCAGGAGGACTTACTGTCCTTTCAATAATGCCACGGGATCTATTACATCTACCTGCAGGCAGGCAGGTCTCGAGTATAATAACTCATTTAAAAGATTGCATCGCCTACGACCTAGCAATCCCTCCATGCACTGAAGCACCAGTCCCAGTTGAACTCAAATTACCAGCTGAACCAAGTTGACATTAGTAGCTGGATTCCAATCAATGTGCAGAGAATGTGTCAAAATAATTTTTGAAAGAAATTGTTAGGATGCATAACCATAGTGTATGTCTACAGAAATAAGTTTAGATTAATTGGGCAGCACGGTAGCATTGTGGATAGCACAAATGCTTCACAGCTCCAGGGTCCCAGGTTCGATTCCGGCTTGGGTCACTGTCTGTGCGGAGTCTGCACATCCTCCCCGTGTGTGCGTGGGTTTCCTCCGGGTGCTCCGGTTTCCTCCCACAGTCCAAAGATGTGCGGGTTAGGTGGATTGGCCATGCTAAATTTCCCATAGTGTCCAAAATTGCCCTTAGTGTAGGGTGGGTTGCTGGGTTATGGGGATAGGGTGGAGGTGTGGACCTTGGGTAGGGTGCTCTTTCCAAGAGCCGGTGCAGACTCGATGGGCTGAATGGCCTCCTTCTGCACTGTAAATTCTATGATACTATGATAATTGCTATTTCACAGAAAATATATACTGCTGGCGATACTAGCAGATGAAGGCTTAACATATTTATAGAATATGGTTACGTCCAGTATTTTACATTTATTGTGACTAAAAATGTAAATGAAAATGTCACCCTTTGGAGACTAACTGGTGGTGAGTTAAGCTGAGGATCACCACACTTCAGGCAGGAATTGAACCTGTACTATTGACGTCGCTCCGCATCATGAACCAGCTGTTCAGCCAATTGAGATAACCAGCCAAGGCCAGAGTTCATTCAGAAAAGATACAGAATCTTGTTGAAAGATTGATCTTAGGGTAAAGGGAATTGCCAGGAGGACAGAATCAATGTTTATAGAATAGAAATAAGATGGTTCAGGAAGAAAAAGGTTGGAAAGATTGAAAAGACCACTGGGGAAAAAAGGAAAATTTATGACAGCAAAGCGAAGGTTTTAAAATTCCAGAGGTTGTACGAGGTTCAGGGACGGTGAAGATGTCAACTGCAGGACTCTGCAACTCCAGCTTAAGTGGAACAAGAGAAGAAAGTTCATAATTAATTCAATGTGGTGGTGTGAATAAAATACAGTAAAATGGCCAATCTGTGAAGGAGAGAAAAAAGTTGCTGGATCAGGAGTGATTATCAATCAGGTGACCAGGTTTCTTCTTGAATGCTGTGTTGAGAGAAGTATTAAAAGAGGCAATCAGACACGAGAGCAGTATTCAAACCTTATATGGATTTGTGAACAGTTAGGAGCAGTCATTTCAAAGTCGGGGTCGCGACCCGCGGGTGGGTCACGAGCAGGTGCCAGGAGGATCGCGGAGCCATCAATCGCAGCGTTCCCGATCATGGGAATTAATGCCCAACGGCCGTAGCAGCCGGCTTTTAAAATGACAGCCACAACCAGTTTTCAGAATGCGGGCACGCTGCGCATGCATGCCCGCTCATCGGTGCACAGGCCCAGCACAGGGAGAAACACCGCCTCCTCCCGATATCAGTGCGCTGACCCAGGAGAAGATTTTATTTTTAACTCAATGCAGTCTTCCTGCCTGAAGCAATGGCAGAGAGCAGGTCATGCATCCTGAACACTGAAGTCACATACTCTGGGCACGATTGCAATTGCTCCATTTTGTCAGCAGCAAACAAGCAACAGGACTGAAAATTTTAAAACGGATCATTTTATGATAAGAAAGAGAGGGCCAGAGACACAAATAGGCCAGGATCTCACAATTAAACCTGTTGGAGAGAGTGGCTCAAGAGAATCCACTGCAGGACAAAGCAGTGCTGGTGTCAGCTCCAGGGCCTCTGGTGAACAGCCCATTTAGAAGAAGCTGAAATCAGGCACAAAACAGTATAAAGATGATTTTTTTTAAGGTATGGCTTTATTAATTGTGCTAATGCAAATCAAGATGTAATATATGTATATGTATGAAAGTACTGGCAAATGAAAGTTTAAAACCCCCCAAACTTCAAAGACATTTTAAGACCAAGCATGGCAAGTTCGAGGACAAACCTCTTGATTTTTTTCAAAGGCTGCAGCGAGAACTTAAATCGTCAGCTGAAGTCCTCAGCAGAAATGTTACATTAAACGACAAAGTACAATTAGCCTCTTAGATGGCAGCTTACCGTGTAGCTAAAGAGAAAATGCCCATACTGTTGCAGAGAGATTAATTCTCCCTGCAGCAATAGACATAGTTCGTACAGTCCTCGATGAGAGGTTAGCTGAAAAGTGAAATGCATCCCAGTTAGTGATAACACAGTGGCTCGCCGAATATGTGATATTGCTGAGAATATAGAAACCCAGCTTATTTTTCGTTTGAAATCAGCACAGTAGTTCTCAACACAATTGGATGAAAGTATAGACGTTTCAGATTATGCAAACTTGCTAGTTTATGTTAGGTATGTTTGGCACAATGAATTTGTTGAGGATTTGCTGTGCTGCCTAATATTACCAACCCACGCGACTGGCACAGAGATTTTTCAAGCATTGAATAGTTACGTGGTTGGAAAGTGCGGGTTCGACTGGGTTCATTGCAGAGGAATAACAAGCGATGCTACAGCCAACATGACTGGGAAAAACAGCTGAGTTACAATAAGGATTAAGGAAGCAGCTGGTCAGGACATTGTTTGGAATCATTTTTTATTCACCGTGAGACACTGGCATCGAAAGGAATTCCATCTGATCATGGTGTTGAAAGGAATTGTGAAAATTGTAAATTTCATTAAACACAGCGCATTCAATATCAGATTTTTGACACTTTGTGTTCCGATATAGGGGCTGAGCACACACATTTATTGTTCCACACAGAAGTACGTTGGCTGTCAAAGGGTCGGGCACGAGTCAGAGTTTACAAACTGAGGTATAAAATCCACGCTTTCCTCCTCGAGGAATCATCCCCTTTGGCTGATGCATTTGCTGATGAAACTTGGATGCTAACAATATCTTACCTTGCAGACATCTTTTCAATTCTAAATGAACTGAACCTCAAATGCAAGGGAAGGATGATGATTGCTTTCGGCACTGTGAAGAAATCGAAGCTTTCCAAAAGTTTGGCAATTGCGAGTGCGAAGCTAAAATTACTATATGTTCCCCACATTGCTGCGACACATCGAAGAAAACAGCATTAGTAAGGAAACTGCAAATGGGCTGGCATCTGGCTGCCCTGATCAACAATTTGGCTTGTGTAGCGCAACAATTACTCACACAAGTCGAGAAGTGATGAAATCAATCGAGGCTTTATTAAGCAAGACTTGTTCCCCAGCAGCTCAGTTACAGAATGCGGCTGCTGGGAGAACTCGAGCTCTTATACTCCGCCTTCAGGGCGGAGCCAGCAGGCGGCAGATCCAACCAGGACCCGGGACCTGTCAGCCAATAGCCTCTCGGCTTCACATGTACCGTATTACCCCTAATACATACCACCACAGGTTGCTACTTTCCAGAGGAGAAGTTTAAGATTTTGAGAGGGAATATGTGGGTGAAAAATCCCTTTGAGTTTAAGATCCCAGAATCAGTTGTTAACTTGCAGCTGACTCCGAATGAAGAAACTGAACTTTTGCTCAAAACCTGGAATTATTGTGAACTGTGAGAAGGACTGTAATAGACTTCAGGATAACATACACGGTTTGTGGAAAAGATAGACATGTTGAAAATGAAGGGAAGTGTGAAGTGGTGCTTTCTGTTGGAAGAAAATAAAATTCACAGGCAGGATTCTCCGTTAGCTGATGCCAAAACCGGGAAAGGCGATTGGCCGGAGAATCAGTTCCGATGCCAAAAACACGGTGGCCGCCCATTTGACGGCAAATCGCAATTTTTTGTCACCTCGACAACGACGTCAATCGTACCGGAGCGCATGTACAGTAGACATCGTTTGAATGTCATTAGCGGGGGTATTCTCCAGGGCAACCACGATTCTCCTCCTCCGTGGGCCGAGTTGCCGACGGTGCGGTTCACTTAGGACCCGGAGAGGAGCGACTGCAGGCTGTCAGGCCGGGCACTGGCCAGGTTCGCTGTGGCAGGGGGGCCCTGCCAGGGCTGGGGAGGGTGGGGGGATGGGAGGAAGAGGCCGAGTGACCGGGTGACCCCCCCGCCTCCCCCCACCCCGTGACTGGTGGGGGCCCTGGTTGGCAGTAACACCAAGTCTGGTCCATGGGATGGAGGATGATGACAACCTGCTTTGTGTGAGCCCTGATGCTCCACATCGTTTGACAATGTCTGATCCTGCCCATGGTGGCACTTTCCACCATCCACCTAGGTTATCCCTGCATGTGAGCTAGCCATTCCATCACACGGTCCCATCGGATCCCTGGGGTGGCGGTGCCAGGGACGGTCGGAGGTGGAGGAGGAGAGTGGGGAGCATGGGCCACCCACAGGATCCGCCCATTCCCCCTCCCCGCAACGCAATGTCCTCCCATCACCCCCCCATCCCACCCCCGGCCCAGCCCAGCCCACCCCTCACACCCATCAGACAGGGCGCCAAGGCAGGTTGTAACAATGGTAACAAGTGTTTATTGTGAAAAAACATTTCAAGATTTGTGCTCTCGCCCACATATCTAAACTGTGCCCTGCACCTGTGCCAATTTAACTGGTGTCTACTTTCCTGCACTTCCGGGCCCGATGCTATATCTAGGTTGATTCCCAGACTGTACAGCAGGAGTGCAGGCAGCCTGGTGTGATTCCCGCCCTGAGACATGGGTCCCCGTTGGCAGTCGTCTTCTGGGGTGACCAGGCCGGGATGGACCCGGCTGGTGCTCGGGTGTCCCAGGTGGCGTGGTGCCACCCTGTTCTGCCCGCTGCCCACCAGATACTTCAGGGACAGGAGGAGGGGAGTCTGAGGTGCTGCAGTGTTCCGGCACCTCCCCAACAGAGTCACCGGCACAGACCCCATCACCTCCTCCTCCCTTGGGGTGCTCGATGATCCTCTGAGCAGGGGTGCGAGGGGAGCTGTCCCCTGAGGATCCCCGACACCTGATGCTGCCAGTTATAGAGGGCCACCCTGATCTCGACTAGGTTCTGCATGCTTGCGGCCATGGAGCACAGGGAGTGGACCATCTCTGTCTGGGACTGCGCCACATCACCCACTGACGGTGCCACCACCTTCTGGGTTTGTGTCACATCAGCCAGTGACTGCGCCATTTCCCTCTGGGTCTGGGCCACCTCCCTCAGTGTCTACGCCATGTCGGCCACACATAGGCCAATGATCCCAGCCATTGCCTGCGGTAACTGGGCCATGCTTAGGAGCACTGCTGCAATTTCCAAGTACTCTGGGACATGGTCACCTGTGAGGCGGCAACCCTGTCCTAGGACTTGGCCAGCGCCTGCACAGACTGCCCCAGGCCTTGGACATGCTGATCCATAACAGAAACCGCCAATGCCTCCACCGTAGACGCCACCCATGCAGTGTTGGTCTGGGTGGCACGTATTGCCGGCACCATCTCCTGCCTGTGCACACGTTGGACTCCTCCAACTGGGCCTGCAGGTACTGGATGCTCGCCGACAACCCCTCATGTAATCCTTGGCTCTGTGACTACAGGTCCACAATCGATGGGACTGTTTGGTCCAGGAACTCGAGACACATCTGGATGGCAGCTACTCCGTGGGGCCGGCCTGCCCTCCGACCGTCCGCCCCCTTGGGTGTTCCTACCTCCAACTGCTGTGCGGGGAGCAGCTGTTTCGTGCGCAATAGATAGTGGTCCCAGGAGCCTCTTAACTAAAGTTCCCAACCGAGGTGAGAGTCTCTGGGATGGTGGAGGGTGTTGGAGACAGCTGTCTCATCTGTGTCATCCCCGACCCCACCTGCGGGGTCCTGCATCTTGGGTGGAGAGCTGGTGTCCGAGCTGCTCTCGGCATCTGTGCTCAGCTCACGGGGGGGCTCCAGCTGTGGCACTGGCTGGGGGCGGGAGACGCCAGATGGACCCGCCCCATCTCCAGCAGGTCCTGCAAGACACTAGACAAGACGCATGACTAGGCCGCCGGCCAGGAGTGGTGGGTGAGGGCGTCACGTCCTTGCCCAATTTCCATCTTGGTGACCTCCCTTTCCTCCAGGCCGCCAAAGACATCCATAGTCAGGGGCTGCAAGTCCGGCTGTCCCCCTCCTGTGTTCTCCCACTCCCGGGGGGGGGGGGGGGGGGGGGGGACACACAAACAGAAAACAACAGTATTAGACAATCCGATGCATGCAGCCTAGAGGGTGGGTAGGTAATGGCATCAGTGGCCAGAGCACCCGGCAGGGTGGGGGCTCGACCGCCCTCCGGGTGAGTCGAGGGTCTGTGCCGGGGCCACATTGCTGCCTACTCACCCTGGCCGCCCTGAGGAGGTCATGCAGTTTTTTCTGACACTGCTCGCCCGCCTGGACAATATTGCCCACGGCGCTCACGGCCTCTGCCACCTGCCCACAGACACTGCGAACGGCAACTGCTGGCATCCTCCTTCCCGGGCTGGGGTACAGGGTCATCCGCCGCTCCTCCACCACGTCCAACAAGGTCTCCAGCTCAGCATCGGTAAACTTCGGGGCTGCTCTCCTTGCTGCCATGATGTTGGCTGGGATGGTGTGTGGGGGGGAGAATTGTTTTATGTGGCTGCAGCGTGTCAGCCTTTGGGTGTCAATCATGAATCCGGTGAATCTGGCACCGTATCTAATTGGAATCGATTATGTTCCATGTGGCGCCAGCGCTAAACCCTTAATGGGAGCGGAATCGGTGCGCGCTGGTTTTTCTATCGTAAACGTCCACAGATTCTGCATTTACGTCAACACTTAGTCTCAAAAACGGAGGGCGGGTTTCTCCGACCCCCCTGCCGGGTTTCTCCGACCCCCCACCGGGTCAGAGAATCGCCGTGGGGAGGCGTGTATCCCGCCCCCGCAGGCTGCCAAATTCTCCGGCGCCGGGGATTTGGCGAGGGCGGCAATCTCACCACGCCAGTTGGCGGCCGCTAGCAGCAGCCCGCCCCGCCGATTTTCCGGCCCGCGATGGGCCGAGTGGCCGCGGTTTTCGGCCGGTCCCGCCGGCGTAAATTAGAGTACGTACTTACCAGCGGGACCTGACAGCGCAGGCGGCCTCTGGGTTCCTCGTGGGGGCGCGGGGGATTTGGTCCCGGGCGGTGCCCCCAAGGTGGCCTGGCCCGCGATCGGGGCCCACCGATCCGCGGGCGGGCCTGTGCCATGGGGGCACTCTATTCCTCCGCGATGGCCGACGCGGAGAAGATCCCCCCCCCCCGCATGCGCTGGGATGACGCCAGCACACACTGGCGCTCCCGCGCATGCGCAACTCGCGCCGGCTGGCAGAGACCCTTCGGCGCCGGTTGGCGTGGCACCAAGCCCCTTCCCCACTGGCCGGCGCGGCGCAAACCACTCCTGGGCCGGCCTAGCCCCTGAAGGTGCGGAGGAGTCCGCACCTTTGGGGCGGCCCGAAGCCGGAGTGGTTTGCGCCACTCTTCGGCGCCGGGACCCCCTGCCCTGCCAGGTAGGGGAGAATCCCGCCCAGAGAAACTCTCCCCACATTTTTAAAGAGGTGCAGGAGCTGAGGGACGGGGGGTATATGTGCACAAATCATTGACCGTAGCGGGAACAGTTTGATAAAACAGCGAATAAAACATATGGGAGCCTGGGATTTGTCAATCAAGACACTGGGCTAGATTTTCACGACCGTAGCAGCTACTTAGAGTAAGGCCCATCACAAGCAATTTTCACTCAGGGAAGATGAGGGAATGAATGAATCAGGCTTGTCACCTCTGGAGGCAATTCAGAGGCAGGCGAGTGCCGAGGCAGGCTGGTTAGAAAGCCCATCTAAGTTCTCTGAGATGTCGATCCAGTGTCCTGAAAGGCTGTTTTAGACCCTTTAAACTTCAGCATGGTCCCATTCATTCAGGATCCACTATGGGCAGAGCTCAGGAGCCATGTGGAGATGGAAAATAAATTCTAACAATCTAACAGAGCTCTCATTCATACACACATTTTTAATTATTTTTTTTATTAAGAGGCCAATTCATCTACCCTGCACATCTTTGGGTTTTGGGGGAGAATGTGCAAACTCCAAACGGACAGTGACCCGGGGCCGGGATCGAATCTGGGTCCTCGGCGCCATGAGGCAGCAGTGCTCACCACTGCGCCACCATGCTGCCCTTACATGCTTTTTTAATTCATTCATGGGTGCCACTGGCTAGGCCAGCATTTATTGGCCATCCCTATTGGCCCTTGATACAGAAAGAAAACCTCTCATTTATGAACCTCATTCAAAAAGTTCACATACCCGAAATGGCCAATCGTTTCGAAAGACAAGCGTCTATTCAGTATCCACACCAAAGATTCAGTGTCAATATCATCCTTAATTAGTTTCTTAAACTTGTAAACGCAACCACCCTTCTAAGATCAGTGGTTTCTGATCTTTTGGACCCCAGCCAAGCAATCATAGTGGGCTCAGTTGAAATAACAGTACTTAGGAAATGTCAACAATTACATCTATTAAAATTGCAGGAGGAGTCAGTCATTTTTTTTCTCTAAGATTGCCTGTCAATCAGTGCGCTCCAGCAGTTTGTGTTTTTTTGCAACTGGCAGCTGCAGCCGAGTTTTATTTCACTTTTAAAGTGCTGGAAGTTTAAATGACTTCAGATCGTAAGACTTAATAAACAGGACTTCACGAGTGTTTACTTTCTATCCAAAAAGTTGTGACTCGAACATTGAGGTAAGGCACTTGGAAAAATGAAAATGGGGTCAGTTTAAACTCAGCACTATTTTAAAACAAATTTAAAAGTTCCACATTGTGTTTCACGTCTGTAGGTTTATGCCCCACCCACTTTCCCCTACTGGTGCAAATTGTACTGGCTGGAAATGGAGGTGGAACCTCCACATCCAGGTTCCACCCGCCATTTTTAAATGTCTCTGGAGTCGTCATGGCTTTGCAAAAGTCCAACCCATAGAGTACAAAAACAAAAACAAAATGTGGTGAAACTTTAAAACTTCTCAACTAGAGTATTGTGTCCAATTCTGGGGCACGGCACTGTAGGAAGGATGTGAAAGCATTGGAGAGTGTGCAGTAAAGATTTACAAGAATGGTTCCAGGGATGTGGAAAGATTTGGGAAGCTGGGGCTGTTCTACTTAAGGGGGACAACGTTTGAGAGGAATCTTGAAAGCGATGTTTATAATCATGTGGGGTTGGACAGAGAACATAGAGAGAAACTGTTCCCATTGGCGATAGGGCTGAGGGCCAGTGGACACCAATTTAAGGTGATTGACTCGTGCTTTGGGTGAGATAAATCTTTTCTTCATAGGATCTGGAACGCACCATCTGAGAGTGTGACGGAGGCAGATTAAATCATATGATTTCAAAAGGGAACTGGATAATAACCAGAAGAGAAAGAAATTGCTGGGTTTTGCGGAAAGAGCAGTGAATGGGACTAGTTAGGTTCCTCCGGCAGAGGGTTGGCATAGCCATGAAGGGTAGTTGAGCGCAGATGTATTCATAGAATCCCAACAGTGTAGGAGGCCATTCACCCCATCGAGTCTGCACCAACTCTCCGAAAGAGCACCCAACCCAGCTCCACTCCCCTGTCCTATCCCCGTAATCCCACCTAACCCGCACATCTTTGGACTGTGGGAGGAAACCGGAGCACCTGGAGGAAACCCACGCAGACACGGGAAGAACGTGCAAACTCAACACCGACAGTCACCCAAAGCCGGAATTATACCCGGGTCCCTGGCCCTATGAGACAGCAGTGCTAACCACTATGCCACCGTGCCGCCCATATATAAATAAATGGTGTTTTGAGGCAGCATGGTGGAGCAGTGGCACTGCTGGCTCATGGCACTGAGGACCCAGGTTCGATCCCGAATCTGGGTCACTGTTCGTGTGGAGTTTGCGCATTCTCCCTGTGTCTGTGTGGGCCTCACCCCCGCAACCCAACAGGATGTGCTGGGTAGGTGGATTGGCCACGCTAAATTGCCCCTTAATTAAAATAAAAGAATTGGGTATTCTAAATTCTTTTTTAAAATAAATAAATAAAATAAATGATGTTTTCCTTTGAAATATTATTTTTGTATAAAGGTTGGTAGGGTTACTTACGACCAAAGTGAGTTTCTTCCTTGTGTAATAACTCCAGTGAATTTTGTTAATCTCCTGGCATCCATTTCAAACCACTGTGAATGATCATTCCTACCAGCACACCAAGCTCCATCATAGAAGTCGTCTTCAAAGATGCCAGCCTGTGGGTAAGGAAACGCAGTCTAAGCACTAATGGTGTTAATTTGCCTAAAACTCTTTGCAGTTTCACTAGATAAATAATAATGACAGACAATAACCTCAATGATATCTTGCCACTTAACTGCTAGACGTATATAAATCGAGGAGCTCCTGCCAGCAACAGTTGATATAAAAGCAAGGAGATAATTAACTGCACTTATTTATTCTACAATCATTAAATTCCTTCCAGTTACGAGGAAATTAATTATTGATCTTTTTGGACAATTTTCCAGCCAAGTAAAATTCTAATGTAGGATTTTTATGATAGAATTAGATAACTTTGGTCTAGGTTATGGGTGAGTGGAGACAGTTATGCATATTGTACAAGGCATGCATGGCTTATATTAGAGGCGTAATTTTAACACCTCAGTCACCGGCTGTGAATTATGAGTGCGAGACTCCACCAAATTTAACAATTGGGCCTCATTTAAATGGAGGCAGCAAGGTGCCTGGTCCAGACTGGGGCCCAAGAGCAGTTTGTTGGATTTGGACTGGCATAACACTAGGCAGCCCAGATGAAGCCCGGTCAACACAGAGGTAGATCATCAGGTTCAGGAGGATTTTGAAAATGTGCAAGTTAGAGCAGCAGTGAAGCAAATAGTTTTTACAGGATCTGAACGAACTTCACTGCTGCTTCTGGGCCCAAAATAAAATGTTCTCTTAAAAACCTTGGAGAATCTCTGCATCTGGTTTGAGTGCTCCGTCTGAATGGCCATGCTGCCTATTGGGTCATAGTTAGCTCTTTTCTGCATGCTAGGGCCACAATTAGCATAGACTCATGTGGCTTATGGTTATCCTGTACACAATTATATTTCTTCATTTTTACTATGATGCCAATTGCCAGAGATCCTCTCTATTGTTCATATCCTAGTAGACCAGTGATGCCGGCTGTAACATGAACTGAGCCTTCACCTTTATGCTCCTGCGTCCTAAGAGGACTCTTCAGCAGTCTGCAACATCACTGATGCTGTGTCCTGCCACCCAACATGAACCAATATATGATGGAGCTGGCTGGGAAAGTCACAGGAGTGGGAACACAATTCTGAAAACAGATTTTATCCATTATTCCAATTGTGCTGGATACTTGATGAAAATGTACACTGGTTAGCAGGAGGACAGGCAAGATAATACAGTTAGATGCTGCAGACATTGAGAGGTGTTGTCCCAAAGCTGGGAGCAGTTGGTTTTCCTTATTGTCTCTTTGTGACTTCCCAAGGCCTGAAGGCCAACAGTGAAGGCATCCATGCACTGATTGTTCAGGGGGCTTCTCTGTCCAGGAGATGGCTGCATATGTTCATGGTTTCAGCACCAATTTATCTCATATTGATACTGCCACATGTCACTTTAATGCTCCAGCAAGATGCACAGACCTGAGTCCATGTGGTCCAGACCCAGGGGCTGATTTCTGTAGAACTTGTTATGATTCTGGGCCAGACCTCCAGGTTTTTGGTAAATCCGGTTCGGGACCGATAACATTTGGTTTAAAGCAGACAAAATTTGACATTCAGGAAACTTGGTAAGAGAATAAAACCACAAGAGGTCACAGGTTTTGAACAAAACAAAAATGAACTATGCAAGTTCAGAAAGATTAAAGAATTTATATCTTATACTTCAACATTAAAGAATTTATATCTTATACTCTAACATCCAGAGTTATTATGAGTTATTATGTGGTACATGTGAATTAACCAGCAAAATGTAGTTGAACACAGCACACTAAACATACCAGAATAAATGACAGATGCAACCAAGGCAGAGTCCACAGATTACTCACTAGCCCACCTTGCATCGAGTCAATCAATCTCATTGAAACCCTATCTCTCTCATGAAGAATTTCAGTCTGCACCTTTGAAAATCTCACCTTGGATGGCACAGGCCTGACACCTGCAGGATATGTTCACAGTCTCGCTGGCAAAAAGCCTACGCTAGGAAAAGACTCAATCTCGCTGATACCCAAGAAAGACAGAGACTCAATAGAATGAAGGTCCCATAGACCCACTTCGCTGCTCAACGTAGATGTGAAGTGGTGGCAGAAGAGCAGAAGGGCTTTGTTATGGGCAGACAGTTAATGTTGAACATCAGGCGCCTGCTAAACGTGATAATGACCCCATCCGGGGAGAGAACACCAGAGGTGATCATCTCCCTGGACGCAGAAAAGACCTTTGATGGAGTCGAATGAAAGTACCTCACAGAGCTACTGGAGTGGTTCGGGCTTGGCTCATCGTCTGGATGAAACTCCTGTACAGCACTCCCACAGCGAGCATGCGGACAAACACCACCAGCGCAAAGTACTTCTAGCTGCCGAGAGGCACAAGACAGGGATGTCCATTGTCCTCACTGCAGCATGGAGGGAATCATGGCACTCTTGAAAGAGTTTGGAGCCTTCTCGGCCTATAAACTTAACCTGAGCAAAAGTGTGAAATCTTCCAGGTGAACCCACAAGGGAGAGGGGCAGAGCTGGAGGGACTGCCGTTTAAACAGGCCCAAAACAAATTACGCTACCTGGGGATCCAAAGTGCACATGACTGGACACGGATCCACAAGTGGAACCTGGCCAGTCTGGTGGAGGAAGTTAAAAAGGACCTGCAAAGGTGTGGGACACACTTCCACGCTCCCTGGCAGGTAGGATACAGACAATCAAGGTGAACGGACTGCCCAGGTTCCTCTTCCTGTTCAGATCCATACCGATCTATATCCCCAAGGCCTTTTTCAACTCAATGGAAAAAATGATCATGGCAGTTGTGTGGGAGGGGAAGAACCCAAGGATCATCAAAAAGGTCCTGCAAAGAACGAGTGGCCTAATTCTGCTCCTATGTTTTATGGTCTTATGGTCTATGGCCCTCCCACACCTGCAATGTTACCACCGGGCAGCAAAAGCAGAAAGAAAAAAGGGATGGATAAAGGAACCAGAGGCCAAATGGGTAATTTAGCACAGGGCTAAATCGCTGGCTTTGAAAGCAGGCCAAGGCAGGCCAGCAGCACGGTTCAATTCCGTACCAGCCTCCCCGAACAGGCTCCGGAATGTGGCGACTAGGGGCTTTTCACAGTAACTTCATTTGAAGCCTTGTGACAATAAGCAATTTTCATTTCATTTTCATTTCATGAAGGAGAGTTCCTGTACGGGAACATTGAGCCCAATGGTAATAGCCACACTCCGGTCATGGAACCAGCTAAGACAGCACTGTGGTCTAACCAAAATGTCCATCAAGACCCCCATCTGCAACAAGCACAGGTTTGCACCAGCCAAAATGGCCGAAGTGGAGACAGGACGGGGGAACACTGATGGTTAGGGACTTCTACACAGACGACAGACTGACAACACTAGAGGAACTGGTTCCAACTGACCGGGGTCAATCAGTTAAGATAAATGTAAAGTAAGAAATTCCTACATGGGGAAACAAAGACATACCAACAGGCGCCAAAACAATCGCTATCAGAGGACCTACTGGATGCAGAGAATTTAGGGGGAGAAAACTGCGGGGACCTGAATTGGCAACTATTGGGAAAGGCACGCTCTTCTCAGGGCGTGACCAGAGAAAATGGGAGGCAGACATAGGGTTTGAAATTGGGGGGGTACTCTGGAGCGAAGCACTGCAGAGCGTCAACTCCATATCCACTTGCGCAAGGCTAAGCCCAATATAGCTAAAAGTGGCACACAGAGCGCACTTAAGCAGATCTCGAACGAGCAGGTCTGCAGAGGCAGAAGACAAATGTGAATGGTGCCAGGGGTGTTTGGCCAATCAAACCCACATTTTCCTTCAGGTGAAATGTTAAACCAAGGTTCCATGTAGTCTCTCAGGACAAAGACTCAAGGCACTATATTGAAGAAGAGTGTGTGTGTGTGTGTGGGGGGGGGGGGGGGGGGTTATCCCTGATGGCCTAGCTGATATTTATTCCTCAACCAACTCCTGAAATCTGGTCATTACCTCATTGCTGTTTGTGAGAGTAGTAGTGCCCAAATTGACGAACACCCCTCCTACATTATAACAGTGACTATATTTCAAAGAAGTACTTAATTGTCTGTGAGGGACTTTGGGAAATCTTGCGCTTGCAAAAAGTGCCAAATGAATGCAAATTACTTGATTATTTGAACCTAGCTCCCCATCTATGTAAATAGTCTGCACACCTCTACATACAGACAGGTGTGGTTTACAACAGGGTCAGCACATTGATCTCATGGCGAGTCAGTGTCAGAATCCACTTCAGCGATGGCAGCAGAAAAACTGCTCAACAAAAATGAAGGAAAAATCAGCATTTCTGTGTTTTGCACTGCTGTTCACAATCTGATTTCACCGAGTGATACGACAGACTGGAAACTAAAGAGAATTTTGCAGTCCAGCCCAGGGCAAACTGTCTGACAGGATTACCATTTATTATAAGCTGTTGAAAATGACTTGAAGGTACAACAGCTGAGTTCTGCACAATTTGGATGGACTCAATTTGACGTTAAAATGTTTGACATGTAAAAAAATGTAATCTATCTGTGGTTACAACAGCACAATGTTTATGCCAACTCAAAGTTACAAGGATATAAATTCCAAAATATTTAAGATTTTTTTTGAAAAGTTTATATGGTCCATGCAAGTTTACATTCTTTGAAGTGATTATGAATGAAAAACACTTGTTTGACTATCGAAGTACAATGATTTTTAAGTGGTCACATGTTTTATTTCTATCCAGACATAAATTCTGTGCATAATTTTCTAGTTGTGGAGCAAGCCTGGGGTATGTGCTGTGGAATACACTGATCTGCAATAGAGCAGGTTTAAACTATAATTAACCAAATGTTAATTGGTGACATTATCGAGCATTGTTGATTAGTACAGAATATTTTTAACAACCAAATGAGTATGACATTAATCGTTACAAATTAATTCCGTCCATCTAATTGACAGAGCAAAAATTATTAGCTACTGTGCAACAAACAATTCTTATTCTACACATTAATATGAACATGCATGACCATAAAAGGTGCAAATGTGTATTTACAATGTGATTGTCATTGAATTATGTAGATTTTGTTTATATTATTTCTATTATAAACACAAATATCAAATAATTGGTTGATACAGAGCAGAAGCAACATTCTTCTGATACATAAGAGAAGTGTTCCTTGTGATTCTGGTGATTAAGTGTTACGTTCCGAACGTGAGAGGGCTGAATGGGCCGGTCAAGAGGGCTCGCATGTTCGCACATTTGAAGAGCTTGAAGGTGGACTTGGCAATGCTACAGGAGATACACCTGAAGATAGTGGATCAGACTAGGCTTAGGAAGGGGCGGGTTGGGCAGGTATTTCATTCAGGGCTAGACTCTAAAACTAGGGGGGGGGGGCAATCATGATCAATAAGCGGGTGTCATTTGAGGTGGAGAACACAGTGGCGGATTCGGGGGGTAGGTACGTTATGGTGAGTTGGAAGCTGGAGAGGATGATGGTGGTATTAGTGAATATTTACGCACCAAACAGAGACGACGCGGAGGCGGGTGTTAGGGAAAATTCTGAACCTGGACTCGCATAGGCTGATCATGGGGGGGGCTTTAATACGGTCATTGATCCGAGGTTGGATCGGTCGAGTTCAAGGACAGGGAGGGTGCCAGCCGCGGTGAAGGTACTAAAAGGGTTTATGGAGCAGGTGGGAGGGGTAGATCCATGGAGGTTCGGAAGGCCAAGAGCGAACAAATTTTCTTTTTTCTCCCATATTCACAAAGTGTACTCCCGCATTGATTTTTTAATTTTGAACAGGGCTTTGCTGGTGGGGGTGGTAGATGCTGAGTATTCGGTGATTGTTGTGTTGGACCATGCCCCACACTGGGTGGATTTACGGGTGAGCAAGGAGGGGGGTCAGCGCGGCAATGGAGATTGGAGTAGGACTGTTAGCGGATGAGGGGGTGTGCGAGCGGGTGAGGGAGGCCATCCAGAATTATTTGGCGACAAATAACATGGGGGAGGTTTCGACAGCAATGATAGGGGAGGCACTGAAGGCAGTAGTTAGGGGGGAGCTGATTTCAATACAGGCTCATAGGGAGAGGTTGAGCGGGCAGAGATGGATAAGCTGGTTAGGGAAATACTTCAGGTGGACTGAAGGTATTTGGAAGCCCCGGAGGCGGGGTGTTGAAGGAGCGGCAGAAGCTGCAGATGGAGTTTGGTCTGATATCTACAGGGAAGGCGGTGGGGCAGTTTAGGAAGTCGAGAGGGGCGATATATGAGAATGGTGAGAAGGCCAGTAGTATGCTAGCACACAAGCTCAGGAAAAGGGAGGCGGCCAGTGGGATATGAAGAGTGAAGGATAGAGGGGGAAACACGGTCTTGGACCCAGCAGGGGTGAAAGGGGTGTTCAAGTAGTTTTACAGTTGGCTGTATGAGTCGGAGCCTCAGCTGGGGTGGAGGGGATGATGCATATTTTGGAAGGGTTGGAGTTTCCGAAGGTGGAGGAAGGGTTGGTGGTGGGGCTGGGAGCCCTGCTCGGGATTGTAGAAGTAGTAGAGGGATTGGAGGGTATGCAGTCGGGCAAGGCCAAGGACCAGAAGGCTATCCAGTGGAATTTTACAAGAAGTTTTCTGGGGTGTTTGACTTGCTGCTGATGTGGGCATCATTTAATGAGGCAAGGGAGCGGTGTGTTCTTCCCCCAACAATGTCACAGGCTTTGATTTCTTTGATCCTGAAGCGGGAGAAGGACCCAGAGGAATGCGGGTGATACAGACCATTCTCCCTGCTGAATGTTGATGCCAAATTGCTGGCCAAAATTCTGGCCTCAAGAATAGAGGACTGTGTTCCGGGGGTGATAGGGGAAGACCAGACGGGATTTGTCAAAGACAGGCAGCTAACGGCCACCTTTAGAAGGCTCTGGAATGTAACCATGATGCCTGCTGAGGGGAGGGAGGCGGAGGTGATGGTCGCTATGGACGCGAAGAAGGCCTTCGACCGGGTGGAGTGGAAGTATCTGTGGGAGGTCCTGGGATGGTTTAGGTTTGGGCAGGGCTTTAGTGACTGGGTTTGGTTGCTGTACCAGGCACTTGTGGCGAGTGTGCGAATGAACTGGGTGAGTTTGGACTATGTTAGACTGCACCGAGGGACAAGGCAGGGATGTCCCCTCTCCCCACTGTTGTTTGCCTTGGCTATAGAGATAATGGCGCTGGGAGCGTCAAAGGACTAGAAGGGGCTAGTCCGGGGGTGGTGTGGAACATAGGGTTTCGTTATATGCAGACGACCTACTCCTGTATATTTCTGACACGTTACGGGAGATGGGAGAGATTATGCGGATTTTAGGGGAATTTGGCCGGTTCTCGGGGTACAAGTTGAACATGGCTAAGAGCGAGGTATTTGTGATCCAGGCAAGTTGGCAGGAGAGGAGACTGGGGGAGTTGCCGTTTAAAGTGGGGGGAGGGCGTTTTCGTTACTTGGGTATTCACATGTCACGGGGATGGGAGCAGTTACATAAATTAAATTTGGCCCGGTTAGTTGAGCAAATGAAGGTGGACCTCCGGAGGTTGGGCATGCTCCCATTGTAACTGGCAGGGAGGGAACAGACCGTAAAAATGACGGTTCTCACGAGATTTTTGTTTGTTTTCCAGTGCCTCCGTATTTTTTTTTAAATTTTAGTGTACCCAATTCATTTTTTTCAATGAAGGGGCAATTTAGCATGGCCAATACACCTACCCTGCACATCTTTGGGTTGTGAGGGCGAAACCCACGCAAATACGGGGAGAATGTGCAAACTCCACAAAGACAGTGACCCAGAGCCGGGATCGAACCTGGGACCTCGGCACCGTGAGGCAGCTGTGCTAACCACTGCGCCGCCGTGCTGCCCACCTCCCTATTTTTATACCAAAGGCCTTTTTTAAGCGGGGGAATGCGGTGATCTCTGGGTTTGTGTGGGCAAGTAAGGAAAGTACTGCTGGAGCGGAGCCGAGGGGGGGAGGATTGGCACTGCCGAACTTTAGGAATTCCTACTGGGCAGTAAATATAGCCATGATCAGGAAGTAGGTAGTGGGGAGGGGTCGGTGTGGGAGTGGGTAGGGGCACAAGTTTAGGAGCACTGGTAACGGCACCTCTGTCGTTCTCGCCGGTCCGGTACTCCACAAGCCCACTGGTAGTGGCGGCCCTGAGAATTTGGGGGCAGTGGAGTAAGCATATGAGAGTGGAGCGAGCGTCGGTGTGGGTTCCAATTTGTGGGAATCACCGGTTTGTCCCGGGGAGGATGGATGGGGCGTTTCAAAGGTGGCAGAGAGCAGGGATTGAGAGGCTGGGAGATCTGTTTATTGATGGGAGCTTTCCCTGTTTCGAGGATCTGGAACAGGAGTTTGAATTGGCGGGGGGAAATGGATTTTGTTATCTACAGGTGAGGGATTTTGTGCAAAGGTAGGTGTCGACCTTTCCGCTTCTATCTCCATAGGGGATACAGGACAAGGTAGTCGCTAGAATGGGAGTGGGAGAAGGGAAGTTATCGGAAATCTATAAAGAACTTATGGACTGGGAAGAAACCCAGATAGGTGTGTTGAAGCGTAAATGGGAAGGTGAGTTAGGAAAGGAGTTAGAGGCGGGTCTGTGGGAGGATGCTCTGAGCAGAGTCAACACGTCCTCATCATGTGCCAGGCTCAGTCTAATACAATTCAAGGTGGCTCACCGGGCACACATAACGGTAGCACGGATGGGCAGGTTTTTTGGGGTGGAGGACAGGTGTGTGAGGTGTGCGGGAGGTCCCGCAAATCATGTCCATAGGTTTTGGGCATGTCCGAAGCTCAGGGGATTCTGGCAGGGATTTGCCGATGTCATGTCCACGGTACTAAAAACAAGGGTGGCGCCGAGTTTAGAGATGGCAATTTTTGGAGTGTCGGAAGACCCGGTAGTCGAGGGGGCGAGAGAGGTCGACGTTTTGGCCTTTGCCTCCTTGGTAGCCCGAAGACGGATCTTATTAGCGTGCAGGGACTCGAAGCCCCCGAATTCAAGGGTATAGGTTATCGACATGGCTGGGTTTCTGGAGAAAATTAAAATCCCAGAATGGAAACCCGGCTCAAAAGGCCGTAACTTATATATTTTTTATAAACCTTGGAGGAACAGAGCCACAGGATCACTACTTCGTTTCAACAGCAAGGAAAAAGCATTTAATAAACATGAAAAAACTGGATTATGTTACAATATACCTTTCCTTCCCCCCTTAGTTTAACAAGTTTTAGGATTAACACGAATTACAAAATGCATCTTAATCTTCTACTTGATCTACAATGGTCTCATTAACAGAAAGTCCCCTTTAAGCACATAAGATGACTGTGGTCAAATACACACACTCCGCTCTGAATCGTAGGTAAATGTTTGTGTATGTCTCCTCAGAATCCCCCCAGATGATTGGCCCCCCTTCTCCCCAAGTTTCCAAGCTCCACACCCAAAAACACATTTTCAAATCTTCTCACATAAATATGATTTCCCATAGCAGTTTGCATTCTGAAATCCATACCAGGTTTTCCAACTTACACATTTAAACAAAGCTTCCACTCCACCTTTAACAGCAGATCCAGTCCATGATTTTACACCCTTTTAGGTTTCCTTTGTCTTTTTAAAAATATATATTTTATTGAAATTTTTTGTTCACAATTTTTTCCCCTGACACATCAAACATAAAGAAAATGTAACAGTACATGTAACATGATAACTACAATCTAATAAAGAGTAACTAACTAACATGGTAAACTAACCAATTAACATAGAATGAAACTTTCCCCTCCCCCCCCCCCCTCCCCCCTGGGTTGCTGCTGCTAGTCATCCATCTTCCCTCTAACGTTCCGCTAGGTAGTCGAGGAATGGTTGCCACCTTCTGGTGAACCCTTGAGCCGATCCTCTCAGTGCAAACTTAATCTGCTCCAGTTTTATGAACCCCGCCATATCGTTTATCCAGGCCTCCAGTCCGGGGGATTTCGCTTCCTTCCACATGAGTAAAATCCTACGCCGAGCTACTAGGGACGCAAAGGCCACCACATCGGCCTCTTTCGCCTCCTGCACTCCCGGCTCATCCGCAACTCCAAATAAAGCTAACCCCCAGCCTGGTTTGACCCGGACCTTCACCACCTTCGAAATCACTGCCGTCACTCCCCTCCAATACCCCTCCAGTGCCAGGCACAACCAAAACATATCTGTGTGGTTTGCCGGGCTTCCGCCGCACCTCCCACACTTGTCCTCCACTCCGAAGAACCTGCTCAACCTTGCTCCCGTTATGTTGTCTCTATGTAGCACCTTAAATTGAATCAGGCTAAACCTGGCACACGAGGAAGAGGAATTTACCCTGCTTAGAGCATCAGCCCACAGACCCTCCTCTATCTCCTCCCCGAGCTCTTCTTCCCACTTTCCTTTCAGTTCGCCCACCAGCTCCTCCCCCTCTTCTCTCATCTCTCGGTATATCTCTGACACCTTGCCCTCCCCGACCCACACCCCCGAGAGCATTCTATCCTGGATCCCCTGTGTCGGGAGCAATGGAAATTCCCTCACCTGTTGTCTTGTGAACGCCCTCACCTGCATATACCTAAAGAAATTTCCCCGGGGCAGCTTATACATTTCCTCCAACGCTCCCAAGCTCGCAAACGTCCCGTCTATAAATAAATCTCCCACCCTCCTAATTCCCAACTGGTGCCATCTCTGGAATCCTCCATCCATCCTCCCTGGGGCAAACCTATGGTTGTTCCTAATTGGGGACCCCACCAGGGCTCCCAGCACACCTCTCTGTCGCCTCCATTGCCCCCAGATATTTAATGTTGCCGCCACCACTGGGTTCGTGGTAAATCTTTTTGGTGAGAACGGTAGTGGCGCCGTCACCAGCGCCTCTAGACTCGTCCCTTTACAGGACTTTCTCTCTAGTCTTTTCCACGCCGCTCCCTCTCCCTCTATCATCCATTTTCGGATCATCGCCACATTGGCGGCCCAATAGTAGTCGCCCAAATTCGGCAGCGCCAGTCCCCCTCTGTCTCTGCTACGTTGTAAGAGCCCCCTCCTTACCCTCGGGACTTTCCCTGCCCACACGAAGCTCGTGATGCTCCTGTCTATTTTTTTAAAGAAGGCCTTAGTGATCAGTTTAGGGAGACATTGGACTACAAATAGGAACCTCGGGAGGACCATCATCTTAATTGCCTGCACTCTGCCCGTCAGTGACAGTGGCTGCATGTCCCACCTCTTGAAGTCCTCTTCCATTTGTTCCACCAGTCGTGTCAGATTAAGTCTGTGCAAGGTTCCCCAGCTCCTGGCTATCTGAATCCCCAGGTATCGAAAGTTTCTTTCCACTTTCCTTAAAGGCAGGCCATCTATCCCTCTACTCTGGTCCCCAGGGTGTATCACGAAAAGTTCACTCTTCCCCATGTTAAGCCTATATCCCAAGAAATCTCCGAACTCCCTCAATATCTGCATGACCTCTGTCATCACCCCCACTGGGTCCGTCACATACAACAGTAGGTCATCCGCGTAGAGTGACACTCGGTGTTCTTCTCCCCCTCTAATCACCCCTCTCCATTTCCTGGAGTCTCTCAGCGCCATGGCCAGTGGTTCAATTCCCAACGCGAACAGTAATGGAGATAGCGGGCATCCCTGTCTTGTTCTCCCTGTATAGTCGGAAATACTCCGATCTTTGCCGACCCGTGACCACACTTGCCGTTGGGGCCCCATAGAGGAGTTTGACCCAGCTAATAAACCCGTTCCCGAACCCGAACCTCCTCAGCACCTCCCATAGGTACTCCCACTCCACCCTGTCAAATGCCTTCTCTGCATCCATTGCCGCCACTATCTCTGCCTCCCCCTCTACTGGGGGCATCATTATCACCCCTAATAGCCATTGCACGTTGACATTTAGTTGTCTCCCCTTTACGAATCCTATCTGGTCTTCGTGCACCACCCCCGGGACACGGTCCTCTATCCTCGATGCCAGTACCTTTGCTAGCAATTTGGCGTCCACATTTAATAGTGAAATAGGCCTATAGGATCCGCACTGCAGCGGATCTTTATCCCGCTTCAAAATTAGCGATATCGTCGCTGCCGACATTGTCGGGGGTAGAGTCCCTCCTTCCCTGGCCTCGTTAAAAGTCCTCACCAACAGCGGGGCCAGCAGGTCCACATATTTTCTATAAAATTCCACCGGGAACCCATCTGGTTCCCTGCCTGCATGTTCCCCAGCCCCTTGGTAACCTCATCCACCCCAATTGGTGCCCCCAGGCCTTCCACCTCCTGCTCCTCCACCCTCGGGAACCTTAATTGGTCCAGAAACTGCCGCATCTCCTCTTTTCCCTCCGGGGGTTGGGACCTATAAAGTCTTTCGTAAAAGGTCTTAAACACCCCGTTTATCTTCCCTGCTCTCCGCACCGTAGCTCCCTTTTCGTCTCTAATTCCCCCTATCTCCCTCGCCGCTGTCCTCTTTCGCAGCTGATGGGCCAACAGGCGACTAGCCTTTTCCCCATATTCATACCTCATCCCCTGTGCCTTCCTCCACAGCACATCCGCCCTCCTGGTGGTCAGAAGGTCGAACTCAGTCTGGAGTCGTCGTCTCTCTCTGTACAGTCCCTCCTCCGGGGTCTCCGCAAATTCTCTGTCCACCCTTAAGATCTCCCCCAGTAATCTTTCCCTTTCCTTGGCCTCTGTTTTCCCTTTGTGGGCCCTGGTGGAGATCAGCTCTCCTCTGACCACCGCCTTTAGTGCTTCCCATACCACTCCCACTCGGACCTCCCCGTCGTCATTGGCCTCCAGGTACCTCTCGATACATCCCCGCACTCTTCCACAGACTCCCTCATCCGCCAACAATCCCACATCTAATCGCCAGAGTGCACGCTGCTCCCTCTCCTCTCCTAGTTCCAGGTCCACCCAGTGTGGGGCATGATCCGAAATAGCTATGGCTGAATACTCAGTTTCTTCCACCCTCGATATCAACGACCTTCCCAAAACAAAAAAATCTATCCGGGAGTACACCTTATGAACATGGGAGAAGAAGAAGAACTCCCTGGCCCTCGGTCTAAGAAATCGCCATGGATCCACTCCCCCCATTTGGTCCATAAACCCCTTAAGCACCTTGGCCGCTGCCGGCCTTCATCCGGTCTTAGATCTGGATCTATCTAACCCTGGGTCCAGCACGGTGTTGAAGTCTCCTCCCATTATCAAGTTTCCTACCTCCAGGTCCGGTATACGTCCCAGCATCTGCCTCATAAATCCCGCATCATCCCAATTCGGGGCATATACGTTAACCAACACAACCTCCATTCCCTCCAGCCTGCCACTCACCATTACATATCTGCCTCCACTATCTGCTACAATGCTCCTTGCTTCGAATGATACCCGTTTCCCCACCTGTATGGCCACCCCTCTATTCTTTGCATCCAGCCCTGAATGGAACACCTGTCCCACCCATCCTTTCCTTAACCTAACTTGGTCCGCCACCTTCAGGTGCGTCTCCTGGAGCATAGCCACGTCTGCCCTCAGTCCTTTCAAGTGCGCGAGCACTCGGGCCCTTTTAATCGGTCCATTTAGGCCTCTTACTTTCCACGTGATCAGCCTCACTAGGGGGCTACCTGCCCCCTTCCCGTGTCGACTAGCCATCACCCTCTCTAGGCCAGTCCCACGTCCCGATTCCGCGCTCCCACTCGTTCCCCAGGTGGCGCATTCCAGCCCCAACCACCCTTTCTTTAGCCAGTTCCTCTTTGATTTCTGCAGCAGCAACCCAGTTATCCTCCCCCCTCCCCCCCCCCCCCCTCACCCCCCCCGCTAGATCCCCCTCTAGCGTGATTGCTCCCCCCATATTACTTCCGCAAGTCAGCTGACTTCAACTGACCCCGGCTTCTCCTGCTCACTCCTTGACCCCCCCCCCCCCCCCCCCCCCCCCCCGTGTGGGGAACTCCCATCTACCTTGCGCCTATCTTCCCACCATTATCTGTCTGGCGCGGGAACATCTCTGTAGCTGACCCGCCCCTTGTGGCGCAGCTCCCTCTGCCACCCCACTCCCATTCCTCATCCTCCGCCTATGTCTCTTCTTTCCTCCCCCACCGGCGCCCACATTTCTTAGTGTCCCCCCCCCTTCCCAATTTACATCTCTATATACATCAACAGTGACATTTCCCTCTAATATCAGTCCTTCAGTTCCGATCCAATTTCTCATCTTTAATAAAGGTCCATGCTTCTTCCGCCGTTTCGAAGTAGTGATGTCTCTCCTGGTACGTGACCCATAGTCACGACGGCTGCAGCATCCCGAACTTCACCTTCTTCTTGTGTAACACCTCCTTGGCTCGATTAAAACTCGCCCTCCTTCTCGCCACCTCCACACTCCAATCCTGGTACACCCGTACCACTGCATTCTCCCATCTACTACTCCGTACCTTTTTGGCCCATCTCAGAACCACTTCTCTATCATTAAAGCGGTGAAATTGCACGATTGTCACCCTAGGTGGTTCTCCCGCCTTTGGTCTCCTCGCCGGGACCCGATGAGCCCCCTCCACTTCTAAGGGGCCCGAAGGGGCCTCAGCTCCCATCAGCGAGCTTAGCATCGTGCTCACATAATCCCCGCAGTCCGCTCCTTCCACTCCCTCAGGGAGACCCAGGATCCGAAGGTTCTTCCTTCGTGCTCTGTTTTCTAGGGCCTCAATCCTTTCAATGCACTTTTTGTGGAGCGCCTCGTGCGTCTGTGTTTTGGCCGCCAGGCCCAGGATCTCGTCCTCATTATCCGTCACCTTCTGCTCCACCACGCGGAGCTCTGTCTCCTGGGTCCTTTGTGCCTCCTTAAGCCCCTCAATTGCCTGTAGCATCGGGGTCAGCACCTCCTTCTTAAGTAGCTCCACACACCATCTTAAAAATTCGTCTTGATCGGGCCCCCATGTTGCCTGGGCTTTCTCCGCCGCCATCTTGCTTCTTTTTCCCTTCTGTCCCTATCGTCGAGGATTCCTCGCGATGTAGCCGCCGCCGCCGATATTTTTCTCTTTCGTTGGGGGGGATTCCCTATTAACTCACCCCACACCGGGTTTCGTCGTGAGAACATTTCCCGTTGGGGCTCTTAAAAGAGCCCGAAGGTCCGTTGGAGCTGGAGCTGCCGAAACGTGCGGCTTAGCTAGGCATCGCCGCAACCGGAAGCAGGTTTCCTTTGTCTTAATTGATTTTGCACAAATTCCAAGATGCAGCCACATATTTCCATAATTATTTCAACTCATGTTTCACCAGCTACAATAAAACCTCACAAACCTGAAAATCACTTCAGCTATGTTTCTGGCATCTCAGCCTTCTCACCAGCTCTGTCTGTCTTTACTTAACCATGCTCTCTTGTAGTAGCTTTAACCTCACACTTCTTGGAAAGTTCCCTTCATTCTCTAGTTTCCTTAATTAGCTGTTCTTCAGATCCCTGCACTTATTGTTTAACCATTACTCCATGGTATGGCTTTTCTTCGAGCAAAGTGGAGTGAGATGTGCCCTCTCTAGCCCTCTAAACCAACTGCATCTACCAGAGCTGTGAGCTGCCTTCTATCGCACTGCCTATCTCCAACTGCAATCAAGCTAGCTAAAATAAAACTTAAAAGCTTTTCTACCTTACAAGGCCCAGTTGCTAAGCAACACAAACATGTTTATGCCTTTTATTTATTCTTCATGCCATAGCCCTCTCTAAGCACAATAGAAACACAGTTGGAAGCTAACTAACCCCCACACATACAAACACCTTTGTCCAGCATGAATATAACTATGGATTTTACCCTTCCAGGCACAAAAACATTGAATCAAACTCACTTAAAACTACACCTTATTTCTAATGTTTACCAATACAAACATAAATCCCTTAAAAATACCTTTATTTTCCTAACGTAAGTCATTGAGTGACTTAGCCATGCAAGTTCAAGAAGTCCCAGTTTCGAACCCTGATCAAAAGGGCAGCTAGATTTGGTCTCCTAAGGCCAGTAATCAGGATTGGAAAAACAGCCAGGGTTTCAGTTTTTCTGCAACTTATATGCTTGGGTGGGGTGGGGGGGGGGTTACATTTATCATTTATCACACACCTCAGAGCTTTAAAATTACCAACAGTGAACACACCTGCCTAAGTTTTACATGATGTTATATAGCGATGATGAACGGAAAATTAATAGCCCTGTGGAGGTGGGTTGGTGGCGGGACAGAGTTAGCATATTGCATTTTCCTCCCAAGCATGTTCCCACTTCTGAGCAATCTTGCCAGACCAGGCTGCTGGGTGTGTAGTCAACTAGGCCATCAAATGCTAAGGACCCACTTCCACAATGATGGCCTGACAGTTGAGGCCATTCTTTACTTTTAAAATCTTGGAAGGCTTCAGAGAGCACTCCCATTTTGAGACACCCTCGTGGTCCTCTACTTGCCTCAGCAGCTCCCACCTCTCCCATGGGGGCAGTCAGTCATTCAGCCCTCTGACAATTCCTCTCACCTCAGGAACCCGTCTGCCATCTGCAATTAGACACCGACATTGGCTGCCTCCTGTAAGATCACAATGATGTTGCTTTTGGTTCTGACGGCAGAAACATTTCAAAGCTGGTAAGATTCTACCTGATGTACAGGAGAGACTATCTGACCCATTGCCCTAGGTGGCTCTTCAAGTGGAACCATCTACTTTAATTACATTTTCTTATCCATTCTTTAACTTCACCTTCTTCTTTTTCAAGTTTTTAAAAACATTTCCTGTTAAAACATGTCCTCGTTCCGAATCATCATGAGTGTAGTTAATCTATATGTAGACTGGAAAAGATAGTTTGGAAAATGAGTTCCTAGGGTACATTCAAGACAATTTTTTAAAGCAGTACTTTCCAGTGTCAACCAGGATTCAGGCTATTCTTGACCTGGTAATGTGCAACAAGACAGGATTAATCAATACCTGATTGTAAAGAAGTCTCTGCAGTGAGAAATGTGGGCCGAAGACTAGTGTTTTAAAACTAAATAAAGTTAATTATAAGGCTATGAAGACAGCGGGTTCAAGTGAACTGCAAAAAAAGATTAAAATGTAGAACAGTAGAGATGTAGCAGAAGACTTTTAAGGACATGTTAAATAGCTCTCAGCAAGGATTTATCTAAGTATAAAAGAAAGGTTCTTCAAGAAAGAGACACCATCCATGGCTAAATAAGGAAGTTAAGGATGGTATCAAACTGAAAGCAACAATATACAAATCTGCACAGATTAGTGGGAGGTCAGAGGATTGGACAGAGTTTAAGAACCAGCAAAGAGAGATTGAAAATGTAATGAAGAGGGAAAAAGAAGAGTATGAAAGAAAGAAAGCTATCTAGAAATTGAAAACAGATAGAACGCCCTCAGGCATTTAGATAGAAATAGAATAACAAAAGCGAGTGTTGGTCCTTGAGAGCAGGATTTTTCAAAGTGCGGGTCGCAATCCACACGGGTATCAGGACGGTCATGGCGTTCCCACGGTGGTCCCGATCGCGGGAGAAGCACCCAACAGCCGCTACCGGCATTTATATTGAGGAAGGAAATGAGGCTGTGTGCAGATTTGTAGCATAAGCAGAAACAGTGAGCAGGTCACGAGCCCTGCACACACATTTGACAAACGCCCTTTATTTATGTCTCACAGAGCGGAGCTTCTTCCATTTTCTAGCTGCTGGTAAGCAAGGCAAAGGACTGTGAAGATGAATCGTTTTCTTACAAGAAAGAAATGGCCAGATGCACAACCAGACAGAGTACCTACTGGCCAGGATCTCACATCTAAATCTGCTGGAGAAAGCTGCTTAGGAGAGTGCAGGGCAGGAGAGAGCAGTGCTAGTGTTAGCTCTGCACAGAGCTCCAGGGCCGCAGATTAGCAGTTTACAAAGAAAAAAAATAAATTGGGAACAAAACAGTATAAAGACGATTTCCTGAGGTATAGGTTTTGTCAATTGTGCCGATTCAAATAAAGATGCAAAGCCCATGTGCGTTATATGCAGGGAAGTACTGGAAAATGAGAGCAGAAGTTTCAGATTTTGAAAGAGAAGTGGTGGATGAAAAATTCCTTTTGAGGTTGAGACCCCAAAGTCAGTTATTAACTTACAGCTGACTCCAAATGAAAAATGCTGCACCTGACCTGAGACAGCACATTAAAAACACGGCAAAAGTCCATGAGGCTGTCAGCATTCTGGAGCAGCATCTCTCAGGAGTATCCAGTGCTGAGTAAAACAAGCATTATGTTGCTATTGCCTTTCGCAACGACCTACATATGCCAGGTCGGATTTTCCGTTCTTACGAAGATGAAGACAGCACAAAGGAACTGGCTGAAGTCTGTACCTGAAATGCTCATTGCCCACTCCTCCTGTGAACCTGATTGGAGATCATGAGGAATAAGCCGGCTCCTCTTTCGCATTTCAAGTAAGCGATCGTGGCGCCGGTCACTGCCAGGAGATGGAAGTCTCACCCATCAGGGAGGCAAGGGGCCACGATGAGCACATGCTGTGTGTCACACTCTAACCTTGGAAAACAATACTCAGAAACACATGAACAGCACATGCTTGAACTTCCAATGTGCGCCTCAGATGGGCAAGGGTGCCCTCCCACATCATTGGGCCAGAAGAATACCGGGAGTTGTTTTGCTTTCTGGATTATTTAAAGATAACAGTGATTACAGTGCTCCAGAGGGGACACTGTATCCACCCATTTTAAAAGAGAGAATGTGTCAGGATAATATCCCCTGCAGCACTGGTTGACAGAACTGCAAACAGTTGCTTTGCACTGCTCAGTACTGTTCACAGGCCACTCTCACTATGTTCATTTTTCCCCTGTTGCTATTCAGAATCCATTGTGTGTTTTCCAACACAGCAACAGCCAATTAACTGCTCTCAATGCTTTGATACATGCCCACAGAAAGGGGATCCCTTTTCCCTACAGTACATCAATGTGCTTGCTCTATTAAAAATTAAGCAATTAAAGAGCTACCCATACAGTCCATTAAATGAAATTATTTTGAACTCAGTTAGGAAGATAAAATGATGGAGGATTGATGTTGACGTAAATCCTTCCACAAAGGTTTCCTACGATATTGCTTCTTTGATGTACCACTTATTTGGCCCTTGAAGGTTGAAGGAATTGCCCTCACACAAAACTTAAATATTCTTTTAAAGACATACCTGGATATTCAGCCTTCCTCTGTGAGCCCCCAAACCATAACGCTGGACAGTCGATGCATGGAGCTGAAAGTCATCAATTCGCAATGTCTCCAAGCCCAGAGGAGGACATTCTGTTAAAGAACAGAAGGAAATCATTCAAACCTGTAATATATCAAAACTAAGCACTTTAACACAGCCTCTCGCTGCCATTTATTGCTTCTGTCTGGTTGAAATATTTTTCAGCTACTGCGGTGATAAAATTATGCAAAGGAAAATAAGTTGAAGCAAACTTTCTTTTGAACTAATGCCTGCATAACTTAAAAAGTTAGCCAAAAATATCTTATTCTGTTTTTATTCTTTTTCATCTTGGTTCAATCATATTGCTCTCACTTCTAAATCAGAAGTCATTGGTACGATATCTACTCCAGGACCTGAGCGCATAATCTAGGATGACTCTTCAGTACAGCAGGCAGGGAGTGCTGCATTGTCAGCAGTGCTGTCATTTGGATGAAATGTTAAACGAAGGCTCCATTCACCTGCTTTATGCAGAGATGGGAGATTCTGGGTTCCAGTGAATAGTTTGCCTTCAACCATCAACATCCCACAGATGGGATTAGTTGATTACTCATTCATTTGTTGCTTTTGGGATCTTTCTGGGCACAAATTGGTTGCCAATTATAATCCTTTTGGACTCTCTCCAATTGGCCAAAGCTGGCATCCTATTGGTAACATTTGCTAAAAGTTAAACTTAATGCTACTGATAAGACTTAATAAATGAGACTTAAGATTGTAAGTGGGCAACAGTTTACAAGATGTTGTTGAGATTTATATTACCTGAGTATTCCTCGAGTAGAAGTTGTGACTCTGTTCCACTGCCCCCCCCCCACCCCGCCCCTCCCACAGCTTGTCTATGTTCACCCTCCATGTGCTCATTGCTGAATTTTCTACACTCAAGATTTGCCCTAAGCCCCTGGTTATACTCACTTGAGGCAGAATTTATCCAATCAGTTTCTCTCTCACATTCCGACCCAATCATGTTGGCACATGTCCAGAGAGGGGTGTGACTTGGATCTCTTATCTCTATTTTCGGCCTCATCACAAGCTTCTTTTGTTTCTGGGTTAAGAACTCATCCTGCAAACCTTGAAACTAATGGCCTTATTGACTATTTACCAATTTAATTAGTGGAATGGAAGTAAAGCATGACCTGAGCTGAGATATAAGTTTAATCCACTGTTCCGAGCAAGGATGCAATTTTTAAATATTCCAGACATTTAAGGGGCATCTTGACAAATACATGAATAGGATGGGAATAGAGGGATATGGACCCAGGAAGTGTAGAAGATTGTAGTTTAGTCGGGCAGCATGGTCGGCACGGGCTTGGAGGGCCGAAGGGCCTGTTCCTGTGCTGTATATTTCTTTGTTCTTTGTTCCCTAAATATCTTGTAAGCCCGTTTCCTTACACATGACTGCATACACAATGACAGTAAACATATTTCAATGGTCTTCTTTGATATCACCTCCCAAATCTGCATCCTTCGCCAGCTAGAAGGCAGACCGCAGGGACAAGGGAGACAATCAGCTCCATGTTTCACCTCCAAGTCACTCACTGTGTTGACTTGGATATAATGTCACCATTCCTTCATGGCCATTAGGTCAAATTCCCAGAATGATCAGCCTTTCAGCATTATGAGAGCATCTTCACCTCATAGGTTGCGGTCATTCAAGGAGAAAGCTCACCACCACTTTCTCAAGGGCAATATTGGATAAGCAATAAAAGCTGGCCTTACTATTGACACCGGTATCCTCAAAATGTATTCTTTTTAAAATAATCCATTAGTCATAAAGGAATTGATAGAGTGTTATCTAAACATATTCTTAATTTTTTATCTTTTACCTGGATACTCTTTACAAATGAACACACAATTAATGGCGGTTGCACATGCCCCATACCTGGGCCCACACAGAGGGGAAGGAGTTGAAACGTTCCACATTAGTCACTGCAACATTATTAACATCCTGGGGGTGAGGTTACAGTGAATGCTGCAGGGCCTTGATATCAAGCGTTGAAGTTTGTGGAGGCAGATGTCAGGACTGGCTGACTCATTGCACAAAGCCTTTCTGCCACATTTACTTCCATACGCTGCTCTAGGACCCCCAAAGAACAGGCAGAAAATCAGTAAAGCGCTTTGGGATATCCTGAGATTCTGAAGGGTGCTGTGTAAATGGAAATCTTTATTTATTTTCCAGTTATATAAGTCAATTGGATGGCTTGCCCTATGCAGCAGATGGATTTTAGGGATCCATCCCAGATCCCATCGATGGTGGGGATAGCTGTCCCCCCACACGCACCCAGGGTCAAGTACCCTACTGAGGTCAACCCCGAACCTAGAGCCAGAGCTTCTTTGTTTCTGTCAGCTAGGGCTGTCTGGTACAGGACTTGGACCCTGCAGCGACTGACTCAGAGATGAAACACTAACCACTAAACCAATAGCTCACTCCTGCATTTTCTGAAAGGCACTATTAAATTAAATAATGCTTGTAATACGTGAAGATACAAACATCCTTTGCATGTGCCAAGAGGACAATGCTAATCACAGTCTATAACCCAGGAGGAACTTCCCTCTTTGATCCATTTGAAGTTCTTTTAAAAAAAAGCTACGATTCAAAATGGAGGCTCTCTTCACAAGTTTGAAAATCGATCAGTATTCCAACTAGAAATCGGTGAAGATAAAATTCCTTTGATGTTTGAGGCAGCAGATTTCAAAATGTTAATTCCTGCAGTTTGACAGGTGAAACTGTAATTTCTAACCATGATTAGGTTCTGGCAGAAATATTCAGTCAAACATTACAAGCCTTTGCCAATTAATTTGCTGAGGTGTAAGACTGTTAACACGATGGCTGCCAGCCTACTTTAAACAAATGGTTTTATATGAAAGCAATTCTGGATACTACTGGATCTTGGCAAAGACATCCAGGTTCTATAAACATGTGTGACTTGTATTACTTGGAAAAAAAAACGCATCCTGAAAAGCTGCCGACAAGGAAAGAGAAATCCGACTGTTGCATCCAAAAGATCTGTGGTTTCAAATTTCTGAAAAAAATAAATTATCCCTTTGCAACCGAGTTCCAAATCTCCGAGGACAGAATTTACTGTCAAAATAACAGTGAGGCTTATGATGTTCTTTGTTATTTATGCGTAACTTGGGATTTCAACTTCAGGTAAGCAGCAGAGACACAGCTAAACAAAACTATCTAAATGCTGCTCTCCGAGTTACATGACTCTTGCCGTTAGCTTTGCAAAAACAGCATTTCATTGCATGCTGCACTACTTGACCTGCACCAAACTTCATATGGTCCCCCTTTTAAAGGGGTAACTGGGGGTGGGGGGTGGGGGGGAATTCTCCCTCTTACAGGAGTCCCTGGGGGGTTTCGCTATTACAGGGGTCCGGTGGTGGGGGAGGGTCAGGTCACCCCATACTTAGCAGTGTGAGGGGTACCCAGGCATTCCGGTGGTGGGGGGGCTGCTGTGGAATGCGGGGTGAGCTTTGGGGCTGCTTTGCAGTGCGCGGGGGGGAGGGGGGAGGCCGTCTGCAAGACCTCGCTATTGGGCCCCCCCCTGACTAAAATGGTGGCCCAATAACGGCATTCTCCAGGAATCCCTCGTCAAGTTCAAAGATGTCAGATGAAGGTGAAAGTGTTCGCTATGCAGTTTTGAAACATTTAAATGCTTCTCCCAGCATGTCAAGTTGAAAGGTCTGTCAGAAGAGGGTAAAGGTGAGTCCCTTTTATGTGTTGGAAAGCTTTGAAGTGCGTGCTTTTTTTTACAATTTCATTCCCCTTTAACTGTTTCAAGCCTCTTGGCATGCCGAGAAGCCTAAAAGCTTTGAACTGCATTGTTTACATTCAATTTCACGGTCCATTATCATTTACAAGCCTCTCAATTGACAAAGGTCCAGGCCATTTCAAAGGAGGGTTATCGTTGTTTGTTTTTATCGGCCTTCATGGTCCATTAACACTGAAGTGCTTCCTCTTTTGAGCAGGTGTTCTTTCTAACTGCAGTTTTTTTTTAAAGACACTGTCTCTTTATTCTGAGGAGGTTCCTAAAAAAACTGTGGGTGGGGGGGACCTTGCCAGTGATTTGAGGGGGCCGGCCTTGCCAGCAAATTGGGGCTGCAAGATTATTCTGAATCTGGCCGTTCAATCTCTGAGGAGTGGGACCTATCAGCGAATTTAGGCCCTACATCTCTCAAGGCCAGCGCAAAACCCGACTCTCTCTCAAAAAGAATTTCTAAGTGCCATTGAATGGCACCTGCGCAGTGGTACCAGCGCCAGCAGAAAACACTCCTGATTCCCCATTGGCGGCAACGCCTAGAGTGAATTCGGGAGAATCGCAGCCTACATTTTCCTTAAATAAGGTGACCAGCACTGTAAAACATACTCCAGATGTAGTCTCCCCAATCCCTTGCATAACCTCCTTACTTTTGTAATCAATTCACTTCACATTAAATTACAGCATTCTATTAGCTTTCCTAATTGCTCTACCTGCATACTAGCCTTTTGTGATTAATGCACCAGGACACCCAGATCCTTCTGCATCTCGGAGCTCTGCAATCTCTCACTTTTTAGATCATTTTCAATCTGCCTCTCTGGCACTGAAATTAGCCCAGAAATGAATGCAGTCTTATTCCTTCAAGATTTATATTTTTCAGAGCGTTTTTTAAAAATGTCCACTTTTAATTTTTATAGGAATTAGGAGCAGAAGTAGGCCATTCAATCAAATCATGGCTGATCTCTTCCTGGTCTCAAATCCATCTCCCCACCAGTTTCCCATGTCCCTTTAACCTATTTTTTGAATCAAAAATATATCTATCTCTTTTTTGAAATCATTTAATGACTCAGAGTCCACCGGACTATGGGGCAGCGAGTTCCATAAATTCACCACCCTCTGCAAGAAGTAATTCCTCCTCATCTCTGTTCTAAATCTACTGCCTCGCAACCTATATCCGTGACCTCTCATTCTAGATTTCTCCACAAGGGGGCACATTAGGTGTACGTTTACTTTATCAATCCCATTTAGTATTTTACATACCTCGATCTGTTCCCTTCTCATTCTTCCCAACTCCAGCGAGTATAAGCCCAAACTGTTTAATTTCTCCTCATATGTCAACCCTTTCATCCCCGGATTCAATCTGGTGAACCTCCTCTGAACTGCCTCCAATGCCTTCCTCAAATAAGGAGACCAAAACTGAACACAACACTCCAGATGTGGTCTCACCAACACCCTATCCAATTGCAACCTCTCTACTTTTACGCTTACTTTTCTTTTCTGTCTCACATTTTGCACGCAAAATCCAATCTTTCTTTTCCCCCTCTTCATTTTCTGTACCTGAATTGATACAGCATTGAATTCATCCACTCTAATTCACAGTCCTTCTTCGTCTTTTTACTGTTCATTTCCCAATCTTTGAATCTCATTGATAAAGGAGATACACTTGATTATCATGTCCACTCAGCTCTCAAATGTCGCATTTTATTCGCTGTGCTGTTATCAGCTCACACTTTTCATATCTCTGTGAATTGAAGGGTGTAGGGGAGATGTAACTAATGACAGATGCCACTAGAGACACGTCAATAGCAAAATCTGGTCCATTATTTTGTTTTGTATCACACCTACTTTTTTTCTGTATGTTAATATATCTGTAAATAAATCTCGATAAGCAATTTCAGCCTGTACGGAGATCAAGTATTTGCATTATTTTCCTGTCTTCTGAGCTAATCGGCGGACATGGTTGACTCTCAAATTGCCCAATAAGCCACTCGGTCCAAGGACTGAGGCAAATAGGGATGGGCAATAAATGCTGTCCCATCCAGCGATGCTCACATCCACGTAAGAACAAAAAATAAATATATAGACCATTCCATAAATTCTACAATAAAGGATTTTATCACTGTTTATGGTTCTTGTTAAATTGTACTACACTAACCCATGCACAAATATGGCAGAGAATAAATGTGTCGGCTTCATTTCATACAGGGCCTGCTTACATGGAAAACTATACTTTGGCCCGAATTTCACACTTATTGGACAAGAGCGATGGGCTGGACGATAAGCGTCTGTTTTGTCTGCTTCCACCGCAATCATCCAAAAGGTACAATTTCACACTGGCCGCCCAAATAAGGACCTGCCAGCATGAGTCAAGTCCCTCTCCACCGCCCCCCCCCCCCTTCCCCCATTGCATAAGGGCTGTTGGCAGGGCTGGGAGCATGGCGGGTCTCCATGGGGACCTGATGGGAGGTTTAAACGTGGCTGTCGCAGACTACAGAAACATCACAGAGTTACGGAGGAGGTAACGGGAGCTGAGAAAAAAGAATAGTGATGGCAACTACATCCTGTCAACATTCCGCTTCTCAGACAAGTGCATCAACTCACATGGAGATGTTGAGTGTCAGGCAGGACATCCACATGCAAGAGAAGGCCACCCCAACAAACAAAGGTCCCAGCTGAGACCAGCAGGCATAACATGGTGTGCTACACCTGCGTACATTGCCAAAAAAGGTTCAAAGGTCTTCTGCACTTGGCAAGGGTGAGCGCTGAGTTGGCATGGTTCAGGGAGGAACAGTCCGGAAGGGTGGCTGTCTTTAGCAGCGCTCAGGAGTGTAGGAATCAGAGTAACTGAAGGCACAGATACCTGTGATTGTTAAGAATGGGGGAATGAGATCAGAAGCCCTGGATCTATTTGAGGGTGAGATATGCCAAAATGACCGGAACTTGAACATATTTCAGGGGCTGTTTAGCACAGGGCTAAATCGCTGGCTTTGAAAGCAGACCAAGGCAGGCCAGCAGCACGGTTCAATTCCCGTAACAGCCTCCCAGAACAGGTGCCGGTTTGTGGTGACTAGGGGATTTTCACAGTAACTTCATTTGAAGCCTACTTGTGACAATAAGTGATTTTCATTTCATTTTTCATGGGAGTTAGGGGTGGAGAGTGGGTGGGGTTGTAAGAGTATGTTGAAATGAAAATCACTTATTGTCACAAGTAGGCTTCAAATGAAGTTACTGTGAAAAGCTCCTAGTCGCCACATTCCGGTGCCTGTTCGGGGGGGGCTATTACGGGAATTGAACCGTGCTGTTGGCCTGCCTTGGTCTGCTTTCAAAGCCAGCGATTTAGCCCTGTGCTAAACAGCCCCAGCATATTCAGGTTTGGGGTGGAAATAAAGCAGCGACCAAGGAGTAGGAATTCTCCTCAAACAGGCAGGCTGGGGAGTGAAATGAAATGAAATGAAAATCACTTACTGTCACAAGTAGGCTTCAAATGAAGTTACTGTGAAAAGCCCCTAGTCGCCACATTCTGGCGCCTGTTCGGGGAGGCTGGTATGGGAATTGAACCATGCTGCTGGCCTGCCTCGGTCGGCTTTCAAAGCCAGCGATTTAGCCCTGTGCTAAACAGTGGTGTTGTAGGTGGAGGGTGGTGTGCTGAATGGACCTTTGTACTTGTAGGAGAAGGCAAGCTATAATATTGCTGAGTGCTCAGAAATTGGTGGTGGGGTGGCCAACCTGCTCATTCCGAGCACATATGAGATGAAGACCCTTGAGCTTATATGTAAGCACAAAGGAAGTTCTTTAAGGTGCGGAGAGGCAGGTGAGGAGGTCGGTAAGGGTTCAGTGGACAGAAGCGGGACAGGCACAGAGTGCAAACAACGTAGTGTCGTCTCATCTTTCATGAGGACTTTAAAACAAGAGTCCCCAGTTATACAGCAATCATAAAGTCTCATCCATCTATGTAGCATGGACATTGTCTATGTGATGAATGATAATAGTGATTGTCTTCCTCTCACAGATGAGTCATCCTCCAAAAGCAGCCGGGACTCCCAGGACCCTCCATTGCCACCCAACTAGGTGTCGCTGCCAGATCAACCCATGTCACGTCCTCTCCTGATCCAGGTACCAATGCACATATATGCATGTTGGTGGGCTTTAGACCAGCAGCTCAGATAGCAGTGCATTGTGGGGTGGCATGGCACCCTCACATCTGGAGCTGGCCAAGGCAGAAGGCACCAACAGTCACAGGACTGCTAGAGGCCAGGACCATGCTGAGTCTGAGGCAGGTGATGAGTCTCTAGAGTTGTCAATCAAGCGGTTGACACCTGACGTCCAGCGGGATGTCTGGGAACATCTGGCCAAGATTCCAGAAGATCTCCATGCCATAGTCTCTGCCATGGAGGATTCCATACAGAGTGTCAACACTGCGTTGACCCTGAGCACTGAGTGCACAGCCTCCTCCATTGAGAGAGTGGCGACTCTCATGGAGAAACAGCTCCAGGACCAGAATCAGAAGTTCCTGGGGTGGTGCTCAAACCTGAAAGGGGAGGCACCAAGTCGCAGCATTTTGAAGCGTGAGTTTAAGGCACAGGCACAGGATGGGGTTTCATGGATAACTTTACTCCAATGTTTCGTTTTTTGTGTAAGCGTAGCAATCATGTAATGTTTTGCTCCTTGCTTGCATCTCTGTGAAAAACATAGATCAAGATTTTGTTTCAATACTCTGAGTGTCCTTCATGTTTTCCATAGGTACAGGCCTCATCAGAACCTCATGATAGATTGCAAGGGCAGCAAACCTTATTCCACAGGTTGTGAGGCAACATTGGGGTCCTGGCGTTGTATTCTCAGAAACATGCGTGAAGGAGGTTCACTGAGATCGCAGCCATGCTTTGGCAGCCGAGCTGAAGGAGCGTTGAATCAAGGCCTCCCTTGTGTCCCCGCCTCCCTGAAGGTTCCTCACATCTGGTTCCTCGTCTTCACCCTGTGCCTGCCTGGGCTTCCTATCAGATCTATCTGTAGCGTTTTCCTCCGAGGCAAGTGGAGCTGCCTCGGTATCCTCATCCTCGAGTGTGACTCCCCCTCGCCAGTGGCAGGTTGTGTAGAAGACCACAATAATAAACAACTCTCACTCTGGGTGGTATTACAGGGCATCTCCAAAACGGTTCAGGCAGCGGAACCTCACCTTCAGTAGCCCTGTTGTCCTCGCCCTGGTGGAGGCATGGCACCGACTGTACCTCTCTTTCGCCTCTGTCATTCTATGACGGTGTGGCGTCATAACCCACTTTTTCAATGGAAACCCTTTGTCACCCAGCAACCAACCATCCAGCCGAGCTGGAGCCACAACTAGCCTTGGCACCTGGGGATGTCGCAGAATATATGCATTATGGGAGCTACTTGGGTACCTTGACAGACTTGAAGAATTTGGATCTTGTGTTCGCACACTATCTGCACATTCTTGGCGTGGTAACACTCCCTATTCACAAAGGCACCCGGCTAACCTGTTGGAGTGATGATGGCCTCATGAGCGCAGTTTATGGCACCCTGGATACGGGGCCAGAAATATAGATTTAGGGTACGGGGCAGGAGGTTTAAAGGGACTGTTAGGAAATTCTGCTTCACCCAGAGGGTGGTGGGAGTCTGGAACTCACTGCCTGAAAGGGTGATGGAGACAGAGTCCCTCATAACATTTAAGAAATATTTAGATGTGCACTTGCCAATACATACAAAGCTTCGGGCCAAGTGCTGGGTAATGGAAATAGAATACTTAAATGGTTGTTTTTGACCGGCGCAGATGCGATGGGCCGTAGGGCCTTTTCTGTGCTGTACACCTCTATGATTCTATAACTCAATAGCTGTGAAGCATCTGGCTCACTCAGCCTAGCTGGCTTGGTCGATCCGGTAATGAATGAATGTGGGGACACGTCTGAACAGTGTCAGCTTACGAGCATGACGCAGCTATGGACAGGTGATTGGGGTACTCCACACAGATCCCTCACTGACCTCTGGAAAGACCTAAGTACCTTAAAATTGAAGGCCTCTGTGACCTTCAGACCACTGGCACAGGGTGTCCAAGCTCACAGTTGGAGGAGATCTCCAGCCCAATCATGTGGCACAATGGTGTCACGGTGTCCCTTGAAAGGTGGAGCATTGTGCAGCACTGGACCACGGACTTGTTGAGGTAGCTGGATCGCTGCCTGTACACTCGGACAAAGTTCCAGCCGCCATTTATCAGCTGTTACATGCGAAAAGTGAAAAAAAAAGATGGCCGCCTGCTCATGCGGCAACCCAAAAACCATACCGGCAACATAAAATTCCAGTCAATTGCCGTTTTAATTGCCTTAACTAGCTGATTAATTGTCGGCAACTATGCCAAGATTCCTGCACCTGCCCGTCGATCAAAATATTGCACGAGGGAGCGATGATGTCGGGATGCCTGTCTGACATCTCGCGTGATCTTGCATTCTTCCAGGTGGGCAGCATGATCATAAATAACGCGTAAAACCCTGGCCTTTACGTATCAGAGAAAGCTTAAAATGTGACTCCTCGCCACTCTGGTTCTTTCCTCCTTGCATCATCAGTCATCCCATAACACAAATCATAGTTTCCGCAGAAATTTGTAAATAAAAATGCTGCTGGGATGCAACGTAATCTGTTACAGTATAATATTATTTAACAACTGAATTTATTTTCAGTCATATAAATCTGAGCTGAGGTATATCTATATCAGCATTTTAAACAGTGTTAATAGATTTGCAACTACCTCAGACAAATCTCATGGTTTCTAATAAACGTCTACAATAATTGGATCTGAACACACTATATTCTGTCATTATAATATAATGTACTAACTGGCAGGCATACAAAGGCAGGAAGAGGTCAAGCCAAATGATGAATATGACTGGATTATTACTGTCTTCTATCAAGTAGGTACGATTTAATCATACCATAGTACAGAAGGCAGTAACGCTGAATGAAAGGATTTATAGTTACTCCGAAATTGTTATAGCTTCCAATGCTGTCACTGAAAATCAGTCACACAGAGATATAAATTATACAAAGTAGGTGTCAAAGAAAAGGCGTCAGGCATCTTAATGCTTCTGCGTGAAATTGAGATACGACATTTTCAATAAAAAATGAAATACGCGTCATTATTAATCTTTAACAGAGATAAAAAGTCTGACACAAAATATAGCCCATGTTATCTTAGCAATAGCGATCTGTGGCTCTGTGTGAAAACTTCCTCTCGCAGTGTTGGATGAGATTGGTCGCTCAGTGCACTAATGTAAAATAATGTGCTTCTACTAATGGGGGCAGCATTGGGAGGTTCAATTGTTGGAATATGTTATCAGAATTTTTCATTGTTAAGCTTCACGGAAGTTATTAATTTTAAATCAAAGTTACAATTAACATGCATATATTTCCTGTATTGAATCTCATTTTCATATCATTTTGAAGAGAAGAACAAAGAATCCACCTGACTAATCCCCGTCCTTAAGCAATATCATCAAATATCTTTGTTATAATCCCACAAATGTTTCTTCTCCCAGTAACCACCTACCCCTCTTCATTGCTGAGGCCACCCACCACCTTCTCTGCAAAATAATTACATTTCAAGTGTGTTTCGAGCTTTGGCCAGTGCCCCTGCTACTGTTACAAAGCTCTGAGCTTGCTTCATCTATTGATTTTATCATTGCTGTGCAATACTAATGACCATCAAAAATCTCATTGCCACAGTATTGTCAAGAATCTGGTTCTTCTTAAGGGTCATGCGTTTGGAGGGAGCTGGGGGCTGGTGAATTGATCTTTGACAGTTGTGCAAAAACAGCCCTGATGAATCAGCAGCTTGCATTACAACCATCCATCTTTTCCCCTTGATAGTCAATAGAATTGCAAACCAGCTGGGGTATAACACAGGTTGCCGATTCATTATCAGTCATTGTGCTCTACTTTCAGAGATCAGTTTTGCCCACTATCTCTTAAAACCGAAACCACAATTTCTTCATCATGTTTCAGAGATAATTTACTTAGTCGAAGGCAGGGTGTGGTGTAATGTTATCCGGCTCCAAAGCTTCAGGGAAATCAGTGGATTTACTAAGGAGGGATTTATATTAGAGCCAAATAGCTCAATCGGTTTGAGTGCTGGAACCGGGAGCAGAAGGTTAAGATGCCAGCAAAGCACACATTGGTCAATAATTTCCTGGTTCCCAAACATCACATTCAGGGGGTACCCAATGATGATCTGGGGAACCCCTCCAAGGCGTTCCCAAGTAAGGGCTGAGCGAGCAATTGCCCAAGAGTGCTAACTTCAGGTGGCTTTACCACAATAGCTACTCTGAAAGAATTAGAAAGAAAAAAAATCACTTCTAACTCCAGAGTAACTATTTTAAAAATCAGACCCAGCCTCTCACGGGCCACCACCACAAACATGACCCCACAGGGAACCCACCTCACCACATAGCTGTATGGGTCTGGTGCGTAGACAAGACCGTATAAGGATGTTAGATTTTCTTCCCTGAAGGACATTAGTGAATCAGATGGGTTTTTATGACAATCGGCACTGCTTTCATGACTTTTAATTCCACATTTTTATTGAATTCAAATTCAAACTCTGGATTCCTAGTCTACTGACAATACCGCGGCTCCTCCCCTTGTTGCTTCTGCTGTTTGGTGTGCAAGAAGTCCTGTGTTGTGTAGCTTCTGCAGGTTGACAACTCATTTTTAGATATGCCTGGTGTTGCATCTGGCATGCCCTCCTACAATTTTCATTGAACCAGGGTTGATTCCCCAGCTGGTTATGGTAAAGTGGGGATATGACAGTCCGTGAAGTTACAAACTGTCATTTAATACAATTCTGCTGTCGATGGCCCACAGCACCTCATGCATGTCCAGTTTTGAGTTGCTCGATCTGTTCTGAATCTATCCTGTTTCGCACAGTGACCGTGCCAGACAACAAATGGAGGGTATCCCGAGTGTGAAGATGGGATCTTGTCTGCACAAGAACTGTCATGGCAGGTGCATCTGCAACAGGTGGATTGGTGAGGATGAGGTCAAGTAGATTTTTCTGCCTTATTGGTTCACTCACCACGTCCTCTATGCACAGTATAGAAGTTATGTCCTTTAGGACTTGGCCAGCTCACAGTCAGTAGACGTACTATTTAGTCACTTTTCATGGTGGACATTGAAGTTCCCCACCCAGAGTACGTTCTGCGCTCTTGTCGCCCCCAGAGTTTCTGCCAATTGGTGTTCAATATGCAAGTGTACTGATTTATCAGTTAAGGAAAGGCGAAAGATGGTAATCAGCAAGAGATTTGTTTCCTTACCGTGTTCAGCATGATGCCATGAGATTTCATGGAGTCAAGGTTCAGTGTTGAGGACTCCCTCCTAACTGTATGCCACTGTGCTGCTGGGTTTGCTCACTCATGCTCTGTTTGGGTCCCACCAGGGCCAGTTGGCTTCTGATCTCATTACAGCCCTCGTCCAACAACAGCGATGAACTCAAGAGGTGAGTTGAGAGTTGCCGTGATGCCCTTGGCATCAAGGCAACATGACTGAGTATAGCATCAAGGAACTCTAGCAAAACTGGAGTCAAAGGGAACCGGGAGAAAACTCATAACGAATATCTAATACAAAGAAAGATTGTCTTGGTTGTTGGGAGGCTAATCATCTTACTCCCAAGCCATTGCTGTAGGGGATGCTAGTTTCCTAGGCCCAGCCATCTTTTGCTATTTCATCATTAAATTAGGAGTGGGGATATTCGCTGTTGAGTGCATAATGTTTAGTACCATTCACAACTCCTCAGATACAGTCCACGTCAAAGACCTAGGCAACATTTAGGTTTGGGCTGATAAATGGCAAGTAACATTCATTGCCAGGCAACGACCATCTCCAACAATGGAGAATCTAATCATTTCGCCTTGACATTCAATGGCATTACCATCACTGAATCTTCAACTATAAACGCCCGGGGGCGGTTGCAATTGAAATGAAATGAAAATGGTTTATTGTCACAAGTAGGCTTCAATGAAGTTACTGTGAAAGGCCCCTAGTCACCACATTCCAGCGCCTGTTCGGGAAGGCTGTTACGGGAATTGAACCATGCTGCTGGCCTGCCTTGGTCTGCTTTCTCAAAGCCAGCGATTTAGCCCTGTGCTAAACAGCCCCTCGACCAGAAAATGAACTAGACCACTCTCTAAATACAATGGCTGCAAGAGCAGGTCAGAGGCTAGGAATCCTGCAGCGAGCAACTTGCCTCCTGACCCCCCAAAGCCTGTCCATCATCTACAAGAAACAAGCCAGGAGTGTGATGGAATACTCTCCACTTGCCTGGATGAGTGCAGCTCCAACAACCCTCAAGCAGGACAACACCATCCAGGACAAAGCTGCCTGCTTGATCAGCATCCGACTTCTTAAACGTTCACTCCCTCTATCACCAATGCAAAGTGGCGACAATGTGTACAATATACAAGATGCACTGTAACAACTCACCAAGGATCTTTTAACAGTGGCTTCCAAACCCGCAATCGCTACCATCTAGAAGGACAAAGGCAGCATGGGAACACCGTCACACACCATCCTGACTTGGAAATATATCAGCATTCCTTCACTGTTGTGGGATAAGAACCATTGAACTTCAAAACAGCACCAGATGGACTGCAATAGTTCAAGAGCAATTAGAGATGGGCAACAAATATTGGCCTTGCTAGCTCTGTCTGACGACAACCACCAAATTTCTAGCCCATTTCATCCATGACTCTTACAAAACAAAGGCCATTATCAACTTTCCCCAACAAAAGGGTATCACTGACATCCAGTGGTTCCGAGGGATGGTAAACCAAATGGGCAAATTTATCCCAAACCTAGCCACAATCATGGAAACTCTCTGAGATCTCCTAAGGAAAGGCCCGCAGAGGTGCTGGGGGCATTAAACAATGCAATGCGTTTCAATGTGTTAAAGGCAGGCTGGTCTCTTCAGATGTGCTGGCACATTGCGATGCAACATTGCCCTGAGTGACTTCCAATGCTTCCTCCACTGAACTTGCCGCTATTCTTATTCAACTCCAGAAGAATAGCAACAGGAAGCCTGTATACTTTGCATCAAGAGCATCAAGTATTTCACACCTGTTTCAGAAGGGGAGGCATTCTCTTCGACTGTAATTAACTTATTGACCAGCTCTGCCATAAAGGCCCAAGATGTCCAAAGAGCACACATAGAGTATGTGGAATGTGCACAAGTATGGGAGTTCTGCCTGTAAGTTTGGTCGAATTATATTCCTGAAGACCAGATCCACCAGAAGTACCACAAACCACACGTGTTATGATCCTTCCCAGACTCCATGTTGCTGGTAAGATTAATCAGGGACCAATAACATTTTGTTTAAGTTTGAGATCCAAAACACTTATGAAGTGAAGAAAGCCACGAGATTCCATGGGTTTTGAACAACAAAAATAAACTTTATTGTACAAGGCTAGAAAGATAGAACAATTTAAATTACCTATTTTATTCTCTAACATTCGGGGTAAGTATGAGGTAGATATGAAGTAACAATCCCACAGTGATCAAACACACATTACACAATAAATACCAAATGTTACCAAAACAGAGTCCATGGATTTTGCAATAACCCACCCAAATGTCTATAATAATAATAATCTTTATTGTCACAAGTAGGCTTACATTAACATTGCAATGGAGATACTATGAAAAACCCCTAGTTGCCACATTCCAGCACCTGTTCGGGTACACAGAGGGAGAATTCAGAATATCCAATTCACCTAACAGCATGTTTTTCGGGACTTGTGGGAGGAAATCAGAGCACCCGGAGGAAACCCACGCAGGCACAGGGAGAATGTGCAGACTCCACACAGACAGTGACCCAAGCCGGGAATCGAACCAGGACCCTGGCGCTGTGAAGTAACAGTGTTACCCAATGTACTACCATGCTGGGTTATATAACACCGGGAGTCAACCAATGAAATTTTGTCTCTCACACAAGGGTTTCCAATCTTTACATGCAAACATCTTGCTTTGGAATTCAGAATTCCAACCCAGACATCTTCAACGATGGCCAATCTCGCAGGGGGTAACATTGTCCCAATCGCCAGCAGAATGGAATCATCAACCTTCCGCTGCCTTCTCGAGTCATTTGAGTTCTCTTGAGCCATTGCAGCCTATTTCTGCTCTTCTCGTTTCCTCAGCTGAACTGGGACCTATTTCTGTCCCCTGTCTTTGTCCTCACCTTAACCTCTAACTCGGGGACTCTGGGTTGGGAGGTGGGGCAGAGGTGGAAGAGGTGACTGGGGGAAGGGGGGGGAGGTGGTAGAGCCAACATAATTTAAATATTTTAAAATAAACGCAAGGGGTGGGATTTTCCAGCTGTTCCTGCAAGTGGCATCTTACACTCGTGCTTGCCTACTTCACACAGAGTCACAAAATTGTGTGGGAGCCCATTTCAGTGAAGATCTAATTATGGTGTTCTTTGGTAGATCAAGGATTAATCCAGTGAGGGCGTCTTCTCCCTGCAAGAAGCGTTCTGACTGATAGAGTAGTTTGCAATGTGTAAATGTTGTTTTCTCGGTATGCGGGAAGTCAGAAATAGAGGTTGCAATGGCCCTTTCAGTGGTTTCACATGGCAGCTTAGATACAAGAGTAAAAATATGGTCAATGAAAAGAATACACGTCGAATTAGATTTCACTTTTGAAGATGACGCTACAATCTTGATGGGAGTGGATAGGTGTACTGCTAAATTGCCTTAAAGCAGAATTGGTTTAGTGTTAAGGCACTTAAACTAGTTCATGCTGTTACTCCTAGCTCCATTTATCCACAGAGTTTTCGAAAATGGGGATCTCATATTTTCATTCGATCAAATCTTTGTGGTTTATGTTGGCTTCATGCGAACTATGAAATGAAATGAAAAAAAAATGAAATGAAAATCGCTTATTGTCACAAGTAGGCTTCAATGAAGTTACTGTGAAACACCCCTAGTCACCACATTCCGGCACCTGTTTGGGGAGGCTGTTACGGGAATTGAACCGTGCTGCTGGCTTGCCTTGGTCTGCTTTCAAAGCCAGCGATTTAGCCCTGTGCTAAACAGCCCTTTATGAAAGGCTCATCTTGTCCCAGCATTTAAGGAGGAGGGGAAATCAAAACTGCAGCCTATCAGTTTGAGTCAATAGTATGAAAGCTGCAAGAAGTCATTTATGGGACGTGATTTATGATCACTGAGATAGTTTGATTTGATTTGATTTGATATATTGTCACATGTACCGAAGTACAGTGAACTGCGGCCGAGGGAACGTACACAGTAAGTACATAGTAGACACAAGAATAATCAACAGGGAACATTGACAAATGGTACATCAACAAAACAGTGATTGGTTACAGTGTGGAACAAGGGCCAAACAAAGCAAACAAAGCAAATACATGAGCAAGAGCAGCATAGGGCACCGTGAATAGTGTTCTTACAGGGAACAGATCAGTCCGAGGGGAAGTCGTTGAGGAGTCTTGTAGCTGTGGGGAAGAAGCTGTTCCTATGTCTGGATGTGCGAGTCTTCAGACTTCTGTACCTTCTGCCTGATGGAAGGGTCTGGAAGAAGGCAATGCCTGGGTGGGAGGGGTCTCTGATAATGCTGACTGCCTTCCTGAGGCAGTGGGAGGTTTATACAAAATCAATGTGGGGGTGGCAAGTTTGTGCAATGCGTTGGGCTGAGTTCACCACAGTCTGCAGTTTCTTGCGATCTTGGACCGAGCAGTTGCCATACTAGGCTGTGATGCAGTTCAGAGTTTCTAACAAGGCTCACTCACTAATCTGATTGAATTTCCTGAGGAAATTCATATTGGATGACAGCCGATCTGCTCATTTTTATTTTCAAAAAACCATAAAGGCTTTAGAAGAGGCTATTTGAAAAGATTAGATTGTATGGAATGATCGGACAAATGCAGGCTAGATAAGAATTGTAATCGATGGGGGAATGATTGTCATTAATGTCAGCAAATGTGAACAAGGCCTGGTCACATGTTGAGTTCTACAGTGATTTATGCTGGGATTGGTACTTTTCATTCCTTTCAGTAATAATCAGTGTGGCGCAACTAATAGGGAAGTAATGTTGGACCGGACATTTCAGCAGTTTAAATGTGCCCTACAATTCATCCTCAGCCAATGTGGAATTATATCCCAAGTTCTACTGCCCAGCTGATTGTATCCCAGAGCAATGTCACTGAATCTAGGAGCCCTTTCCTTTCCTGGCAGCAACATGACTTCTCTTAGAAGGTTAAAAGGCAATAATAAAGCAGTCTTCAGTACACTGCTGCAACTACCTTTTTTATAGGGACTGTGCCTTTAACAAGGGGAGGCTTCCTGGAATTCATGCTTTCCACTGACGTCTGTTCAACCCCCTGGAGTGCAGAAGGTGTCAGCATTGAAATGGACCCAGGTGGTGGCATTGTGGTGACACCTTTTGGTGTCAGAATCATGGGAATGAGGTGGGTGGATGAATTTTCTCTCTTGCCCACCCTGTTCCTGGCCGTGATCATGCCAAGAACCTCAGGGCAGCTCAATTCCACACCCATTGACTGTTTCAGAAATACTAAACTGACCGCCACCTGCTGACTGTTCAGTGTCTGTAGGAGAAGATTGTCAAATTTCCGAGGTACCAAAGTATCTTTTTGATCAACAAGTGTTAAACACAGCCTTAAACATTTTAACAAATATGCTTTTTTGTTCTTCAATAACCTGCGCTGAAGTCAATCTTTGTCAGTTTTGGCAATTTTCAATTTGAGAAAAGAGTGGGCATAAGTAAAGAACCATGAACTGGCAAGAGAAAGAGCCATAGTACCAGTCATCTGAATCCAGTCGTGCTCCGAACCTTTATACCTTTTAAAAATAAGAATTTTTAAAGTTAGCAAAAATTTGAAAAAAACATGTTCTAACTGTCGTGTTATTCACCCTGGGATAACACGGACTGCAACGGGATGCAGTTGGACGGTAAAGCACACACCAAACTTAGACGTTGGTTCAATACGATTTATTGAACTTCTTTAACAATGCACACAGCTTGCTGTGGGTTGACACTCTGCTACTCTAAGTGTACTAACTCTAACTAACTAGACCAGACTAGCTCTGATCCTCGTGTAGAAGGTACTGACTGATATATACACGCTGACTGTCACGACAGTTGTCACCAGTGGAAAGAGGTGGAGTGCTGATGCCTTGTATGTTTGACAGCAGGAAGCCCCCCTCTAGTATTCTGTCTGGTGATTGGTTGTGTTCTGTCCTGTGTGTTGATTGGCTACCCTGGGTGTCTGTCACTGCCTGTCTTTACCTCATGATATGCATGGGTGCATATTATGACATCCTCCCTTTTTAAAAAAAAAATTTGTTGGTTGCTTAGAGCATATACGACATATATACAGATATGACTATTTACAGCGAATGGAGAGTGAATGGATATGCACATGGAAGGTGTGTAGCGTGCAGATACAGAACAATATGTACAAAATAAATGTCTATAAGTCCAATCTCTGGGGCTGGCGTCGGATCCTCGTCGGTCGCCTGAGAGGTGGAGGTGGGGACGACGGCGCCTTGACAGGCGGGATTGCAGCCAGATTGGTGGCCTCGTGGAGCGAGGCGTCCGGAGAAGGCACTGGAAAAGTGAGATTCGGTAGTGGGCAGGCAAGTTTGCGTAGTGCCCTTCTGTTGCGCCTGACAATGGAGCCATCAGCCATACAAACCACGAACGACCTGGGAGCTGCCTGTCGAACAGCAACAGCTGGAGCTGACCAGCCTCCATCAGGTAACTTGATGCAAACAGAATCTTCCGGAGATAGCACAGGCAAATCAGTAGCATGAGCATCGTGTGTCAGCTTTTGCCGGTTTCTGAGTTGCTGCACCTTTTGCAGCACTGGGAGGTGATCCAGGTCTGGTAAATGAATGGCCGGAACAGTCGTCTGCAGGTCTCGATTCATGAGGAGTTGTGTCGGAGACATACCGGTGGACAGGGGGGTTGCCCTGTACGCCAGGTGCGCAAGTCAGAAGCCGAGTCCGCAGCCTTGCAGAGCATTTGCTTCACAATATGGACCCCTTTCTCGACCTTCCCGTTAGATTGCGGGTAATGCGGGCTTGAGGTAATGTGCTTGAACTGGTATGGCTTCGCAAAGTTGGACCACTCTTGGCTGTGGAAGCAGGGACCATTGTCGCTCATGACCGTGAGCGGAATACCATGCCTGGCAAATGTCTCCTTGCAGGCCTTGATGACTGTCCTTGATGTGAGGTCGGACATTTGCACCATTTCCGGGTAACTCGAGAAGTAATCGATGATGAGCACATAGTCACACCCATTGGCGTGAAAAAGGTCGATTCTCACCTTAGACCACGGAGAGGTCACAATCTCGTGTTGCTGGAGTGTTCCTTTGGGCTGAGCAGGCTGGAAACGCTGGCAGGTCGTGCAATTGAGGACCATGTTGGATATGTCCTGGTTGATGCCAGACCAATAGACAGCCTGCCAGGCCCTGCGCCTGCATTTCTCGATACCGAGGTGTCCTTCGTGGATTTGTTTGAGCACTAAGCTCTGGAGGCTACAAGGAATAACAATACGATCTAGCTTGAGGAGGATCCCTTCGACGACGGTTAAGTCGTCCTTAACATTAAAGGACTGGGGGCATTGCCCTTTCTGCCAATCATTTGCAAGGTGATGCATGACGCGCTGCAGAAGAGGGTCCTTGGCAGTCGCTTCTCGAATGTTGACCACTCTTTCATCTGAGGCCGGGATGTTGCTGGCACACAGTTGCACCTGTGCCTCACTTTGCGAATTAAGTCGACCTGTTCACAGGGCGAGGTGATGGTGCGCGACAGAGCATCCGCAATGATTAACTCCTTGCCCGGTGTGTATACAAATTCAAAATCATACCTGCGGAGTCGAAGGAGAATGCGCTGAAGCCTGGGCGTCATGTCATTCAAGTCCTTATGAATGATATGGACTAGGGGTCTGTGGTCAGTCTCTACTGTGAAGGTTGGTAGACCGTAGATATAATCATGGAACTTTACAATGCCGGTTAGGAGGCCCAGGCACTCATTTTCTATCTGAGCATAACCTCTGTTCAGTGGGAGTCATGGCCCTGGACGCATAGGCCACTGGAGCCCAGGACAAGGCGTCATCCTTCTGGAGGAGCACCGCACCAATGCCGTCCTGGCTGGCGTCCGTGGAGATTTTATGTCTCCATCTCCGGGTCAAAAAACGCTAGTACCGGAGCAGTGGTGAGCTTTGCCTTTAACTCGAGCCACTCTGCTTGATGTGTGGGTAGCCACTGGAAGGCAGTGGACTTCTTCACCAAATGCCTGAGAGCCGTGGTGTATAATGCGAGGTTGGGAATGAATTTTCCCAAGAAGTTAACCCTACCGAGGAAGCGTAGTACCACCTTTTTGTCTTCCGGGGTCTTCATGGTGTTGATGGCCTTGACTTTGTCTGAGTCTGGTTGCACACCCTGCTGGGATATTTGATCACCCAAAAACTGAATTGATGACATGCCAAAGGAGCACTTGGCCTTGTTCAACTTGAGGCCGTTTGCATGGATGCTTCAAATGACTTGTTTGAGATGAGATATGTGTTCCTTTGGGGTCGTGGACCAAATGATTAAATCATCGATGTAGACCCGCACACCCTCAATGCCCTCCAGCATCTGTTCCATGATCCTGTGAAAGATTTCAGAGGCTGAAACAATACCGAACGGCATGCAGTTGTAACAGTACCTTCCGAAAGGTGTATTAAACGTGCAGAGCTTCCTGCTGGACTCATCCAGTTGTATCTGCCAGAAGCCACGCGATGCATCTAGCTTCGTGAAGAATTTGGCATGTGCCATCTCACTGGTTAGCTCCTCCCGCTTCAGGATCGGGTAGTGTTCCCGCATTATGTTCAGGTTAAGATCTTTGGGATCTGCACATATATGCAATTCTCCTGAGGGCTTCCGTCACTTTAGAGATTATACCCTGGTCTTGGAGCTCCTGCATCTGCGCCTTTAAACGTTCCTTCAAAGGGGCTGGCACCCGGCCTGGTGCATGGATCACAGGCAGGGCATCAGGCCTGAGTAAGATTTTGTAGCGGTACGGCATAGTGCCCATCCCACTGAACACATCCGGGTATTGTGACAGGATTTCGTCAATGTCAGCCTGAAGATTCACATTGGCAGAGGACATGGCATGTACGCGCTGAACGAGATTGAGTAGCTTGCATGCATGGGCACCAAGCAGGGAAGCCTGGTCAGGCTTGACGATTTTGAATCACAGTGTGGCATTGATGCCCTTGTTAGAGACATGCAGGTGACACGACCCTAACGCAGTAATGGCTTTGCCATTATAATCAAGCAGCTGGCAGGCCGGCGGGAGGATTTTTGGCTGCCTTTTGATGTGATGAAGATCTGCTTGGGATATGAGATTGGCTGAAGCACCAGTGTCCAGCTTGAACTGGATGCTGCATTGGTTAACATGTACGACAGCACGCCATTCTTCCGTAGAATCCACGTTAAGGATAGATAGGCGTGTTGCTGAATTCGAGGAGGCCTTGTCACACGTAGTGATGATGCCCACACGATATGGGGACTCCAGGCAGTCGTCCTCTGGATCCATGGTGCTACCAGGATCAGAATCCAGCAGCCCTTGCTTGAACACTTCAAACGCGTTTGTGTTGAACTGGGAACGCTGGCCCACGACCAGTGGTGCAGACCTGCACAAGGCTGCATAATGTCCAGGCTTCCCACAATTTAAACATCGTCTGCCTCTTGCAGGGCATTGCCGCTTTAAGTGGGCGCTGCCGCAGTTCGGGCATGTCATGACGTTGATGTCATAACGCTCTGTGCGTCGTCGCACATGCGCAGTGCGGTCAGCCGCCGTGTTGTCTTCGGCCGCTTTGTTCTCCCGTCCGTGGTGCGCGTGAGTGGGACCCCGGGAAAAGCGCGTGAAATGGCCACCTTCATCGATGCTAAGGCGGTGCATTCGGGCGATGGCGTGTACACTCTCTGCCTCGTGGGAGGCAAGTTGGTCCTGTTCTGCCGATTTAAGGTGAGAGTAGCGACTTTTCGCCTGTTCATGCACTTTACACGTCTCGATGGCGACTGACAGGGTCATGTTTTTTATTTTTAGGAGCGGCTCCCGCAGGGCGCCGGAGTGGACCCCAAACACGATCTGATCCCTGATGAGGAAATCAGCAGTGTCACCATAGTTGCAGGACTGCGCTAATATACGGAGATGAGTTAGAAAGGATTGGAAAGGCTCATCTTTACCCTGAAGCCGTTGCTAGAAGACATAGCGCTCAAAGCTCTTGTTCGTTTTGACTTCACAGTGACTGTTGAATTTGGCTAAAACGGTCTTGAACTTTGTCTTGTCCTCGCCATTGGAAAAAGTGAGCGAATTGAAGATTTGGATGGCTTGGTCCCCCACAGTTGATAGGAGCAGCGCGATTTTTCTAGCATCGGACACATCCTTGAGGCCCGAGGCCTCAATGTAGAGACTTAACTTCTGCTTGAAGACCCGCCGAGATTGCCGGAGATCCGTAGCTGTGGAGGGACCTGGATCTTCTCCATGCTGCTGGAACGCACTTGTTGGTCGTTACTGAATTATTCAAGGTAAATTACTTAGATGAAGTAGACTCCTGGTATCATGTTGTGTTATTCACCCTGGGTAACACAGACTGCAACGGGATGCAGTTGGACGGTAAAGCATACACCAAACTTAGACGTTGGTTCAATACGATTTATTGAACTTCTTTAACAATGCACACAGCTTGCTGTGGGTTGACACTCTACTACTCTAAGTGTACTAACTCTAACTAACTAGACCAGACTAGCTGTGATCCATGTGTAGAAGGTGCGAACTGATATATACACCCTGACTGTCACTACAGTTGTTACCAGTGGAAAGAGGTGGAGTGCTGATGCCTCGTGCGTCTTATAGTAGGAAGCCCCCCCTCTAGTGTTCTGTCTGGTGATTGGTTGTGTTCTGTCCTGTTTGTTGATTGGTTAACTGGGTGTCTGTCACTGCCTATCTTTACCTCATGATGAGCATATTATGACACTAACCAAATGGGAACAGAGCCTCGTAACGAGTGCATTTAGCCGAGTGTTTCCCGGCACTTACAACGCCGAGAAACACCATGCTATCTACCAGGACTCCGGGCCACAGCAGTGAACTCCCCGACGCGTCTCACTTGGTCCGCGAACTCCCCCAAAGCCCCAACTCACCTATAAGACGGTACTCGGGGCCCTCCACGCAGGACACCCCAAGGCCCGATCCCTCGCACTGCCAACCTGGCATTGCTGTGGCACCCTGGCAGCACCTCTGCCAGCTGGCAATGCCACCTGGACACCTTAGCAGTGTCAGGCTGGCACCCAGGTGGCACTGCCAGGATGCCACCCTGCCCAGAGCGAAACCACCTGGGGGCCTCCGATCCCCTGGGAGACCCCCACGAGTGCCGTTCTGCCTGGTCTCCGGCAGTGAATGGCGCCTACCCGCGATCTCTGCGGTGAGGGGGTTAGATCCCATGCCTCAGGTAGGTCATGGGAGAGCATATTAGAAGAGGGATATATATATCTGGAAGAGAGATCTTTCGTCATCTACCAGTCACGCAGCAGCTAGATCATGCCCAGTGAAATGGAAGAGTGAAAGAAATGGAGTGCAGAGGGAAGAACTGATCCTTTAAATGAAATTTATAAAACGGATAAAAATAAAGGGACTTAACCACATTATGAAAAGATGTCTGCTCAGTATATAGATGGTATAAATAAGCACATCAAATTTCATCTGGAAAAGCTTGGCTTCAACGTCAGAACAATAATGAATCCAGTTCTATAATATTGACCTCCCTCCCTCAGAAAGGATAGAGATCACTTGGCAATGTTTCAGAGCAAATGGCTGGGTTAATGCCAGGCCTTGTGCGGACTCATGTGCAGAAGAAAGGTTCAAGCATCTAAAGTTATTTTCACTGAAGCAAATAAAGCTGAACAGAGTCACATTGTGGGTCTTTAAAGGAAAATATGTATTATGCTGAAGTAAGCAAAATGTTCAACTCGGAGAATGAGCATCAGAATAAAGATCCAAAGTAAAAATTCATCAGCCTCAACAGGGGTCAATTACTAGGGGGCATAGGTTTAATGTGCGAGGGGCAAGGTTTAGAGGAGATGTACGAGGCAAGTTTTTTACACAGCGGGTAGTGGATGCCTGGAACACGCTGCCGGAGGAGGTGGTGGAAGCAGGGACGATAGTGACATTTAAGGGGCATCTTGACAAATACATGAATAGGATGGGAATAGAGGGATATGGACCCAGGAAGTGTAGAAGATTTTAGCTTAGACGGGCAGCATGGTCGGCACGGGCCTGGAGGGCCGAAGGGCCTGTCCCTGTGCTGTACTTTTCTTTGTTCTTTGTTCTTTGTTCAAGCACAGTTCGATAGAGAAATTCTCCACAGACTGATGAACTACCCGAGGCTTTCCAGTCCCCTCAGAGCAGGTTTCTGCTGGATCTGCAGATGGAACTGGAAAAGGTGCTCAGGGATTCAGCCTGCCATGTTGCTGTCTACTTATTATTCTGGAATGGGGACATATCAGCACAAAATATACTAGTCCTTATGTGGACCCCTACTATTTGTCCTGTTTGAATGCTCAACAACAAGAGCACCCTGTTATGATCTAGTATCCGGCCTCCAAAGGTCAGCAGAGAGGGCATCAGATGTTTCTTTACAAATGGATCTGTGCACATCCTCAGAATGTGTCATGCACACTGTTACGTTCTTGTGCTTGGCCGGTGTGAATGATGCACAAGATTCTTGACTCGTAAAAGTATTTTGCTATAAAATAAATGCGTGGTAAAGATAACTATCATAAATATATTACAAACTACTAATACTGATGAATTATTCTGGAGCTACTGCAAGTATGACTATCCACAAACACGACCAACTCCCAGCTCCTCAAGGTACAGAGTCACATGGTAGATTTACACTGCCACCTACTGGTCGGAGGTTGTTTAAATCATTACATACATGATAGCTTATGCATATCATTACACACACAATATTTCTAATTTCATTTTGTTCATGCAGCTCAGATATAGCCTTCAGAAGGCGTGCCACAGTTTCTGGCCCTCATTCCTACATTACAAAGTGACCATAACAAGAAATACTTAATTGGCTGTAAAGCACTTTAGGACCACTTGAGGTCATGTAAGGTGTAAGCCTCTCTTTCCTTCTATGATCAGGGAGCCCACGTTTGGCAGCCAGCGTGGGCCAATGGGCTTCACTGGACTGTCCTGCATCCCTGGGTAATGCAACCCAATTGGAAAGCTTAAGTCACTGATTTTCTTCAGTAGAGATATAGGAAGCACTTTTCTGTACCTGAAGTAGAAAATCAACAGGTGATCATGAAAGGAGGAGGGTTCATGATAAAGTCATCATACATAGACACATGACAGCACTTCGAAAGTACTCAATTGGCTGTAAAGTGCTTTTAGACACCCAGAGGTCATGAAAGGTGCTCCATAAAGAAAAGTCTTTATTTTTTTCATGAAGTGGGTTTTATGAGTGAAATGGCCTTTCTCACTCCAGACCCTCTTATGTTTTCAAGACACAATTGTATTTAACTCTGATGAATATGCCTTAACTGAATGGCATTCATATACAACTATGCCTCATGAAATCTTAATAGAAGCTAACCACTGATAGTAGATGTCATAGGTAAAGGCAACAAATAACCAGAATGTGTTCCAAATATAAAGAATGTTCTTGCTGTCATTTGTAGTTTATAATCAGGCAATAGGCATTGTCCGTTCAGTGTTGCAGATTGCACAAAGCTGGATAGGAGGGTGAGCTGTGAGGAGGTTGCAGAGGTCCTTTAGTGTGATTTGAACAAGTTGAGTGAGTGGGCAAATAATTGCAGATGTAGTATCATTTGGTTAAATGTGTGGCTATCCACTTTGGTGGAAAAAACAGGAAGGCAGATTATTATCTGAATGGCCATAATTTGGGAGAGAATAGGCAATGAGTCCTGGGGGTCCTCGTACACCAGTCGCTGAAGGTAAACATGCAGGTGCAGCAGACGGTAAAGAAGGCAGTGGTATGTTGGCCTACATATTGACAGGATTCGAGTACCGGAGCAGGGATGTCTTGCTGCAATTAAACAGGGCCTTGGTGAGGCCACATCTGGATTATTGTGTGGAGTTTTGGTCTCCTTATCTGAGGAAGGATGTTCTTGTCTCGAGGGAGTGCAGAGAAGGTTGATCAGGCTGATTGCTGGGATGGCAGGACAGAACTATACGGAGAGATTGGGTCAGTTAGTATTGTACTTGCTAAAGCAAGGTTTTTCAAAGTCCGGATCGCAACCCACGAGTGGGTCGCGGGTGGGATACAGAAGGGTCGTGGAACTAAAGGTCGCAGTGTTCCCATCAGCCATTAATGCAGCATTTCCCAACGGCAGCATTCTAAGCCTACAGGGAAAAAGCTGCCTACAATCTTAATTTAGTCTTTAACTGACACTGGGAGTGCACTGCGTTTAACTGGCGTATTGTTTGCATGCTATAAGATCAGCTGAGAGCTGCAGACCTGACTGCTGTTCCATGTGTGTTAAGGAGCGTCTGCAGCACCCTCCCAGATGCTTTTTGTGTGATCTCCTGCTGTCTGGAATCTGATAGGCTGCAGACCCGCAGCGTTTCTCAAGATGGACAGCTATTGGACAGAGCTGTTATGGAGGAAAAGGAGAGAGCAAGTTAAGAGCAAATTATTTAGGAATAAATAAAAAGGAATTGGAAATCTGAAAGAAAATATATGCTGATTCCCAAAGTATCTGCAAAGCAAAAGGACTGGCTAACATTGAGGGCGGAGCTTTTCGTCTCTGTGTGTCTCTGGAGAAACTAAAAGTTGGGAAAGGCGATGTCTGTTACTTTAGCACGTTGTTCACCCATAGTTCGTCAGTGGTCTATGGGGCAGTTATAGTGTTGTCAGCATTCATCAATTTTGATTAGCTTTTTTCTATTGGTGTACTTGACGTTGAATAAACTTGCATCAAGTAATTGAATTGCATTTAAGCCAACTATAAATCAAGATTTTAATGGCACTATCTTGAGATTTACAAATGTTTTATTTCCAAGAACTACACATGGTTCTCCGCGGAGGCAGTGGCATCGCTAGATGAATAATCCAGAGATTCAGGATAATGATCTGGGGAGCCGGGTTCAAATCCCATTACAGCAGATAGTGGAATTTAAACACAATAAAATATCTGGAATTAAATCTAATGATGACCATAAAACCATTGTCGGTTGGCATCTGGTTCAGAAATGCCCCCTTTAGGGAAGGAAATCTGCCTTACTTGTCCAACCTACATGTCACTCCAGACCCACAGCAATGTGGTTGACTCTGAAATTGCCTAGCAAGCCATTCAGTTGTATTCAGCCACTACAAAAAAAAGAATGAAACCGGACGGACCATCCGGCATCGATCCAGGCATCGGAAATTACAATGTTGACTCTGCAAAGTCCTCCTTACTAGCTTCTGGGAGCTCCTGCCAAAGTTGGGAGAGCTATCTCACAGACTACTCAATCATACCTCACAGACAATGTCCCAGACACCATTATCACTATTCCTGGGAACTGTCTCACCAGCAGAGGTTGCGACACAATGATATATTGTCGAGAGAGTTGCCCTCGGCATGCTCAACGTCAACTCTGGACCCATTAACTCTCATGGCTTCAGGTTAAACATGGGCAAGGAAACCTCCTGCTGATTACCATGTACCGTCCACCATCAGCTGATGAATCAATACTCCTCCATGTTGAACACCACTTGGAGAAAGCACTGAAGGTGGCCAGGGCGCGGAATATAATCTGGTGGAGGACTTTAATGTCCATAACCAAGAGTGGCTCGGTAGTACCACCGGGCTGGTCCTAAAGGACATAGCTGCTAGACTGGGACTAGGGCAGGTGGTGAGGGAACCAACAAGAGGCAAAAACAAACTTGACGTCATCCTCACCAATCTGCCTGCTGCAGATACATCTGTCCATGACAGAATCGGTTGAGGTAACCACCACACAGTCCTTGCGGAGACAAAGTCCCGTCTTCACATTGAGGATACTCTCCATTGTGATGTGGGGCACTACCACCATGCTAAATGGGATCGACTTTGAACATATCTAGCAACTCAAGACTGGGTAACCATGAGGTGATGTGGGCCATCAGCAGCAGCAGAATTGTACTTAACCACAATCTGCAACCTCCTGCTCCAGCATATCCCCTACTCTACCATTACCACCAAGCTAGGGGATCAACCATTGTTCAATCAAGAGTGCAGGAGGGCATGCCAAGAGGAACACCAAGCATGCCTAAAACTGAGGTGTCAACCTGGTGAAGCTACAACACAGGACTACTTGTTGCCAAACAGCATAAGCAGCAAGTAATAGACAGAGCTAAGTGATTCCACAACAAACATATCAGATCTAAGCTCTACAGTCCTGTCACATCCAACCGTGAATAGTGGTGGACGATTAAACAACTGGAGGAGGAGGCTCCGCAAATATCCCCATCCTCAATGATGGAGGAGTCTAGAACATCTGTGCAAAAAACAAGGCTGAACAAGGCTGGCAATGTGGGAAATTACCCAGGTATCTACTTTCCATCATCAGCAAAGTGATGCAAGTGTCATCAACAGTGCTATCAAGCAGTTCTTACTCAGCAATAACCTGTTGACAAATATTCAGTTTGGGTTTCGCCATAGTCACTCAGCTCCTGACCTCATTACAGCCTTGGTTCAAACATGGACAAAAGAGCTGAATGCCAGAAGTGAGGTGAGTTACTGCCCTTGATATCAAGGCAACATTTCACAGAGTGTGTCATCAAGGAGCCCAAGCAAAACTAGAGTCATACCTGGCACAAAGGAAGATGGTTGTGGTGGTTGGAGGTCAATCATTTCACCCCCAGGACATCACTGTAGGAGTTCTTCAGGGTAGTGTCCTAGGCCCAAACATCTTCAGCTGCTGCATCAATGACCTCCCTTCCATCATAAGGTCAGAAGTGGAGATGTTTTCAGACGATTGCACAATGTTCAGCACCATTTGCGACTCCTCAGATAATGAAGCAGTCCATGTCCAAATGCAGCAAGACCTGGACAATATCCAGTCTTGGGCTGACAAGTGGCAAGTTACATTCATGCCACACAAGTGCCAGGCAATGACCATCTTCTACAAGAGAGGATCTAACCATCACCTCTTGACATTCAATGGCACTACCGTTGCTGAATCCCCCACAATCAACAACGGGGGTTGCCATTGATCAGAAGCTGAACTGGACTAGCCATATTAATACTGTGGCTACCAGGGCAGGTGAAAGGCTAGGAATTCTACAGCGGGTAACTCACCTCCTGACCTCATAGCCTGTCCACCATGTTCAAGGCACAAGTCAGAAGTGTAATGGAATACTCTCCACTGGATGAGAGCAGCTCCAAAAACACTCAAGAAGCTTGACACCATCCAGGACAAAGCAGCCCACTTGGTTGCTACCCCTTCCACAAACATTCAAACTCTCCACCACCAATGAATAGTGGCAGCCGTGTGCACCATCTACAAGATGCACTGCAGTAGCTCATCAAGGCTCCTTAGGCAGCACTATCCAAACCACAACGACGACCATCTAGAAGGACAAGAAAGCAGATACCTGGAATCCCCATCACCTGGAGGTTCCCCTCCAAGTCCAATTTGGAAATAAATCACCGTTCCTTCACTGACGCTGGGTCAAATTCGTGGAACTCCCTCCCTAACACCATTGTGGGTATACGAATACCTTAGGGACTGCAGCTGTTCAAAAAGGAAGCTCATCACCACCTTCTGAAGGGCAACTAGAGCTGGTAATACATTCTGTAAATATATATATTTTAAATTATGGCTCTTTCCCTGTGATACCTCTTCTTTGTTCCCCTCTCCTCAGTCTTCTTCCTTCACTTCTTTGTTTCCTCAAGGCAGTGTCCAATGAGGAATGCAGTTTCACAATTGTTGGCGGCCCTACATGAGTAAATGATCCAGCAGAGGGCAGCAGAGCGGAGCCGCTGATTGGCTGTTGCAGGGAAAATTTGCATCAGTGCATTGCGGTCACTGTATCCAGAAGGTGTACCTGAGCAAGACACCCTCCGTGTTCAAGTGAAGGCAAGCATCCAGCAGAGGGCAGCACAGCAGAGCCGCTGATTGGCTGTTGCGGGGAATATTTGCATCAGTGCATTGCGGTCACTGTATCCAGAAGGTGTACCTGAGCAAGACACCCTCCGTGTTCAAGTGAAGGCAAGCATCCAGCAGAGGGCAGCAGAGCGGAGTTGCTGATTGGCTGTTGGGGGAAAATTTGCATCACTGCATTGCAGTCACTGTATCCAGAAGGTGGTTTGTGGAGGAGCTGTTGTCAAGTGACAGTTAAACCCCAAACACTTTTTCGGTGTATCCCTCCCTACCTCCTCCTCTAACCAATAAAAACCAATCACTGTAAGAATCCCAGCCGAGTAAAGATCAAGAGGGAGACTCGAGGGCAGGTAGAATAGAAAGAAGTTGAACCGCGAAGTCACAGCCTGCAGGTAAGTGATTGGCAGCTGACTGGCAAGTAGGTTTTCTTTTCCCTGAGGTGTGTTGATAAGGTAAGGTTTTTCTATATTTTTTTTTATCGTGTGATTGGTAACAATTTTTCTTTTTTTTTCCTTTTTCATTTATCTATTATTTGATATTATAGTTCGACTAAGTTAAGCTTAAGATTAAAAATGGCAGGAGAACTCAGACCCGTGTTATGCTCCTCTTGCTCAATGTGGGAGTCCCTGGCTCCTTCACGTGCGGGAAGTGTGTCCAGCTGCAGCTCTTGTTAGACCGCATGATGGCTCTGGAGCTGCGGATGGACTCACTTTGGAGCATCCGCGATGCTGAGGAGATCGTGGATAGCACGTTTAACGAATTGGTCACACCACAGATTAGGATTGCTGAGGGACAAAGGGAATGGGTGACCAAAAGGCAGAGAAAAAGCAGGAAGGCAGTGCAGGTGTCCCCTGCGGTCATCTTCCTCCAAAACAGATATACCATTTTGGATACTGTTGGGTGGGATGGCTCACCAGTGGAAGGCAGCAGTAGCCAGGTTCATGGCACTGTGGTTAGCTCTGCTGTACAGAAGGGCAGGAAAAAGAGTGGAAGGGCTATAGTCATAGGGGATTCAGTTTTAAGGGAAGTAGATAGGCGGTTCTGTGGTCAAAAACGAGACTCACGAATAGTATGTTGCCTCCCAGGTGCACGGGTCAGGGATGTCTCAGATCGGCTGCAGAACATTCTGAAGGGGGAGGGTGAACAGCCAGTTGTCGTGGTGCATATAGGCACCAATGATATGGGTAAAAAACAGGATGAGGTCCTACAAGCAGAATTTAAGGAGTTAGGAGCCAAGTTAAAAAGTCGGACCTCAGGTAGTAATCTCAGGATTGCTACCAGTGCCACGTGGTAGTCAGAGCAGAAATGAAAGAATAGGCAGGATGAATGCGTGGCTTGAGAGATGGTACAGAAAGGAGGGGTTCAGATTTTTGGGACATTGGGACCGGTTCTGGGGGAGGTGGGACTACTACAAATTGGACGGTCTACACCTAGGCCGGACTGGAACCAATATCCTTGGAGGTGCTTTTGCTAACGGTGTTGGGTAGGGTTTAAACTAATGTGGCAGGGGGATGGGAACCAAATGATGAGGTTAATGGACAGTAAGGAGGTAGTAACTAAAGCCTGTAAGGAACTAGATCATGAAAGAAGTGTAGTAGGTAAGGCAGATGAACTTAGGGCTTGGATTAGTACCTGGGAGTATGATGTTATTGCTGTTACTGAGACTTGGTTGAGGGAAGGGCATGATTGGCAACTAAATATCCCAGGATATCGATGCTTCAGGCGGGATAGAGAGGGAGGTAAAAGGGGTGGAGGAGTTGCATTACTGGTCAGAGAGGATATGCTGAAGGAGGGCACTATGGAGGACTTGTGCAGTGAGGCGATATGGGCAGAGCTCAGAAATAGGAAGGGGGCGGTAACAATGTTGGGGTTGTACTACAGACCTCCCAACAGCGAGCAAAGAGATAGAGGTACAAATATGCAAACAGATTATGGAAAGATGTAGGAGCAACAGGGTGGTGGTGATAGGAGATTTTAATTTTCCCAACATTGACTGGGATACACTTAGTGTCAGAGGTCTAGATGGAGCCGAATTTGTAAGGATCATCCAGGAGAGTTTTCTAGAGCAGTATGTAAATAGTCCAACTCGGGAAGGGCCATACTGGACCTGGTGTTGGGGAATGAGCCCGGCCAGGTGGTTGAAGTTTCAGTCGGGGATTACTTTGGGAATAGTGATCACAATTCTGTAAGTTTTAGAATACTCATGGACAAAGACGACAGTGGTCCTAAAGGAAGAGAGCTAAATTGGGGTAAGGCCAACTATACCAAAATTCAGCAGGAGCTGGGGAATGTGGATTGGGAGCAGCGTCTGAAGGTAAATCCACATTTGATATGTGGGAGGTTTTTAAAGAGAGCAGGACAGAAATGTCCCTGTGAAAATGAGGGATAGAAATGGCAAGATTAGGGAACCATGGATGACAGGTGAAATTGTGAGACTAGCTAAGAAGAAAAAGGAAGCATACATAAGCTCTAGGCGACTGAAGACAGACAAAGCTTTGGAAGAATATCAGGAATGTAGGACCAATCTGAAACGAGGAATCAAGAGGGCTAAAAGGAGTCATGAAATATCTTTAGCAAACAGGGCTAAGGAAAATCCCAAAGCCTTTTATTCATATATAAGGAGCAAGAGGGTAACTAGAGAAAGGGTTGGCCCACTTAAGGACAAAGGAGGAAAGTTATGCATGGAGTCAGAGAAAATGGGTGAGATTCTTAACGAGTACTTTGCATCGGTATTCACCGAGGAGAGGGACATGACGGATGTTGAGGTTAGGGATAGATGTTGGATTACTCTGGGTCAAGGCGGCATAAAGAGGGAGGATGTGTTGGGTATTCTAAAAGGCATTAAGGTGGACAAGTCCCCAGGTCCAGATGGGATCTATCCCAGGTTACTGAGGGAAGTGAGAGAGGAAATACCTGGCGCTTTAACAGATATCTTTCCGGCATCCTTCAACATGGGTGAGGTACCGGAGGACTGGAGAATTGCTAATGTTCTCCCCTGGTTTAAGAAGGGTAGCAGGGAGAATCCAGGTAATTATAGACCGGTGAGCCTGACATCAGTGGTAGGGAAGCTGCTGGAGAAGATACTGAGGGGTAGGATCTATTCCCATTTGGAAGAAAATGGGCTTATCAGTGATCGGCAACATGGTTTTGTGCAGGGAAGGTCATGTCTTACCAACTTAATCGAATTCTTTGAGGATGTGACAAAGTTGATTGATGAGGGAAGGGCTGTAGATGTCATATACATGGACTACAGTATTTGATAAGGTCCCCCATGGTAGACTGATGGAGAAAGTGGTCTCATGGGGTCCAGGGTGTACTAGCTAGATGGATAAAGAACTGGCTGGGCAACAGGAGACAGATAGCAGTAGTGGAAGGGAGTTTCTCAAAATGGAGAACTGTGACCAGTGGTATTCCACAAGGATACGTGCTGGGACCATTGTTGTTTGTGATATACATAAATGATCTGGAGGAAGGTATAGGTGGTCTGATTAGCAAGTTTGCAGATGACACTAAGATTGGTGGAGTAGCAGATAATTCAAGAGCGAACTATACGGTAAATGAAAAAGCCCTAGGGGAAATTGATGTACAGAGAGATCTGGGTGTTCAGGTCCATTGTACTCTGAAGGTGGCTGCGCAGGTCGATAGAGTGGTCAAGAAGGCATACGGCATGCTTTCCTTCATCGGAAGAAAAAAAAAAGAAGAGGTATTGAGTACAAGAATTGGCAGGTCATGTTACAGTTGTATAAGACTTTGGTTCGGCCACATTTGGAATACTGCGTACAGTTCTGGTCGCCACATTACCAAAAGGATGTGGATGCTTTGGAGAGGGTGCAGAGGAGGTTCACCAGGATGTTGCCTGGTATGGAGGGCGCTAGCTATGAAGAGAGGTTGAGTAGATTAGGATTATTTTCATTAGAAAGACGGAGGTTGAGGGGGGACCTCATTGAGGTCTATAAAATCATGAGAGGTATAGACAGGGTGGATAGCAAGAAGCTTTTTCCCAGAGTGGGGAACTCAATTACTAGGGGTCATGATTCAAGGTGAGAGGGGAAAGGTTTAAGGGAGATATGCGTGGAAAGTTCTTTACGCAGAGGGTGGTGGGTGCCTGGAACGCATTGCCGGAGGAGGTGGTAGAGGCGGGCACGATAGCGTCATTTAAGATGTATCTAGACAGATACATGAATGGGCAGGGAGCAGAGGGATACAGATCCTTAGAAAATAGGCGACAGTGTTAGATAGAGGATCTGGATCGGCACAGGCTTGGAGGGCCAAAGGGCCTGTACCTGTGCTGTAATTTTTCTTTGCTCTTTGTTCTTCATGTATGTCCCTGGACAGTGAATTGTCATAGAAAGGAGGACATCACAGGCACATCTGATCCTGTCCTCGCTCAATGCTGACATAAATTCAATGCCTACTGGATAATGATTAAGAACAGGCGTACTGAATGATTTTCTTTCCCTCCCCTGACTTGGGCAAGAAAGATTTAGTGTCTCAAAAACTGCCTTGATTCAGGACAGACTGGGTAAACAAACATGGGATGGTTGCCTGGTGTGGGTCCCGGACATCGGCCAGTTTGCAAACATGGGCCCTGGGGGAAATCAGTTTCAAAAACACTGTGCTAAAGTTCAGAAGAATGAGGGGAAATCTCATAGAAATCTATAAAATGATAACAGGACTAGACAGAGTAGATGCAAGAAGGATGTTCCCGATGGTGAGGGTATCCAGAACCAGGCCTCACAGACTGAGGATACAAGGTAGACCACTTAGGATTGAGATGAGGAGGAATTTCTTCACCCAGAGTGTGGTGAGCCTGTGGAATTTATTTTCAAGAAGCTGTTAGATGTAGCACTTGGGGCGAAGGGAATCAAAGGATATAGGGGGAAAGCAGGATCAAGCTATTGAGTTGGATGATCAGCCATGAATGGCGGAGCAGGTTTGAAGGGCTGAATGGCCTCCTCCAGCTCCTATTTTCTATGTTTTGATGTTATCTCTTGTAATCCACATTGTCATCATTATCTGTAGCTTACATTAAACAAACCTTTAAAATGAGACTCACTCATCCAAATCAGAGAAACACATCATGACAAATCTGTTAATCTGTCAGATGAGTGATCTGCTTTTTTTAAATCAAATGTTTTCTTCTTCTGGACTGAAGTAATATCAAAATAATTGTTCACTACGTAACAGTCTTATGGTCAAATGCATGGAGCAAATTATTTTAACCCTTTCCCATTCAAATTAACCAGATCAAACCATAATTCCAATTTCCCCCATCCATCTAAAATCAGTCACTCTTCCACCTCCAAGGAAGACAGTGTGAACTGTTGAACCGTCCTGCCTAAAGATTACCACAATTAAAATTAGCAACTTAAATAGTTATAACTCCCTCGAGGACCACGGGGAAACCATTGTTGCTCTCCCTGTAGGATTCGTGGAGTACACACTGCCCAGCTAGAGCTCGTTGCAAACAAATATAAAAGCCGGCTCAAAGCAGGGCCTGGTGTGGTTAGTTCTCCCAGCAAGGGCTGTCCTGGGATCGAGTTTCTGCTTTGAGCAGGATATTGTATGTAGTTCAATAAATCTCTGTTCCCTTATCGCTGGCTTCCTCAAGTTACTAAAATCAGTTAGGCATCAGAAATTTCTATCAATAAAGTAAGAAAATTAAACATCTAAGGTGGGATCTTCTGGCTGTTCACGCTGACGGGATCTTCCAATCCCGCCGACGGTTCATCCCTGCCACAGGTTTCTCGGAAGCATGGGGTGGATTTAATGGGAAATCTCATTGACAGCAGTGAGACCAGACGATCCTGCCACTGGCCAATGGCAGGTTGCCAGCTGCCGCCGAGAAATGCTCCATGAGGAGAACAGAGAATTCCGCCCCTAAGTTTTCTATCCCAAATGTTTAACTTGTGTCATGAGAGGGAGATATTAGGAACTTTGGTCCAGAAATGGGGTCCAAGGTGTAGCAGGCAAATTAGGGGTTAAACAGACTGAAGGAAAAGACTCTAGAAGCAGAGTCTGAGGTATACGCCCACAGCCTGAGTTACCTTATCCCATTCAGACTTAATCTCATTAGTGGGAATACACAAAGATGTCCCGGTTCAGCCAGGATGATCTACTTGAGATCCATTGTCATTTGGGATAGCCTTGTTTGACCAGCTATTATCACATCACAGAGTCTGATGACCTATTTGTCCATCAATGGATGGTTAGTTGCATATGAATGATATAGCTCTGTTTTTTGTAGAAATGGGAGTAGGAAATCAGACAGCCAAGATAATGCGAATGGAATCAAGTCTGGTCACCTCAAGAAGGACCTTTGTTTGAGCGGTTGGGTGGAGCTTAGAGAGAGAGAAAGAACGCTGTTCTGAACAGAGGACAAGGCTGTGGAAATCAAGCAGAGAGATCATGGAAGTTGCCACCGAGGCAGGCTTTGGAAAAAGGTTTTGAACAATGGTCCGAACAGAAGAAACATTGCTCCATAAATGCAAGTACTTTCCCAGCCTGTGTGTGTAAGCGGCATGGGAGCACCATGGTTATTTAAAATGATGTTTAATGGGAACCAGTGTGTTAAGGTTAAGAAACCGCATGTAATCTGTTAGTGTTAGAACGGAAGTAAAAAGTTAAATATTGTTTTCTTTTCTTTCGTTGTAACAAAGTTTGTTTTATAAAATAACCAAGCCCTATTTCTTATATTATCACTCTGGAATGAATTGATCTTTCCACATTAAAACTTTAAAAAGTTATGGCATCTGATCCAGTCACTTAGCCACTGTTGAGAGCTGACCAGGCATCCGTAACAAATGTCCAGACACTGGTCGCATAATTTGAGCTTTAAGGAGAACCTTATAATGAGGACCAATCAATGCTACTTGAGAGCTCCAGGCTTGACAATTTGAATTTACTTCATGAGGACCTGAGTCTGTCCAATTTGATGGATTTGATGAGAGTAAACAGTACTAAGGAATAGATATTTACTATTGGGTGGCTGCCCTTTACATTTCAATGAACAGTCTGCACACAACAACAAAAGAACTAGAGGGATTTCCATGTTTGCACTCAGGAGATAAGCTGCTCCAATAAATCATATCCCATTTATTTCATATCAAAATGAATGATTTTCATTGTACACATCTTCTATCGGAATGCTGAAAGCCTTTCTTTGTTCTGCATCTGAATGTTATTTTAAACAATCTTCAGGGGATTTAGTTATGTTTGCTGTTGTAGAGTTTTGAACTTTTTATCTTTTTATGTAAATATCTCTACTTGCAGTAATGCAATACCATTTGGTCTGTATGATTATAAATCTCTCAGCACTCAGCACATCTTTTCATGTTACATAAAGCTAATGTCAAATATAATTAGAATATTTGGATGTACTTTAGACATTTTAATGTTCTGTTGTGAGGACTTTTTAAATGCCACAAGTGGAAAGGGAAAATAGAAATAAAATTAAATCATGTGCTTTGTATCTTATACCACCAGAGATTACAATCCAGATAACAGTGAGTTAACAAAATAAGACCTTAAAGAATGGTAATGTTTTCCAATAATTTATGAAACACAATCCTAATATTTGAATTCAATGAAAATATGCAGAAGAATATTGTATTTTGTTGAGGATGCAGAAGAAATGCAGCCTCCACAGCGTTTCTCGGTCCTTGGTAATTGGTCTGACCTTTGTCTTGACTCCAGGAACAGAAATTACCATGTTAAATGTTTGTAAGTGCAAAGGGGCTGCTGCATTTTTAAAAAATAATCTTTATTGTCACAAGTTTACATTAACACTGCAATGAAGTTACTGTGAAATTACCTCCAAAATCCCAATATTTAACTTGTGGATCCTGGCAGGAATTCTGATAACACCCAAAGATATGTTTAGCCTCTTAACTGCCCTTCAAAGTAGCCGAGTGTGGTAGCATGCCCCTTTAAGGGAGGGGCGGGTTCCTGGTGGGCCATGTGACCCGATTGACCAATGGGGCTGGAGCGTGGAAAACCTGGGGATGGAGCTTGGATTTCCCAGTTAGTTAGGAATTTGGCGACTTGGAACATGCAGGCTTTTTAAAATTTGTTTCCGGGATGTGGGCGTCGGGGTTAGGCCAGCATTTATTGCCCATCCCTAGTTGCCCTTCAGAAGGTGGTGGTGAGCTGCCTTTGTGAACCACTGCAATCCTTGAGGTGTAGGTACACCCACTTTTATCTCATTCTCTGTATTTAGTTTCTTACTTCAATAAACCCTTCATTCGTTAATCTACCTGGTGGTCGCCCGTCTGTCGGGATATTACACTGAGTAAGTCACTTATTTTTTATCAATCTGAAACTGAAGAAGGCCCGTTTACTCACAACAACTGGAGATGGGCAATAGATGTCAGTAATGCCCCCATCCTGAGGATTATTTTTTTTAATGATTTTATGAAGAAACTTGAAACTACTTAAACATTTTTAAAATCTTTCATAGTTAACATTATGCAATTCTTTGTGTAGCTTTGTGATGGGCAATTTAAAGAAAAGGATTATTTAAAAAAATGATTTAACCAATGTAATATTAAACCTATACCATAGAATTCAGATGTTAATATGAAAATACATTAGAAAAACAATTTAGATGATCCAAGTCAATTTATGAATTAAAACTCTTGGGAACTCCAATTGTTTTCAGATAATATTTGAACACTCTCTTACACACACATTCACACAGACTCTCACACAATCACATATATTCTCACACAGTGTGTCATACATTTCAAATCTGCAAGTTTTATGCATCACAAGTTTGAGTCGTGCTCTTTAGTCAACATTTAACATTGAAACATTTTGATGGAAAAGCCAAAGAAAGGTGTCAACATTTTGCCAGCAGAATTTGATAATTGTTTTCACAAAAATATTCTCTTTTTGTCACTAACTGAAACTTTAAAAATTTCCAAAGTTAGCTTTTCAAGAAAAATGTTAAAAATAAATTCTATTTCACAGTCTTCATTTCGAGTATTTACTTCACGGCCTAAACCTGTGTCGGAAGCCTGAGCTTTCACAGCATATTTTAACCTCACAAACATCGAAACAACTCTCAATTGCACCTGGTGTTGTCTGGTGACTGAACCTCCATTACAGAGTCAGACTCTTCAGCATCCTGCATCCCAGTGTCATGTGCCCTGTGGGACGGCGCCTGTAGAGCTGTCGGGGTTGTCCTGATCTATCCAAAAGGGGATAGTCTATCACAGGGCTCCTACCATGGAGGTGACCGAGATGTCTATTCAATTCCCGTCCTGCAAACGAACCCGGTATGATACGGGTCAAGTCTGGCGAATGATAGTGCCAGGAACCCACTTGGCACTGTCTCCGAAGTTGCGCATATGGTCCATACCGCCTGGTGCGAATCGTCTTAGTGGGGCATGCTCGACAGGGCAAAGCCCCAGCTGCCCCTATCAGCTGTGTATCTTTCTGCCAATATCGGGTCATGCCAAGCTGAGGCAAGTTCAAAGTCGACGTCCCATGAGAGGTTTTGCCAGTGCCACGCCGGTGGCAGCATGTGGGGTGGAGTGGTAACAGAAAAGGAAGTGCGGCAAACACTTGTCAAGGGACTGCTTGTTCATGCCACGTTTTAACGTTTGGACCCCTCTTTTAGCCAAACCATTTGAAGCGGGGTGATATGGGGCAGTGCGTATGTGGCTCACTCCATTTGTCCCCATTAAATTTCTTTACTCTGCACTCGTAAACAGTGTTCCATTGCCGGAGAACACTTAACCTCCGGAATACTGTTCATGCTAAAAGAGCACCTGAGCTTCTCGATCGATGCTCTCAAAGTCATTGATGACATCCTGTGGATGTCAAGTCATTTTAACTACATGTCGATGATGAGGAGGAACATGGATCCCTGAAAAAGGCTGGCAAAATCGGCATGGAGAGGAATCCATGGCTGAACCCAGGGATGAAGCGGTCCCGCAGGTGGGAGGTTCTGCTGCTCCTGGCCCACTCTGCGCTATTGGGTGAGCTGCTCAATCTCCGTGTCCAAACCTGGCCACCACATGTAACTTTGGGCAAGCACCTCTCGAGCCCAAGAGGTCAATGCCAGTCAATGCGGAGGCATTGCAGCAAGTCGCAGCCGAGCAAACTGGGGCCATCACCTTTCACCACGATCAGGGCAAACAAGCGATTGCTGCTCGTAGACCAGTGGAGTCACCATTGTCCCCACTATGGGCAGCAGTTCTCCGGTATACGTGGCTAATCAAGTCCCAGTGTGTCATAATGACAGAAGCTGCACTCCCATCCGGAGCCTCTCAGAAGTGTACGTTCCAACAACTGAGACAGCGGCACCTGTGCCTAACTATTAGCAATAGGTGGCAATTTTCTCAATTGTGACCCTAATGGGGGCAACTTTGAGTGATGCAATTCACCTGCAGACAATCATCCATGGGCTTTTCCAGAAAATGGATGTGGGACCGGGAAGGGTGGCCAGTCCTAGCGGAGTGGTTGGCGGATGGACCAGCCCACGGTCACCACACATTGCAGCCTTTCCGACCACACATCCTACAACACCGGGGGATCATCCTCATTCTGATCGAGGGAGGGGTCCTGCTCGGTCGTCGCGTCCTAGGCCACCAGCCTGACCCTTGCCGGGCTGCTGCCCAGGGTGGCGAACCGGGGTTTCCTGGCCAAAGGGGTCCCTGCTCCAGTTGAGGACTTCCATTCCTTGTAATTCCTGGATGCCCTGCTCTGCACTTTCTCACGATAGGGCCATTTCCAGAGTCCATTTGATGTCCATATGATGCTCAGCGAGCAACTTCCACTGGGTCGCTTTGTTATGCATACTGCAGACTGTTCTATCCCGCAACAGTTCGGACAGTGGGGACGCTCTTCTCCAGAGAGTCACGGGGAGCCTAATCAGCCCGGCCCAGTAGGTCCTTGGGGGTTACAGTATCGCATTTACATCTACTCTTCAAGAAACCAACAGGATTGAATTCACTGAGCATTTATACTCAGACAGAAACCTCATGCCTAAATTTTAATAATGGCACTTTGGTCCTCATGGCTTGTTAACCCTAAACTGAGTGGAGTACTCACCCCACTCAGTAACATTCAGTTGAAGGCAGCAGAGACTCTGCAAGGCAGACAAAAAAGGAAGGACGCAAAGGAATGATTGTGAGGACTGCTCATGGAAGACCTGGATATCCAATGTTCTGTTCTCTCCGCCCGCCCCACCAATGAGGCACTGACAGACAATCCCTCTAGCCTACATCCCCAATGCACAAATTACCTACGTGATGGTAAGCTTACCAGTAGTGCCAACACAGAGCATCTCGACTGCCTAAATCTCTCCTAATGCCTGTAAATGAGGTTTGGAAGTTATATCTCTAGTCTATAATTTATGCCAGCAGGCGTGTTTTGTACTCGTCTTGTCCCATCCACCCAAACGCACTCCAAATTGACATCCAATATATTTCTGTTCAATGTGACAGGACAGGACAAAAGGGATAACAAGATTGGCTAATAAAAGTGACTTTAACTTGTATTTTTGTGGCAATGTTACCAATGCTTTAAATAGCATTGCTTTGTGCATCAAATTGAACAGTTGGCCATTGATGATAATGAACCATAGGAAATAGAACAGTCAGGCCTCATACAGTGTTCACATGTGCAATTCCAGTAGAGGTCATTGGATAACTAGCAGAATAGGGAACCTTGCCCAACTTTGCCTTCTTCCCAGTGATGCAGCTTAGTTCTATTAAGAAGTATTACGGGTAAGGCAGATGAACTTAGAGCTTGGATTAGTACTTGGAACTATGATGTTGTTCCCATTACAGAGACTTGGTTGAGGGAAGGGCAGGATTGGCAGCTAAACGTTCCAGGATTTAGATGTTTCAGGCGGGATAGAGGGGGATGTAAAAGGGGAGGCGGAGTTGCGCTACTGGTTCGGGAGAATATCACAGCTGTACTGCGAGAGGACACCTCAGAGGGCAGTGAGGCTATATGGGTAGAGATCAGGAATAAGAAGGGTGCAGTCACAATGTTGGGGGTTTACTACAGACCTCCCAACAGCCAGCGGGAGATAGAGGAGCAGATAGGTAGACAGATTTTGGAAAAGAGTAAAAACAACAGGGTTGTGGTGATGGGAGACTTCAACTTCCCCAATATTGACTGGGACTCACTTAGTGCCAGGGGCTTAGACGGGGCGGAGTTTGTAAGGAGCATCCAGGAGGGCTTCTTAAAACAATATGTAGACAGTCCAACTAGGGAAGGGGCGGTACTGGACCTGGTATTGGGGAATGAGCCCGGCCAGGTGGTAGATGTTTCAGTAGGGGAGCATTTCGGTAACAGTGACCACAATTCAGTAAGTTTTAAAGTACTGGTGGACAAGGATAAGAGTGGTCCTAGGATGAATGTGCTAAATTGGGGGAAGGCTAATTATAACAATATTAGGCGGGAAATGAAGAACATAGATTGGGGGCGGATGTTTGAGGGCAAATCAACATCTGACATGTGGGAGGCTTTCAAGTGGCAGTTGAAAGGAATTCAGGACCGGCATGTTCCTGTGAGGAAGAAGGATAAATACGGCAATTTTCGGGAACCTTGGATGACGAGAGATATTGTAGGCCTCGTCAAAAAGAAAAAGGAGGCATTTATCAGGGCTAAAAGGCTGGGAACAGACGAAGCCTGCGTGGAATATAAGGAAAGTAGGAAGGAACTTAAGCAAGGAGTCAGGAGGGCTAGAAGGGGTCACGAAAAGTCATTGGCAAATAGGGTTAAGGAAAATCCCAAGGCTTTTTACACGTACATAAAAAGCAAAAGGGTAGCCAGGGAAAGGGTTGGCCCACTGAAGGATAGGCAAGGGAATCTATGTGTGGAGCCAGAGGAAATGGGCGAGGTACTAAATGAATACTTTGCATCAGTATTCACCAAAGAGAAGGAATTGGTAGATGTTGAGTCTGGAGAAGGGTGTGTAGATAGCCTGGGTCACATTGAGATCCAAAAAGAAGAGGTGTTTGGTGTCGTAAAAAATATTAAGGTAGATAAGTCCCCAGGGCCTGATGGGATCTACCCCAGAATACTGAAGGAGGCTGGAGAGGAAATTGCTGAGGCCTTGACGGAAATCTTTGGATCCTCGCTGTCTTCGGGGGATGTCCCGGAGGACTGGAGAATAGCCAATGTTGTTCCTCTGTTTAAGAAGGGTAGCAAGGATAATCCCGGGAACTACAGGCCGGTGAGCCTTAATTCAGTGCTAGGGAAATTACTGGAGAGAATTCTTCGAGACAGGATCTACACCCATTTGGAAGCAAATGGACGTATTAGTGAGAGGCAGCACGGTTTTGTGAAGGGGAGGTCGTGTCTCACTAACTTGATACAGTTTTTCGAGGAGGTCACTAAGATGATTGATGCAGGTAGGGCAGTGGATGTTGTCTATATGGACTTCAGTAAGGCCTTTGACAAGGTCCCTCATGGTAGACTAGTACAAAAGGTGAAGTCACACGGGATCAGGGGTGAGCTGGCAAGGTGGATATAGAACTGGCTAGGCCATAGAAGGCAGAGAGTAGCAATGGAAGGATGCTTTTCTAATTGAAGGGCTGTGACAAGTGGTGTTCCACAGGGATCAGTGCTGGGGCCTTTGCTCTTTGTAGTATATATAAATGATTTGGAGGAAAATGTAACTGGTCTGATTAGTAAGTTTGCAGACGACACAAAGTTTGGTGGAATTGCGGATAGCGATGAGGACTGTCGGAGGATACAGCAGGATTTAGATTGTTTGGAGACTTGGGCGGAGAGATGGCAGATGGAGTTTAATCCGGACAAATGTGAGGTAATGCATTTTGGAAGGCCTAATGCAGGTAGGGAATATACGGTGAATGGTAGAACCCTCAAGAGTATTGAAAGTCAAAGAGATCTAGGAGTACAGGTCCACAGGTCACTGAAAGGGGCAAGACAGGTGGAGAAGGTAGTCAAGAAGGCATACGGCATGCTTGCCTTCATTGGCCGGGGCATTGAGTATAAGAATTGGCAAGTCATGTTGCAGCTGTATAGAACCTTAGTTAGGCCACACTTGGAGTATAGTGTTCAATTCTGGTCGCCACACTACCAGAAGGATGTGGAGGCTTTAGAGAGGGTGCAGAAGAGATTTACCAGAATGTTGCCTGGTATGGAGGGCATTAGCTATGAGGAGCGGTTGAATAAACTCGGTTTGTTCTCACTGGAACGAAGGAGGTTGAGGGGAGACCTGATAGAGGTATACAAAATTATGAGGGGCATAGACAGAGTGGATAGTCAGAGGCTTTTCCCCAGGGTAGAGGGGTCAATTACTAGGGGGCATAGGTTTAAGGTGAGAGGGGCAAGGTTTAGAGTAGATGTACGAGGCAAGTTTTTTACGCAGAGGGTAGTGGGTGCCTGGAACTCGCTACCGGAGGAGGTGGTGGAAGCAGGGACGATAGTGACATTTAAGGGGCATCTTGACAAATACATGAATAGGTTGGGAATAGAGGGATACGGACCCAGGAAGTGTAGAAGATTGTAGTTTAGTCGGGCAGCATGGTCGGCACGGGCTTGGAGGGCCGAAGGGCCTGTTCCTGTGCTGTACAGTTCTTTGTTCTTTGTTCTCCCACCACTGTCCCAACTGAGATTAGCCAATTCACCACAGTTCTGATATCAAACCTTGAACTTTGCTCCTCTCAAGAGGTCCATCAAGGAGGTCAATGAAATTACAAACAAATGATATACTGTGTTACTGGTGAGTAACACATTTGAAGATATGAGTATTTTAGTATATGATATGGTTTTGTAATATGTTGAGGAAAAAAGCACTCCAAACTAATGACAGCACAAATATTTTGCTTGAAGAAAAACAGATCAAGTTTGATAAATCCATTTTACAATGACAATGACCTGTTTCGAATCACTTTGATAACTCGCCCATCCCGAATGTTTGGATTTAGAATTTACAGAGAAAATATGCTAAACTCATATAGATTTCACCTCCTTAAAAATCTTCATTGCATATACACTTTAATATTTTAGACCAAAGAAAAATGATTGACCTTCAAATCTTCAAATTCTACATTATCTAGATTGGCTGTAAGTTAATGTGACAATCACTGATTCCAAAGCATTCACATCAGCAAAGATTTTCTAACTAGTTTACGCTGAAGTCACACCAGAAGTAAAGCACCTTGACCGAAGGTCAAGTGAGGTATTCTTTGTATGCCAGAATTAGCTTTGCTGTGGTTGAATTCTGAAAGTGCATATTTGAGACTTGCAAATTCCTTGTTTGTTTTCATTTCAACTCCCGTGTTAACCATTCAGTCCAGGAACAAGGTCACACGCTCCACATGAACATGAAACTCAGCCATTCACATCTTCATACACACACGGTATTTTAATCAGATATTTGCTGTCCAATGTTAAATTATCCAAACTGCAGGACTGTTAATCCCAAGGCCTGGTTGCTTTGCAGTTAATCTTAACACCACATGGGATTACTGCAACTAACATTGAAGACTGCTGCATTGACTATGATACAAAAATGCAGGATTATAACCTTGTCACTCAATAACTGGTTTGCAGAAAGGGTGACTGGTGTGTAATGTTAAAAATAGTTGTCAATTATTCAACTAATTTTATTACAGTTAGTTATCATTCAAAAATCAATGCAGTAATAAAGATTAAGTAATTAGAACTGGTAGAAAATGATGCCATAAGAGACAAGAATTGAGTGACTACAAGCATTGTGTTTAATTGTAGCATGCAATTCATTGTGCTATTTTGGGAGTCAAAACAGTTCCCATTTAAAACATTATTCACTGCAAATAAACCTACAATGTCCCTGTTCATATATGCGGTACAAATATATTATTACCAGTTGATTTCAAGATATTTGCTAGCAGCCAAAGCAAATATTGATGCACACAGTAATTAATAATTTCAGGATTACCATTTTGATTATATTAGACAATTTTGGTCAGACATTAAGATTTTTTTCAGGGTTTTGCAAACTTTCAGGCAAAAGGAACAGCAAAAAGCTTTATTATGAAGCTGATATATGTCAAAGCATGCAGTAAAATCAAAAAAGTATATTCCATCCTTCCTCTCCAATAGATTTTAACAGTCACTGACATTGTTTCAATTCCCTTTGATCCTTATAAAAGTCATATAATGCTGTTATACTTAGTGTAGTAGCCTGAGGCCATTAGTTTCTTAAGGCAAACAAAGTTATATTGCCAGCTCTACGCTGCTCCTGCCCAAGCAAGCAGACAAGTCTTTTTAACATCTTAACAGAAAATAGCTTGCAATTACCCCTTAAAAACACTACTCAATACAGTGAATACAATACCCTTAACTGCTATCTTTATTCCCACTCAAGCAACAAGAATAAAAATCATCTCAGGTTTCAATCCACTACAACTACCATTGGCACTCAGGAGTACTTGCTTTACAGAGATGTTCTTTGAGGAAGAGCAATCTTTCGACACTGCTTTAATGACAAGGGGCTGAGGTCCCCATTGGTGGGATCCTCTGTTTCGTTGGCAGCGTCGTTGGGTGCCCACAATGTGAAACCTCATTTGCTGGCTGCTGGAACGGAAAATCCCCCTGCCGGTGGGGCTCGCCACACCAGAAAATGGGTGCGGTGGGACGGAGCATCCCACCCAAGCTCTGAATCCTGTCAACACTCAAGCTGTATTTCATCAGAAGCTATTTCAACTGGTTTGGTCACCTTTCTAACCACCTTGCTCTTCTGACTGCAGACATGTCTTTTAACTGAACTGCAGATAGCAAACTGCTTGACCTCTGTTTACAGCTTCATGGAGAAAACCACTGACTTGCTTGATGCATGATCAATAACTCCAGAAGCGAGCTTGGAGACAATTGAAGGCTTTAATACGCTAGATGTTTCCCCCAGCAGCGCAGGTACAGAAGAAAGCTGCTGGGGCAGCACGGGCTCTTATACCCCGCCTTGCAGGGCGGAGCTAACATACAGGCTTAACCAATGGGAACAAGTACATTCTCCACTAATGGTATTCCGGCATTACCAGGTACCGTAATCCTTCTAACATGGACTACCACATTCAACCCCTGTTAAAAAAGAGTCCGGTGGGGATGGTGGCTTCATATTACAACGTGGTAAAGTCGTAGAAGTTACAGTTATGAAGGTACCGTATTACCTCCATACAGCGCTTTGCCTTATTACATCTTAACTATTTACAACAGTAATGGACATTTCAAAATGAAGCAATTAGCCGATCAGGGGCCCTGGTCATCCTCTGCGATCATCGTAGCTTTGGTGGTGGTGCCGGTGGAGGTTCGGGTGTCTGTGACTCCCGGAGTGTAGTTTCGGCTTCTGTGGCAGCTTCATCACCACTAGACAGGGCCGGTGGAAGGACCGACTGACCTGGGAAGGGGGCGGCTGTGGGGTGCGCCGGTGGGAGGGAGGGTAGGTCTGGTGGCAGGGGTGTGTGTAGGGATCCAGCGGGCGCCAGGTCCCTTAGAGAGACCGTATCCTGTCGGCCGTTGGGGTATGCCATGTAGGCGTACTGAGGGTTAGCATGGAGGAGATGGACCCTCTCGACCAATGGGTCCGATTTGTGCGCCCGCACGTGTTTTCGGAGCAGGATGGGTCCGGGAGCTGCCAGACAGGTCGGGAGCGAGGTCCCAGAGGAGGACTTCCTGGGGAAGACAAGGAGACGTTCGCGAGGTGTTTGGTTGGTCGTGGTACAGAGCAGTGACCGGATGGAGTGGAGGGCACCCGGGAGGACTTCCTGTCACCGGGAGACTGGGAGATTCCTGGACCGCAGGGACAGTAGGACAGTCTTCCAGACCATTCCGTTCTCCCTCTCTACCTGTCCGTTTCCCCGTGGGTTGTAACTGGCCGTCCTGTTCGAGGCAATGCCCTTGCTGAGCAGGAATTGACGCAGTTCGTCGCTCATAAAGGAGGACCCCTTATCACTGTTTATGTAGGCGGGGAAACCAAACACCGTAAAGATACTATGGAGGGCTTTTATGACGGTGGTTGCGGTCATGTCGGGGCAGGGGATGGCAAATGGGAACCGGGAGTACTCGTCAATCACGTTCAGGAAGTACATGTTGCAGTCGGTGGAGGGGAAGGGGCCTTTGAAATCCATACTGAGGCGTTCAAAGGGACAGGAAGCCTTTATCAGGTGCACTTTCTCTGGCCTGTAGAAGTGCAGCTTGCACTCCGCGCAGATTTGGCAATTCCTAGTGGCTGGCCTGACCTCCTCGATGGAGTAGGGCAGGTTGCGGGTCTTAATGAAATGGAAGAATCGAGTGACCCCCCGGGTGGCAGAGCTCCTCATGGAGGGCCCAGAGGCGGTCCACTTGTGCGATGGCACCCACGGGATAGGGCATCAGGAGGCTCGTTTAGCTTCCCAGGACGATACAAGATCTCATAGTTGTAGGTGGAGAGTTCGATCCTCCACCGCAGGATCTTGTCGTTTTTTATCTTGCCCCGCTGTGCATTATCGAACATGAAAGCAACCGACCGTTGGTCAGTGAGGAGAGTGAATCTCCTGCCGGCCAGGTAATGCCTCCAATGTCGCACAGCTTCTACTATGGCCTGGGCCTCCTTTTTGACTGAGGAATGGCGGATTTCAGAAGCGTGGAAGGTGCGTGAGAAGAAGGCCACGGGTCTGCCCGCTTGGTTGAGGGTGGCCGCCAGAGCTACGTCGGACGCATCACTCTCGACCTGGAAGGAGAGGGACCCGTCGATGGCGCTGATCGTGGCCTTTGCAATGTCTGCTTTGATGCGGCTGAAGACCTGGCGGGCCTCTATCGACAGGGCAAAAACTGTGGATTGGATCAGTGGACGGGCCTTGTCCGCATAGTTGGGGAGCCACTGGGTATAGTAGGAAAAAAAACCTAGGCAGTGCTTCAGGGCCTTGGAGTAGTGCGGGAGGGGGAACTCGATAAGGGGGCATATGTGTTCAGGGTCAGGGCCTATAACTCCATTACGCACTACGTAGCCGAGGATGGCTAGACAGTCGGTGCTAAACACGCATTTATCCTTGTTATACGTGAGGTTAAGGATTTTTGCGGTCTGGAGGAATTTTCGGAGGTTGGTGTCGTGGTCCTGCTGGTCGTGGCCGCAGATGGTGACATTATTGAGGTACGGGAATGTGGCCCGTAAACCGTACCGGTCAACCATTCGGTCCATCTCTCGTTGAAGGACCGAGACCCCATTAGCGACACCGAAGGGGAAGCAGTGTATTTGCGGTCACTAGTGCGGATGGGGAGCTGGTGGTAGGCGAACTTAAGATCCACCGTGGAAAAGACCTTGTATTGCGCGATCCTGTTGACCAGGTCGGATATGCGGGGGAGAGGGTACACGTCAAGCTGCGTAAACCTGTTGATGGTCTGACTGTAGTCGATGACCATCCTATGCTTCTCCCCGGTCTTTACAACCATTACTTGAGCTCTCCAGGGGCTGTTGCTAGCCTCAATGACACCTTCCCTCAGTAACCGTTGGACCTATGACCTAAGATCCGGTCCTGGGCACTGTACCGTCTGCTCCTGGTGGCGACGGGTTTGCAATCCGGGGTGAGGTTCGCAAACAGGGAAGGCGGATCGACCTTGCGGGTCACAAGGCTGCAGACAGTGAGGGGGGGTATAGGGCCGCCGAATTTGAAAGTTAGATTTTGGAGGTTGCACTGAAAGTCCAACCCTAGGAGTATGGCCGAGCAGAGGTGGGGAAGGATGTAGAGTCGGTAGTTTTTGAACTCCCTTCCCTGGACTGTGAGGTTAGCTACACAAAACCCCTTTATCTCTACTGAGTGGGAACCGGAGGCCAGGGAGATTTTTTGATTAAGGGGGTGGACGGCGAGAGAACAGCGCCTTACCTTTTTGGTGTGTATGAAGCTCTCCGTGCTCCCAGAGTCGATTAGGCAGGATGTTTCATGCCCATTGATAAGCACCGTCGTCGTAGCAGTCAAGAGTGTTTGGGGCCGAGACTGGTCCAGGGTCACCGTGGCTAATTGTGGCAGCAGTTGGATGTTCTCTTTGGGCGGTGTGTGGTCATCCGAACTGGTGTCCTGAGAGTCCATCCAAGATTGCGGTGCCCGCTGGTCGCACATGGCTGGGTGTGCACAAAATGGCGGCGCCCATCCATCGCACGTGGCGTCCGTGGGACAAGATGGCGGCGCCCGGAGGCCACACATGGTTCTGGAGGAGGAAGATGGTGGCGCCCGCTGGCCGCACGGGGTCCGTGGGGAGCGTTGTGGTGGCGGTCCATATTCGCCTCCGGAGACGGCAGCGACTGCCCGGGCCTGGCATACCGCCACGAACTGGCCCTTTTCCCCGCATCCATGGCAGATGGATGAACGGGCCGGACAGCGCTGTCAGGGGTGCTTGGCTTGCCCGCAGAAATAGCAGCGGGGCCCCCGGGGTTGCCAGGCCGTCTCGCTGCACAAGCTTGTGGGGGGTTGGGAGGTGCCTCAGGGTCGGCCGCGGGGGGGTTCCACGCTGCCAGGGCTGCCGTGCGGTCGGGGACGTAAGCACGGGCATTTCGGGAGTCCACGTCCAGGGAGCCGGCAAGGGCCCATGCCTCATTGAGGCCTAGTGTCTCTTTCGCCAGCAATCGCTGGCGGATTTGGGAGGACAGCATACCTGCAATGAAAGCGCCCCGAATCAAAAGTTCTGTGTGGTCATTTGCTGCAACCTGCGGGCAGCTGCAGTTTCTCCCCAACACCAGGTGCGCACGGTAGAATTCTTCCAGTGATTCCCCAGGGATTTGTCGCCTCGTCGCTAGTAGATGTCAGGCGTAGACCTTGTTTACAGGGCGAATATAATGTCCTTTCAGCAGCTCCATTGCGGCATCGAAATCGTCCGCGTCCTCGATGAGGGTGTAGATTTCTGGGCTCACCCTCGAGTGCAGAATTTGTAGTTTCTGTTCTCCCGTGGTGTGTTTTCGGCCGTCCCGAGATAACCGTTGAAGCACGCCAGCCAATGCTTGAAGGTTGCCGCTGAGTTTGCCACATGGGGGCTGAGCTGCAGACACTCCGGTTTGATTCAGTGCTCCATTCTTTAAAAACTAGCGTATTAAATTGATGCACGATCAATAACTCCAGAAGCGAGATTGGAGACAATTGAAGGCTTTAATAAGCTAGATGTTTCCCCAAGCAGCGCAGGTACAGAAGAAAGCTGCTGGGGCAGCACGGGCTCTTATATCCCGCCTTGCAGGGCGGAGCTAACATGCAGGCTTAACCAATGGGAACAAGTACATTCTCCACCAATGGTATTCCAGCATTACCAGGTACCGTAATCCTTCTAACACAGGCTACCACACTGCTTTGCCTGCAAAATGCCTGGTGCCTTAGCTCCACCTAGCAACTACATCATCTTACCAAACTGAAATCTAATTAACGCCACATGGTATCCCTTTAATCCAAACAAAACTGCATTAGCCCAAGCTTTTTACGATGCCTTAATTGCACCCCTGGCCCCAAAAGCTTAGTTGTCTTTAAAACTAGGATTTCATTTAAAAGATGATTGCAGCATTACACACACATTAACCCATTAACCCAGGCTTTTAACCCTTACTGTGCAGCAAATAACTATAACATAATATGGCTGAAATTCCCACAATCATCACAGGTAAGCTAAATTTCCAGAATGACTGATGGAACAATTGATACTCTTTTCATGTTAAACAATGTAAGAGGTCACCTGAATGTGCAAAAATCAGCTTGGGAGTTTTGCAAAGTTTACTTACAATTAATTATACCTCAGCCAGGCAAACCGGTAATAGTTGGAGATAGTTCCATGACAATACTGGAATATATTCTGGCAAACTTCACTTTTCAATTCACTGTACTGAATTTGCATAAAACCAAACCAGTTTGACATTGATGTAAACTGTGTTGTATAACTGACCAGTGGTAAGTGAACATGACAAAATATTTGAGGAATTGTCCCGCCTCCAAATTATTTTATCTCCATATTTGACCTCTGCTAATAATTCCATACACTTATGACAGACGATTTGGTAACCATTATGACCTTGGGCCACATTAATAGACAAATGATTTGGAGGCCAAAACACTACTATACCAGTGGAAAGTTGGAACATTGCAAACTTTCAATGCATGGTATCATTCAGTGTCACGAATGCTGATGATGTCACTGAATTTATTATAGCAAATGTATGGGGAGAAAGTTCAAGATCTGTGACTCCCTCTCAATATGAGCATCCATCAGCTGGTTTGGCATATAGTGTCTCCATAGGCACTTAATCCAAACTCTTTCTTAATGTTGCAGTGTAGATTAGAGTCAAATAGCCATAGTCATAGATTCAGAGAGATTTTACAGCATGGAAAGAGGCCCTTCAGCACACCGAGTCTATGCTCCCTGATTATTGGCCTCTCCGCTAAGGGGAAATGTTTCTTCCTATCAAAGCCCCTCAAACAGGTCCCCCCTCAGCCAACTCTGCTCCAGGGAAAACAACTCCAGCCTATCCAGCCCCTCTTGACAGCTGAAATTCTACCATTAATTCTGTATTCTCTTACTTTGTTAGTTCCATTCTAGTAAATGTTCAGCGATAGTGAGATGTAATTTCAAATTGTAATTTCTAGGCACCAATTAAAATTAATTGTCAGTGAAGTTGACTAGCTAACAGAGGATAACATGAAAGATTTCATCACTCACTCTCAATCTTTTCTGCAGACACTCTGTAGGTTCCTTGGCCGCTATTTGGCATTTTTCCATTGGGCTTTTTCTCTTTCTCACTTTTTTTATTGCCATTTTTGACTGGAAAATGGGAAGCAGTGTGTGAATAATCTTAAATGCTAAAATATCAAACAGATAGGTTCAGTCTTATTACAGTAGAATATTTCAGAGATAATTTAAGTGCAATGTTAAAATCCTGAATAAAATTGATTCCACATTATGTAAAAACAATGCAGACGTACACATTTATCTACACTTTATATTTTGTTTCCCAAGTGATAATGAAGTCCCTTTACTTATCAAGTATAATTCATAATTATTGTCCATTATTCACGAAAACACCCAAATTGCACGAATCTTTCTTGCTTCTTTAACAAATATCTGTTTGCCTTGAACGCACTTTTGAAACTTATCTTTGATTCAGGTTTGCTCCATGTAAAAAACGTGTTCATCCGTGCGCGGGAACTCTTGCAAAGTTTCACAATGAACTGTTTGTCGGCGGTGCTACAGGACATTGTTTAAACTCTTGTCCACACTCAATTGTTAGAGTATGAAGCTATATTCTTCGTGTTATACTTAATCCCAGTCGCCTCTCCTGCTTGTGTTTTGAAACGCAACTAAAATGAAAATCCCTTACTTTTTTTTAAAGTGCAGAATTGCGATGTTAAACTGCGAATAAATGCAGAATACAGATATTGTTAGAACTAATCTGAATCCGTTCTGTTTTGATGACAGTCACTGTTTACCTGGCGCTCCCCCTGGTCTCTCTTTTTCCTTCTTTACTTTCACCTTGGACTGTCTTTCGAAGGGAACCTCTGGGTTCCTTCGGCGCTCCTCGGGGTAGTAGTAAGGGTCTCTCGAAATGATCTCCTGCAGGTAGTAATCGAGCTCTTCCACAGGGTCCCCACGGACAACATCCGAAAAGACCACCGAGCAAAGACCAAGAACAGCAACGCAACAGCCACGGGTCAGAGGGAACATTGTAGGAAACTGCAGTTCAACACAGCACTGACTCCAAAACAAGTGTGGTCAAACACATGTGGATAACATACAATCACAAACTTGCTATGCCCCAAAGTTCTGGTGATCCTGACTTGAGGAAACGTCCATGTGATTAGAAAATGCGTCAGACACAGAGCAAAGAGCGACTTCAGTCTGGATGTTGCCAGGTGATTTGGGCGTTAGGATCCCAGTGCTTACTGAAGCTTGCGCCGAAACCCAGAGGCACTGCACAATTTTAAGGGACACAAAATAATCGAAATCACATATCGCCTTCCAGAGCACTGGAACGCATGTTTATTTTAGATGAGATTTGGCAGTGGTTACCGACCTGTCATAAAACAATGTCAATAAATGAATTGTGTCTGCCCTGAGTGTGTGTGTCTGTTTGTGTCTTTCATAAAGCAGGTTCAGTCAGCACTGTTTCCTTAGTGAGATCTTTGCCAGCGTGGCTCCCAAAACTGGTCAACCCCAGAATCAAACGCGCGAAAGAAATTGTGCATTACACAAGTCTCTTTTTTTTAAAAATCAATTTCTCGCTCTCAGTGTTCACGTATACGTGGAGTTTTGCGAATGTGTTAGTCGCTGTCTCCAGCTGTCTGTCGGTTCTTGCAGACGCCCCGCTTGAGGCGTTCTGTAAAAGAATAGGCAGCAAGCAAGGGCGAATTGTTCAATTGATAGACTCAGCATGAGTTCAGAGACAAGCTAGAAGGTCTGTGTTCACTGGTGAGAAGTATTTCAATGACCTGAAAACACCTACTCTCTCTCTCCCTTCCACGGACAAGTTTCAGGCGCGGTGAGGCAGGTTTCAACAGAGCCAGGGCGGCTCCACCATTCATCTTTCCCACTGTCACAAAGGATCATTTCACCGGGGGGGGGGGGGGGTGTTCTCAAACCCAGGAGACATTGATCTATCCCTTTAACCCTCAGAAAAACATCGCTTTTATTTTGTTTGTTTTTTAAAAATTGTGTCTAATTATTTTAAGTGCCAAGAATTAGAAAATTTTCAAAAACAATTTTGCTTCCAAGCTGGTCAGAGGACCCAACACACCTCAGCAATATTTCTAAACCTGGTTCCTTAACCTGTTTCCATTCAAATCGACATGTGCTGAAGAAAATGTCCTCAGAACACTGTCCCCCACCCCTAGGGATTTAAACAGTTGCTGGTGTACAGTATTCAATTCCCAACATGGGAATATTAATTATATAAGTGTATTCATTTATTAGGGCGACCTCCATTAGACACTGGTGATATGCATCACTGTATATACACAAGGGGTTAATGTAAGTACACTACAACTAAGTAACCACTAGAGGGAGCACCAGAGATGTCATGACATGCAGACACACAGCCAATGGGTCATTACAACAGGACACAACCAATGGGTAATCAGGACACCCAGAGGTGGCATTACCACAAGGGGGGGGCTTCACAACCCATATAAAAGGATAGGGCACACATGCTCTGCCTCTTTCCGACAGACATCTAGAGAGTACACCAGGGTTGATCAACAGCATCACACCCAGCACGTGGCTTAGAGCAGGCTGATATAGACTGAGTTACTACAGCTAGATTAGTAGAGAGTCGAACTCATTTAAGAACTATGTTAATAGTTCAATAAACAAGTTGAACTCATTTCATAGTCTGGAGCTTCCTTTGTCAAAGCATACATCAAGGAAACAGCTTATACTACACGAAGCAGCATAACACAACAGACACCACTGTACAGTTACATCTGGCAGTGGCCAAAACTGAATGCACAAGAACCTCTTGTGTCAGCAGAATTGAAACAGCGTGAGAAGAGAGGAATTATCCTTTAATTCCACATTTACAACTGAAAGATAACACCATCACATTGCTCAAGAGAATGATTGACTGCCATACAATATGATCCTGGAAGTTCATTTATATTCAAAACAGTTACCAGGAGGACTGGGGCTGGTGCATTCTGGGACTGCTTTTATATTATATTATTTGTAAAGTGTTGGGAACGAATTGTTATGTGAATATTATATGCCTGGTTTTCGGCATTCACTGTCTGCACTGCAGTCATGTGCCAAGTAACAATGTATCAGCCACTCAGTCTGTCAGCCACATGAGGGTCAGCGAGAAATGCACTCAACGAAGCTCCAATGAGTCTGAAGTGTGCTCATTTCTAACTTAAGGGAAGCAGTAAGGCAACACGGCGCCAGCAGGCTGTGATAGTAAAAGACCAAACATTTTGAACAAATTTAATGCTGAATGAGATTACTACCTTGTTCAAAAAGGTTGTAAGGTTAAGCCCAGCAATTATAGGGCAGTCAGTTTAACTTCCGTCGTGGGGAAGCTTCTAGAAACAATTATTCGGGAGAGAATTGGTAGTCACATGGGAAAATGTAGGCTAATGAAGAAGAGGCAGCATGGATTTCGAAAGGAGAAATTGTGTTTAACCAACTTGTTGGAGTTTTTTGAAGAGGTAACAGAAAGGATCATTGAGATTAACGCCATTGATATGGTGTACATGGACTTTAGAAAGGCATTCGATACAGTGACACACAACAGACTTGTGAGAAAGGTCTTGGAATAAAATGGACAGTGGAAATGTGGATACAAAATTGGATGAGTAATAGGAAACAGAGAATAAGGGTCCCTGAATATTTTTCAGGCTGGATAAGAAGGTTTGTATTGGAATTCTCCAGGGGTCAGTATTGAGACCCTTGATTTTCCTGATGTATCTTGGTGTGCATGGGACAATTTCAAAGTTTGCAGATAACACGAAACTTGGAAGTATCGTAAACTCTGAAGAGGGCTGTGTAGAATTTCAAAAGCACATAGACAAGTTGGCGGAGTGGGCAGGTGAAGTTCAATGCGGAGAAGTCTGAGATGATGAATTTTGGTAGGAAGAACATGGAGAGATCATCGAAAACAAGAGTTAAAATTCTTAAGGGGCTGCAGGAATAGAGAGACCTGGGTGTATATGTGCAGGCATCATTGAAGGTGGCAGGACAGGTGGAGAGAAGTTAGTAAAGCATATAGTATTCTGGGCTTTATTAACAGTAGCATAGACTTACAAGAGCAAGGATGTTATGCTGAATTTATGCAAGTTAGACCTCAGCTGGAATATTGTGTATAGTTCTGGGTGCCACACTATAGGAAGGATGTGAACTCATTGGAGAGAGTGCAGAACACGTTTACAAGAATGGTTGCAGGATTGAGAAGCTTTAGCAATGAGGATAGTATGGAGAGATTGGGACTGCTCCCCGAGGAGAGAAGAAGGCTAGGAGATGTTCAAAATTGTGAGGGGGTTGAACAGAGTAGATAGGGAGAAACTGTTTCCGCTCCGAGGGCCCAGGTTTAAACTGATTTGCAAAAGAAACAAATGTGATGTGAGAAAAAGCTTTTTCACACAATGGGTGGCTCAGGTCTGGAATGCACTGCCTGGAAATGTGGTGGAGGCAGGTTCAATCGAGGCATTAAAGAGGGCATTAGATGATTATTCGAATAGAAACAATATGAGAGGGTAAGGGGAAAAGGCAGGAGAATGACATTAAGCCATGATGCTCGTTTGGAGAGCCGGTGCGGACACGACGGCCGAATGGCCTCCTTTTGTGATGCATCACTTCTGTAATTCTCTCATTTACTCTTGAAACTCAGGCATCATCCTGGTAATATAGCCATCTGGGATGGCATCTTCCCGATTACAAAATGGACACTTTGCAAAGATTGCAGGGAAAATGGACAATACTGAGAAAGCAAGCAGATGCAGGGTTTGTCTGTTGATTAGAGCCGCAGCTCCCAGACAAGACTGAAACTGCAAAACCATTACCATACTAATGAGCCATCCCCGGGGACAAAAACGTAACATTTAAGTAAACGATACCAAGGCAGACATCCCGGCGCCAGAGGAGGCCAGAACAAAGCAGGCCAACGGCCACCTAGGACATGCCCAGCCACCAGGGCACCCACCCCTTTATTGGAGGATTGGGAAATGGCCCAATTAATTGGAAAAAGGCATCGATTGGCAGGAGTTAAATGAGACCGCCCACAGATACGTACATGGGACATGTATGCAAGAAAAAAAAACAAAAGAGAAAAGCACCCCAACCCCGACTGACCAGGCATAACACACCCCCATGAACCCTGTAACCACACACCCCAGGGCCGCAGCAGAAGGAAACACAGATTTCCTGTATACAACCCCGTTAACCGTGACCTAATTACGGGACGTGTGTGGAAAAAGTACACCGTTCCTTCCCACATCAGACCCCCACCAGTTTTTCGCTAGAGTTAAACAGCAGGCTACCATGTACGGCCTGGATGAAAAGGAGCAAGTGAAGCTCACAGTTTTAAGCCTCTACCTTCAGTCACAGCAGCCCTTCCCGACCCACAGGCACACTCCAAGAAATGCACACAGCGATCCTGGATACGATCGGCTATAACAGAGGAGGCCGGTAGAAGGCCTAAACAAGGGTAGGCAAAAGATGACAGAGCACCCCACAGCATTTGCTGGACGCTTGTGGATACATTTCACAGCAGTTTTCGGAGAGTTAGCCCGCGCCCATTTGTCCCCAGATAACACGGCCAAATGGTCTCGATTCCAAGTCTCTCACACGATAGACGCAGGACAGAGAGCTTGCGCAAATTACGACCCCTCAGACGAGGCCCACAACGAGAAATGCGTTTTGAAGAGATTGTCCCGCACTTGGGAACAATCAGTCCAAGGCAAAACCGCATTTGCAAAACCCGAGGAAGAGCAGGCAGACATGAATCCAGTTAAAGCGCACCAGAACCCCGCATGGGTAAATGAGGGCAGGAACAGCCCACCACAGCCAAAATCCCCGGAATGTTACAACTGTGGACAATTAGGACACTTTGCACGAGAGTGCATCGTACCCCAAAAGAAGCAGAGAAACCAACAGACAGGCACCCTAAATAAGAATAGGACAAAGCCAATCCATAGCGTTAGCGCCCGTTCAGAGAACATAGACATGAATGGCACTGACTGACGGTGTTCGGGCTCCCCAACTTGGGTCTGCGATACCTTTGGGACAAGTCCAGTAGACCGGTCGTACCAGCCAAGTCCGGGGTCACCCCGTAGAATTTCTTTGGGACACAGGAGGGTCCCGCACCACACTCAATTCCTCTACGATGTTCCAGCGAGACACGTGGCCCACAATAGACACCATCACACTCAGCGGCTTTACAGGTCATTTACAACAAGGACACATCACAGCCCCTGTAGCGATACAAATAGGGAACATTACAACTAAACACCCCGTAGTTTTGGTCGATCTACCCCAGACAGCTGAACACATCCTAGGAATCGATTTTATGAGCTCCCACAACCTTTCTTTTGATCCAGTTAATAAATGCGTTTGGAAAATGGCAAAGGCAGCATGAGCCCCCGCCACGCTCACAATTGGAGACTATGAAAACAGAATTAGCCCAGTAGGAGACTTCTGGTTCAACCCTCGAGCCATTAGTCAGGACAGACAGGTTAGGGAAGTCCTGCAGCAACACAAAGCAGCGTTTGCACAGCACAAGCACAACTGTGGCAAAATAGCTGACTTTGTGAACATTACAGGTCCCGACCCCAGACTCCAAAAGAAGTATGGTTTTCCCCAAGTGGCAGAGGGAGAAATCTCCAAAGTAATAGAGAGTTTGCTTGATCAAGGTGTACTCAGATCAGTAGCCTCCACAAACAACACACCAATTTGGCCCGTCAGGAAAGCCGATGGATCATGGCGACTGACCATTGATTACCGGGAACTGAATAAAGTAACCCCAGTAGCAGCCCCCACCGTAGCCATGAGTCCCGAGAACATGCTCAAACAGGGACTCCAGTCAAAATGGTTTTTGGTTTTGGATATTAGCAACGGCTTTTGGTCCATTCCATTGGATAAATTGTGCTAGTACAAATTCACCTTTACATTCCAGGGACAACAATATACCTGGACGTGCCTTCCACAAGGCTTCCACAACTCCCCCTCCATTTTACACCGACAGCTGGCAAATGGACTAGCAAACGTTTCCCGCCCCGATTGTCTGTTCCAGTATGTAGATGACTTGCTACTACAGACAGACACAAAGGGAGAGCACATTTCACTTCTCGCCGAACTCCGAGCACTCCTAAAAGAAATTGGATGTAAAGTCAACCGCAAGAAGGCCCAGATTTTGCAGGAAAAAGTGATTTGCTTGGGTACAGTAATCACACATGATAAACGCGAGATCGAGCAAAAGAGAATTTACTCGATCGTCAAATTGCCCCTTCCCCATAATGTCTCAGCCCTCCGGTCATTTCTAGGACTGGTCGGATACTGCCGAAACCATATCGACGGTTTCGCCACAAAAGCAGCGCCCCTATCCGACCTTCTCAAGAAAAAGGCACCTTGGGAAAGGCTTCCACAGCACACGGATGCCGTGGATGCTTTAAAAAGAGACCTCAGCACAGCCCCCACATTACAGGTCCCAGATCCACTTTCCCCGTATGCAATTGAAGTTGCAAGCACCGACCGAACCCTTTCGGCCGTACTCCTCCAGGAATGCCATGACCAATTACGCCCCGTGGCATACGCCTCACGCGTGTTAGATCCTGTCGAGCAAGGATTTTCTGCCTGCGAATGGCACCTGCTCGCAGTTTTTTGGGCAGTACAGTACTTCGCCTACATTACAGGACTCAACCCCATCACCATTCTCACTGAACACACCCAAGGCAGCTATTATTAGACGGTGGACTTAAAGATGGCACAGTCAGCCAAATCCGCGCAGCCTGTTCTTTTACAGGGACGGGACATTACAGTCAAAAGAACCGAGACCCAGACCTTCCTAGCCGATAATTTGCAATATGCAGGTACCCCACATGAGTGTGCGATCATCGCTACAAAACACAACACAGGCCCATTTATACCTCAGTCAGCTCCCAGGAAAGCAGGTAATACACCCCAGAGACCCCAGACCACAGACACGTGCGCAGCCCTGAAAATTTATGTGGATGGCTCCTCCACAGTTTTGAACGGAAAGAGAATTACCGGTTGCGGCATTTATGCCGAGGACGCACAGTGACGCACCCTTGAGGAGATTTCATTCAAGTTGCCAGGACATCTAGGCTCGCAGGCAGCAGAACTGGCAACCATAGCTTACATTGTAGACCACCCCGTTTCCGACCCGGCAGACATCTATTTGGACAGTTTGTATGTCTGTAATAGCTTAACGGAATTCCTACTCCTGTGGGAAACTAGAGGATTTGTTTCCGCAGATGGAAAGCCCCTACCCTCAGCCCTAATACTCCGACATATCCTAGAGACAACCAAAAATAGGAAATATGGCATAATTAAGGTTCGCAGTCATCACCGTTCTTCCCCCCCTGTAACGTTAAAGCAGACGCCCTAGCGAAGGCAAGTTCCAGGCATGGTTACGTTTGGAACCCCCCCCCGCAAGAGCACCCCAGTACATGCGGTTCAGGTCTCACAGGCCAACATTCAGGATCTAGCGAAGGCGCAGAAGGAAGATGAAAAACTCAGGGAAATTTTAAAAGGAACCTTCCCAGTGCCGTACGACAAGTTTCAGAAAGATATGATAGTAAAGATAATAAAGATATGATAGTGATTGTAATCACTAAGGAGGCAGTATTGGGCAAGCTAATGGGGCTAAAGGTAGACAAGTCTCCTGGCCCTGATGGGATGCATCCCAGAGTGTTAAAAGAGATGGCTAGGGAAATTGTAAACGCACTAGTGATAATTTATCAAAATTCACTAGACTCTGGGGTGGTCCCAGAGGATTGGAAAGTAGCAAACGTGACACCACTGTTTAAAATAGGTTGGCAGAAAGCGGGTAATTATAGGCCGGTAAGCTTAACTTCGGTTGTAGGGAAATGCTGGAATCTATCATTAAGGAGGAAATAGCGGGGCACCTAGAGGGAAATTGTCCCATTGGGCAGACGCAGCATGGGTTCACAAAGGGTAGGTCGTGTCTGACTAATTTGGTAGAATTTTTTGAGGACGTTACCAGTGCAGTAGATAACTGGGAGCCAATGGATGTGGTATATCTGGATTTCTAGAAAGCTTTTGACAAGGTGCCACACAAAAGGTTGCTGCATAAACTAAAGATGCATGGCATTGAGGGTAAAGTGGTAGCATGGATAGAGGATTGGTTAACTAACAGAAAGCAGAGAGTGGGGATAAATGGGTGTTTCTCTGGTTGGCGACCTGTAACTAGTGGGGTCCCTCAAGGATCAGTGTTGGGCCCGCAGTTGTTCACAATTTACATAGACGATTTGGAGTTGGGGACCAAGTGCAATGTGTCAAAGTTTGCAGACGACACTAAGATGAGTGGGAAAGCAAAAAGTGCAGAGGATACCGGAAGTCTGCAGAAGGATTTGGATAGGTTAGGTGAATGGGCTAGGGTCTGGCAGATGGAATTCAATGTTGCCAAGTGTGAGGCTATCCATTTTGGGAGGAATAACAGCAGAATGGATTATTATTTAAACAGTAAGATGTTAAAACATGCTGCTGTGCAGAGGGACCTGGGTGTGCTGGTGCACGAGTCGCAAAAAGTTGGTGTGCAGGCGCAACAGGTGATTAAGAAGACTAATCAAGTTTTGTCTTTCGTTGCGAGAGGGATGGAGTTCAAGACTAGGGAGGTTATGCTGCAATTGTATAGGGTGTTGGTGAGGCCGCATCTGGAGTATTGTGTTCAGTTTTGGTCTCCTTACCTGAGAAAGGACATATTGGCACTGGAGGGAGTGCAGAGGAGATTCACTAGGTTGATCCCAGAGTTGAGGAGATTAGATTATGACGAGAGGTTGAGTAGACTGGGACTGTACTCATTGGAGTTTAGAAGGATGCGAGGGGATCTTATTGAAAATATAAAATTATGAAGGGAATAGATAGGATAGATGCGGGCAGGTTGTTTCCACTGATCGGGGAAAGCAGAACTAGGGGGCATAGCCTCAAAATAAGGGGAAGTAGATTTAGGAAGGAGTGTAGGAGGAACTTCTTCACCCAAAGGGTTGTGAATCTCTGGAATTCCTTGCCCAGTGAAGCAGTTGAGGCTCCTTATTTAAACATTTTTAAGAAAAAGACAGATACCTTTCTAAAGAATAAAGGGATTCGGGATATGGTGTACGGGCCGGAGAGTGGAGCTGAGTCCACAAAGATCAGCCATGATCTCATTAAATGGCGGAGCAGGCTCGAGGGGCCAGATGGCCTACTCCTGATCCTAGTTCTTATGTTCTTAAGAACACAATCACCACACACGACGGTGAGATTTTGAAAGAAGGCATTTATGTAGTTCCCAGCCAGGACAGGAACCAGATTATTTGTCAGTTCCATGACAATCATGGACACCAAGGCATTGAACCCACCCTAACCCACCTCAGACCTCTCTGCTGGTGGCCTGATTTAAAAGCCGGTGTTACTCACTACATTGAAAATTGCTTGATCTGTGCCCAGAACAATCCGGACAGATATGCAAGAAAGGCTCAGCTTAGTCACACCCGCCCCGTTAATGGCCCCTGGATGAATTTGCAGATAGATTACATAGGACCCCTACCCCCCTGCAGAAATGGTTATAAGTATGTGCTGGTGGTCATCGACACCTTCACAAAATGGGTGGAAGCTTTTCCATCGAGAACGAATACGGCCAAGACAACAGCTAAAATACTAACACAGCACATCTTTACAAGATGGGGCCTCCCACGCAGTATAGAGTCCGATCAAGGCTCCTATTTTACACGACGAGTAATGAAAAACGTCCTCACAATTTTTGGAATCAGGCAAAAGTTTCACATAGCATACCACCCTCAGTCAAGCGGCATTGTAGAGAGGATGAACAGAACTCTAAAAGCCACCCTCAGGAAAATGGTACAACAGAACAACAGCACCTGGGATTCAGTTCTCCCATTTGCTTTAATGTTCCAAAGAAACACGGTATCTACGTCCACAGGATACACCCCCCACACCCTCATGACCGGACGCCCCATGAAAAGGACAAAGTATTTATTAGGACTGGATTTGGCCAGCCCCGCAGTCACCGCCCTCACGCATGAAAGTGCTGTACAGCAGTTACCTGAGAATATAAAGGCAGCCCAACTTGTAGGAACTATGAGACTTGGGACCAGGAGGAAACAAAGCAAGGCTTGTTTCGACAAAAAGGTACACGCCACCGAGTTTGTAGTAGGGCAGCAAGTGATGCTTTCCCTATACAACCCCAGTTCATTCCTTTCCCCAAAATTTTCCGGACCGTACTCCATTTCGGACAAAGTAAGCCCCTCGGTATACAAAATCACATATCCCAATGGCAAGTCTGCATGGTTTCACATAAACCAGTGTTGGCTTATGGCTCGCAGAACAACAATTCACACCACATCTTGCTTGCAGCAGCAGACGAGCACGCCCTGCCCACAGATGACTTATTCCTACCCTCCCCCAGCCAGTCCAGCCCGTCCTCAGACACATCTTCAACTCCACAACCAGAGGCACAACTCCGCCTCTCCCTTCCTTCAACCAGCAGTGACAGCGACAGTGATAGCGACAGCAATGACGACAGCCACAGCACACCACGTTATAATTATACCCCTGCACCAGTCCCCACTCCCAGCGAATCCGAGCATGATTCCAGTGACCCCTTCGAAATCACATACATCAAAACCCCTGACCCAGACCCACCGCCCGACGATTACGGATTACAACCTAGCAGCTCCAACCTCGACACACGATTCTGGCATGGCGACAATTCGTTCAGGCTCATCCGGAACGATGAGATGGACCCCAAATATACTGATGTATGTAAGTAAAATGATTTTAGGTAAAAAAATTGTGTTTCATAGGATAGGGCAGTGTAGAGCCCGTGAAGTGCTTATGGGTGCCCCACTTGGTCAGACAATGAAGACGACGCAGTAATGTGATCCTTCACGCTTCGCGTTGAGGATCACAAGGAGGGAGTGTAGCCATCTAGAATGGACACTTTGCAAAGATTGCAGGGAAAATGGACAATACTGAGAAAGCAAGCAGGTGCAGGGTTTGTCTGTTGATTGGAGCCTCTGCTCCCAGACAAGACTGAAACTGCAAAACCATTACCATACTAATGAGCCATCCCCGGGGACAAAAGAGTAACATTTAAGTAAACGATACCAAGGCAGACAGCCCGGCGCCAGAGGAGACCAGAACAAAGCAGGCCAACGGCCACATAACACACGCCCAGCCATCAGGGCACCCACCCCTTTATTGGAGGAAATTGATCGGAACGATTGGGAAATGGCCCAATTAATTGGGGCCAAGTTCAAGGCCCGTCCAAAAGTGCACGAAGCCCCATTTGGGTATAAGAAGAATTCCCCACAAGAGAATCGCTCTCTTGCGGCCCCGGCTCTCACCAAGGAGAGACCTGCCAAAGCTGAGTCAGAACAAGTCAGTCCAAGGTCAACGCACGCTACCAGACAGACGCTCTTAGCTTTTATTCCGTACCAGTTCAACCCCAGCAGCCTCAGAACCGAACAACGGCCATTGTTCCTCTGGCCGAGTGGCGCCTGAAGCTAAGTATAGGCTTTAGCAGTAGTGATAGTTTAGTTTGTAGAGTTTTGTGCATGAGTATATTTGACTGTGTGTAAATAAATGAGCATTGAGTTTGAACTAACTAACTGGTGTATCGAGTCTTTGACCAGTATTCGGTTTTGAACCTTGTGGCGGTATCGAGAGATACCTGGCGACTCTAGAGCACAACGCAATTAGAATTAAGGAAGGCGACCATATTGGCCGCCATCTTCAGAGCCAAATTAAGAGAAACACAATTAGCAACAGTAAATTAAACGGCACCTCCTTCAAGGCCAAAATATTCTTCCTCAGGTGTGGTGCCCAGAACCTCTCAAAGCAATCCAGGTGTCATGCAGCCAGGGATCTGTATAGCTGAAGCATAACTTCTATGCTCTTGTATACTCATCATCAGAATACAAAGGCCAGCATTTCATTAGCCCTTTTGATTATTTATCCATCCTTTCATGATGTTTTGATGTTCCATACACCTGGACTCTCAGGTCATCTTTGAACCTCCACTGTTTTAGCTTTTCATCATTCAGGAAGTTTCCGGTTCTATCCTTTTTAGGTCCAAAGTGGATGACCTCACATTTGCCTGCCGTGAATTCCATTTGTCAGCCATTCAATCTATTATTTTGTTTTTGTAATTTTATGCTTCCGCCGACACTGTCTTCAGTGTCACCTATCTTTGTGTCATCAGCACATTTAGATCTTTGACTTTCAATCCCATCATCTCAGCATTAATAAATACAGTAAATAATTGAGGCCCAACATATATTTTTGCAGATACCTCACGTCATATTCTGCCAATTTGAGTACCTGCCATTGTCCCTATGCTTTGGTTTCTGCCATTCTGCCAATTTCCTAACCATAGGCTCCAGAAGATTAATCTTTAATTCCTTGAGACTCCAGGATAATCATGGAAAGTTGGCAAGCTTACTAATTCAATATTTGCCAACTCCATGAGAAAACAGTTATCAAATTCAGTATTAAAATGAATTTTACACTCACAGCATCTCCACGCCAAGAATCAAGCTAATGGCTTGGGAACGTGAAGAGGGTAGAGTTGATGATCAAGAATGGGCTACTGAGGACTTAGAAGAATTGTAATGGTATAGCAAATGTATGGACCAGAAACGGGACAGACAGGGTAGGTTATTTTTTTACAGTATTTCTACGGATTTTTATGGAGTGTTATAAATTGTAATTTTCATCTGGGTGTCTGAGGGAATATTGTAGCTATAAAGAGGAACCAAATTGGCTCACAGCTGCTTTTGGGTGTAGACATAATGATGCAAGAACCAGAAGAGGTCAGTCTGTGAAACACCCAAAACTGGCCCCATCGGGCTTCATCCTAATCGTTTGGACGTGCTGATGGAGCTTGCCACATCTCCAGAGGCAGCTTGATGCTCCTGCCGCCTTCAATGTCAGGCAGCTTGCATTGCTAGCGATGACCCTAAGATAAATTGTGGGAATGGGGTGGGGGAAGAGAACATAAGGAAGTGTGAACATGAGCCAGCAGCAGTGTGCAGTAAAAAGCAGGGGTTAGCATGCTGGCTCCACCCAGCTCCTCATCAAGGTAAACATTTTATACAACCTTACATTTTTGGTCCCAGCCTGTCACTCCAAGCAAAGCAATCTCCAGGATGGGTCCTAAAACAGATGTGGAATGCTATATTTGCATTTTCCAGAGAGGTTTAATGCCAATTTACATGGCTGCCAGAAACACCTCTACAGCATCTGTATATGACTTTGGATGTGTTTCTGATAATGCTCATGTTTAGGACGTTAGTACCCTGTTTTTTCTCAGCTGGCAAACAGCCTGGTCCAATTATTCCTCCACAAAGGAGGTATTTTAAGAAATGTAAAGTTTTCACTCGGATTTAATAATGTTGCTTCCCTTTGGTCTGTACAATTCTAAAATTTGCAAGATCTCATGGTAGAACTAAGGGATAAGGACCCTGGAATAGATCATTACAATCCCAAACTTCCCTAATCCAGATTATTTATTCAGTCATCAGGAGAAATCCTTCAATTAGTGGAAAGGTATCTGGAATAGTCACTGTCGGCAGTGAGAGTTCCAATTCCTCAGCAAACATTCTAACACAATGGACTGAATTATACAAATATTGTGATTGTATTCGTTGGCTCACGCTGACACCTTACCATTCCAGAATGCGAGAAGTAATCTGAAAAAAGCACTTCCAGTGTTGCAGTTCCACCTGAAAATGTCACTTCGAATGTTTAGTTTCTTTGAACTTTAAATGCAAAAATGAAAAGCTAAATCAACAAAATGGATTTTACGGGAATGAATTGTTTTGATCACTGGTATAGTTTATTGACAATCTCTGCAAATTCAGAGGGCGTGCCTGGTAGCTTTGTGATTACATTAGTGGATTAGTAGTCTGGGCCCATGTAGTGAAGGAATTAAAATTTAGTTCATTAAATAAATGTGGAACAAAAAACTAGTGTTAGTAATGGTGACCATGCCACTGAATGGTTAGAAGAACCCATCTTGTTCACTAATGTCTTTTAGGGAAGGAAATCCTTTGCTTTCACCTGGTGAGGTCTAAACCTGCAACAATGTGGTTGAATCTCAATTGCCCTCTGAAGTGGCCCAACGAGACATTCAGTTACATTCAAGAAGTTGGCTCACCAACACCTTCTCATGGGCAAATTTGGGAAGTGCCTTGCTGGCAAAACCAACATCTCATGAATGAATGCATTAAGAAAAAGCTTCTTTTTGGAACAATGGAGTGTTGTAATTCCTACACAGCAGCTTAAAATGAAGAGAAGTGCCTTGTGCTGTGATATTTGAAAATGAAGGTCAGGGAGTGCTTTGTCCTTTTACTCAATCATCACTATTTTTGATCTTGACTTTTCTAAATGTAGTTCGGAATAAGTATATATTAAAATTGTCTGGATAATTTCTTTTAAAATGGAGAAATAATTAGAGCAAGTCAGCAATTTCATGGAGGCAAGACTAATAACTCAGCCTTAGTGTGGTACTACTGACAGATTTTCTTTTTAATTAATAGCATTTTGCAGCTGTAAATTTCATGAGAATTGCAGTCGATATAATGTCAAAAATAACCTCAGTGATGAGAATCTGCAGACAGGTCTCGTTTAAACGGAAAATGAGATGGTGAGAAGGTTTTTAAACGCACCTCGGTTATTTTTCTGACGAATGTTGGTTTTCTTATTCTGTGCCATCTGTTTTTCTTTATCCCATTTTACCAAGAATGATTAAAATTATTTAGTGCGTTTACATTGTTTAATTCTAAAAAAAAAAGTAATTTTTAAGATTATTGGGAAGAGAACCAGAAGGGAGATGAGAACTTTAAATGCATGCGGGGTTGTTATTATTGAGAACGCATCACATGGGCAGCATGGTGGCACGGTGGTTATCACCGCTGCCTCACAGCGCCAGGGACCCGAGTTTAATTCCAACCTTGGGTCACTGTCTGTGTGGAGTTTTGCACTTTCTCCTGTGTCTGCGTGAGTTTCCCCCAGGTGCTCCGGTTTCCTCCAACAGTCCAAAGAGGTTAGCTCTGAAGCCAAGGTGGGCGGATCTCTGTCCACAGGAATTGGGGTGCGAGGCGGCTGGGAGGGTTGCGGTGGGCGGGAGATGTACAATTGTGTCTGATCTCAGTGGTATTTGTAGGTTGAGGGGAAGCATCTGTGCCCCACTTAGGCCATTGGAAATGCTGCGAGGGCACTCAGATTCTCAACTCCTTTCAGCTGCCTGCTTACCTGAATTCTGTTGGGTCCGATTGCTCACATTGAAACCTGCAAAGCAAATTCATTCAGGTGCCAGTAATCTCATTCATATATTTAAATCATCAACACGTCACCTGGAGTCAGTTAGTTGACTGGCCCCATCATCTTTAAACCCAGAAATAGGCAAGTTGGAAGCGGGTTGAGCCTGGGTTTCAGATTGTTCAAATTGTAACATATGGCTTGACCCCCCTCTATTTTTGGGACAGGAAATTTAGCCTTTTTGGTACTACATTCATTATAACACCTGGACTTTTCATTTTCAGCCAGGTTCATCACCATTGACAGAAAGAAATGGAAGAAATCAAAAACCAGGTAAATCAAACTTGATTCTTTTTGCTCACTTAAAAATAAACTTTACTGAACCAAAAGAAGGCTACCACAGGTCACCTGATGTCTAGAATTTTGAGGTGACCATTAAAGCATCAAATGGGTTGCACTGGATACATCCCCTGAGATCTTGCTTATGGAATCTGGCACCTGGGACTATCAAGGTTCATTTTAAAAGACAACTATTAAAAGGAAATGGACATAGTTTTCATCTTTATACGTTTCTCACTCAAATGGAGTCCGAAGGTCTACCAAGACATCAATTACCTGGAGCAGTGTCCTCAATATAGATAATGACTCTTTCAGAGGCTAATGAAAGGGATATTATAAGCTCAATATTTGCATGAAGGAATCCCCTCTGGATTTTGAACTTATAGTAAACTGATATCGATTGCTGAGGTTCTTTTTACTGTATGTTTCATTGTTATAAAACCCCTCTTTCCTATTCCTTTACTATATTTGTGTGTGTCTGTGTGTGTGTGTGTGTGTGCCTGTGTCTGTGTGTGTGTGTGTGTGTGTGTAGTTGCTATCACCACCCTGGGTTTGACTGTGTGAATAAACTAAACTTCCTGGGCAGCATGGTGACGCAGTGGTTAGCACTGCTGCCTCACGGCGCCAAGGTCCCAGGTTTGATCCTAGCCCTGGGTCACTGTTCATATGGAGTTTGCACATTCTCCCTGTGTTTGGGTGGGTTTTGCCCCCACAACCCAAAGATGTGCAATGTAGGTGGGTTGGACACGCTGAATTGCCCCTTAATTGGAAAAAATGAATTGGGTACTCGAAATTTATTTTTAAAAACTAAACTTCCAATTTAATTCCAAGAGAGTTTGCTGCAAGGTACTTTAAAAATTAGCCATGCAATCAAAAGACTTTTGAAATTTGCACTACAGCCTATTTTAAACATTTTTATAAACTTTGCTTATGCACAGAAGGTGAGAGAATAAAAGTGTTTATTTTAACTCCGATCTCCATTTTGTAACAATCATCCTCATGTAAATATGGTAGTCATTTTCAGTCGGAAAAAAGAAAATGGAAAATAAATGCATCGTTTTTATTCTGTGCATATTTTTAAGTTTAGTATTCATACTTATAATCAGATTCCCTTCTGAAAACCCATCAGTTATGCTACTGATATCTGTCATAACCCCCACGGGGACCATGGAGTAACCAGCATTAATCTCCCCATGGGACCCATGGAGTACGAGCTCCCCAGATAAGGGGCGGAGGCCACCCACCTGAGGCTCGTTATATACTAATATGAAAGCCGGCCCAAAGCAGAGCCTGATGTGGTTGGTTCTCCCAGCAAGGATTGGGAACGAGATGGTGCTTTGACAAGAACTCTGTAAATAGTTTAATAAATTAATGTTCATTTACCACTGGTGCCCTCAAGTTACTAAGCTGGCGACAAGGGTTAAAGGAAACTTTGGGCCCTCTGATGGAGGTGTTTGGCTGCCGGACGTTGCTGTTTGGGATGTAACATTTTAACCATTTAAGATGCCATTATTCAGAAAGTTGGAAGACTTTAATGCAGGCCTCGAAAATTGGAACCATTATGCTCACGAGAGCTATTGAGCATCGGGCATGACGAGGGCTGTATATCGCACCAGTTGTGACTACAAGAACAGGTCAGAGGCTGAAAATTCCATGGCGAGTAACTCACCTCTTGACTCCCCAAAGCCTGTGCACCATCTGCAAGGCACAAGTCTGGAGTGTGACAGAATGCTCTCCACTTTTTTCATTAAAAAAATACTCTTCATTTGCCTGGATGAGTGCAGGTCCAACAACCCTCCCGAAGCTGGGCAACATCCAAAACAAAGCAGACCGCTTGACTGACACCCTATCCACCACCTTAAACATCCCTCCACCGCCAATACATAGTGGCAGCAATGTGTACCATCTACAGGGTGCATTGCAGAACTTACCAAGGCTCCTTTAGCAGCTTCCTCCAAACCTGTGAGCTCTACCACCCAGAGGAGCAAGAGCAGCAGATACATGGGAACACAGCCACCTAAACACTCCTCTCCATGCTGTGCACCAGCCTGACTTGGAACTATGAGCTGAATTAATGGTGGGAGGGATGAGGGTGGTGGCCCCCTTCCCCCCCCCACCCAGGAAATGTCAGATACCAGCCATCCCACATTAAATAATATCCCACAGCTGATGGTCTTAAGTAGGTGAGAGTGGGATTCCTGTCTCTCAATGGGAGGGATTCCCATCCTTGAGAGCTGTCAACCAATCTGATTGGTTGATAGTTCCAGCAGTCTCAGCAGCAACAGAGTTCAGTAGTGGGCACTGCTGGGACTGCATTTAAGACCTGGGAAGAGGACAACATGGATCCCAGACTAAGGTAAGTCCTGGGATATTAGGCAGGTAATGTTCGTGGCGCCTAGAGAGGGGGGTCGGGGTGGGAGTGTGGTGGCATGTTTTGGAGACCAGGTGGGGAGGAACAAAGGGGGTTAATATCCTGGGGAGGTTCCCTCGATGTGCTCAGAACGCCCCCCCCCCCAATGGATGCCACCCCCCCCACCCCCACCTCCTTCTCACCTTTTAACCATTTGTATTAAAAAAAGCAGACTGCCCACTCCCATCCACCTGCCCATGCCAACCGTTTTATGGCATAGGCGGCATATTATTCAGGTCAATTGGCTTGTTAATCAGCTCTTTTTAAAATGGCAGGTGGCAGATAAGCATGAATTTTAAAAATGTATCCTTGGAAGAGGGCGTTGCTGGCAGGGTCAGCATTTGTTGTCCATCCCTAAAAGGACCTTGAACTGAGTTGCTTGCTAGGCCATTTCAGATGGGGGCAGTGAAGAGTCAACCTCATCGCTGTGTGGGTCTGGAGTCACATATAGGCCACATCGGGTAAGGACGGCAGATTTCCTTCCCGGAAGGGCATTAGTGAACCAGATGGGCTTTTATGATAATTGGCAATAGTTTCATGGTCATCATTGGACTTTTAATTCCAGATTTTCTTATTGAATTCACATTTCACCATCTTCCATGGTGGGACTCGCACCCGGGACCCCAGAGCATTAGACTGGGTCTCTGGATTAGTGACCACTAGGCCACCACCTCTCCGAAAGAAGGAGGAGTAGGCTATTTGGCCTCTTGAACCTACTCCAGCATTCAATAAGGTAATGGCTGATCTAATTGTAATCTCAACCTCACATTCCTACCTACCCCCAATGACCTGTCACCGCCTTGTCAATCAAGAATCTACCTAGCTCTGCCTTAAGAATATTCACACCCTGTTTAATGGAAAATGTATCTGGGGTGGGCAGGTAGGTTAGCCATCTGTCATATTTTATGTATTGTACATGCCTCCCCCATCGAAAACAGGCCCGGCTTGTAAAATACGGCCCTGTATCTCCATTCCTTCACTGTTCATGGGTCAAAATCCTGCAACTCCCTTCCCAGCAGCCCCAAGAATGTATTTACACTACATGAGCTGCAGTGATTCAAGAAGGTGACTCACCTTCTCAAGAACAATTCAGGGAGGGAAATAATTACCACATCCCATGAATGAAAGAAATGAAAAACGCCTGAGACCAACGATGGTCATCGCTGAAGGCCTCTCGAGTCACCGCTGCTTTGAGATGCAGATCTCTTTGAAGGGGCATCCTGCACTGGGGACCACTAAAGCCATGGTAATGTCCTGGAATTGTAAATAGAAATGGATTCATGTCTCATCAGGCATGAGTGTGTTATGAATGCTCGCAGGAAATGTTGTATTAATGAATCCCTTTTGGAACATGTCCAATACCTGCCTAGAGATTCAAGGCCCTCAATGAAGTTAACCGTTGGAAGGGTGGTTGCCTATTCTTTGTGCAGCTTCAACATCCTTGGAGGTGAGCCAATTTGTAAATGTTTTATGGCCACCATTAGCTCAGATGGCGAAGGACAGGAAACATTTCGTCATTTAAAACCATAGAAGTGAACAAGTGAATTTAGGGCTGATGAAAGTGAATGTAAAAAAAAGTAAGGTCACGGAAGGTGGATAATGTAATAGTCTCTAGCTGAGGCTATAATTGTGTATTACAAGTTCAGAATACCCAGGGTTAATTGATCAACCTGCAACTGAACTCAGCAACTAGAACATGAGATCTCCTGCAGTCCTCCATTATCGCATGTTATGTCTGTCAGGAACATTTCCTCTCATAAATCTATTTCAAAAACACCTTCTGCATCCAGAACGGTCATTTCTGGCACAAAAGCAATATTCCCTCCAATATTAATCAAATGGTGAACTGTGATAGCGCTTTGTCCAATTTTCACTCAGTCAAAGACAAAAGCAAATTGCCCAATAGTATAATTATTATACATGGATTTCTCCTGCATCACTATTAACATCTGCTGATTTCTTACTGTCAGCTTGACTTCAGTGGTGGGGAAGCTTCTAGAAACAAGTATTCGGGATAGAATTAGTAGTCACGTGGAAAAATGTGGATTGATTAGGAAAAGCCAGCATGGATTTCTAAAGGGAAAATATTGCTTAACTAAATTGCTGGACTCTTTTAAAAGAGGTAACAGAGAGGGTCAATAAGGGTCATGCTGTTGATGCGGTGTACGTGAGCTTTCAAAGGACATTTAAGACAGTGCCACACAACAGACTTGTGAGAAAGGTTGTAGCTCATAGATTAAAAGGGACAATGGTAACGTGGATGCAAAATCTGATGAGTAATAGGAAGCAGAGAGTAATGGTCAATGGGTATTTTTCGGTTTCGAAGAAGGTTTGTAGTGGAGTTTCCCAGGGGCCGGTATTGGGACCCATGGGCTGGGATTTTCCGGCCACCCGATGTATGTTTTCCAGGGTCAGAGGCAGCATGTCATTGGCTGCTGGCAGGATCTTCCAGTCCTGCTGAGGTGTATGCCATTTTGCATGGCTCGTCCGCCCTGCTGTAGGGAAACCCGGCACGGTAGTCACCTTTGGTGGGATTGGGTAAAAAGGACTGGAAATCCCGCCCTTGCTTTTTCTGATCTATATTAATGATCAAGATCTTGGTGTGCAGGGGACAATTTCAAAATTTGCAGATGACACAAAGCTTGAAAGAACTGTAAACTGTGAAGAGGAATGTGTAGAACTCATAAACAACATAGATAAGTTGGTGGAGTGAGCAGATAGGTGGCAGATGAAGTTCAATGTGGAGAAGTGTGAGGTAATGCATTTTGGTAGGATGAACATGACAGATAATATAAAATAAGGGTAGAATTCTGAAGAGGATGCAGGAGCAGAAGGACCTGGGTATATATAACGTGGTAGGACAGGTGGAGTGAGCAGTTAATAAAGCTTATTGTAGGTTAGGCTTTATTAATAAGGGCATAGAGTACAAGAGCAAGGAGTTTATGATGAACTTATACAAGACACTAGTTACACCTCAGCTGAAGTATTTTGTCTAGTTCTGGGTGCCACACTATAGGAAGGATGTGAATGCATCAGAGAGATAGAGCAGAAGAGGTTTACAAGAATGGTTCCAGGGATGAGAAAATTCAGTTATGAGGATAGATTGGAGAGGTTGGGACTGTTCTTCTTGGAGAGAAGAAGGCTAGGAGGAGATTTAATAAAGATGTTCAAATTAATGAGGGGGCTGGACAGAGTAGATTGGGAGAAACTGTTCTTGCTTGCAAAAGGATCGAGCACAAGAGGGCGCAGATTTAAAGTGATTTACAAAATAAGCAAATATGATGTGAAAACAAACCTTTTCACACAGTGAGTAATTCATGTCTAGAATGCATTGCCTGGAAGTGCGGTGGAGACAGGTTAAATCGTGCATCCAAGAATCATTAATGTTTATTTGAATAGAAACAATGTGCAAGTGTACGGGTAGAGGCAGGGGAACGGGCCTAAGTCATAATTTGAAGACCAACACGATGAGCTGAATGGCCTGCTTCTGGGCCGTAACACTTTTCTGATTCTAGTTATTAGTTGGTCCTTTAAAGTCTAGAATCCTATCTATCATTATGCTTTAAATCCTTGCTAATGCATTTATATCATAAGAAAGTCTCATGTTTTGCCCCCAAATGAAATGGCTGGTGCAACATGCTAGCACGATTACAATATGCCACTATATAATGTCATGGGAATGTCACTTTAAGAAATGTTTGTCTTCTCAAGTGGCTGCAGTGATGTCAGTGTGTGGGTGAGCTGGGCTCCAGCTCTGCTTTCTACTTTCATTTTGAGCTGGAAGCTGATTTGTAGCTGAGTTTTAGTTTCGTTTTCAGTTGGAGAGCTGCATTCAGGCAAGAAGGTGTATTTTGATTTCTCTCTCTGCAGGCTAAAGAATGTCTCCAGACCACTTGATAATTTAAAATTGATACCTGCTTTCTCTGTAAAGAATTCAGACCTACTGTCTTTGTTTAAAAGGGTCTTTGACTTATGGATGTTGTTAGGCAAGTTTTTAAGGGTTATCTAAAGAGTATCTGTGGGGATTATCAGTGTTGGTAGTTGATAAGATGTTTACTGTGTGTTTATAAAATGTTAACTGGATTTATAGAATAAACATTGTTTTTGTTTTAAAAATACTTTAGATCTCTATTGCATCACACCTGTAAAGTGGGCTCTCGTGCTCCCCATAACCAAAATCTATTGAAGGTTGTGGGTCAGGTGAACTCCATGATATACTTTGGTGTTCTCTAAACCCTGGCCCATTATAATAACAAGAATGTTGCAAATCTACACTGCATGCACTGCAACTTTATTCACACTTCAGTCAGCACAGACTGTAACATCATACCAATGGAAGAAGAGCAAAAGGACTTTTAAAAAAATGGTAATTGAGCATTGCAGTTGTCCTATTTACAGTCTTTCCCCCTGAAATACCTCCTGAGGGCAGTGGCTTCAAATATCTATCCCTTAATTGATTAGTGCCACTCCATTTGGGATTGAGCAAAACATCTCTTAAAACACTACAGATTTAAGCAGTAGTACACGGGCTTGGGAAAATAGCCCACAGCTGCTAATCGTTAAAATGTAATGAAATAGTGTTTGGAGGAGATGTCTCCAGTTTATGTAAAGTGCAGCTGTTATTGTGTTTTCATCGTCAATTATATCATGATAGAAGGAGATGGGGATACTGTCAAGTTGCTGACAGTGGACAGCAGAGTTAATCTGTGAACATCAGGCACTGCTGTGCAGATAAAGTTCTGACGGCCCTCATGTGGGGCAAATCGCACCAGCTGCCTATTGGGGAGGGCATGAGCATACTCACAATATAAGACCGTAAGAGATTGGAACAGAATTAGGCCAATCGGCCCCTCGAGCCTGCTCTGCCACTTAATAGGATCATGGCTGATCCAACATTCCTCGCGTCCACTTTCCTGCCCTTTCCCCGTAATCCTTGATTCCCTTACTGATCAAGAATCTATCTATCTCAGCCTTAAATGTACACAAGGACTCTGCTCCCACAGCTCTCTGTGGCAAGGAGTTCCAAAGTCTCGCAAGCCTTTGAGAGAAGAAATTCGTCCTCATCTCAGTCTTAAATGGACACCCCTTTATTCTGAAACTAGGCCCTCCGGTCCTAGACTCTCCTGTGAGGAGAAACACCCTCTCAGCATTTACCCTGTCAAGCCGCTTAAGAATCCTATATATTTCAATGAGATCACCTCTCATTCTTCGAAATTCCAACGAGTAGAGTCCCAACCTGGTTGTTCATAAGACAATCCCTCAAGACTAAGGATCATCCTAGTGAACCTTCTCTGATCCGCCTCCAATGAAATAATTTCTTTCATAAATAAGGTGACCGAAATATGTCTATCATAAGTATTCAGAGCAGAGAAATCAGGATATCCATCAGCCTCGAAGTCAGCTGACCTGGCACCATGCTGCCACTTTTGAGCTCAATGCTCCCACCATTTCATGCTCCTTACCTCGCACAGCTGAATATTCGTTCAGCAGCAGGAAGGATCCCACACCATTGTTATTTGAAGATACCCTGGTTAATTTCCTCCAGCTATTACTTTGAGCTGTAAGCATTGTTGGGTGTTACCTATAGCTGTTTAACATTGCAAAGGTTTACAGTGTGTGGTGTGGCAGGTGCTCAAGGACACCTTGCTGATTTCAGTGCTTCCACGCAAACCAGTTGCACCCAGATATGGGTATACTAGTAGGTATTTTTCCTGGAATGCAATACGGGCTTGCAGAATGACTTGAGGCCAGGCAGAGCAGGGCAAGCTGCTGGAAGAGGGAGCTAGAGATGGAAGTGAAGAATTTGCAGGAGGAGGACAGATTCAACCAGGGTGCTCAGGGATAAATTCTTCTACTTGAAGATCAATGGAGATCAATGGACTGGATTTCATGGAACCTGCTGGAGTGGGCAAATTAGCAGGGAAGCACAGAGAATTTCACAGGAGGTCATGCATCACCAGCGGTGAGCAGACAGAAAATGATTAAGTGGGTGATGGAAAGGTAACACAACGGGAAACTTGCCAAGATGACAGCAGCCCGAGCATCACTCAGATTATGGGAGCTGCTTCTTGTGCTGCTGTGGAAGTTGTAACATGGGCCATCAGATACAGCATCATAACTGGACTGGATTCACAATTGTGGGAATGGAGTTGGCCACCATTTCAATACTGTAAAGAATGGACTCCAATTCTGCACAAGTCCCTGTGCCACGTTTACATCGGACTCCTGCATGTTCTGTTGGGTGTTACCTACAGCTGTTTAACATTGCAAAGGTTTACAGTGTGGGGTGTGGCCGGTGCTTCCCAATTTATAAAGCATTAGAGTTTTTCTGTAGGCTGTCCCCGCATAGTGCTCATCTGAGACCTCAGTAGCAGATGTTCATGACCTCGTATTCCAGTGATCCAATTTAATAATCATTCGCAGCAAACACACGTTCTGATTAACTAAGATTCACATTCAAATCCGCACATACACGCAAACGTCACAAACACACATGCACACACACATGCATGCATGTGCACACACACATACCATACACATGCACACACTACACACACATGCACCCATGCACACACCACACGCACACACCATACACACATACGCACGTGTGCGCACACATACACACTCCACACGCACACACATGCATGCACATACACACATGCACGCACGCATACACGTGATAGGAAAGAGGAAGATTTACAAAACTATAGGTAGCAGCAATAAAAGAATCACAAAATGAAATTTGGTTCATGTGATTTCAAAGTCCAGAATTCATTGCAGAATTCAGTCCAAATGAGTTTCTGGGTGGGCAAAACAACACGAGATCCCTTGAAATGAATGATGAAGTGGTACAATGGAGTCTCTATGCTTAGATTGCCTGGCAGGCGATGATAAGAGAATTTCAAAATCAAACAGACTTTGAGTTGAGAGATGACAGCCAGCTGCTAGCTGATCTGAGAGCTGTTGGAATTATTTCCAGTTGGTATTAAATCACAATCTGAGGGTTTCTCAGTGCTCAAAGGAATTCTAAAGATTTCAAAATGGTCACTTGAATCATGTGACCTTCTTTCTCCACAATTATGACAAAATTATCTATTGTTTATCTATTGTTTGAATCTGGATTTTGGTTTTAGGCCTGACAATGTCCCTGCCATTAGTTTTTGAAATCCATACTGAGATTCTTGTGTTGGGAGGTCATTATCTAGGCAAATGCACTTTGTCTGTGAGAGGGGTAAGCTTATCAAATGCAAATGATGTCCATTGTCACCTCAATAATCCTCTTTTGAAATGGACCTGGACAATGCCAGTTGTAAACTGGGACTGCTACTAACTCTGCAGGCATAGAAAGTTTGAATTGCAGGTCCCCTGATGTTGTGATTGTAATGACCTTACAATTGGATACGATATTTCACAATGATGACAGGAGGATTCTTTTGTTCTTGTAACTCCTGTTGGTAGCTTTCAGGACATAAAAGGTCAATCCTGTGTCCATGTAACTTGTAACAGCCATCCTTTTGTTTCAGCAGAGTCCATTTAAAAAAAAGGAAAAAGCAACAAAGTACTGATATATACAATTTTGGTTTTCTTTTCTATTGGGTATCCATTGACATAACACATGCTTGCTTCACCTGCAGTTTGCAAATCAGAAAATAAAGTGGAATGAGGGGAGGCAGGGTGTGAGAAGCAGCATTAGGTTTGAGGATGCTGCCATCTTTCACAGCTTTAGCCCATCATTGACCACGGCCTCAGCAATGGTTGAGCCAGCACTTTCCCTTTCTGTAATCCCTGCTTCCTCCAGCTGTACACCACCTTGTTCTTCAAGGGAGGAGGAAGTGTGTCAGTGGGTGTTGTGCAAACTGTTTGGGTGATATGGCTCCCATAGTTGAATGGCTGGCAGTGTACGAAAGCTGTGAATTGTGGGTAGGAGGCTTGCAGCAGTGTGAGGGTAGAGGAAAGCTTACAAATGGAAGTTTGAAGTCCTGATTGATATAAACTGTTGATAGGCTTGCGATGGGGATGTGGCGAATTGAAAAGTGACTGAGTTTGCTGCTGCATTGGGTAGGATAAGGCATTTGAAGATGCAGTCACTGACTTAGACAACTCATGTGAGGTCATTTGATAGGTTACAACACTGCATTCTGCTACTCAGAGTTTGATTCTTGCCACACCACAGCTATCTGCTCCCAATAGCTTTTCAGCATATGTCTGGAGGGCCGCCTGTGGATAGAGGGCATCTCGCCAACCTTCCACCTCCTCCCCCTCCAGAGCACCATTTGATACACTTGAAAACCACTCTGTCCCACGTTGTGGCATCCATCATTGTTTCCCAAATTGGATTCCCTTTCTGCATGAACCGCAGCCCTTGCAAAAGTCACAGTGCACCTCCCCTTTAAGCAGTGCAAGGTATAACTTTAACTGATGTGGGTTGGGGTGGGGAGAGTCGAGTTAAGATTTTGGGCTCCCTGCCGGTGTGTTCAGCCAAAGAACCAGCATGGTTAACTCCAGCCGGATGCAGGGAATATTCAGATGAGTGGAAAGCACAAAGGACAGGGTTAATCGTATTGACCCTCGGGGCTTTCACATTTAGCCTCCGAAATGTCTTTAGAAGTGTCTGCAATTCCTATGAGCTTAGTTTGTTTTATATGTGCCGTTCCTGATTCATCAATGTTCACTGCACTTCACAGCATGTAATAAAATAATGACGCCAAGCACTTCACAATTTTTAGTTCTGTGTTGAAATTTCTATGCTGTCATCAAAATCTAAGCAAGAACAAAACTTTAACTTTTCCACAGGCTGTGCAGTGCTTTGCTATTGGGACTTTGCTTTCATGGTGGTTAGTAACATTTTTCCAAAATGAAATTTTAGGGATGCAAAACAAATTGGAAACAGCAGTTTCAGACCTGTGAAGAAACAGAACTCACTGGGTTATTCTCCAAAAGAGCCAGTGCAAACTGGATGGGCCGAATGTTGTCCTTTTGTGCTGCACTGTTCAATAATTCTAGAAATTCTCTGGGGAAGAAAGGGACTAATTTCATAAAGGCCATATTTTAAGAACGTGAAGAAAAGGTTGGAAGGGAGAGAGAGAGAGAGAGAGAGAAAGGAAAGAGACCTTCATACCCTCAGGATATCTCAAAGCATGTTAGAACCAATTAAATATTTTTGAAGTGAAGTTACTCTGAGGTAGGCAGGCATTAGCAATGGTTTCTACCCAAAACTGCAGCACATCGTTCCTCATTACAGATGTCTGATGTGCTTTAAAGTGTTTCTACCGTGTTCTGCTTATGTTTCAGATTTCCAGCACTTGCAGTTTTATCTTTTTGTTGAGGGAATATGTTTTGAATTGCCACACTCAAGAAGATTGTTTCTGTTATAAAACAGTATCTGTTTACAATAGAGCAGCATAGTGGCACAGTGGTTAGCACTGCTGCCTCACAGCTCCAGCTACCTGGGTTCAATTCCGGCCTCGGGTGACTGTGTGGAATTTGCACTTTCTCGCTGTGACTGTGTGGGTTTCCTCTGGGTGCTCCGGTTTCCTCCCACAGTCCAAAGATGTGCAGGTTAAGTGGATTGGCTGTGCTAAGTTACCACTTAGTGTCCAAAAGGTTAGCTTGGCTTACTGGGTTACAAGAATAGGGAGGGGTTGTGGGCCTCGGTAGGGTGCTATTCCCAAGGGCCGGTGCAGACTCGAGAGCTGAAATGCCTCCTGCACTGTAGCGATTCTATGAATGGAGCTTACAATTATTTTGCTGGAACAAAGGGAGGCCTAGTGAAAATATTATTTGCAAATTTTTGTTTACCTATCTTCCCAATCAAGGGGGTGATTTTTTTGTCGTCGCACCAGGCAATAAGGGAGAGGAAGAAGAAATGAGATGAACATCTTTGTTTAAGTATTAAGACCATGGACGGGATTCTCTGAGCCCTGCGCCGGGCCGGAGAATCGTCGCAACCACGCCACGCCGCCCCGACGCCAGCACGCTATTCGCTGAGGAGCGGAGAATCGGTGCCATTTGTGCCGACGCATATGGCATGCCGCCGGTCACGGGTCGCTGTCCATAACTGGGCCGCCGATTCTCCGCCCTTGATGGGCCGAGCTGCCGCGCGGAAACGGCAGAGTCCCACCGGCGCCATCCACACCTGCTCGCAGCCAGCGGGAACTCTGCGCGCAGGGTCGGGGGGCGGCCTGTGGGGGGAAGAGGGGGGGAGGCTCCTTCAGCCTCTCCAGCCCCAGCCCTATTTTGTTACGCAGCCCGGCCCCTGAACCCCTGCACCATATTGCGTCGGGGCCGGCGCGTTGAGGAAGCCCCCGCGCATGCGTGGGCTTGCACAGCGCCACTGCGCATGCATGGGTTGGCACGACGCCACTGTGCATGGGTTTGCATGGCACCCAGTTAGCGCCGGGATGGGAGGCTGGATCGGCCTCCATTTCGGAGAATCCCGCCCCATAAGACCATAAGACATAGGAGCAGAATTAGGCTATTCATCCCATGGAGTCGGCTCTGCTATTCAATCATGGCTGATATGTTTCTCATCCCCATTCTCTTGCCTTCTCTCCATAATCCTTGGTCTGCTTATTAATCAACAACCTATCTATCTATTTCTTAACTCCAACAATACAGGCAGTTCTAGGTGCAGCTGTATCAAGTGTCTCTGCTTACTTGAAGCATGTTGTCGTGATGTGCAAGAAGAGATGGTTGAATGCTAACTTCTCGTGCTCAGGCCTGTTTTATCTTTCAAGTTGGGGTCCGAGGAATCCGATAACCATTTATCATTAAAACTCGTGATAGCTCATTGACAGTTTCACAGGAGCCAAAGAGGCCATACTAATGGTTGAATTTATTACTCAGGGCCCTATAACACTAACGTGGGGCATTACTGTCCCAGTACACCTCACATCTGCATTGCTGCCGGACGAAAGAGCCAATATTAGCCACCCCATCACCTACTGAGTGGCATCAGAATGCGTGTTGGATGGCTCACAGCTCGCCTTTGTGATGTAAAAGAGATCAGGGCATCAGAATCGTGGTTGACATGACGATCTGGGGACAGACATTTTCCAAACTCAAAAGCAACCTCCTTTCAGTGAAGGATTTCTGGAAGCTGTGTTGACTTTTTTCTGAATAAATTTGCTGCTTTTTGTGTAAATCAACAATGAATTGCAGGAAAAACATGTGTTTTCTTAGTCTTCCCATTTAATATTTAATCTTTTTAGATAATTTTCAACTAAAATGCTTATTTACATAAGAACATAAGAACTAGGAGCAGGAGTAGGCCATCTGGCCCCTCGAGCCTGCTCCACCATTCAATGAGATCATGGCTGATCTTTTGTGGACTCAGCTCCACTTTCCGGCCCGAACACCATAACCCTTAATCCCTTTATTCTTCAAAAAACTATCTATCTTTATCTTAAAAACATTTAATGAAGGAGCCTCTACTGCTTCACTGGGCAAGGAATTCCATAGATTCACAACCCTTTGGGTGAAGAAGTTCCTCCTAAACTCAGTCCTAAATCTACTTCCCCTTATCTTGAGGCTATGCCCCCTAGTTCTGCTTTCACCCGCCAGTGGAAACAACCTGCCCACATCTATCCTGTCTATTCCCTTCCTAATCTTATATGTTTCTATAAGATCCCCCCTCATCCTTCTAAATTCCAACGAGTACAGTCCCAGTCTACTCAACCTCTCCTCGTAATCCAACCCCTTCAGCTCTGGGATTAACCTAGTGAACCTCCTCTGCACACCCTCCAGTGCCAGTACGTCCTTTCTCAAGTAAGGAGACCAAAACTGAACACAATACTCCAGGTGTGGCCTCACTAACACCTTATACAATTGCAGCAGAACCTCCCTAGTCTTAAACTCCATCCCTCTAGCAATGAAGGACAGAATTTAATTTGCCTTCTTAATCACCTGTTGCACCTGTAAACCAACGTTTTGCGACTCATGCACTAGCACACCCAGGTCTCTCTGCACAGCAGCATGTTTTAATATTTTATCATTTAAATAATAATCCCTTTTGCTATTATTCCGACCAAAATGGATAACCTCACATTTGTCAACATTGTATTCCATCTGCCAGACTTCACTTAGCCTATCCAAATCCCTCTGCAGACTTCCAGTATCCTCTGCACTTTTTGCTTTACCACTTATCTTAGTGTCGTCTGCAAACTTGGACACATTGCCCTTGGTCCCCAACTCCAAATCATCTATGTAAATTGTGAACAGTTGTGGGCCCAACACTGATCTCTGAGGGACACCACTAGCTACTGATTGCCAACCAGAGAAACACCCATTAAACCCCACTCTTTGCTTTCTATTAATTAACCAATCCTCTATCCATGCTACTACTTTCCCCTTAATGCCATGCATCTTTATCTTATGCAGCAACCTTTTGTGTGGCAACTTGTCAAAGGCTTTCTGGAAATCCAGATATACCACATCCATTGGCTCCCCATTATCTACCGCACTGTTAATGTCCTCAAAAAATTCCACTAAATTAGTTAGGCATGACCTGCCCTTTATGAACCCATGCTGCGTCTGCCCAATGGGACAATTTGCATCCAGATGCCTCGCTATTTGCTTCTTAGTTGCTTATTATTGGGGCAGCACGGTAGCACAGTGGTTAGCATTGTTGCTTCACAGCTCCAAGGTCCTAGGTTCAATTCCTGGCTTGGGTCACTGTCTGTGCGGAGTCTGCACGTTCTCCCTGTGTCTGCGTGTGTTTCCTCCGGGTGCTCCGGTTTCCTCCCACAAGTCCCGAAAGACATGCTGTTAGGTAATTTGGACATTCTGAATTCTCCCTCTGTGTACCGAAGAGGCGCCGGAGTGTGGCGACTGGTAACTTCATTGCAGTGTTAATGTAAGCCTACTTGTGGCAATAAAGATTATTATTATTATTTCTGGCCTGAGGAATGATGGTCAGCAGTGGAAAATCAGAGGGAGGGTAGCATCTTGGATACCCCACAAGCAGCAACTCTTAACAGAGTTGATAGCTACAGCTCACCAATGGCGTTACGTACTGTTACTTCTAACTTCCGAACTTCTGCTTTGGTTGGGTAATGTGATTATTTCACTGCCAATGCCAGCATTTTGAAGATTGGCCCACATGTTTCATGTAGGAAGATTTAGGGGCAGCACGGTAGCACAGTGGTTAGCCATGCTAAATTGCCCTTTGTGTCCAAAATTGCCCTGAGTGTTGGGTGGGGTTACTGGGTTATGGGGATAGGGTGGAGATGTGGGCTTCGGGAGGGTGCTCTTTCCAAGAGCCGGTGCAGACTCGATGGGCAGAATGGCCTCCTTCTGCACTGTAACTTCTATGATTCTATGATTAACTATTATTGTCTGATTATTTTGAGTGGTTAAAGGAACTGAGAGTTGAAAATTTTTCCCATTATATCTAATAGGGAGGAATTCCTAATGTAGTTTGATTGCTTGCCCAACCTGGACACAGGTTACTTAATGCTTCTTCCATCCCTCACCAAATTGGAATTTCCCAACATGGTGCAAACAGCGCAGAACTCCAGTGGATCTGGGAGCCTCTCCCCCAGCCAGGATTGCACTGTATTTTCATCTTTCCCAGTCCCATAAACTTTGGACACCGTGCCCTAAGCCTGTCACAATTGACCTGATCTAATGTTAAAGGCTCTCAACTGGTTCGCAAAATGTATTTGCAACACATTTGAACATGGTGTCAAAAGTCATATCAACAGTCATGAAAAACCTTCCACGCCTTGAAAAACCTTCTGGACCAGCCTCTATTTTCAACTGCTCTATGGGTTTACGCTCACTGTTCACTGTTTAGCTTCTCATGTAAGGTTCTTCACACTGACATTCCATTCACAAGAGAACCTTGTCCAGTGCTGATGGATTTGAATACGTCCATAAAGAAAATGATTTATATGTGCAAAAGGATTGGAGAATCTTTCGCTTGCACTGGATTCAAGCCACTGCTCCTGTAGACACATGTCTGTAATAAAGACATGCAACAGCTGTAAACATCTGTATGAAAAGGAAGAACAATGATTTAGTTTGACAGGATAATTGATACATGCTATTTTTGGCAGGGCATAAAAATGCAAAAATATTTAAAACTGTTCATCAATTATTAATGTTACTTGAAGAGCATAATGTGGAGAGAGCGAGGGAGACAATGCATTGTGAGTCTATCTTTGTCTTAAACGTGCTTATTTTAAAAAAAATCATATGTGTTCGAAGGATATCATTCCATACTGTCATGTAGATTTGGTAAACTGCTAGGATTAAACATGTGGCTTTCAATCTTTAACAAGTATTTATTTTGTCAGAGTGTGAGAAGTGCAATTTGACCTACTGTGCAAAATTGCATCATTGCCTTGCAAAAACAGCCAAATCCATGGGCAAGCTCACAGCTCTTGACACAAATTAAAGGCCCCTGTCCAGCAGAAAGCATTAATTCGAAGACATTCATTAAAACTGGAGTGTTAATTTATTTTTCTGTGGCATTTATGAACATATTTGAAAATCTGCAGTAATATTAAAAAAATTCGCATCCCTGCCAGTTACTGTAAAAGCTCCATCGCGAGGCTTAATTCTACTAGTAAATGAAATAGTATTGGAGCAATCTATTCAGTGGAATTGACAGAACCATTCCTGGATACTCTTTTAAATAAACCAATAATCAATAAATGAAACAAAAATGACAGGGATGACAGCCCCTGGTGGGCGGCACGGTAGCAGTGGTTAGCACTATTGCTTCACAGCACCAGGACCCCGGGTTCGATTCCCGGCTTGGGTCACTTTCTGAGCGGAGTCTGCACGTTCTCCCAGTGTCTGCGTGGGTTTCCTCCAGGTGCTCTGGTTTCCTCCCACAAGTCCCAAAAGACGTGCTTGTTAGGTGAATTGGACATCCTGAATTCTCCCTTAGTGTACATGGACAGGCGCTGGAGTGTGGCAACAAGGGGATATTCATAGTAACTTCATTGCAGTGCTAATGTAATCCTACTTGTGACGCTAATAAAGATTATTATTATAGACAGTGTAAGTACAAGAAAATGTCAAAGGAAACTTAACTAACTAAACCAAAATGTCATTTCTGGGATGATAATAGATCCCAGCCCCCACTAAGCCCACTGGTTGCGGAAATCCTGAAGCATACCAGAGCTCCGTCTCCAACACCACCTGACCGTGAATGTTGCTGCAGTAGAGGGGCAGACAGTCGGGTTCGGGCAACCTCCTTGACCATCCAATGCCAGGACCTATTAATTACCAACTTAGTCAGGCTCAGGAGCAGGCCCACAAGATGTCCTCCTCCCTCCCCACCCCCTCCACACCATGTGACCGAATATTAGGAGGATGGGGTTAGGGTGAAGTGCAATCAAACAACTGAAAAGGGGCCATTCTCGTATTTATACATGTAAGTCATTGCTGGTGCACTTTCGGATCATTAGAAAAGGAATTTTGTACTGAGTTATGTTTTCAGGCACGCAGAGGGGCAGCCATCTTGGAAGGAGTAAAGCACCTACTTTCATGATGAGACAGTTTTGCTACATTTCCTTGAGATTTTAAGTCAAACATCTTAAAACACAGTTTAAGAATAAGTGCTCGCCGTTTTAAGATGGATGTTATGTTTTCAGGGGTTTATTGTTATGTATTCAAGTAATACAATTTGCTGGTAAAATATCATGTGATGCGCAGTGAGATCAGCTGAGCATTTAGCAGGCTTTTGGGGGAGTTCACCATCTTACCCCGTAGAAGCAACATCTCAGAATAAACCCTACACTATGTTTTTATGAACTTAACGCGTGACACCTCTACTTCTTTTTCCCTTTGCGGAAACAACAAATATAGAACAGAAGAGAAAACTATCAAGGAAGATTTGGGCCATAAACAACCATTGATGAAGATTCGCAGTCTGAAGAAAACTATATTTGACGCTCGGGCTGAAAACCATCCACGGGTTTGTGGCAAGTAAACAAAAACATTCAGATCGTAGAGAGGCACCGGCGAATCAATCGGTCGACCGCCGACAGTTGCTAGTGTGCAATAAGTATTTTGGAAATTAATCGGGACACAACTGTGAGTTACTGGAGCATATCGTTTAAAGAAAAGAATCAAATATTCAGGTGGACTTACTGTTTGTGGTGGGTAGCAGCTGCAGCGACAGTGTATGTGGCACTGTAAACAGGGCAGAGGAACAGGAAGCTAGAGGGCTGCCAACTCTGCAATGCCCTGATCAGGAACCGATAGTCGAGGCAAGGAAAGAACTGGTTTGCTTGTGGGCTTGGAGATTGCTTGCTTTCTGGGAAATAATTGGAAGGGAGAAAGGCTGAAGAAGCACGGATCAGGGATCCCCAGAAAGCAGTGGAGGCAGGGCCTTGAAGATATTGGGAGATGGTGATGACTCCGAGTCTGACTCCCACAATGCGAACCCCTTTACGACCCTTTTTGGAATGGAACCCTGAGGTGTCCAGATGATGAGAGAAAGGAACCGATTGAGATTTACGATGTGCTACTCCCTGATGTAACCTGCCCGCTTTCTTCTTTAGTTTTTTAATATTGAATGTTTCTCGCTTGTACGACTTTATGTGTCGATCTCAGGCAAATTTCTTGATACAGTTATGACTACTCCTTTGATGCCACATGGTAGTTAAAGGGACAGGTTTGTTGAAAGTCCATAAATATTCAAGTTCTTACCGTTCTGGTAAGGTCACCCAGGCAGTGGAGTAACGGCACTGATCCCCGCCCTGCCTGAGGACCCCCTATGTATTTGGTCAGCCAAGCTTGGGCAGTGGAGCAACAACACTGATCACCACCCTACCCAGGGATTCCATCCATTCTTGCCCTGCCGCGGCTCATACGCACCCCATTCGGAAAGTTCTTTTCAAAACTCTTTTGCTGTTCTTTTAAAAATGTGGTTTAAAGAATGCACTTTGCCACAACATTAGTTTCCTTTCCGGCGACCCTTCGGTTGCTAACCCCCACCTGCTATTTACATGTTAGAACACTTGGTTGAAACGAATTTGCACCGGACGGCGAACTTGTCCGCCCACTCAGCCCATCAAACACAGGCTGCGAGAGTGCGCGAACTGTGACAGAATTATTTTTCGGATGTCTTGTATCCCAAATGGTTTTTTAAAAAGAAAATGAGGGAGTCACATATGGTGACGATTCTAAATGGAAAATTGACGTTAAGGAGAAACAGACAGACAAATGAGATATTAAACAACAAAATAATAACAGATATTATGCTTGTACCCCCAGGAAGATACGAATATACCAGAAGACAGAGGAAGATATGACCTGGCGCTCCAGCAACGTCCACCTCCAAGTGCAGCACCACCAGAAGCAAGTTCAAGTTCAACGCTCGCTACCAGACGGATGAGCCCAGCTGAGCAGCAGTTACGTCTCTAGACCCAGTAGATCCAGATTCAAACAAAGGACACTGTTCCTCTGACTTCAGCCGGGTGCCTGAAGTTAAGTACAGGTTGTCATAGTTGATAGATGTAGTTTAACTAGTTCTTTTAAAACTAGTGTTTATGTTGCATGATTAATCTTGTGTGTAAATAAAGTACCCTTGACCTTGAACTAACTAACTGGTGTTTGGCTCTTTGATCGATATCCGGTTGAACCTTGTGGTGGTATCATTTGATACCTGGCGACTCTGAGCAAAATAATATCGCTATCTAAAGAAAGAAGGGCAACCATATTGATTGCCATGTTTATAGCAGGTAAAAAAGGCAACAGAAGCCTGACTGGTGGCCTCATGATGCAAGGTATCAGGAGGTGACAATTCAACATATGGAAATGGAGGAGAAAATGCTTGCGGGTAGGCAACTTTGCGCAGTGCCCGTCGATTCCTTCGCACGATGGAGCCATCAGCTATACATACAACATAAAAGCGGGGCGTGGCCTGTCGAACAACGACAGCCGGGGCAGACCACCCACCATCCAGTATCTTGATCCTGACAGTGTCTGCCGGGGATAGCACGGCCAGATCGGTGGCATGGGAATCATAGCCCTGCTTTTGACGGTCTCTGAGCTGCTGCATCTTCTGCAGCACCAGGAGGTGATCCAGGTTGGGCAGGTGTATGGCTGGAAGCGTCGTCTGCAGGTCCCTGTTCATCAGGAGCTGAGCCGACAACATGCCAGTGGACAATGGAGTCGCCCTGTACGCGAGCAGGGTGTATGCAAGGTGTATGTCAGAAGCAGAGTCCATGGCCTTGCAGATGAGCTGTTTCACAATGTGCACCCTGTGGTGATATGCATCACTGTAAATACACAAGGGGTTAATGCAAATACATTAAGGCTAAGTAAACACTAGAGGGAGCACCAGATACATCATGACCTGCAGACATACAGCTAATGAACACACAGAATAGGACACGATCAATGGGCAGTCAAGACACCCAGAGATGACACTACCACAAGGGGGCAACCCATATAAAAGGACAGGGCACACATGCTCTTTTTCTTTTCACAGGCGACACCAAGAGAGAAGGACGGGGCAGATCAGAAGCATCACACCCAACGCATGGCTTAGAGCAGACTGGTTAGTTAGATTGAGTTACTATAGCAAGATCAGCAGGAGAGTCGAACTCAAGTAGGAGGATTGTTAACTGTTCAATAAATGTGTTAAACCTATCTCCAAGTCTGAACCTTCCTTTGTCAGTGCATACATCAAGGAAGCAGCTTATGCTACATGAAAAAGCATAACACGACATGGCACCAGTCGTGCCCTGTTGACTCTATATAGTTCAACTCAAGATCCGTGATACCAGCAACAGCACCCAGGCAAGATGTTCGAGATTCTGGTTCCACAGCAGCTCAGGTACCACAACAATCACAGTGCAAACTGCCGTGCATTCAGGCAGAGATTTGAGATCTACCTGGTAGCGTCCGACCTAGATGGCGTGGCAGATGCAGAGAAAATAAAACTTCCGCTCACCATTGCGGGTGCAAGTGCAGCGGAAATCTTCAAGACTTCAAGTACTCCAAAGGGCAAGACAAGAGAGAATTCCAGACAGTCCTGGACAAGTTTGAAAACTACTGTGAAGAAAACACAAAAAAAAAATCAGTAAAACTGGTGCCAGCGCTCACCACGAGGCGAAGGTAGGCTTGCAAATGCAAAAAACGGCAGTTTTGAATGGCAGCCATCTTGAGAAAGGAGCCGCGCATGCACAGTTGCGCAAAGAGCGCAGAGTTGAGGAAAAGCGATCTGCGCATGCACAATCCATTCCTACGTTCTACGTCACCAGCGTCATGAAGAATCCGACACAGACGTGGATGAGTTCTTCGAATTTGATGGTCCTCAGACCAGCACAGACGACATCCTAACCCAGAAGTACAGGATTCTGCTGTGGCCTGACACCAAGAGACAGAGAGCGGTACAAGCCCACAGAGAGCAGCCTGACACCAAGAGACAGAGAGAGGTACAGGCCCACAGAGAGCGGCCTGACGCCAAGAGACAGAGAGAGGTCCAAGCCCACAGAGAGTGGTCTGACGCCAAGAGACAGAGAGAGGTCCAAGCCCACAGAGAGTGGTCTGATGCCACACCAGTGGTCCATGCACCACGAACAGTGCTCCCCGCACCACGAAGAGTCCCTGACTCCACACAGAGAGTGGTCCACACACCATGAAGAGTTCCCGACGCCACACAGAGAGTGGTCCACGCACCACGAAGAGTCCCCGACTCCGCACAGAAAGCGATGACAGACTCCACAGTGAGACCACTGCACGCCTCCACACAGAGAACACAGAAAGACTCCACAGCGAGACCACTGCACGACTCCGTTGAGAGCGCACGGATCGACTCCACAGCGAGACCACTGCATGACTCCACACAGGTAAAGTTGCCAGACTCCACAGAGAGAGCAGTACAAGCCTCCACAGCGAGCTCGTTGACAGACTCCACGATGGAAGTATAGCAAGATCAGCAGGAGAGTCAAACTCAAGTAGGAGAATTGTTAACTGTTCAATAAATGTGTGAAACCTATCTCCAAGTCTGAACCTTCCTTTGTCAGAGCATTAATCAAGGAAGCAGCTTATGCCACATGAAGAAGCATAACGCAACACACCTCTTTCTCTACTTTTCCATTGGACTGCGGACAGTGCGGACTGGAGGTGACATGCTGGAAATTGTATGACCTGGCAAACATGGACCATTCTTGACTGCTAAAACATGGGCCATTGTCGCTCATGATGGTGATTGGGATGCCATGCCTTGAGAAGGTCTCTTTACAGGCTTTGATGACGGTCCGAGAGGTGAGTTCCGGGAGCTTCAGCACCTCTCTCAGTGGAGCAGGGACACATTGTGGTGCATGAAACACTGGCTTGGCATCAGGTTGTAGCAGAATCTTGTATCGATATGGCAGCATGCCCATTCCGTTGAACACATCTGGATACTGGGCGAGGATGTCGTCGATGCCGGCCTGAAGATCCACATGGGAGGATGTTGTGGTGTAAACCCTTTGAATGAAGTTCAGTTGCTTGCAGGCGTGCGCACCTAGTAGGGATGCCCTGTTCGGCATAACAAGGTGTGTGTGTCGGTTGGATACATTCAGATGGCAGGATCCCAGTGCCGTGATGGCATTCCCGTTGTAATCCAGGAGCTTGCAGGCAGCTGGAAGGACCGTGGACGGCTTCTCAATGCGTCTGAAGTCTGCCTGTGAGAGGAGGTTGGCAGAGGCATCTGTGTCCAGCTTGAACTGGATGGGGCAGTGGTTGACCTTCTTCACTGCTCGCCATCCGTCCTCGGAATCCACAGCTAGGATGGATTGGGCTTGCGATGTGTCTGGTGTGGCATATTCACACGTGTAATAATGCCCACACGGTAGGCATTGTCCAGGCATTCAGCATCTGGATCCATTGCACTGCCGGGATCAGAATCCTGTCGACGTTGTTGCACATTCCGGATGCGCCGTCGTCAGAATTGGGAGTGCTGGCTCCTGACTGGTGGTGCAGATCTGCACGGGGCTGCATAGTGGCCTGACTTCCCGCAGTTTAAACAGCGTCTGCCTCTTGCAGGGCAGTGTTTCATTAAATGGGTAGTGCCACAGTTCGAACACGTCATGACGTCGGCGTCCTGATGCTCCGTGGGTCGTTGTACATGCGCAGTGCGGTCCTCTGACGTCTGCCCTGAGCAGTGCGGGTTTCGGCCGCTTTGTTATCCCGTTCGCATCGCGCATGCGTCGGGTCCCAGGAAGAGCGCGTGAAATGGCCGCTTTCGTCAATGTTGAGGCGCTGCATCCGGGAGATGGCCTGCACACCCGCCTCGTGGGAGGCTACTGTACAATTTTCTGCCGTTTTGTACTGGGAATAGCGATTTTTAGCATGCTCATGCACCGTGCATGTTTCAATCATGACTGGCAGGGTAATATGCTTGATCTTCAGTAACTGCTCTCTCAGAGGATCAGAGTGAACTCCAAAAACGATTTGGTCTCTTATCATGGAGTCAGTGATATCACCGAAGTTACAAGATTGCGCTAGCAGTCTAAGGTTAGTTAAATATGAGGTGAATGATTGGTCTTTACCTTGCAATCGCTGCTTGAATATGTAGCACTCCAAGATTTTGTTGGTGTTCACCTCACAGTGGCTGTCAAACTTGTCCAGGGTGGTCTGAAACTTTGTCTTGTCCTGATCTTCGGCAAAGTGAAAGGAGTTGAATATTTCCAAAGCGTGGTCACCCACTGTGGTGAGGAAAAGAGCTATCTTACGTGTATCAGACGCACCATTGAGGTCTCATAGGGGCTGGTTTAGCACACTGGGCTAAATCGCTGGCTTTTAATGCAGACCAAGGCAGGCCAGCAGCACGGTTCGATTCCCGTACCAGCCTCCCTGAACAGGTGCCGGAACGTGGTGACTAGGGGCTTTTCACAGTAACTTCATTGAAGCCTACTCGTGACAATAAGCGATTTTCATTTCATTTTCATTTCATTTCATGCTTCGACGTAAAGCTGACATTTCTGCTTGAATGTCCGCCAGTTGGCACTGAGATTGCCGGAGGTCCTGAGCTGGTGAGGAGCCTGAATCTTTTCCATTGTGCCGGTATACATAAGACCATAAAACATAGGAGCGGAAGTAAGGCCATTCGGCCCATCGAGTCCACTCCACCATTCAATCATGGCTGATTTCAACTCCATTTACCCGCTTTCTCTCCATAGCCCTGAATTCCTCGAGAAATCAAGAATTTATCAACTTCTGTCTTAAAGACACTCAACGCCCCGGCCTCCACCGCCCTCTGTGGCAATGAATTCCACAGACCCACCATTCTATGGCTGAAGAAATTTCTCCTCATCTCTGTTCTAAAGTGACTCCCTTTTATTCTAAGGCTGTGCCCCCGGGTCCTAGTCTCACCTGCTAATGGAAACAACTTCCCTAAGTCCACCCTATCTAAGCCATTCATTATCTTGTAAGTTTCTATTAGATCTCCCCTCAACCTCCTAAACTCCAATGAATATAATCCCAGGATCCTCAGACGTTCATCGTATGTTAGGCCTACCATTCCTGGGATCATCCGTGTGAATCTCCGCTGGACCCGCTCCAGTGCCAGTATGTCCTTCCTGAGGTGTGGGGCCCAAAATTGCTCACAGTATTCTAAATGGGGCCTAACTAGTGCTTTATAAAGCTTCAGAAGTACATCCCTGCTTTTATATTCCAAGCCTCTTGAGATGAATGACAACATTGCATTTGCTTTCTTAATTACGGACTCAACCTGCAAGTTTACCTTTAGAGAATCCTGGACTAGGACTCCCAAGTCCCTTTGCACTTCAGCATTATGAATTTTGTCACCGTTTAGAAAATAGTCCATGCCTCTATTTTTTTTTCCAAAGTGCAAGACCTCGCACTTGCCCACGTTGAATTTCATCAGCCATTTCTTGGACCACTCTCCTAAACTGTCTAAACCTTTCTGCAGCATCCCCACCTCCTCCATACTACCTGCCCCATCACCTATCTTTGTATCATCTGCAAACTTAGCCAGAATGCCCCCAGTCCCGCCATCTAGATCGTTAATATATAAAGAGAACAGCTGTGGCCCCAACACTGAACCCTGCGGGACATCACTCGACACCGGTTGCCATTCCGAAAAAGAACCTTTTATCCCAACTCTCTGCCTTCTGCCTGACAGCCAATCGTCAATCCAAGTTAGTACCTTGCCTCGAATACCATGGGCCCTTATTTTACTCAGCAGTCTCCCGTGAGGCACCTTATCAAAGGCCTTTTGGAAGTCAAGATAGATAACATCCATTGGCTCTCCTTGGTCTAACCTATTTGTTATCTCTTCAAAGAACTCTAACAGGTTTGTCAGACATGACCTCCCCTTACTAAATCCATGCTGACTTGTCCTAATCCGACCCTGCACTTCCAAGAATTTAGAAATCTCATCCTTAACAATGGATTCTAGAATCTTGCCAACAACCGAGGTTAGGCTAATTGGCCTATAATTTTCCATCTTTTTCCTTGTTCCCTTCTTGAACAGGGGGGTTACAACAGCGATTTTCCAATCCTCTGGGACTTTCCCTGACTCCAGTGACTTTTGAAAGATCATAACTAACGCCTCCACTATTTCTTCAGCTATCTCCTTTAGAACTCTAGGATGTAGCCCATCTGGGCCCGGAGATTTATCAATTTTTAGACCTCTTAGTTTCTCTAGCACTTTCTCCTTTGTGATGGCTACCATATTCAACTCTGCCCCCTGACTCTCCGGAATTGTTGGGATATTACTCATGTCTTCTACTGTGAAGACTGATGCAAAGTACTTATTCAGTTCCTCAGCTATTTCCTTGTCTCCCATCACAAAATTACCAGCGTCATTTTGGAGCGGCCCAATGTCAACTTTTGCCTCCCGTTTGTTTTTAATGTATTTAAAGAAACTTTTACTATCATTCCTAATGTTACTGGCTAGCCTACCTTCATATTTGATCCTCTCTTTCCTTATTTCTCTCTTTGTTATCCTCTGTTTGTTTTTGTAGCCTTTCCAATCTTCTGACTTCCCACTACTCTTTGCCACATTATAGGCTTTCTCTTTTGCTTTGATGCATTCCCTAACTTCCTTTGTCAACAATGGCTGCCTAATCCCCCCTCTGATAACCTTTCTTTTCTTTGGGATGTACCTCTGTACTGTGTCCTCAATTACTCCCAGAAACTCCTGCCATTGCTGTTCTACTGTCTTTCCCACTCGGCTCAGCTCCCAGTGGATTTTCGTCAGTTCCTCCCTCATGCCCCTGTAGTTACCTTTATTTAACTGTAACACCTTAACATCTGATTCTACCTTCTTTCTTTCAAATTGGAGATTGAATTCGACCATATTATGATCACTGCCTCCTAAGTGCTCCCTTACTTTAAGATCTTTAATCAAGTCTGGCTCATTACATAACACTAAGTCCAGAATGACCTGTTCCCTCGTGGGCTCCATCACAAGCTGTTCCAAAAAGCCCTCCTGTAAACATTCAATGAATTCCCTTTCCTTGGGTCCACCGGCAGCATTATTTACCCAGTCCACCTGCATATTGAAGTCCCCCATGATCACTGTGACCTTGCCTTTCTGACATGCCCTTTCTATTTCGTGGTGCATTTTGTGCCCCCGGTCCTGACCATTGTTAGGAGGCCTGTACATAACTCCCATTATGTTTTTTTTGCCTTTGTGGTTCCTCAACTCTACCCACACAGACTCCACATCATCTTACCCTATGTCGTTTAGCGTTATTGATTTAATTTCATTCCTAATTAACAAGGCAACCCCGCCCCCTCTGCCCACCTCTCTGTCTTTTCGATAGGTTGTGAATCCCTGGATGTTTAAATGCCAGTCCTGAACCCCCTGCAACCATGTCTCTGTGATGCCTACCACATCATACCTGCCAGTCACAATCTGGGCCACAAGCTCATCTACCTTGTTCCGTACACTGCGCACATTTAAATATAGCACCTTTAATTCTCTATTGACCGTCCCTTTTTGTTTTCTTAGTGTGGTGGACCTTGGTTTACTGAGCCTTTCCATACACTGTGTCACTGTGACATACGCTGGTCGTCACAGATCTTGCTGAGTTGAACTAGCTCGATTGAACAGACTCCTGGTATCATGTTGTGTTATATAATTTGGAATAACACAAGCTGCCACTTGATGCAGTTTTGAGTAAAAGATGCTCCAGACTTTGAAGTGAGTTCAATGTGTTTTATTGAACTATTAGCACTGTTCTCAATGAGTTCGACTCTCTGCTAATCTAAATGTAGTAATTCAGTCTAACTGAACCAGCCTTGCTCTCAGTCATGTGCTGGGGTGTGATGCTGAGGGTACACCCTGTCTCACTCTGTAGATGTTGGTCTGTGCAAAGAGGCGGGGTGTGAGTGCCTCATCCCTTTTATAGTGAGATACCACCCCTGGGTGTCCTGACTGCTCATTGGTCGTGTCCTATTCTACGTGTTCATTAGCTGCATGTTTGCATATCATGACAGTTTGATTTCATGTTCCCTTCCAATGAGTTTGAAGGCAGAGGGTACATAAAATCCAGCAGGCAGCCTGCCCGCAACCTGTGCATCCACCCTGCCCCACTGCAAATTTAGTAATACCGTGGTTAGTATTGGGCCAATGGAAGGCCTTGAGTGGATAATTAATTGTAATTTGTGGGCCTCAACTGTCTGGGAAAGCTCCCTGTAAAATTTCCCAGCCTGGCAGGTTTGCAAATGTGGGCTGATGGTGGACAGAGGTTGGAGGTCGCTCATTAAATGGACCTTCAGGACAATTATAGGACTTCCCAAGGTTCTTCCACCGCCAGGTCTCCCCCCACACCATGACCTCTCAAACCCCAGCCCCGCGACCCCCTTGCCTCAATCGTGAGGGCCTGCCTCATTGGCACCAGGTGAAACACCCAAACACTGACCCAAATCCTGATCCAACACTACACACCTCTGATTGGCCAGCAGCTCACTTAGGACGGATGCCCTGTTCCACCATGCAGATATCCCACTGCCACCCTATTAATGGCCAATTGGCTGGTGTTCCCTTTGACCTTGTAGCCATTGGACAAGGTATCCAGCATCATGTATAATTCAGCCCATGGGTTTTTATTATACTCACAGGAGTCCTGAGAAGGATTCAAGTGGAAATGTTATTCAACAAGCCAAAGCAAAACCGTAAAGCTGTGGGGAGGACATCTAGTCCCAGCCGAAACCATCCAAAGGTGCTGGTCTCTGTCCTAGCTGGCTTTTATTGGTGCCATCCTGGAGAATCTCTGGGTATTCCCCTAGGGCTTTGTACAGTCTCCCAGTGCCCATCTTGAACATCTGCTGCTGGTCCAGGTGGAGGCTCTGCAGCCAGTCACAGCCCAGCATACTGGGTCCGGATCCTCTTATCACTACCAAAGGCAATCGGATGGACAGTTGCCTGTCGACAACTGGCGTCATGGACCTGCCTTCGATGGCCAACGATTCTCCCATGTACGTTGCCAAACCAGCCTCAGTGTCCCTCAGGTCCAGGTGTTGGATTCTTGTCTGGACCTTTTTGTACGTCTGCCATCTTATGACCAAGACAGCAGCTCCAGTGTCAATCTCCATTTCAAGCGGGTCGCCATTAACCTGGATGATGACTTTGATGGGGGGCTATTCTTAGTGCGGTGATGCAGTTTGACTGCTTGTAATTGTCCTCCTTGGGATGCGCCAGGCAGAAAGCCCTGGCGATAGCTGGGCGTGTCCCCCGACCAAAGCAGTGGTTCCTCTAACCACTATGAGTGCTCCTCCTGGAGTTCAGAGGAGATGTCTTGCCGAGCTGTAGAGGCCCTCGGCCAACGGGTCTGGCGCGAACTTTGCTTGGCATCGGCTTGGACCCAGCGGCTTTACTATTGGGGGCGTTGTTCGCCTGAATGGGGGATTCCAACTCTATTCACCTTCACCTCGAGCCCTGGAGCTCCTAGACTCCCTTATCTGCTTCTTCACGCAAGAGAGAGATCTCTCTGGCCCTTTTCAGGTCCAACGATGGTTCAGCCAGCAATTTCCTTGGGTTGCCATGTTGATTCCGCACACAAGGCAGTGCCTCAGAACCTCCGGAAGCGATGGCCCATAATGGCAGTGCTTGGCTAGCTTGCGTGTGCCAAAAATCATGTGACTGACTTCCTCGGGGTTCTTCCGGCCATTTTGAAGCTGTACCTTTGGACAATTTCTGATGGTTTGGGGTCATAATGGTTGCCACGAGTGCCACCAGTTTGTCAAATGTTTTTTAATCTGGGGCTGCAGGGTAGGTCAGGCTTTTGATGACAATAAAAATAGAGGACCCACAGGCGGACAGGAGTATCACCTCTGGGAGTCATCCTCTATGATGGTGTTTGTCCTAAAACAGTAACACATTCGTTCAGCATACTGGGTCCAGTCAACTACGCTCGCTCAAAGGCATTGAGCCTTCCGAAGAGCAGCATTTTAAAATCTGTTCTGACCTTGCTCATCTGTAGGGATATTCAGCCTTGGTCTGAAGTTCGTTTTTTCTCATCGCCAGTATTACAATCACAGGAGTCCTTGGAAGGATTCAAAAGAAATGTTTACTTAACAAGCCAAAGCAAAGGCGCAAAGCAACACAGTGTACATCTAGTTCTAGCGGGGACCATCCAACGATGCCGGTTCCCTTCCTGGCTGGCTTTTATCGGTGGGTTTCAATGAGCCCCCCTGTTAGACCTCCGCCCCTCAGGGGAGGAGCTCATATTTCACGAACCCCACGGGGAGATCAATCGGGTCGTCCCATGGGGGTTATTCCAGTTTTGAAATCTAATGTGCACCGATGTCAACTACTCAGTGCACACCTCTGAACTTGTTGAAAGAGAAAGTCTGTAACAAGAGGGAGACGATGACTTTGGGGCAGAAGTCTAGCCAAGTTGCATATCTCTCTGCTTTTGAAGATATTGTCAGCTCTTTGATGAAAACTTGTTGGCAGCAAGTTAAAATAAGTCTCTGTTGGCATTCCATCACTCTAAGAAGCAACAGCGCAAACCTACCCATCTTAAAATATTTAACGAGTGAATTTTAGTGAAGCATAGTAGCTGAAACACAGATCACAAGTGAGCAGGAACAGAGTGGCACCAGTGGAACAGAAATGAGCTGAATAAGGAATGGGGAAGATGCAGGGTATACTGCTAATTACAAGAAACGTGGCTTTTTAGTAAGATGCGCTAAAAAAGTTGTACAGCTTCCATAGGTGTCTATGCTACTACCTTCCCTGGTTTCTCTGAGTCCTCAGCGATACCTTCCTGTTGTTCATCACAGCAGCATTACTTCACCAACTCCAGGTCGATGGGTCTTTCAACAGCAAGGCTGTGGAGGAAATGCCTAACCACACTAATACTGGAAACTCTCATTGAGAAGAATATCTGTCAAAGCACCAAGCCCCGATACAATTGTGGTAAGACTTACACGCCAACCCTTTTGTAGTAAAGGCTTGTGTACAATTTTCTTGCTGTGCCTCCGTGTTACCTCTGATTCAATGATTGTGTGCAATAATTTCAAGTAATAAACTCTTGTGTGGCACTTTATCATATCTTGTTTGTTTGCTACTTTCATTTTTTGATAACCCAATGCCACTTACCCATGAAACTTTAACTTATTACTCGATTATGTTTGGTTTATTCCAAACATAGAGAATGGAGATAGGTTCCCTAATTTATAGTTTTCACCTTGAATACTTTCCAACATCTACCAGTATCATAAGAAAATTTGGGAGTATTCTACAAAAGCATGATGGATAAATTAAAGATCGACACATATTCGAAGTAAAACAAATATTTACAGTCAGACCTTTATAAGTACTTTAAATCAGATTGATTGGCCAATACAATGTTCTTGTATTGAATTGCCATCAATAACAGTTTAGTAGAACAACTTTTCAGGCGCGATTCTCTGGAAAACATTCTAAGTGTGGTAGCGAGCGGGAATTGCCGAAAGCTTCCCACGCCAATGAGGCCGGCAACACAATTCAACGTTAATTGATCCACTTAACAAGGTCTCATAGGATTTTTCCCCACAAATGAAGGCTCGCCAGCTGATTCGCCGGGACCGCACTTGTTAGCCCCCCGCTAACGGAGGTCGAGCAGCACTTAAGCTGCACTTGCTCAGCCAACCCCAGCCAGCTTGCAACAATGGCGCCCAGGAGACCGGCCCCAAGATTCGTCGATATGGACCTGGGGAGGCTCCTGACGTGCTGGAGGCCAGGATGGATGACCTGTTCTCCCGAGGATCTCGGAGGGTGAGCCATAGGGAAGCCAGTGCTGCCTGGGACGAGATGGCAGCAACTGTGAGCTCTGGGAGCATCACCAGGAGGACTGGCCTACAGTGTTGAAAAAAGGTCAACAACTTATACAGGGCAGCACAAGTGAGTAGACACCAATGCTCCCCAGCCCCAAGTGAGCATCCACCCCCCAATTCTACATGAGACCCCCAACCCTCTCTCCACCCCCTCCCCTTTGACCCCCCCACCTCAATCCTCCCTTCACACCGCACTTCCACCACTGTGAACCACACGTGAGGCTAACGATGCCCTCTCTTTGTCTCCTCAGGAAAAGCTCTCCCATAATCGTCGCGAGAGAGCCCAGACTGCTGGACTTAAGAATCCTCACCTGCTTCGAGGAGCGTGCCCTGGAGGTGACTGGGGTGGCTGAGGACAGGGTGGTCACCAATGCAGAGGCTGGCGGAGGCCGCAGAGGTGAAGAACCACCAGGCTCCACCCCGGGGGACCTGCCAAATGTATTGCCTTACTGACTGAGTGACCCATCCCTCCCACTGATCACATGTCCATTCTCCAGCAGGTCTTCCAGCCGATGGTGCTGACCCATTCCTCTCTTGTCTCCCACAAGACCACCTCGGAGGAGAGCTCTGAGGATGCAACTGTTATAGTCACGGCACAGCTGTCATCCTCATCCTCCACCAGCGCAAATACACACACCTCAGTGGGACATGTTAGTGGACAGGCTTCAGTGGCACAGTCCGGTGAGCACCACACTGGCGCTGATGCACATCAGGTGGAGGCAGGAATCCTCGAGGCGAGCCAGCAGATGGAGGTCTGCTGGATCCCAGGACCTAGCTGGGTCCCAGTCAGATGATGAGCGTGTGGTTCAGAGGTACCCGGAGCTGATAAAGACGATAGGGAGCAGCCGGGACATTCAGAAGCAGATGTCAGCGTCACTCCAACAAACCTATAGCCGTTTGGAGGAGTTCCAGAGGCTACGGGTGCAGGAGATTTTGCCGGCAATGCATGGCATTGAGGCCAACACTGCTAGGGTGACGATCGCATTGGAGAGCCGGGTGCAGGACGTGGCACCATGAATGAAGGTGTCCAAAGCGACGCGCAGTCGGTGACAGACATGTCTGAGGGTCTCGGCGGAATGTCTGCCTCGATGAGGGACATCACCCAGTACCAGGCTGACTTTGATGAGGTTTTGCGGGACATGTCCCGTTCTCAGATAGACATGGCAGAGGCGCTGCAGAGCTTGTCCCAGTTATATGTGGGCATTGCCGAGGCGCTGCAGCGTATGGCCCAGTTACTGAGGAGCATCGCCGAGTGCGTCAACACAATGTTGCGGACAATGGGGAACCGCCAGGGCTGGCAGACCCAGATGATACAGGGGCAGCCGCTGCTCGAACCAGGTGCCCCTCTGTCCCGAGGTGAATCCCAGGACCATATGGGCACCCACCGGGAGGAGGGGGCGCTGGGTGCCAACCCGGACCTGTCCCATGGAGTAGCGACGGTGGTCACCAGCTCCCCCGAGTTCCACCCCTCTAATGAGGACTCGTCTCGAAGTCAGCACATGGGACCAGGTGGCATGGCTGTCCATGTACCATAATAGTGCGCCGGGGCCCTCCAGTACCAAAGCCCGGAGGACGCCCGTCAGGGGCATCGAATGCCAAGGGATGTGGTAAGCAGCTGGCTGTCTCTACCTCAGATGTGCATTCTGGGAAGAGACTATGTGCAGCGATGGAAAGAGGAGAACCAAGCATGTTGAGGACCACTGAGGACATCGGGTGAAGGGGTGGGGGGGTAGGTAAGGGTGGGAATTTGGGGGGGCGGCAACATCAGGAGACTGGGGAATTGTATTACACATCAAACATCCTTGTGTACAACCATTATTTTGCTTCTGTTACTTTCTTCTGCAATGCGGACTGACCTCCGATCCCTTACCCCATCTCTCCAGGCATCTCCCCTCCTCGTGACACCCACCCACGCTCCGGCCAAAGTCATGTCCCCGGAGCTGTGTCCCATCCCCTGGGTGTTCGGATGTTGGCTGGTGCGTGTGTGGTGTTGCCTCCAGCAGTGTTCAAGCACAGTGTCCATGCATCAACGTGTTATTGAGATACTAGGCAATGACTCCCACATGCTATATGGCCCGCCCACCCACCGGAATCTACTTGGGAGGTGTGAAGTGCTCACGTAACCATGATTGCCAATTCCCTGTTGGAAATTACCTTCAGCCACGCGGCCAGAGGCCACAGCAGTCAGCAGAGGTTATGGTTGGTGTCATGTGAGAGTACCTTTAAGACATGGATGTTTAAGCAATGTACCTTTAAGAAAACCGTGATGTCAGAGAGTGGGTGGAGCTGGGCTTCAGATCAGCCATTTTGAAGTTTTGCAGTTTGAAAAAGAGCTTGGGTGTGTCTGGATGTTTCCAGAGAGCTGCAGTTTTAAAAAGCAGATTGTGTGTGTCTGTGTGTTTCCAGAGAGCTGCAGTTTGGAGAAAAAGAGCTTGGGGAGTGTCTGTGTTTGCAGTGAGCTGGATCTCTGCCATAAAAGACCATCTCTGGATGATTTGGGTGCTTTAAACTCATAATAGTAAAACCTTTAACCTGATGTGATTTTGTTGAAAGGTGTTAAGTCTCTTGGAAGTTTGAAGGAACATTTTAAGGAATTATTTACTGTTGCAATATTTTCTGAGTTATCTTTGAAGAAAGGGGTGTTAAGAGATCCAATGTTTATTTAAGATGTTAAATTGAGTTCATGGAATACACATTGTTTTGTGTTTAAAAACCCACGTGTCCATAATTGTAATCCCACACCTAGGGAACAAGCCGTATGCTAGGAAAAGCAACAAATACATTAAAGGGTGAGGTTGGTTGAACTCCATGATACATTTTGGGGTTCTGAAAACACCTCGCCCATAACAGTGGTCGTTGGGGTTTTCCAGAATGGGTAAATGACCCAGGCATTGGCATTGTGGTGCTGCGAGTGGTTGCCCCCCCAGAGCCTCCCCGCCACCCTCCCATGGCGGACCACCCGTGCGGAGAGTCTCCCACCTCCAACCCACGGAGCACTGGGGTGGCAAGACCAGCACCCCTGGGCTCTTTGCCTGTGAGCAATGGTGGCTACTCGCCTTCTCGGCTCCCCACAGAAGCCCTTCTGCCAGGTTCACGTTTTCAAATGGAGTACTAAGCATGAGCACTTGGGGTCGCAGAATGACGGGAGGCTGTTGGATATGGGTGGATCTCGTTAATTGTATGGAAATGGGACTTAAATGTTGATAATTGGTTTCAGCCAAACTACAGCAAGGTCCTGATTTTGCCTATGGAAGTGGGCCGGTTGCATCGCAAACTGTTTGGCACCTGACGCGGTTATCGTTTTTGGCCTCTCCTGCTATTCACCGGCCTTGCTTCGATTGAGAGCGATGTCATAATATACACCAGTATATTATGGTGCAGACACACACACACTGATGGACATGCAGTGGGACCAATCAGCAAACACATCACCGCAGCCAATCACCAGTGAGAGCACACGCACTATAAAGAAAGGGGACAGGAGAGTTCCCACTCATTCTAGTAGCAGCCAGCTCAGAGCACAGAGCTCACAGCCTGCAACACAGACATTCACCATGTGCTGGGTGCATCACCTGGTTAGGAATAGGCAAGGGTCAACAGTTAAAACTGGTATTGCATTTACCCACAGTTCAAGTATGTTAATATAGTTAACCTTATAATAAAATAGAGTTGCACCACTTCCAGTGTTGGTGACCTGTTTGTGATCCAGAACACCCAACACATCATGGTACAAGGAGTGGTTGCATACTAGCACTTCTGAGACCCACCTGCAACTAATCAGCATTCCGGCATCCTGAAGTATGGAGAACATCAACCCGCCGCCGCCGCTCCGCATCGCCGGCAATCTTGGCGTCAATTGGAAGATTTTTAAAAAGCGCTTCCAGCTCTTCCTTGAAGCCACGGACAGGGAGAACGCCTCGGACACCAGGAAGATTGCTCTGCTTCTCTCCACGGCCGGGCAACACGCCATCCACATCTTCAACTCCCTCACATTCGCAGACGACGAGGACAAGACAAAGTACAAGACGGTTCTCCTCAAATTCGATACCCACTTCAGCATAGAGGTCAATGAAAGCTTCGAAAGATACCTGTTCCAGCAGCGCTTGCAGGGTAATGACGAGCCTTTCCAATCCTTTTTAAAACAAATCCGCATCCTTGCGCAGTCCTGCGGCTACGGGCCCACCTCCGACTCCATGACACTCGACCAGATCGTATTTGGTATTCTGTCGGACCCCCTGCATCAGTAGCTCCTCAAAATTAAGCAACCCTTGCGACTGCCATCGAGACCTGTGTCCTGCATGAAAATGCCACCAGCCAGTACTCCCACATATAGGCGGCTGAAACGGCACGGCAAGGTCCCCACGAGGCGGAACGGGTCCAAATAATTGAACACCTCCAAGGCTGCAGCTTGGATGAGGGCGGCCATTTTGCGCGCTTTTCGCGGCCTCCCGGGCTTGTTCGCGCCAAACAAGGGGACGGTGACGTGGAGGCACGTGATGCGCAGGTGCACACCATGCAGGACCGCACCGCGCATGCACGGTGGCGCAACGAGCATACTGACATCACGACGTGCGGCAACGGTGGCTCCGCCCATTTAAAGCGGCAATGTCCTGCAAAATCGCAACAATGCCTACAATGTGGCAGACTTGGCCACTATGCTGCCTGCTGTCGAGCAGCTCAGCCTGCCAATTCGCATCGCTTCAGCCAGCCTCGCAGGAACGTTCGGGAAATTCAACCCATGTTCACCGAGTCCGATTCCGACTTCTCGCAAAACAGTGACACCGAGGACCCGAGGGAGCCTTTTCGAGTCGCTGTTACAACAAAGAACAGGCTGTCCCTGAATCAAAACCACCAGCGCTGTCGGTGCACAGCATTGATCCAGACGGCGAGTGGTGTGCCACCCTGACGGCCAACCGATTCCAGATACGATTCCGCCTGGACACTGGTGCTTCCGCTAATCTCCTAGCGTGGTCAGCCTTTCAGACCCTTGGGGTTAAACCAACCATTCTTCCGTCGACCTGCCAACTAGTGGACTACAATGGCAACGTCATTCATGCTACCGGTTCATGCCAACTCGAAGTGATGCACAACTCGCGAAAAGCCATCCTTCCCTTCGAGATCGTGGGCTCCTCGAAGGACTCTGTGCTAGGCGCACAGGTGTGCAAACTCCGAAACCTCGTTCAACAAGTACACTCTCTCTCTCTCCAGAGGACACGTCTGCCTTCCAGGATGCGGACTTCAGGGCGCAACTCAATGCCATCATCGACCAGCACCGCGACGTTTTCGAAGGCATGGGTACGCTTCCATACACTTACAAAATCCTGCTCAAACAAGACGCCACGCCTGTGGTTCATGCATCTCACAGAGTCCCAGCACCCCTCAAGGACCGCCTCAAGCAGCAGCTGCAGGACCTCCAGGACCAAGGAGTGCTCTCCAGAGTGACGGAACCAACTGACTGGGTCAGTTCCATGGTGTGCGTAAAGAAGCCTTCCGGCGAGCTCCGGATCTGCAATGACCCAAAGGATCTGAATCGCAACACAATGAGGGTGCATTACCCTATCCCCAAGCGCGAGGAGATCACCTGCGAGATGGCTCGGGCCAACATCTTCACCAAACTTGACGCCTCGAAAGAATTCTGGCAAATTCAACTAGACAGGTCCAGCAGAAAGCTGTGTACTTTTAATACCCCGTTTGGCAGATACTGCGACAACAGGATGCCGTTTGGGATTATATCGGCATCAGAAGTATTTCACCGGATCATGGAGCAAATGATGGAGGGCATTGAGAGTGTGCGCGTCTACGTTGACGACATAATCATTTGGTCCACCAACCCGCAGGAGCATATCAGTCGCCTCCAGCGTGTTTTCAAACAAACACGGGACCAAGGCCTTCGCCTCAACAGAGCCAAATGTTCCTTTCAGCCAGACGGAACTCAAGTTCCTAGGGGACCACATCTCCCGGTTGGGTGTGCGGCCGGATGCGGACAAGGTGGCAGCCATCACGGCCATGCAGAAGCCAGCGGTTAAGAAGGCGGTCCTCCGATTTTTGGGCATGGTCAACTTCCTGGGGAAGTTCATCCCCAACCTCGCCTCCCATACCACAGCTCTCCGGAACCTGGTCAGGAAGACGACAGACTTCCAATGGCTTCCCGCCCACGAGCGCGAATGGGAGGAGCTTAAGACCAAGCTTACCACAGCCCCGGTATTGGCCTTTTTTGATCCCACGAAGGAAACAAAAATTTCAACGGATGCCAGCTAATCCGGCATTGGGGCGGTGCTCCTGCAACGCGATGAGGCCTCATCATGGGCCCCCGTTGCACATGCGTCACGTGCCATGACCCCCACGGAACAGCGCTACGCGCATATCGAAAAGGAGTGCCTGGGCCTGTTGACTGGGGTCGACATATTTCATGATTACGTGTACGGCCTCCCCCAATTCACTGTCGAGACCGACCATCGCCCGCTGGTCAACATTATACAAAAAGACTTGAATGATATGACCCCTCGCCTCCAGCGCATTCTGCTTAAACTCCGGCGGTATGATTTCCAGCTCCTATACACCCCGGGCAAGGACCTGATCATAGCCGACGCTCTGTCCAGGGCAGTCAACACCCCGTGTGACCCAGAGGGGTTTGTCTGCCAGGTTGATGCCCATGTGGCCTTCACAGCCTCCAATCTTCCGGCCACGGATGAACGCCTTATCCACATTCGCCGCGAGACTGCGGCTGACCCCTACTACAGCATGTCATGCGCCACATGACGGATGGGTGCTCAAGGGCCAATACCCGCAGTTCTACAATGTCAGAGACGACCTGGCAGTAGTCGATGGTGTCCTCCTGAAGCTGGACCGCATCGTGATCCCACACAGCATGCGCCAGCTCGTTTTGGAACAGGTACACGAGGGCCATCTTGGCCTGGAGAAGTGCCAATGGAGGGCCCGAGAGGTTGTGTACTGGTCCGGCATCAACGAGGACATCGCCAACACAGTGCTCAACTGCCCCACCTGTCAGCGGTTCCAGCCGGCCCAACCACGTGAGACCCTACAGCCCCATGAGTTGGTCACGTCCCCTTGGTCTAAGGTAGACCTGTTCCATGTGCTCGGCAGGGACTATGTTCTGATTGTGGACTATTTTTCGAACTACCCGGAGGTCGTACACCTGCACAACATCACATCATCGGCGGTCATCCGTGCCTGCAAGGAGACCTTTGCTCGTCACGGCATCCCACTCACTGTGATGTCGGACAATGGCCCCTGCTTCGCGAGCCAGGAATGGTCCAACTTTGCCAGCAGGTACAACTTTGTGCATGTGACATCCAGTCCCCTGCACCCCCAATCCAATGGCAAAGCGGAAAAGGGCCTCCACATCGTCAAACGTACCTCTGCAAGGCTGCCGATGCAGGATCCGACTTCTACCTCGCCTTGCTGGCCTATCATTCGGCCACACTCTCCATGGGCCTGTCGCCAGCCCAGCTGCTCATGGGTCACACCCTCAGGACCACTGTGCCGTCCATTCATGTCCCAGACCTCAACCATGTTCCGGTCCTTCAGCGGATGCAACAGTCTCGTGCACAACACAAGGCGGCGCATGATGCTCGGGCGACTGATCTCCCTGCTCTGGCGCCGGATGACAATGTCCATCTTCCGGAGGGTGGCTGGTCTGCAGCTGCTGTGGTTCTTCGGCAGGTGTCTCCCCGCTCGTTCCTGGTTCGTCTGCCAGATGGTTCCATTCGCCGCCGCAATCGGCGTGCCCTTCATCTCGTTCCACGCTCGCTATGTGATGTTCCACGGGTGCCACGCCCTCCTGTTGTCCCCAACCTGGACTGTGTGGAGATTATGAATACTCTGCGTTCTCCTCACTCTGCCGTGGCCCAGCCCGTTCCTCAGCCGGTGGCTCCTGACCCACCCTTGAGGTGGTCAACCAGAATTCGTCGCCCACCCCAGAGACATGACTTATGAGTTTTACAATGTTGGATTTTTTGATCTGTTCTGTTATCCTGTTTCATCGTTCCAGTAGTTTGTATATAATGTTCATTTCGTTGTTGGCGTGACACCCTATTTCTCTGCATCAAGCACATACCCGTGTAAATAGATTAGCCTCATGTACATAGTCATGTAAATAACACGCACACACATAGTCAGGTACATTCACTACACGATATTTATTGTCACGCAGGCACATGTTCTTTATATAAAAGGGGGGATGTCATAATATACACCAGTATATTGTGGTGCAGACACACACACACTGATGGACATGCAGTGGGACCAATCAGCATACACAACACAGCAGCCAATCACCAGTGAGAGCACATGCACTATATAGACAGAGGACAGGAGAGTTCCCGCTCATTCTAGCAGCAGCCAGCTTGAAGCACAGAGCTCACAGCCTGCAACACAAACATTCACCATGTGCTGAGTGCATCACCTGGTTAGGACTAGGCAAGGTCAACAGTTAAAGCTGGTATTGCAATTACCCACAGTTCAAGTATGTTAATATAGTTAACCTTATAACAAAATAGAGTTGCACCACTTCCTGTGTTGGTGACCTGTTTGTGATCCAGAACACCCAACACATCAAGCGAGTGTAACGAAGCAGGAGAATGTTTTTTTACTTTACCAACAGAAAAAAGCATGGATGAGCACATTTCAGAATAAACTATGTTCACATTTAAAATATAGCTAGAAGTACAGATAATATGTGCACTTAAGAAATCTTCGTGCTCAGACTGTGCATCGTTATGGACATTTCCAATGGACTCACAAAGTGCATATGTCCTGAATGTTCTCAGTAAAAAGCCCCTAAGTGTAACAGTGCAACCATATTGCTGCTCTATCCACATTCAATACTTGCTTCTTGGGGATTCAACCATTTGCCCATTGAAATATGGATCTAAAAGTGCACTCATAGAGGTTCAAAATTGGCGATTAAATAGGCTTACATTGACTCTGCATCCATTCTTGATAAAGGTGAGGTTCCATTAGTATTATATTCCACAGGGCTCTCAGCCAAACCACAAGTGACAGGCATTCAAAAATTCTTCGATAAAGTACAATTCCTTTGCAAACTGAAATAACTGGAGCTTATTCATTTTCTCTGTGGGAGGGGCAATCACAAAGTCAATTTGCAAACCTAGGAGAATAGCAATTAAAGTCCTGAAATATATTGATGTCAGTAATGTTTTAATGGGGCTGAGCACAGCAATGTACTAAAAAGCATACTTTAGAGGAACACCCAAACATGTCCAGGACAGTTGCCTTCGCACTGTATCCTCTGCGACATTCCTACAGATAGGAACATGATACTTTTATTCAATTTTTTAAAAAAAAATTTAGAGGACCCAATTCTTTTTTTTCCAATTAAGGGGCAATTTAGTGTGGCCAATCCACCTACCTTGGGGGCTGAACGGTAGCACAGTGGTTAGCACTGTTGCTTCACAGCTTCAGGGTCCCAGTTTCGATTCCCGGATTGGGTCACTGTCTGTGTGGAGTCTGCACGTTCTCCCCGTGTATGTGTGGGTTTCCTCCGGGTGCTCCGTTTTCCTCCCACAAGTCCCGAAAGACGTGCTATTAGGTAAAATTGGACATTCTGAATTCTCTCTCCGTGTGTACCCAGACAGGCGCCGGAATGTGGCGACTAGGGGCTTTTCACAGTAACTTCATTGCAGTGTTAATGTAAGCCTACTTGTGACAATAAAGAGTATTATTATTATTATTATTATTATTAATTATTATTATCTTTGGATTGTGGGGGTGAGACCCACGCAGACACGGGGAGAATGTTCAAACTCCATACGGACAGTGACTCGGAGCCGGTATCGAACCCAGGTCCTCGGCGCTGTGAGGCAGCAGTGCTAACCACTGTGTTACTGTGCTGCCCCGTGATTCTTTTATTCAAGATGTACAGTAGGATTATTGGGCGAGATTCTCCGACCCCCCACCGGGTCGGAGAATTCGCCGAGGGCTGGCGTGAATCCCTCCCCCGCCGGTTGCCGAATTCTCCAGCACCGGAGATTCGGCGGGGGCGGGAATCGCGCCGCGCTGGTTGGCGCCCCCCCGCGATTCTGCTGCTAGAATGCCTGTCCCGCCGGCGTGGATTAAAACACCTCTCTTACCGACGGGACAAGGCGGCGCGGGTGGGCTCCGGGGTCCTGGGGGGGGGGGGCGCGGGGCGATCTGGCCCCGGGGGGTGCCCCCACGGTGGCCTGGCCCGTGATCGGGGCCCACCGATCCGCGGGCGGGCCTGTGCCGTGAGGGCGCTCTTTTCCTTTCGCCTCTGCCACGGTCTCCACCATGGCGGAGGCGGAAGAGACTCCCTCCACAGCTCATGAGCGGGGATGCCGTAAGCGGCCGCTAACACTCCCGCGCATGCGCCGCCCGGCAATGTCATTTCCGCGCCAGCTGGCGGGGCACCAAAGGCCTTTTCCGCCAGCTGGCGGGGCGGAAATCAGTCCGGCTCGGGCCTAGCCCCTCAAGGTTAGGGCTCGGCCCCCGCAAGATGAGGAGGATTCCGCACCTTTGGGGCGGCGCGATGCCGGACTGATTCGCGCCGTTTTTGGCGCCGGTCGGCGGACATCGCGCCGATACCGGAGAATTTCGCCCTAGATCTTTTGCATGAACTTCCATCGGCTTTCTACAGATTAAGATGGTTAAGGGTGTTCCCCATACAACACGGGAGGCCCATTTTGCCTGTGCCAATGCTTTGAAAGAGCTGTCCAATTAATTCCACACCCCTGTTTTATCCCCTGGCCCTGAATTTTCTACTTTTGAAGCATATATCAAATTCCCTTTTGAAAGTTACTATTGAATCTGCTTCCAGGCAATGCATTCCAGATCATAACAACTTTCTACATTGAAGAAATTCTCTTCATCTCCCCTTTCGTTCTTTTACCAATGATCTTAAAGATGTATAATTTGAATACAGACCCTCCTGCCAGCAGAAAGTTTTATTTATTGTTACTCCATCTAAACCATCACAATTTTGAACACCGCTATTGAATTTTGCCTTAACCCTCTCTTGCTCTGAGGAGAAGTATCCCAACTTTAAAAGAAAGGGGAGCAAACTCACTGAAACAGAATGAATTAGTTGAGGACTTGACAGGGGAGATGCTGAAATGTTGGGCTGGATTCTCCGCAGCCCCGCGCCGGAATCGCGTTTGGCATGGGGGCGGAGAATCGAAGTTCCCGCCCGAATCAGGCCCGGCACCGCTCCGGTGATTCTCCGGGCCCCTAAGAATCACGCATCCACGAATTACGGCGCGCAGCTGGGGGTCCATTGCCATAGGCCCGCCCAGCGATACTCCGCTCCCGGCAGGCTGAGTTCCTGACGGCGTAGTTCTAGCCACGTATGGCCGGTCGGGAACCTCACGTGGGGGCTGCAGACTCATCCACGGGCACCCTGGTAGGGGGTGGGGGGATCGAGCACCAAGGGGAGCCTTATGGGCGGCCGGGGCTGCGAATGGGCCAGAAGGATCCGCGGGCACGCGGCCGATCGGGGGGCCTAGTTTGTTGATGTTGGTCCGCGGTCCGAGTCCGCCATGGCGCTCGGCGTGGACGCTGGAGGCCGCCACCATGCGCATGCGCGGACCCAGAAACAGAAGTGCGGGGGCCCGGATCCGCAGCCGGAGCTGCATGAATTACTCCGGGTACCTGCTAGCCCTCTGAAGGTAAGTGAATCGGGATGTTTTTTCTAGGAAATTTGGGAGTGCAACGCCTGTGTTTTTACACCGGCGTGGGGACATAGCCCCATTTTCTGAGATTCCAGCCCATTGTTTTCTCTACTTGGAGAGTCTTAAACTGCGGGGTCACAATCTCAGAATAAGTGGTCAATCATTTCAGTCTGAGAAGAGGGAAATTTCTTCATGCAGTGAGCTCTGAATCTTTGGGATTCTCTATCCCATAGAGATGCTGGATGCTCAGTCATTGAGCATATTTAAGATCGAGACAGATAGATTCTTAGACACTCAGGAAATTAAGGTGAAATAAGGAGATGGTGCAGGAAAATGGAGTTACGTTTGCTGATTAGCCATGTGTTATAACCCGACCGAAGACCCCGGGCTCTGCACCTTAGGTTCGCCAGGTTCCCCACAACACCACCTGAGTATCATCTCCCCAGATGAGGGGTCGGAGCTACACTCTTAACTTGGAGGACCTTGGGGCATAAATACCTCGGCCCGAGTGTGGACCGGCAAAGGAGACCCTTCGGGGAATAGGAAATAAATGTTTTCTTCTCTGTCATCGCTTCCGCGTGGTCGATAGCCTGGAACCTTTCACCATGATCTTGTAGAATTTAGAGCAAGCTCAAGTGATCTTATTCTGCTCCAATTTCACAGGTTTATTATATTCCCTCCAGTCTATCTGGATAACTGGAGCCCCTTCACTCCTAGTATAATTTTGGTAAACCTCCTTTGCATCCTCCTGAAGGCCTTGCTGTCCTCCTGAAAGTGTATTGCCCAGGATTTGAATATGATAACCGAACTGATGATTTCCTGGTGATTCATAAAAGTTTAACTTGCAGTCATTTTTCAGGGTATAAACTTTATCAGCTAATCTTCATTTATGAAATCGTTTTGGAGATGGAATAGAACGCAGCAAAAAAAAACATTGCTATTGTGCCCGTTCATGGAATCAGTGTAACGTAAGGACCTGGGGCGAAATTCTCCTGAACAGTGCGATGTCCGCCGACTGGCGCCTAAAACGGCGCCAATCAGACGGGCATCGCGCCGCCCGAAAGGTGCGGAATGCTCCGCATCTTTGGGGACCGAGCCCCAACATTGAGGGGCTAGGCCCGCGCCGGAGGAATTTCCACCCCGCCAGCTGGCGGAAATGGCCTTTGTTGCCCCGCCAGCTGGCGCGGAAATTACATCCCCGGGCGGCGCATGCGTGGGAGCGTCTGCGGCCGCTGACAGTTTCCCATGCATGCGCAGTGGAGGGAGTCTCTTCCGCCTCCGCCATGGTGGAGACCGTGGCGGAGGTGGAAGGGAAAGAGTGCCCCCACGGCACAGGCCCGCCTGCGGATCGGTGGGCCCCGATTGCGGGCCAGGCCACCGTGGGGGCACCCCCCGGGGCCAGATCGCCCCGCGCCCCCCCCAGGACTCCGGAGCCTGCCCACGCCGCCTTGTCCCGCCGTTCAAAAGGTGGTTTAATCCACGCCGGCGGGACAGGCAATTTATCGGCGGGACTTCGGCCCATCTGGGCCGGAGAATCGAGCGGGGGGGCCCGCCAACTGGCGCGGCCCGATTCCCGCCCCCGCCGAATATCCAGTACCGGAGACTTCGGCAACCGGCGGGGGCGGGATTCACGGCAGCCCCCGGCGATTCTCCAACCCGGCAGGGGGTCGGAGTATGACGCCCCTTGTCTTGTTCCTAAAATTATACAAATGTCGCTGTGTTGAATTTGAAAGCTGAGCAAAATTGAGTTTGGTCATTTCCAAATTTGATATTATTCACAAAGTAGCCGTTATATTTAGCTTGACTAAGTGTAAAACCTGCCAGTCTGCACTCTTTCCTTTCATTTGAAATTCTGCAAAATGAATTTGTATTTCCAGGATTAATCAGGATTAATCAATTGGCAAATTCTCCCCTTTGAAGAAAAGTCTCTCTTGAAATGAAAAGAATTTATCCAAACATTTCTAACTCAAGAGCCTTCAGTTTTAATTCCATTTGATGTTGCTTTTGTCTGCTAAGCAAATACAGGGGAAAGCAATTGTCCATCTGTTCCACTAATAATGAGCCTTCATTGGCCAGTTCATCTTTTCAAAATATTTAATTTGTGGTCTATGTGGCCTCATATTGGCTGCCATTCAATTAAAATAGTCTCGAAGTATCAGTTGTACTGTATTAAAACCATGAATTTCGAGCACTGGAAATGTTATTATGAAGTATGTAAGACTTATTCATTGCTACCAACAGCAACACGCTCGAGTGCTTTAGATTTTAGATTGCATATGGTTTTGTTGACGAGAGAGCACTGAGCAAAAATCCCTGAGTAAAAGGAGCAAAGGAGAATGCAGTTTGGAGTTTTCTTTTAGGCACTTCTAAAAATAGCTGAACAAGGGAAAATATCTGGTTTCATGGATGGTTTACTGTCTTTGAGTACCACATGTACAGACAAGGTATTAATAAATTATGATGCCCCGGTGTGCGCAGGGTGACATGTGTGCCACCTATTGTCCCCTGGACCTGGGGCATCACAGCAGTAGTGGAGAGTCGTGCAGCCCAGGCATCTTGGTGGGCTTGATCCAGGTTGAAGGTGATGTAGTTGGATGCCCGGGCCTCCAGAGAATCCATGCCCGTCCAGATGCACTTGTGGGTCGCAGCTTGAGAGACGCCACACAAGTCCCCACTCAAGCCCTGGAATGAACCGATTGCATAAAAATTCAGGGCTGCGGTGACCTTCACAGCCACCGGGAGCGGGTGTCCTCCACGGGGTGCCATGTCTGCGAGGTGGCACAGGTGGCACACTATCTCTTTGTTGAATCGGAGTGTCCTGCAGCACATGCTGTCTGTCATCTCATTGAAAGACCAACAACACCTTTACACCTTAGAATCATCGGATCATAGAATCACTGCAGTGCAGAAAGAGGTCATTGACCCATCAAGTCTGCACCGACCCTCTGAAAATGTACCCTACTTTGGGTCTGGCCCCCACCCTATCCCCTTAACCCAGTAACCCCACCTAACCTAACCTCGAACCTTTTGGATATATCATGGGCAAACCATACACCCTGCACATTTTTGGACTGTGGGAGAGAACCTGAGCACCCGGAGGAGACCCACATAGACGCAGGGAGAAAGTGCAAACTCCACACAGACAGTCACCCGAGGCGGGAATTGAACCCGGACCAGGACGGCGCAAACAGGGCCCCCATAGGGGGCCAGCACGGTGCTGGAGTGGTTCACGCCGCTCCAGCGTCCTTACGCGACGCCAAATGGGCGCCACGCCAACCCGCACATGCACAGTTGGGGCTGCGCCATCCTGCGCATGCGCGGGGAACGTCTTACGCACGCCAGCCCCTCACCAACATGGAGCTGGTGTTCTGAGGCCGTGCGCGGAAGGAGGTAGGCCCGGGGGGGGAGAGGCCGGCCCGCCTATCGGTGGGCCCCGATCGCGGGCCAGACACCATCGGAGGCCACCCCGGTGAAGGAGCCCCCCTTCCCCCCCCCCCCCCCACAGGCCACCCCCCCCCCAGCATTCCCGCAGAGTTTCCGCCGGCAGCGACCAGAGGTGGACGGCGCCGGCGGGAACCTTTCATGTCGTAGCGGCTGCTCGGCCCATCCGGCCAGAGAATCACCGCTCGCCGGTTCTCTGAGTGGTCCGGTGCGAATCGCGCGCCGCTGGTTTCTGGGGGGTGGGAGAATCACGTGTGGGGGTCGGGGCGGCGTGGCGCGATTCGCGTGGCGCCCCGGCGATTCTCCCACCTCCCGTGGGGCGGGAGAATAGCGCCTGGAGACTTTCAGTGAATGTGAACTTGAGCACTCCGTGGATGACATGAGGTACATGTTACTGTTTTATATTATGGACATGAAAATTGAGCCCACCATAGGATCGAATGCATATGAATCCTTGAAATTAGTTGAGTGACTATATGCCCCAGAAGATGGGTGGCCAGCTGAATACTGCAGATTCCTGCAAGATATTATAGTGCGGTCATTTGATGAAGATTCAGAAGAAATCTAGGTGCAGGATGACAGATCAGACAAAGAGACAGAAGAACCAAAGAGCATTCAGCAATTCTGGTTAACAGCATTCAAGAAGTTGTATGTGCCCAGTGGCATGGTGAGCCCGTATTAAAGCATCTACATGATATTAATGTTAAATGTTCAGAGCATGAGAAGCCGAGGAGCTTCATTCTGAAAGTTAAGTTCGAGCCCAATGGGTATTTTACAAATGAGGTGATTACGAAAGTATACCAGATAGATTTGCGGCCTGCCAAGCTTGAATCTTCATTCTTTGATGAACTAGAAATCATGGGGTGCACAGGCTGTAAGACTGACTGGAAGAAGGGCAAAAATGTCACGTTTAAAACAGTTAAAACTAAGCCGAAGCACAAAGGTCAAAGTACTCACAGGACAGTTACGAAACCTGTGTCAAATGAATTATTCCTTAATTTCTTCAGTCCTCCTGAAGTTCCACAGCGTGGAATGTTAAACAAAGTTTCGGCAGGAAAACTCCATGCTGACTTTGAACTTCACTGCCTCCTGCATGAATACATAATTCCGTGTGCAATGTTGTATTTTACAAGAGAAATTGTTGCAAACGATGCTGAATCCAACGATGAGTACGATGAAGATATATATGATGACTTTGAAGATGATGCGGAAAGTAATGGCGTGGAATGTGAGCCAGATGAAGACCAATATGAAATGCTCGTAAACCTATTTTGCAAGAGCAATGATGGGCTTAATGAAGAGACCCAAGAAGTTCTACTCCGGTGGTTTGGCGGGAGTGACAAAGTGGTCACGAGGGATGCGCAGATCACGCTGGACACTGAAAAGGGCGGGAGCCCTGAGATGGTGCACTCCAAAATAAAAACTAAGATTGCACTGGCTGATACCTTGGAGGACCAGCTACTGAACAAGCTAGGAATGGAGGCATTGTGCCAATCTTAGAGAAGCTTGCTCAAGAGGCACATGGTGAATCATTTCAGGCCTCTGAATATATTACTTATAAATGTGTCTGTAACTTATTTAAGCAGTCAAGAGTTAACAGTCTTCAGAAAACACCAAATTATTGATTAATTTACGTATATTGGGGCCCTTGGGTCTGTGAGGCCGGAATTGACCGTGAACTTGCCCAAAGTATCATAATGGTGGTCATGGTAAGGAATAGATGGTAATACTAAATTAAGGAGTATTTTCCTCTCAACACTCAGAAATTACCTCAAAACCACCCAGTTTTGGCAAAACTCTCGCGAACACAATTTAAATAACATCCCAAAACTCACAATACATTAAGCCCCAACTTTCTAAGACCACTTTCAATTAAATTGGTCATGCATTAAATTAAATCATACACAGTTGTCAACTTGCCTCAGTTTGTAGCTTGTTTCTAAGTCAAACGATTGAGGGTAGAACTGTGTAGAATTTGAGCACAGAGCCGGGGCAGATCCTTGCATGTGATATTCTATTAATGGAGGTACCATCTTTCAGCTCTGATATCGTGAGAGACTTTTAACTGCTGGCTGCTTATTTTTCACCTATAAGAGAGGTAGCCACAAGTTAAATCTATTAGGGACTTTGTGCATGCACTTGTCCTTTAGAAATGAACAAAGCAACGTATGACTGTCTGAATATAGCAATTGGGGTCCTACACCTATGGTACAACACAAGAACCTAAAAAATAGGAGCTGGAATAGTCTGTATGCCCTTTTCAGCCTGCTCTATCATTAATTATGATCATAGTTCACCTTCTGCCTCAACTCCATTTTCCCACCTCCTCCTTTTATCTGTCCATTCCATGAGAGGTCAAAAATCTGTAGAGTCCCTATTTCAGGTTTGAAGGGGAAATGTGCAGAATATGCGCAGTGCTTGTCACTGTTTTTTCTCCAAGCATTGAGGGGCCTAACTGGCGGTCCTTAAAGGGACTACCAATCATTTTGTGAAGCTAGGAGGAGCAAAGTACTCCCCGATGCTCCACAAAAATCTTTTGTTCCTGTGTAAATCAAACATATATCCACCCATCCCACTCACTCTGTCCACTTTCCACTATTCTTTCTCGCATCCACCCACCTCCACCTGCTTTCGAACGGCATGCAGTAATCGACTGATTCTCATCCCAAGGGAGCTGGCGAGCTGCGGTGGGGCAACCTCCTCTTTGGCACTTTTTGCTCATCAAGGGAATGTCAATGAAATGTGAAGCTGAAGACGAGCCCACGCTCCCGGCTGCCATGATAGGTAGGCATCGCAGGAACATGGCCAATATCAAGCCCAGTCAGTACTTGACTCAAAAGTCTCCAGTTTGGGAGATTTTCTTCTAGGTCTGACCCCAGGCATGCTGGATTTCCTTGTAATTCCTTGTAATTATCAGAAAACGGAAGGAAAGTTCCCGGCATTGGCAGCACTCAGCTGATCCATTGTCGATAGATGCAGATCCAGGAAATTCTCCATTATTATGTCTCAGTGCAGTCTGCCTCTTCCAAAGGTTCAGTTGGATGGCACCATCCAATGGAGCTTTGGGGATTTTACCTGTATCTCTGAACCGTCACCACTTTTCAACCACATTACCAAATCATTCACCATACCACCTTGTGCCAGAGTGACTGATTGCAAAGAGCTGCTGTGTAACAAGTCACTGCATTTCACAGTAATTCACCATATTTGAAAGAGTTTGAGATGCTTCTGAGTAGCTGGGAAGACACCACAGTGGGGGTAATTTGTTATATTTGTGAAGCTCAGCAACAACCCCCCCTACCACCACCCTCATACGTGCACCTCCCCGACCAGTGCAGGTGCCTGTTTTTGGTTAAACCACAATGTATTTGAGCGTGTCAGAATGCCTCATCCTGGAGAGGCAGATTTGACATTATATGTAAATGAGGGTCTATTCCTAATAATTTGGCAGCAAATAAGGGCTCGGGGAGCCCAGCTGCTAATGGGAGATGGGAGAAGTCAGTTGAAGTAAATGTTCTGTCCCTGTTTGTCTGACCCTCACCACCCTTCTCCCCCACCACCTCAACTCCATTAATCTGCAATGTTCCCCTTTTCCTCTCGCCATCGATTCCCAATCTCACCTCCCTCAAATCCCAACGCCAACTTCCACAGGTTTCTAATTGCTGGGGAGCGCCAATCTGGCCAGGTACTCTAGCCAAAAAAGAGAGTAAAAATTCATTAATGTGGTCAGACCATTAAATTCGACAAGACACCCATTCCTGAGATTTTTAGATTCTCCCCACTACCTTACCACATACATCCGGAACCACATAAATGCTCGGAGAAGAATCTCCACAAGGTTTTCCTGATCTTCCACTCTAACTTCGGTTCTCTCCAAGAAACAGTGGGGACAGCTGTTTTTAGTCATTGACACTGCTTTGCTGGGAGTTCCGCCAATGTTCCAACAAAGTTAAAGTGGAAGATTAGGATAAACCCCATGAAAATTCCAGACGTGAGTCTTTTTTCCTCTTGTGCAACCCTAAACTTTCAGTCAATTGGTGGTATGTGATTTCTTTCAAACATTCCAAGGCACGACAGCTTAAGAAGATCAGGAAATGAAATATGATAAAGCCGAAAGGCCAGAGAATATCTGGAAATACAATGGAACAAAGTGCTTTAGAGTTAACAATTTATAATCAAGCATTATCAATTTCCTTAGTGTCACTGGGGACACATTACTTTGTGCAGCCTCATATTGAGAGTGTGTGGGAAGTTAACTTTTCAATCTGAGAAAATCGCTCGATGCCATCACATCCATTTTTCTGGTTGCTCTACTTTTTTAGACTACGGGGATACATATACAATGTATAAATCTTAAAGTTGCAGAAAATAATTTTTCAACATTCCAAACATTGGGGTTGATCTTCAGATGCACATCAGGCAGGCCAGAACAATCTCACCAGCTACCTGATAACGGGTCCGATCCAACTGCCTCGTCACGCCCGCGATCTGGATCTCGCCCTCATTGAGCGGGATCTCGATTTGCATATTTAAGTGAACCTAAATATGTTGCCGCCAGATCTCCCAAGGCACTTGATCAAATGCCTGCGCTTGGGAGACTTCGCCATGGCACCATTTAGCACTGGTCCACACAAACGAGGGGGGTCTCCAAGGTCATCAGAGGCTCCCGGGTGGTTGGGCTCTGGGCAGATTGGTACCCTGGCACTCCTGCTAGCACCTGGGCACCTTGGCACTGCCAGTCTGGCACCTTGGCACTGCCACATGGGCACCCTTGCACTGCCAGGTAAGGTGGAGTATTAGGGTGGTCCAGAGATTGGGGAGATTGGCCCAGTATTTAAAAATGATGCCCCAATATCTTCCTGCACTGACGAGCTCAAGATAAGTGTGGCCTTAGCGAGCCATTCCTCACTGAGGCCAAAAGAAAACATAGAGCCCATTTGATAAGGGGGTCATTCCCAGCACTGCAGGCGCCGTGAAACACCGCACTAAATGCATCCAAAATGGAACTCTGTTTTTTCCCCATTAAATCGAATCCAACATTAGCAAAAGGCCTGAACCATTTCTCTGATGTGGCCTCATTTAAATTCAGTGCCCAATGAGCATCGACTGACAGTTACCCGATTAGGGGTGGTCAGAAATTCTGGTGGTTCTTTCGTGGTGGTAAAACATTTCAGGGCGTTGATGAGATATCCGGAGTACTGTGTGCAGTTTTGATCTCCTTATTTAAGGAAGGATATAAATGCTTTGGAAGCAGTTCAAAGGAAGTTTACTCGAATAATACCTGGAATGGGTGGGTGGTCTTATCAAGGCAGATTGGTCAGGCTAGGCTTGTATCTGCTGGAGGTCAGAATAATAAGAGGTGACTTGATTAAACATACCAGATCCTGACGGTTCTTAACAGGGTAGATGTGGTGAGGACGTTTCCTCTTGTGGGAGAATCTAGAATTTGGGATCACTGTTTGAAAGTAAAGGGTTGTGCATTTAAGACAGAGATGAGGAGAACCTTCTTCTCGCTGAAGGTCGTGAGCCGTTGGAATTTTCCTCAAAAGGCAGTGCACACAGAGTCTGTGAATATTTTAAGGAGGAGGTAGATAGAATCTTGATAAATAAGGGGGTGAAAGGTTATTGGGGTGGGCAGGCATGTGGAGAAATCAAATCGGCCATGATCTTATTGAATACCAGAGAAGGCTCGAGGGGCCGAATGGCATACTCCAGCTCCTAATTCATATGTTTGTATGTTACAAAGGGGGAGGCATGTGGCAGTGAAGTCACTAACCGGAATATTCTGTGAGGGTAAAAGCTACCTGATAGATGCCCAATTTTTCAGTCTGTCTAAAACAGGCATGAGCCCCCTAACATGTTGGAGATTGTGGAGTAGAGCAGGAACTGGGCCTTCTCTGGATTCGTCAATGATCATTGCCCACAAAAATTTCTTTTTGAAGAATGCACATTTTTCAAGTGTTTCTGTGGAGTCAGACGGAGCAGGATTTGAAGGTATCATTTTGGGCCTCCAGAGACCCCACTCCTCATCCCGCCTCACATTTCCTTTCCTTCCCAAGGCTTATCGACAGCCACTGACAAGAGTAATTAATCTTTTTAAAATGGGAAAACTGTAATAGGCACCAGCAGCTCACCATAAGAATTATACTGAGCCCTGAGGCTTAATTTCAGACAGGCCTCAGGCCTCAAAATAGGAGTGCCTGCTTCATGGTCAGTGAATATTTCTGGTCCAAAAATGGGCTTAATGCAATTTTTAGCCTGAGTATCCTGACCTCAGTTTTCTCGAGAAGAATGTTTTTTTTTTTAATTTGCAAAAGTGGACTCTTCTCTTGAACTGCATCTTTCTTGCTTCTGTGTGTGAATGTGAGTGATGTAGCATTTATACTTTTGGGATGAATAAATAATCCTCTTTATTTGAACCTGTTGGCTCTCTGTGGGAAGGCAAATGGACGGCTGGTAAGTGGGAGGCTTTCAAAAGTGTGTTAACCAGGGTTCAGGGTAAGCACATTCCTCTTAGAGTGAAGGGCAAGACTGATAGAAGTGAGGAACCCTGGATGACTCGGGATACTGAGGCCCTGGTCAAAAACAAGAAGGAGCCATATGACATGCATAGGCAGCTGGGATGACGTGGAGCCTTTGAAAAGTATAGAAGTTGTTGGAGTAAAGTTAAGAGAGAAATCAGGAGGGCAAAAAGAATACATGAGATTGCTTTGGCAGATAAGGCGAAGGAGAATCCAACGCGCTTCTAGAAATACATAAAGGGCAAACAAGTAATTAGGGAGAGAGTAGGGCCTCTTAAAGACCTACAAAGTCATCTATGTGCAGATCCACAAGAGATGGGTGAGATCCTAAATAAATATTTCTCATCGGTACTTACTGTTGAGAAAGGCATGGATGTTTGGGAACTTGGGGAAATAAATAGTGGTATCTTGAGGAATGTACATTTTACAGAGAAAGAGTGTCTGGAAGTCTTAAAGCGCATCAAGGTAGATAAATCCCCGGGACCTGATGAAATATGTCCCAGGATGTTGTGAGAGGCTAGGGAGGAAATTGTGGGTCCCCTGGCAGAGATATTTGAATCATTTACAGCCACAGATGAGGTGCCTGAAGATTGAAGGTTAGCAAATGTGCCTTTGTTCAAGAAGACCACAGGAAAAAGCCTGGGAACTACAGACCGGTGAGCTTAACATCTTGGTGGGTAAGTTGTTAGGAGGGATTCTGTGAGACAGGATCTACAGGCAGTTAGAGATGCAAGGACTGATTAGGGACAGTCAGCATGGCTTTGTGAGTAGAATGTCATGGGTGGGATTCTCCCGCAATTGGTGGGGCAGCCCGTACCGGCGCCAAGAGCAGCGCGAACCACTCTGGCATCGGGCCACCCGGAAGTTGCGGAATCCTCCGCCGCCGGCCGGCGCGACTTGTCGCATGTGCAGAACCGCCGGCGTGTTTCCTGCACACGCGCAGGGGGTTTCTTCTCCACGCCGGCCATGGCGGAGCCTTACAGAGGCCAGCGTGGAGGGAAAGAGTGCTCCCACGGCACAGGCCCGCCCGCAGATCTGTGGGACCCGATCGCGGGCCAGGCCCCCGTGGGGGCCCCCCCCCCGGGGGCTGGATCCCCCCGCGCCCTCCCAAGGACCCTGCTAGACGGCCGAAAAGCCAGGTCCCACCGGGATGTCCATTTCACGCCGTTGGGTCTGGCCAAAAACGGGCAGCCGCTCGGCCCATCAGGGCCTGAAGAATTGCCGGGCGGGCCTCTGCCAACGGCCTCCAACCGGCGCGGCACGATCCCCGCCCCCGCCCAAAAACCGGCGCCGGAGAAATTGGTAGCCAGCGTCGGAGTGGCGGGGCGGGATTCACGCCGCCCTCTGGCGATTCTCCGACCCGGCGGGGGGTCGGAGAATCCCGCCCCACTCACAAATTTAATTGAATTTTTTGAAGGGGTAACCAAGAAGGTAGATGAGGGAAGTGCAGTGAACATTGTTTACATGGACTTTAGCAAGGCCTTTGACAAGTTACCGCATGGTAGGTTGTTGCATAAGCTTAAATCTCACAGGATACAGAGTGAGGTGGCCAATTAGATACAAAATTGGCTTCAGAACAAAGGGTGGTTGTAAAGGGTTGTTTTTCAAACTGAAGGCCTGTGACCAGTAGTGTGCCTGAGGGATCAGTGCATGGGTCCACTCTTATTTGTTATTTATATTAATGATTTGAATGAGAATTTAGGAGGCATAGTAAGTTTGCAGGTGGTGCCATAGTGGACAGTGAAGAAGGTTATCTCAGATTGCAACGGGACCCTGACCAATTGGGCCAATGGGCCGATGAATGGCAGATGGAGTTTAATTTAGAAAAATGTGAGGTGATGCATTTTGGTGGATCGAATCAGGGCAGGACCTACTCAGTTAATGGTAGGGTGTTGGGGGAGTTATGGAACAAAGAGATCTCGGAGTTCATAGCTCCTTGAAAGTGGAGTCACAGGTGGACAGGGTGGTGAAGAAGGCTTGGTTTCATTGGTCAGAACACTGAATACAGGAGTTGGGACGTCTTGTTGAATTTGTACAAGACATTAGGAAGATCACACTTGGAATACTGTGTTCAGTTCTGGTCACCCTATTGTAGAAAGAATATTATTAAACTAGAAAGAATGCAGAAAAGAATTACGAGGATGCTACCGGGACTTGATGGTTTGAGTTATAAGGAGAGGCTGGATAGATTGGGATTTTTTTCCCTGGAATGTAGGAGGCTTCGGGGTGATCTCACAGCGGTCTACAAAATAATGAGAAGCATAGATAAGGTAGATAGTCGAAATCTTTTCCCAAAGGTAGGGGAGTCTAAAACCAGAGGGCATAAGTTTAAGGTGAGAGGGGAGACATACAAAAGGGCCTAGAGGGGCAATTGTTTTACACAGAGGGTGGTGAGTGTCTGGAATGAGTTGGCAGAGGCAGTAGTAGAGGCAGGTACAATTTTGTCTTTTAAAAAGCATTTGGACAGTTATTAGGGTAAGATGGGTATAGAAGGATATGGGCCAAATGCGGGCAATTGGGACTAGCTTAGTGGTAAAAACTGGGCGGCATGGCCAAGTTGGGCCGAAGGGCCTGATTCCATGCTGTAAACCTCTATGAAACGTTTGCTGCTTTATTCAAATTGACCGCACACTCTCCAGGGGCTGAGAAACACAGACATCTTTCTTTCCAAAACCACATTGATTTCCAACAGGAAGAAATAGGGTACAAGGGTTTCAATATCTGGAACAGAATAGTTTTAGTTTAATGGATATTGGTAAATATTCCTCCTTCCCGATTGCTTACATCACTACTGATGTGTTGGGTGTTCTGGATCACAAACAGGTCACCAACACTGGAAGTGGCGCAACTCTATTTTATTATAAGGTTAACTATCTTAACATACTTGAACTGTGGGTAAATGCAATACCAGCTTTTAGTGTTGACCCTTGCCTAGTCCTAACCAGGTGATGCACTCAGCACATGGTGAATGTCTGTGTTGCAGGCTGTGAGCTCTGTGCTCCGAGCTGGCTGCTACTAGAATGAGCCAGAACCCTTCTGTCCCCTGTCTTTATAGTGCGTGTGCTCTCACTGGTGATTGGCTGCGGTATTATGTATGCTGATTGGCCCCACTGCATGTCCATCAGTGTGTGTGTGTGTGCACCATAATATACTGGTGTATATTATGACAACTACCTGCATCAAAATGTTACATCTAGAATGTGGTTCCTCTCTGTCATGTTAACTTTCTGTGTTCATTTTCATTTGCCTCGTGTCACATGGGGGTTGAAGGTCTAAGTACAACTTAACTTTAATGATACACTAATCTTTCATTCTACCCACCACTGAAAGATCAATTTTCTTGAAGTTGGGATGTATTATCAAATTTACCTGCTCTATGGTATCAGATTTAATGGCACTGTGATTGATTTCGTTGAAGTGCCCTTTATTTCTGCATTTCTGACCCTCTCAAACTAGCTGCACTTGTCAGATTAATTTCATTTAGGAATAACCTGTTGAGCCTCAATTACAGATCATATCGGCTTGAAATTCAATCTCTTGTGTTATTTGCTTTTCCTTTCTATTTTGTTATAGAATGTTGAGCCCCAGTTTTAAGCAGCAGGGATGAGGTGCAGTCCACTTTGCACCCACCCAAGTTTATGCCGCATTGACCTTCAAGCAGGTTAAAGTGGACTTGAAAATTCTTATGGTGTAGCTGGGTCTGTGATGTGGGTGAGCTTTAACATTTCCATTGTCTGCACTTCTCAGCGATTTTCCCTTGAGAGCAGCAGAATTGACACGGAGAAAACATGCTTCAGCATTTTAATTTTAAGTTACTTTTCATCTGTTCAACATAAAATTATATAGAACCTTTTTTAAAAAAAATATATTTTATTGAAATTTGTTTCCCTGAGCAACATTTTTCCCGCTTACAAAACAAGCGAAACGATAACAGTAACAAAACAGAAATTTTTTAACTTTTTAACAATAGTAATAATAGTAGTAATAATATACAAGTAACAAAACTGTGGTGTTGGGTGCTCTGGTGCACAGATGAGCCAACACAGTTGTATGTGGTACAACTCTATTTTATTATAACTCTTATAATACAGTTCGTTCTGGATACTCTGCACGTGCTGTCTCCCTGAGTGTGTTTGGCAATAGATGTGTCCTGGTTCTCCTCTGCAGCCAATACTGACCACCGGGGGTCGTGTCTGTGCTTTTATATCTTTCTGTCATTGGTTGTGGTGTTGTGTGTTCTGATTTGTCTGTTGGTGTGTCTATCATGATGTGTGTGTTTGAATATCATGACATCCCCCCTTTTTACAAAGATATGTGCCTACGTGGTTATAAATATAATTGTGTCGTGAGTGCATCGAAGAGTGTGTGTGTGTGTTATGTACAGCGTGTGTATATGACGTAACTATTTACATGGGGCGATGTCGGGTGCGTCACACTAACAAGGTTGTACCATAACAAAACTTGGATGCGAGAGAAAAAAAAAAACTTGAACATTGGTCTGGTCAGACGATATCTGGAACAATAAACAACAACAGGTTATAATACAGAAGTGTTTGACTTTTTGAACGTATGAACAGCGTTATAAGTCCAGTCTAATGGGTGACCGCCTCAAGAATGGGCTGGTCCTCAAGCCGGTTCAGCTGTGGAGATTTGGTTCTGGTGGCGATGGAAGGGGCATGATCCGTGGCATCTCCACGAAGTCATCCTTGGGAACCAGTGGAGGATCCGGCGTGTGCGTACGGTTCAGTTGCGAGCGTGGAAGGCGGCGCAAAGCTCGCTGATTGCGCCTACGCACCAATCCATCCGCCCTGCATGCCAGGAACAAGGTGGAGTCTTTTTCTTTTTATGTTTGTGGTGGACGGCATCTTGTAGCCGATGGGTCGTTGCCATCGAAGTAGCACCATCACTAATATCATGCAAGGCGATGACTGTGCCAGATGTGGAAGTTGGCCGAGACCGTGTCCGCTGGTTCCGGCCACCTGCTGTGCCGGAAGGGCGACTCCGCAGAGAAACGTCGAAGCATGTCGCCTTGGAGAGAGAATTGTTGCTCGCATCAACGTCTGGCGATGGCGCGAATTGGTGTGTCCATCTTGGACCGCCGGTGCTGGTTGCCACTGCCGACCCAGTGGGACTGCCACGCGATCCATTCCCTGTCGCCGTGGCATCCGCCGTCACCCTGAGCGTGCCATCACCGAGGCCGCGACACCGCCCGTCCGGAGCAAGGTCTGGCGTGCGCGAATCAGAGTCGGCGCTTGGCTGCTCCCCATCTGGAGTCCGGTCTGCCTTCCGTCGATGCCCCCCGTCCGGAGTCCCAACAGGTTCACTGGAGGCAGCCGAGATTCCCTGAAGCTGCACTTCTGGAGTCGGAACATGCAGGAATGCACCAACCAGTGGAGAGGGTCGAGCCATCGAGGGTGGAGGCGGTGCGCTGCCACCGCAGTCGTCAGTGGTCCCACCGTGATCGTCGAGTGCCTCGGTACGCACTAGGCGAGGTCTGTCACCTTGCACCTTTTGCATGGGAAGTGGGATGCTGTCGTCACTCGTCTCACATCCCGTGGATAGATCCTCATTAGCAGCCTGCTGTTCACTAGGGTTGGGTAAATTGTCAGAGTTTTCATCTGGTGGTGCACACCATGTCGGTGGACTGTCATTGTCTTGCCGTTGTCCTTCATTTGGGCTTTTCTTCTTTGGAATTTTAAATCGTCCCCCAGACATTGCAGAACCTTGTTTATTACCCCCAAATTCTCCCATAGGTATGGTCTCGAATATAGGATCCAATGTTTCTATCGACATTGTACTATTTTCCAAAGAACATTCCGTTTCACTTTTCTTCTCAGGTGCCTCATGTGTATCTTTGTCTAATGTACATGCCTTCATGGTCTCTGGGTCTGATTTTGCTGGGACTGGCATGGTCACAGTCTCTCTTTTACTGTTCTCAATTGCCCACCTTATACTCCCCATACATAACTGCTTAATCACTGGGGTTAGTGTGGTACAATGGATAATCGGGTCGACCTTATCTGCATCTTCACCATTAGTGGAAAGCACACTTGGTTCACTTGACACTGCTGTGGGTTTTAAATTCGTTATCTGGCTACTCGATGTCGGTGTCCTCAGGATTCTTGCTCCAATGTTCTGCTCAATAATCAGTGGAGCGTGTATAGGTTCAATGCAATTAATGTTCCCCTCAAGGTTTGAAGAGTCATTACTGACTAACTGCTGGTCTCCGAAGTTGGGATTTTGCGATGTTGTGTTGAAGGGAGACATTTGTCCCTGCTGTAGATATGATTCAGGTTGTGTTATTTCCATTACCTGAGGATCAATGTCTTGTCCATTTTTTCGATCCGTACTAAAACACTGGCAATTCTCAGTCTGCTCCTTGCAAGTTAAACATTCAATTAATTTCGTTAGCAAATCCTCAGCATCCTTCTGTGGCCGTGCAGCATTATTAATCTCTGTTCGGCTATAATGATCCTGAAGGTCAGCGCATAAACCTTTTTTCTTCGGGCTTGGACGAGGCGATTCCTTTGGCTTGTCTTCAGTTGGGCTTGAGCAGTCTTCAGCGCTGTGCCCTTCATTGTAGCATGAGAGACCGTCATGGTCATGCTGCTGTGTAGTGGAGCATGGTAGGCTGTTATAGCCTTCTTGCTGTTCACGTGAGCATGGCAGACTTGCATCGTCTGCCGCTGGTTGGTCAGGAGAGGTTGCTAGACCCTCCTGGTCTTGTTCCTGCAAGGACTGCGCTTTGGAGTCTTGCGTTCCTTCCATCGTGGAGTCCGTCCACAAGCTCTCTGTGGAGGCTTGTGACACTGGAGTCACTTCTTGTTCGTGCAAGGACTGCGGTCTGGAGTCTTGCGTTGCTTCTATCGTGGAGGCTGTCCACGAGCTCTCTGTGGAGGCTTGTGACACTGGAGTCACTTCTTGTTCGTGCAAGGACTGCGCTCTGGAGTCTTGCATTTCTGCAATTGTGGAGTCTGTCCACGAGCTTGCTGTGGAAGCTTGTGACACTGGAGTCACTTCTGGTTCATGCGAGGACTGCACTCTGGAGTCTTGCATGTCTTCTTTCATAGAGTCGGGAACGTTGAGCGGGACGTGGACCACGCTCTGTGTGGCAGCAGGGCACTCTCCGTGTGCTTGCACCGCTCCCTGTCTGTTAATATCAGGCTGCAGCATCATCCGGTACTGTTAAGTTGGAACGTCATATCTGCTGGATTGAAGATCCTCAAATCCGAAAAATGAATCCGCATCTGCGTCGGATTCAATGTGGGGGCCGCCAATGTGCAACACGAAAGGTTCGTCCGAGTCATAGTCATATAGGACCACGGAGCTATCATTGGGCTCGCGAGGTCCGGAAACACTGTAAAAATCGTCATCGAAGTATTCAAGGTCGGAATCATCGGCTTGTGCGTAGGTAACTGCTTGTCGGAGGGTTCTTCGGAGGTCAAATTCATCTCCTGGGTCAATTTGCGGCACTGTGCTGTCATTCCAGGTGAGGGAAGGTTGTTTTACAGCTTTAACAGATTTTTGTTTTTTTGATTTGGGACATTTCCCTTTTAAATTGGATTTGGGACGTTTCCCTTTTAAATTGGTGCAGTCTGGGGCCTCTGACACCCTGACGCTCGGTATGTAGCACGTAGGAAGCGACTGCGCATGCTCAGATCGCTGTTCCTTTACCGATGGCCGTTTTCTTGACTGCGCATGCGCAGCATCTCGCGCATGCGCAAACGAAACTTCCGGTTCTGCGCACTTCTCGCGCAACTGTGCTAGCGTTATACCTTTAGCAAGATGGCCGCCGACCTCGACCCAGCCTTCCCTCAGGCCCGGGATTTCGGCCTCTGGGAATTCGGGCTCCGGGATCCCAGCCACGAGGTGAGTACTGCAGCTTTTCTTACCTTTAAGTGCCCATTGGATTGCGTATTCTTCACAGTACTTGGAGAATTTGCCCAGGACTGCCTGGTAATCGTACCTTTGCTGCCTCCTGAAGAACCTGAACCTTCTGAATATTTCTCTTGCCCTTGCACCGGCGACGGTGAGGAGAAATTCAATTTTTTCCCTATCATCCAGGTCTTTGAGTTCAGCTGCCACCAGGAACAATTCAAAATTTTGCCGGAATCGCCGCCAGTTTTCGCGGAGGTCGCCGTGGCACTGGAGCGCCTGCGGAACCGGGAGCTCGTACATCATGCCTGGGCACTGCTGGTTGTCTGTGTACACTGAGGTATGCCGGCAGGTATCGATCCACTCCTGTACCATGTGGTGTTGGGTGCTCTGGTGCACAGATGAGCCAACACAGTTGTATGTGGTACAACTCTATTTTATTATAACTCTTATAATACAGTTCGTTCTGGATACTCTGCACGTGCTGTCTCCCTGAGTGTGTTTGGCAATAGATGTGTCCTGGTTCTCTTCTGCAGCCAATACTGACCACCGGGGGTCGTGTCTGTGCTTTTATATCTTTCTGTCATTGGTTGTGGTGTTGTGTGTTCTGATTTGTCTGTTGGTGTGTCTATCATGATGTGTGTGTTTGAATATCATGACAAAAACCTCGTACTCTATTGCCCTATACTCAACTGCCTCCCCCCCCCCTCCCCCCTGGGTTGCTGCTGCTGGTCATCCGTCTTCCCTCTAACGTTCCCCTAGGTAGTCGAGAAATGGCTGCCACCGCCTGGTGAACCCTTGAGCCGATCCTCTCAGGGCAAACTTTATCTGCTCCAGTTTAATAAACCCCGCCATATCGTTTACCCAGGCCTCCAGTCCGGGGGGTTTCGCCTCCTTCCACATGAGTAGGATCCTGCGCCGGGCTACGAGGGATGCAAAGGCCACGACATCGGCCTCTTCCGCAACTCCAAATAGAGCTAACCCCCAGCCTGGTTTGACCCGGGCCTTCACCACCTGCAAAATCACTCCCGTCACTCCCTTCCAATACCCTTCCAGTGCCGGGCACGCCCAAAACATATGTGCATGGTTTGCCGGGCTCCCGCCACACCTCCCACATTTGTCCTCCACTCCAAAGAACCTGCTCAATCTTGCCCCCGTTATGTGTGCTCTATGTAGCAGCTTAAATTGAATCAGGCTAAGCCTGGCGCATGAGGAAGAGGAATTTACCCTGCTTAGGGCATCAGCCCACATACCCTCCTCTATCTCCTCCCCTAATTCTTCTTCCCACGTTCTTTTTAGTTCGCCCACCGACTCCTCCCCCTCTTCCCTCATCTCTCTATAAATCTCTGACACCTTGCCCTCTCCGACCCACACCCCTGAAAGCACCCTGTCCTGTATCCCCTGTGTCAGGAGCCGCGGAAATTCGCTCACCTGTTGTCTAGTAAATGCCCTCACCTGCATATATCTCAAGAAATTCCCCTGGGGTAACTTATACTTTTCCTCCAGTGCTCCCAAGCTCGCAAAAGTCCCATCTATGAATAAATCTCCCACCTTCCTAATTCCCAACTGGTACCAGCTCTGAAATCCTCCATCCATTCTTCCTGGGGCGAACCTATGGTTGTTCCTGATAGGGGACCCCACCAGGGCTCCCCGCACCCCTCTCTGTCGTCTCCACTGTCCCCATATGTTCAGTGTTGCCGCCACCACCGGGTTCGTGGTGTACTTTTTCGGTGAGAACGGTAGCGGCGCCGTCACCAGCGCCTCTAGACTCGTCCCTTTACAGGACCTTTTCCACGCCGCTCCCTCACCCTCCATCATCCATCTACGTATCATTGCCACATTGGCGGCCCAATAATAATCTCCCAAGTTCGGTAGTGCCAGTCCTCCTCTGTCCCTACTGCGCTGCAGGAACCCCCTCCTTACTCTCGGAACTTTCCCTGCCCACACAAAGCTCGTAATGCTCCTATCTATTTTATTAAAAAAGGTCCTGGTGTTTAAAATAGGGAGACATTGAAATACAAATAAGAAACTCGGGAGGACCATCCTCTTAATTGCCTGCACCCTGCCCGCCAGCGATAAAGGCTGCATGTCCCACCTCCTAAAGTCCTCCTCCATTTGTTCTACCAGCCATGTCAGATTAAGTCTGTGCAAGGTTCCCCAGCTCCTAGCGATCTGAATCCCCAAGTATCGGAAGTTTCTGTCCACTTTCCTTAGCGGTAAGCCTTCTATCTCTCTACTCTGGTCCCCTGGATGTATCACATATATTTCACTCTTCCCCATGTTTAACCTATACCCCGAAAATTCCCCGAACCTCCTCAAGATTCGCATAACCTCTATCATCCCCCCCGCTGGGTCCGACACGTATAGCAATAGGTCATCCGCGTATAACGAGACTCGGTGTTCTTCTCCCCCTCTAGTCACCCCTCTCCATTTCCTGGAGTCTCTCAGCGCCATGGCCAGAGGTTCAATTGCCAGCGCAAACAACAATGGAGACAGCGGGCATCCCTGTCTTGTTCACCTATATAATCGGAAATACTCCGATCTATGTCGACCTGTAACTACGCTTGCCGTTGGTGCCCCATAAAGTAGTCTAACCCAGCGAATAAATCCGTTCCCAAACCCAAACCTCCTTAACACTTCACATAAATACTCCCACTCCACCCTATCAAATGCCTTCTCTGCGTCCATTGCCGCCACTATCTCTGTCTCCCCCTCCACTGAGGGCATCATTATCACCCCTAATAGCTGTCGCACGTTAACATTCAATTGTCTCCCTTTTACGAACCCTGTCTGGTCTTCGTGCACCACCCCTGGGACACAGTCCTCTATCCTCGATGCCAGCACCTTTGCTAGCAGTTTGGCGTCCACGTTTAATAGTGAAATAGGTCCATAGGACCCACACTGCATCGGATCTTTGTCCCTCTTCAAAATTAGCGATATCGTCGCCTCCGACATTGTTGGGGGTAGTGTCCCCCCTTCCCTGGCCTCATTGAACGTCCTCGCCAACAACGGGACCAACAAGTCCACATATTTTCTGTAGAATTCCACCGGGAACCCGTCTGGCCCCGGGGCCTTCCCTGCTTGCATGCTTCCCAGTCCCTTAATAACCTCGTCCACCTCAATCGGCGCCCCCAGGCCTGCCACCGCCTGCTCCTCCACTTTCGGGAACCTCAACTGATCCAGGAACTGCCGCATCCCCTCCTCTCCCTCTGGGGGCTGAGACCTATACAGTTCTTCATAAAAGGTCTTAAACACCTCATTTATCTTTCCTGCCCTTCGCACGGTGTCTCCCCTTTCATCCCTAATTCATCCTATCTCCCTCGCTGCTGCCCTCTTTCGCAGTTGGTGCGCCAACAGCCTTTTCCCCATATTCATACCTCCTCCCCTGTGCCTTCCTCCACAGTACCTCCGCCTTTCTGGTGGTCAGAAGGTCAAACTCGGTCTGGAGTCGTCTCCTCTCCCTGTACAGCTCCTCCTCAGGGGTCTTTGCAAATTCCCTGTCCACCCTTAAAATCTCCCCCAGTAATCTATCCCTTTCCTTGGCCTCTGTTTTCCTTTTGTGGGCCCTAATAGAAATCAGCTCTCCTCTGACCACCATTTTTAGTGCTTCCCAGACCACTCCCACAGGGACCTCGCCGTCGTCATTGATCTCCAGGTATCTCTCGATACACCCCCTCACTCTTGCACACACTCCCTCATCCGCCATCAGTCCCACATCTAATCGCCAGAGTGTTCTCTGCTCCCTGTCCTCTCCTACTTCCAGGTCCACCCAATGTGGGGCATGATCCGAAACCGCTATGGCTGAGTACTCAGCTTCTTCCACCCTAGAGATCAACGACCTTCCTAGAACAAAAAAATCTATCCGGGAGTACACTTTATGGACGTGGGAGAAGAAGGAATACTCCCTAGCCCTGAGTCTAAGAAATCGCCATGGATCCACTCCCCCCATTTGGTCCATAAACCCCTTAAGTACCTTGGCCGCTGCCGGCCTTCTTCCAGTCCTTGAGCTGGATCTATCTAGCCCCGGGTCCAGCACCGTATTGAAGTCCCCTCCTAAAATAAAATTTCCTGCCTCCAGGTCCGGAATACGCCCCAGCATCCGTCTCATGAACCCCGCATCGTCCCAATTTGGGGCATACACATTAACCAACACGACCTCCATTCCCTCCAGCCTACCACTCACCATTACATATCTACCTCCACTATCTGCTACGATGTTCTTTGCTTCAAATGCTACCCGTTTCCCCACCAAAATGGCCACCCCTCTGTTCTTTGCGTCCAGTCCTGAGTGGAATACCTGTCCCACCCATCCTTTCCTTAGCCTAACTTGGTCCGCCACCTTTAGGTGCGTCTCTTGGAGCATAACCACGTCTGCCCTTAGTCCTTTCAAATGCGCGAGCGCTCGGGCCCTTTTTATCGGCCCATTCAGGCCTCTCACGTTCCACGTGATCAGCCTCACTGGGGGGGCTACCTGCCCCCCTCCCGTGTCGACTAGCCATTACCTTCTCTAGGCCAGTCCCATATCCCGCCTCCGCGCTCCCGCTCGCTCCCCCAGCGTCGCATTCCGCCACCGACCACCTTCTCTTTAGCCATTTCCTTTTGGATTTCCGCAGCAGCAACCCAGTTGTCCCCTTCCCCCCTCCCCGCTAGATCCCTATCTAGCTTGATTGCTCCCCCCATATCACTTCCGTAAGTCAGCTGACTTCAACTGACCCCGGCTACTCCTGCTCGCTCCTCGGCCCCCCCCCCCCCGGTGTGAGGGAACTCCCATCCGCCTTGCGCCTGTTTTCCCGCCTTATTCTTTCTGGCGCGGGAACATCCCTTTACCTGTCCCGCCTCTTATGGCGCAGCTCCCTTTCCCCTCCCCCTCTCCTTCCCCATTCTCTGACTATGTCCCGCCTCTCCCCCCTCACCGGCGCCCACATTTCCCCAGTGTCCCCCCCTTCCCTGTTTACTTCTCGCTTAACTTTCACCATCCCATTAACAAAAACAATAATAACAACAATAACAGTTCCCTGCAGCATCAGTCCCTCAGTTCCGGTCCAGTTTCTCTTCATTGATGAAGGACCATGCTTCCTCCGCCGTCTCGAAATAATAATGTCTCTCCTGATGCGTGACCCATAGTCTTGCCGGCTGCAGCATCCCAAACTTCACCTTCCTTTTGTGCAAAACCTCTTTGGCTCGGTTGAAGCTCGCCCTCCTTCTCGCTACCTCCGCACTCCAATCCTGGTAGATCCTTACCACCGCATTCTCCCATCTGCTGCTCCGCACCTTTTTGGCCCATCTCAGGACCTCTTCTCTGTCCTTAAGGCGGTAGAATCGCACGATTATCGCCCTCGGTGGTTCTCCCGCTTTTGGTCTTCTCGCCGGGATCCGATTTGCCCACTCCACCTCCATGGGGCCCGCAGGGGCCTCAGCACCCATCAGTGAGCTCAGCATCTTACTTGCGTATGCTCCACAGTCCACTCCTTCCACACCCTCCGGGAGACCTAGTACCCTAAGGTTCTTCCTTCGCGCTCCATTTTCAAGGGCCTCAATCCTGTCAGCACACTTTTTATGAAGTGCTCGTGCGTCTGAGTCTTGACCGCCAGGCCCAGGACCTCGTCCTCAATACCTGACACCTTCTGCTCCACCACGCGAAGTTCCGTCTCCTGGGTCTTTAAAGTCTCCTTAAGCCCCTCAATTGCCTGTAACGACGGGGTCATTACCTCCTTCTTCAGCAGGTCCACGCACCGTCTCACCACCTCGTCCTGCTCAGGCCCCCATGTCACCTGTGGTTTCTCCGCCGCCATTTTGTTTCACTCCCTCTCTCTCTCTGATCTTCTGGCTGAAGATTCTTCAGGCTGCAGCCGCCGGTTTTTCCCTCCGTCTTTCGGGGGGGACTCCCTTCCCTCGCGCCTCGCACCGGGTTTTACGGCCGTCCAAGTCCCCGTTGGGGCTCTTAAAAGAGCCCGAAGTTCCGTCGGAGCTGGAGCCGCCGAAACGTGCGGCTAGCTCATCCCTGCCGCAACCGGAAGTGTATAGAACCTTTTAATCTCCATTTCATAGAATTTACAGTGCAGAAGGAGGCCATTTGGCCCATCGAGTCTGCACCGGCTCTTGGAAAGAGCACCCTACCCAAGATCAACACCTCCACCCTATCCCCATAACCCAGTAACCCCACCCAACACTAAGGGCAATTTTGGACACTAAGGGCAATTTATCATGGCCAATCCACCTAACCTGCACATCTTTGGACTGTGGGAGGAATCCGGAGCACCCAGAGGAAACCCCCGCATACACGGGGAGGATGTGCAGACTCCGCACAGACAGTGACCCAAGCCGGAATCGAACCTTGGACCCTGGAGCTGTGAAGCAATTGTGCTACCCACAATGCGACCGTGCTGCCCCTCTATCATTTCCCTGTCAGCTATTGCTAACAGATGCTTTGATTAGTAATCACATTACAAAATAGTGTAGAATGAAGCTGATTTACTTCAAAAAATGCTTTGTGGTGAGAAACAATTGTATTAACCAGAACGGCACAGTGGTTAGCACTGCTGCCTCACAGCGCCAGGGTCCTGGGTTCAATTCCGGCCTTGGGTGATTGTCTGTGTGGAGTTTGTATGTTCTCCCCATACCTGCGTGGATTTCCTCCAGGTGCTCCGGTTTCCTCGCACAGTCCAGATATGTGCAGATTAGGTGGATTGGCCACACTAAATTGCTCCTTAGAGCGCGATTCGATGAAAACGTTTCTAAGTGTGGTAGCGAGCGGGAACTTCCGCGAGCTTCCCGGTGCTCAGCCCAGCGAGGCCGACTCTGCAGTCCAACATTAAGTGGTCGACTTAAAGAGGCCCCACGGGCTTCATGCCACAGATCATGGCTTGCCAGCTGATTCGCCGGGACCTCACTCGCTAGTCCCCCGCTAACAAGGTAGAGCAGCACTTAAAGTGATCTTACACAGCTAACCCCACTCAGATCACAGTCATGGCGCCGCGACGACCAGCACCACATGGGGAGGCTCCAAGAGGCGGTCGAGGTCAGGAGGGATGTCCTGTTCCCCTGGAGGTCATAGAATCATAGAATCCCTACAGTGCAGAAGGAGACCATTCAGCCCATCAAGTCTGCACCAACCCTCTGAGAGAGCAAGCAACCAAGGCCCACTCCGCCACCTGGAGACAGAGGGGCTATTTAACATGGCCCAGAGGGTAAGCCACAGGGTAGCCAGTGCCGTCTGGGAGGAACTGACAGTAGCTGTTAGCTCGGGCAGCGTGACAAGGACGATCAGCATCTTGTGCTGCAAGATGGTCAACGACTTACACCGGACTGCATAGGTGAATTGGCACTGGACAAATCCCCATGGGAATGCGTCTGGCACTGCCCCTGCCCAGTACTGTGTCGTGCCCTGGCCCACCCATGCCGCTCACACCATCACCCCCTACAGCGAACCACACATACAGCTAACAATGCCTGCTCTGTGTCCCCGCAGGAGAAGGTGTGCCACAGCCATCGGGAGGGGGCTCAGATAGGCGACGGGCTGCCGGTCATCAGAATCCTCACCACCTTCAAGGAACAGGCCCTGGACGTTACGGGCGTGGCCGAGGACAGAGCGGTCACCGACATGGAGGTCGGCGCATGGCACAGAGGTGAGGAGCCACCGTGCCTCACACAAGGGACTGTCAAATGTGAGTTTCTCATGCCATTTAGACTGGCCCATCCCTCCCACTGACCACATGTCCATTCTCCCACAGGACCTCCAGGTGACAGCGCTGACCCATTCAGGGTGCTCCGCCACCCCTCAGCCTCCCATGAGAATACCCCAGAGGAGAGCTCTGAGTATGTCACCATAGATGCATCACAGCTATCAGCCCCACCCTCCACCAGAACAGAGATACGCACCTCAGTGGGCAATGGTAGTGATCAGGCTTCTGGGGCACATTCTGGTGAGCACCACACAGTTGCAGTTGCACATCAGGTGGAAGCAGGAACGCCTAGGCGAGACAGCAGTCAGATGGGTCCAGTCTGATGCTGTGCCTCTGGAACAGGTTTACCTGGAGCTGATGCAGACGATAGTGTGCAGTTGTGATATTCAGAGGGGGATGTCAGCGACACTCCAGCATGTCCATAGCCGATTGGAGGGGTACCAGTGGCTACAGACGCAGGAGATGGCACTGGCAATGCGTGGCACCGAGGCCAGCACTGCTCGGGTGGCGATAGCAGTTGAAACCTGGTGCATGACGTCAGCAGCATTAGTGGAGGCATCCAAGGCGTGGCTCAGTCAGTGACGGTCAGTCAGAACCCCTTTGTGTTGCTGTAGGGCACTCCCTGATGGCCCGGTGTGCAGAAGGCGACATGCGTGCAATCTATTAGTCCCTGGACCTGGGGCATCCTGGCAATACTGGAGACTCCTGCTGCCGGACATCTTGTTGGACCTGGTCCATGTCAAAGTTTATATAGTTTGCTGCCCAGGTGAGCAGGGAATCTGTGACCTGTCGGATGCACCTGTGGGCTGTATGTTGAGATACGCCATAAAAGCCCCCGCTCGAGCCCTGGAATAATCTTGAGGTGTAGAAGGTCAGCGCTGCTGTGACCGTGACCAGGAGCAGATGTCCTCCTCCCCGATGTGGTACCAAGTCCGTGAGGATATGGCATAGGTGTCGCACCATCTCTTTGTTGAGGTGGAGCCTCCTGCGGCACACACTATCTGGCTATTGTTCGAAAGACCAGTGATGCTTGTAAATCTTGGGCTGTCGGGGTCTCCCCCTCTGGGTCTCACCCTGAACTGATGGGCGGCTGGGTCCTCAGGGTATGTGGTGGAGCCCTGCACATGGCCTCCTGCCTCGGGGCTCTGTCGACGCTGCTGTTGCCGCCTTCGCTGGTATCTGGCCGCCCAGCCTGCGAGCAGCACCACTAGGGCAAGTTTAGCATGGTACAAAATATCGTCCATACTGTTCAATATCTGTTAGAAATTGGGAGAAGGTGTTGAACTGACAAACAGTGGAACCTTCCACCCCGGGACCCTCCAATCCCCCCATTGCTCTCCCCCACCCGGCACATCCTGCTCAGGCACACCCGGCTGCATCGGACCCTACGCCCTGTACCCCAGAGAGTCGTACATAACAATACCTGGACCAGGCGCTGGACCCTTCCCCGTTGCACTTCCCTATCCTCCGTCATGTGGACATGTCCCTGGGGCTGGGGCCCATCCCCCATCCCCTGGGTGCTCGGATGTTGGATGCTGCATCCGTGGTGTTGCCTCTCGCAGTTTTCAGGCTCAGTGTCCAGGCATCACGGTCTCATTGAGATGCTGTGCAATGAACCCTAAATGCTAACATGGCCCGCCCACCCACGGGGATCCACTTGGGATGTGTGAAGTGCTCACTTAACTACAATTGCCAATTCCCTATTCGCAATGTCCTTCAGCCGCACGGCCAGAGGCCTCTGCAGTCAGTGGGTGTTATGCCTAGCTGGTGGGGCAGACAGACAGGGACTAAGGTTGCCCCTGGAACGGTTATACACGATCGAGGGATTTGAATGGCAGACCTGTGCACAGTTGCAACTCCTCCAGCAGAGACCCCCCTCAGCAGCCCCCCCCCCACCCCCAGCTCCGATACCCCTATGACGGCCCACTCCAACCGAGGCTGGAACCCCCCGTTGCCCCTCCGGTCCCTCCTAGCACAGCGGCAGCAAGCCCAGTGCCCCCGGGCTCTTTGCCTGTGAGCAAAAATGGCTACTCACCTCCTTGGGTCCCCACAGCAGCCTTTCCGCCAGGTTCACGTTTTTCAAAAGGAGTATTAATCGGCGCCTGCGGCAATTAGATCATGGGAGGCCGTTGGATATGAAGTGGCCCCCGTTAGTTGTATGGAAATAGGGCTTAAGTAGTGATTATTGGTTTCTCGCCACACTAAGGTGGGATCCTAATCTCTCTGAAGGGGGAGGGCCGGTTGCAACGTGATCAGTTGGACGCCTGATGCAGTTCTCGTTTTTGACCTCTCTCGCTATTCACCAGCCTCGTTGCGCTCGAGTGAGAGCGCAACGAGGCCAGTGAATTGTGCCCATAGTGATCAAAGATGAACAGATTAGGTGGGCTTACGGGGATAGGGTGGAGGGAGTAGGCCTAAGTAGGGTGCTCTTTCAGAGGGTCATTACAGGCTCGGTGGGCCGAATGGCCTCCTTCTGCACTGCAGGGATTCTATGGGTTCTATGAAGCACATTAAAAATGCAGGTTAAAAGCCTTTCTTGTGCTTCTTGCCCTCATTTCAGCATTTGATTTTCTTGCAACAAAATGACAAGAAATGGGTGCCATGGGCACTGCTAATCATTTTGTTTTCAATTATTCAAAACTACCATAGTTTACAACTGCCAAGATGAAATCTTCAATAAAATTAACAGCTCTTTATTGTTAAGTGCTGTTTAAGATCTTGGCACTCTTTGCCATTAGGGACCAGGAGGGCAGTGAGAATTTGTTTGGTAATTTAGGATTACTGAAAGTGTGGCAATTATGCAGTCACAAATCAACTAAAATTACTGTAATAAATTCAGAAAATTCAAAATTTACTACCTCAAAGATTTCTTCATTTTTTTGAAACAGCTAATAAATAAGCTGGCCACTCCAGGTATTTGCTTTGTTAATTGCTGCTTCTTAATAATTGTCAGGTTGCTTTTAATTCCCCTTCCCTGGTGAAGACCAGGTGGGGGCGGCAGTGAAACAAGAGACTTATCTTGCCTTTTTCAACCCCGATCAGACTGACTGCAATTTTGAATTGCAGGTGACATGAAAACCTGCCTCAATCCAGCAGGATCCTCATTGAATATGCACCTCGGACACAGATGGTTTAATCAGGGCCTGGTTCAACCTGGGGCTTCCTTGGTCATGGCTTGTGCACCAAGCATTCCAGGTGGATGACAAAATGAGCGTTAGGCCGCTGCCCAGATCTGAATTAGAGGCCTTATGCCCATCAAGAGATCCTTCCCAAGACTCGGTTGTCTTGAACACAGCCTGCACAAGGCCAGCTGCATTCAGGATAACTAAGTCTACATGCGGTCTATCTGGGACTAGAATTTAATCGGGCCACTTAGAATGAGGAATGGAGGTGGGAAAAACGGTGGGGGCATGGGTAGTCACAAAATAGTGCAGGGCGGTGAGGTGGGATGCCTGTTGTCTTCCTTCCATCATATCATCTTCCAAATTACGGGGACGATGGTGGAAGTCTCAAATGCCCAAGCTGCGTTGAGTCACTTCAGTGGCCAATTAAAGGCCACCACCACTGGCATTCAACCAGCGGCAGGGGAGGCCACCTGGGGAAATAAACTCTGGCTGTCTCTGTGAGTGGCCCTCTTATGTGGGCACACTTTGGCCCTGGCAGCAACAATCTTGACAACAAGACTTGACTGGCCCCAACAATCTCACACCCCACTTACCTGGTTGTGAGATTGCACGCCCATCGATGTGCGTGCTTTGAAAAAATTATTTCACGGGATGTGGGTATCATTGGCAAGACCAATATTTGCTCCTGAAATGAGTGAGTTGCAAGGCCATTTCAGAGGGCAGTAATGAGTCAACTACCTTGCTGTGGTCAAATGTAGGCCATGTCATGATATGCAAACATGCAGCTAATGAACACATAGAATAGGACATGACCAATGAGCAGTCAGGACACTCAGGGGTGGTATCTCACTATAAAAGGGATGAGGCACTCACACCCTGCCTCTTTCCACAGACCAACATCTACAGAGTGAGACAGGGTGTATCCTTAGCATCACACCCCAGCATGTGGATTAGAGCAAGGCTGGTTCAGTTAGACTGAGTTACTACATTTAGATTAGCAGAGAGTCGAACTCATTGAGAACTGTGCTAATAGTTCAATAAAACACATTGAACTCACTTCAAAGTCTGGAGCATCTTTTACTCAAAACTGCATCAAGCGGCAGCTTGTGTTATTCCAAATTACATAACACAACAGGCCAGACCCGGTCGGGACAACAGATTTCCTTCTTTGAAGGACATTATTGAACCAGATGACCTTTTACCACAATTGACGATAATTTCATGGCATCGTCACTGGACTTGCTTTATGTTCCAGATTCACAGATTGATAGATGAATACTGCACAGAAGGAGGCCATCTGCCTATTGTGTCCACGCCTGTCAATTAAGATCTGACTACACTTATCCCATTTTCCAGCACTTGGCCCATAGCCCTGGATCTTACAGCAGTGCAAGTGAATATCTAAATAATTCTCAAACCAACCTTTCGGGCACTGAGTTCCAGTCTCCCAAGATCCTCTGCATGAAAGATTCCACCAGTTGACATGGTGGGATTTGAATCCATGTCCCCAGGGCATTATTGTGGGCCTCTGGATTAGTAGTCAGGTGCCATTTCTACTACGTCACTGTCTCCCCAAGGGGGGATGGTGCTTCCTACAGCTGCAGTACCAGCAGTGGCCACCATTCTCGGCGGCACTCCTGAAGCTGCCCAGCTGCTAGCCCTCTGATTGCCTGCCAGCCCTCGGGACCAGCAGCTGCCACTGATAGGATGCGGTCATGAGTTCTGCTGACAGCCGAAGCGGGGTTGACCCTCCCCACTTTCGGGCCTGGCAACGGGACCCCTGTTATCGATACTATACCCAGCTTGGCAGCCTTTAAAGGAACCATTGGATGTAACCTCCATAGGGTGAGCCACTGAACAAATTCTTACCTGAATGTGGAGCCAGAAGAAGCGGGAATGTTTCTTGTGGTTTGAGCTGTCCTGAAGATTGTTGCCAGCCCCTACTTCTCTCTTTCCCACCCTCCTGCCACTTCCTATCCCTCCCATGCCCCCAGTTACCTTCCCCTTTCTCGATTGTCCATCCTTTACCAACTTTCCTCTCTAGTCCCCACTCCCCACCAACAAACCCCCAACTCCTCAAAATCCTCCTGAAAGATGAAAGCTTGAACATAATGTCTTGTTCATCGGAACATTGCCTGTGGATGCAGAGTAGGTGCCCACAGCTCACTCGTCTTATTTAAATGAAGCCTGAACATACATCCATACAAGCATACTAATTAGGAACAGGAGTAGGCTACTTGGGCCCTCGAGCCTGCTTCGCCATTCAATAGGATCATGGCTGACAGGGCAGCACGGTGGCACAGTGGTTAGCACTGCTGCCTCACGGCACCAGTGACCCGGATTTAATTCTGGCCTTGGGCGGGCTGTGTGGAGCTTGCACGTTCTCCCTGTGTCTGTGTGGGATTTCTCTGGGTGCTTGGGTTTCCTCCCACAGTTTGAAGATGTGCAGTTTAGGTGGCTTGGCCATGCTAAAATTTCCCCTTGGTGTCCAGAGATGTGGTTAGGTGGGTTACGGGGATAAGGCGGGGCGTGGGCGTAGGTAGTCTTTCAGACGGTCGGTGCAAACTCGATGGGCCAAATGGCCTCATTCTGCACTGTAGGGATTCTATGGATTTCAATTATCTAATTATAACCTCAACTTCACATTCCTGCCTGCCCCGATAACCTTTATACCTTTGCTTCTGAAGAATCTATCGACTTCTGCATTAAAGATACCCAAAGACTGTGTGTGGTACCTTGTAAGCCTGGCAACCTCCAAGTAGGTCAATGAATAAACGGTTGATTAAGTAACTGGTTACCGAGAGTGAGATGATGGAGACCGTACTCCATAACTCTAGGCTCCAAACTGGCAAGGAGAATTATCATTCAACCCCAGGACTTTTGTGCTCTGGTCCGATTGGCTGAACGGGTTACATGACACTCAGGAACTTGCTTTCTTAAAGGGGCACGCCATCACGTCCCATCCCCCCCCCCCCCCGCTTTAAGTTCCTGATTAGTACATTTTAATAGCAATGGAACTATTCACAATATTATACAACAAATGGATCTCAGTACAGTCTTTTATAAGGTAAGTCTGTCCGGGGACTTCCTGATCCTTTAGGAACGTTGTAATTCACTACCAAGTCTTCTAGCAACAGAGGTAACTTCGGTTTGAACCTCAATGGGTTGACTCTCGACTTGTGAAGGTGCTTCAGTGCCGATAACCTCTCCAGTTCCCACTGGAACATTACTTGGCTCTTACCCGTTGTAGTTGCTGATGCATTTATTTTCATCTGCAGCAAGATCACTGACAGGCAGACTAGGAGTGGGCTTCCCCACTGGCTCTGTGTGTGATTCTCTTCTTCTCAAATGGTCCAGGTCTTTCCTCACCCTTTTACCTCGGACATCTATTTAATATCACACTGGACCTGTTCTGGCCACGATTGTTGCACTGATCCAATTTGGACCAGCACCAAAATTCTTTCCATAAACATCCTCCTCAAACGTTCACTCAGTTTTTGTTGATTTGTGATGCCCCTTCTGTGCCTTCTGTTTTGTCTCCACCCTCCCGGCCAAATTCAGAAATACCAGGTCCAACCTTGTTCTAATATTTATGCCCATTAGAACATAAGAACATAAGAACTTAGGAGCAAGATTAGGCCATCTGGCCCCTCGAGCCTGCTCTGCCATTCAATGCGATCACGGCTGATTTTTTGTGGACTCAGTTCCACTTTCCGGCCCGAACACCATAACCCTTAATCCCTTTATTCTTCAAAAAACTATCTATCTTTATCTTAAAAACATTTAATGAAGGAGCCTCTACTGCTTCACTGGGCAAGGAATTCCATAGATTCACAACCCTTTGGGTGAAGACGTTCCTCCTAAACTCAGTCCTAAATCTACTTCCCCTTATTTTGAGGCTATGCCCCCCTAGTTCTGCTTTCACCCACCAGTGGAAACAACCTGCCCGCATCTATCCTATCTATTCCCTTCATAATTTTATATGATTCTATAAGATCCCCCCTCATCCTTCTAAATTCCAACGAATACAGTTCCAGTCTACTCAACCTCTCCTCGTAATCCAACCCCTTCAACTCTGGGATTAACCTAGTGAATCTCCTCTGCACACCCTCCAGTGCCAGTACGTCCTTTCTCAAGTAAGGAGACCAAAACTGAACACAATACTCCAGGTGTGGCCTCACTAACACCTTATACAATTGCAGCATAACCTCCCTAGTCTTAAACTCCATCCCTCTAGCAATGAAGGACAAAGTTCCATTTGCCTTCTTAATCACCTGTTGCACCTGTAAACCAACTTTTTGCGACTCATGCACTAGCACACCCAGGTCTCTCTGCACAGCAGCATGTTTTAATATTTTATCATTTAAATAATAATCCCTTTTACTGTTATTCCTACCAAAATGGATAACCTCACATTTGTTAACATTGTATTCCATCTGCCAGACCCTAGCCCATTCACTTAGCCTATCCAAATCCCTCTGCAGACTTCCAGTATCCTCTGCACTTTTTGCTTTACCACTCATCTTAGTGTCGTCTGCAAACTTGGACACATTGCCCTTGGTCCCCAACTCCAAATCATCTATGTAAATTGTGAACAATTGTGGGCCCAACACTGATCCCTGAGGGACACCACTAGCTACTGATTGTCAACCAGAGAAACACCCATTAATCCCCACTCTTTGCTTTCTATGAATTAACCAATCCTCTATCCATGCTACTACTTTCCCCTTAATGCCATGTATCTTTATCTTATGCAGCAACCTTTTGTGTGGCACCTTGTCAAAGGCTTTCTGGATATTCAGATATACCACATCCATTGTCTCCCCGTTATCTACCGCACTGGTAATGTCCTCAAAAAATTCCACCAAATCAGTTAGTCACGACCTGCCCTTTATGAACCCATGCTGCATCTACCCAATGGGACAATTTCCATCCAGATGCCTTGCTATTTCTTCCTTGATGATAGATTCCAGCATCTTCCCTACTACTGAAGTTAAGCTCACTGGCCTATAATTACCCACTTTCTGCCTACCTCCTTTTTTAAACAGTGGTGTCACGTTTGCTACTTTCCAATCCACCGGGACCACCCCAGAGTCCAGTGAATTTTGGTAAATTATCACTAGTGCATTTGCAATTTCCCTAGCCATCTCTTTTAGCACTCTGGGATGCATTCCATCAGGGCAAGGAGACTTGTCTACCTTTAGCCCCATTAGCTCGCCCATCACTACCTCCTTAGTGATAACAATCCTCTCAAGGTCCTCACCTGTCATAGCCTCATTTCTATCAGTCACTGGCATGTTATTTGTGTCTTCCACTGTGAAGACCGACCCAAAAAACCTGTTCAGTTCCTCAGCCGTTTCCTTACCTCCCATTATTAAATCTCCCTTCTCATCGCTAAAGGACCAATATGTACCTGAGCCACTCTTTTTTGTTTTATATATTTGTAGAAACTTTTACTGTCTGTTTTTTTTTCTGAGCAAGTTTACTCTCATAATCTATCTTACTCTTCTTTATAGCTTTTTTAGTAGCTTTCTATTGCCCCCTAAAGATTTCCCAGTCCTCTAGTCTCCCACTAATCTTTGCCACTTTGTATGCTTTATCCTTCAATTTGATACTCTCCCTTATTTCCTTAGATATCCACGGTCGATTTTCTCTCTTTCTACCATCCTTCCTTTTTGTTGGTATAAACTTTTGCTGAGCACTGTGAAAAATCGCTTGGAAGGTTCTCCACTGTTCCTCAACTGTTCCACCATAAAGTCTTTGCTCCCAGTCTACCTTAGCTAGTTCCTCTCTCATCCCATTGTAATCTCCTTTGTTTAAGCACAAAACACTAGTGTTTGATTTTACCTTCTCACCCTCCCATCTGTATTTTAAATTCCACCATATTGTGATCGCTCCTTCTGAGAGGATCCCTAACTATGAGATCATGAATCAATCCTGTCTCATTACATAGGACCAGATCTAGGGCCGCTTGTGCCCTCATAGGTTCCATTACATATTATTCTAGGAAACTATCGCAGATACATTCTATTAACTCCTCCTCAAGGCTGCCTTGACCGACCTGGTTAAACCAATCAACATGTGGATTAAAATCCCCATAATAACTGCTGTACCATTTTTGCATGCATCCGTTATTTCTTTGTTTATTGCCTGCCCCACCATAATGTTACTATTTGGTGGCCTATAGACTACTCCTATCAGTGACTTTTTTGCCTTTCTATTCCTGATTTCCACCCAAATGGATTCAACCTTATCCTCCATAGCACCGATGTCATCCCTTACTATTGCCCGGATGTCATCCTTAAATAACAGAGCTACACCACCTCCCTTACCATCCACTCTGTCCTTCTGAATAGTTTGATACCCTCAGATATTTAACTCCCAGTTGTGACCATCCTTTAACCATGTTTCAGAAATGGCCACTAAACAACTCTGGTAACTAGATGTGTTGTTCTGCAGACGATCAGGAAACGGGACAGTCTGGGCTGTAGAGGGGCAGATGACTGTTTCTTCACGGCACCTTTGACTGTTTGGACAGCTCTCTCAGCCACTCCATTTGGAGCAGGGTGGCAGGGACCAGTTTGAAGATGTTGAACGCCATTAGTTTTCATGAACTGCTGGAATTCTTCACAAGTTTATCCGAGACCAGCACCTCGGGCAACCCATGGATGGCGAATGTAGATTCCCGACAGTGCAGAAGGAGGCCGTTCTGCCCATCGGGTCTGCACCCACCATCTGAAAGAGCACCCTACCCAGGTTCATTCCCCCATCCTCCTTGCTCCATCCTCGGAACCTAAATTACACACCCTAACTGAACACAATTTGGCATGGCCTACCCACCTAACTCCCTCTTTGGACTGTCTATCAGAATGTCTGTTGGAATTTCTGTTGCATTTTCTCCACTGTTGCGGATGAGGTTCTGGACTTCATTTCATGCATGTCTAACCACTTGGAGTGCACATTTGTCATGAGCAGGAACACGGTGCCCGTTCTTGGGACCGCACAATCAACGTGCAGTCACATCCATGGTTGACCTGGCCACTCCCAAGGATGCATTAGGGTTACAGATGGCAATTTTTGCTGCATTTGACATTGGTCACATTGTTTGGCCAGATTCTCTATGTCCGGTATCTATCCTGTGTCATCACACATATAAGCCAGTGAGCATCTTCATCTTTGTCACATGACCCTCCAAGAACCTGCCCCTTAAAGGGACACACGACCACACTCTGCCTCAACCACCTTTTGAGGAAGAAAATTCCAAAGGTTCACAATCCTTTGGAAGAAATTATTTCTCCTCGTCTTAGCCATAAATACGGCTCTTTATTTTTAGTTAGTGGCTGTAGATCCAGATGCTCCCACAGAGTAAACACCTTCTCCACATCCACCCTGTTGATTCCCCTCAGCATTTTACACTGGCTTCAACCAAGTGAAGCCATATTTTTATCCAACCTACTTTTTCTGCAATTTTCATTCCATTCTCCCCCAAAATGCAAATACCAGCAGAGGTCATGGATAGCAATCAGGAGTAGGAACTCTAGTTTAATTCGTTCACCCGATAACCGGATAGGCAGATTTAATTTATTCTGAATTACAGTAATTAATTATCCTCCGTAGAGCCAAGGACAAGGTAGGACTTTATAGATGATTCACCTTATCCTCAGTTTTTTATTAATAGACTTAATTTCATGCTGTTAGAGCCATAAGCCCTTTTGCGCTGATAGTTTCCTAACTTCATTATTACTTTCGATAACACTAGTCCACGCAATTTACTCCGTCAAGTAGCTTTAAGAAAACTCTAGATCATTCTTGCCATTTAATGAACACAGCATCAAACTTCAAGATAGAATCTCATTTCAGCAAATCAATTTAAATGTAGAACTGCTTCCTTGATATTAGGACTGCTGTTCAAATATTTAATTACTTTTGCTTTGTCTACTTTGTATAAAGATATGGTACATCTCTGGTATATTAAAGCACTTTTTGTCATTATGGTAACAAATGCAATATTAATAAATTGCTTATGTTTAATGGTCTCTGGGCGACAGTCATTTTGAAGCAAAATCATTGCATCTGCCCTCATTTGAAGTTAACTAATCTTTACTGGCATGGTGACAGAAAATCCATTGAGTGTGTTTCTAATCAGGAATAGCCCGTCTCTCGACTTCCTACCTTCATTTAATAATCGATTCAATCACCGATGTTTCCACAAAGGCCTCCCCATTGATGGTCGTAACTTCAATAGGGATAGGGTGGAAACGTTGTGGCAATGGCACCTAATGCTGTTTACTGCATTTTTTCTGGGGTTTCTGGTGATATTCCTGCAATGTTAGTGGCAGATTGGGGAACCCCCACATAAATTCCATCTGAATGTTTGTGAAGCCCAATCTCATAAAACAGGGTCAATACTAATTGTGGGAAACATTTGTAGGTTTACATGATGCTGGCTCATGGAGCTTCTCAGGTGTACTGCGAGGAAGGGGATTATTAAACCAAATTACAAGCAGCAGGCGCACTATTTTACTCAACTGAATTGATTTGTTGCAGAGATTTATACTCTGGGATTAGGAGTTGACACATACATGGTGACATCTTGATTGATGAATATCTGCTGCACATTGGAACTCTTTGGAGCTTGAAATTTCCATGTTATAGATGTTTGAAACAGTCATATCGGCCTGTTTTTTTTGATTCTGGGTTGGGAACGCAGACCCGGGACATTTACCAGCTCCACAAACCTGACCCAGAAGAAGTTGCCCCAGAAGTTGGGACTTCTGTTCTGGGGTGGTGGGGTTCTCCGGAAGTCAGGCCAGGCAACCCGGAACGAGTGTGGAAGCTGCTGGGTGCAGAGGTGGGCTGGACGGAAGGCTTTCCTCAGTACACCGGTACCTTATCAAAGATTTTTTTTTTAAGCATTAGAATGAACAGCCCTCTAGCTTTCGTCCTGCTCACCTCCACACTCTCCTAATGCCCTCTCATGCCGAACCATGCCACCATCATTATCCCCTATGGCCCTTCACACCCTCCATGCCACACATGTCTCTGCCCACCCTCCCGGGCCCTTTATTGTCCCGAGGCCAATTTAGTGCGAATAGTGTTCAATGACGATTACTCAGTTCCATTTGGAGCTCCTCTGATACCGAAGCAGTGCATTCCCCATTGCATTAAGATCTGGATCGCACTCACACTTGGGCTATTGAAGGACAAGTAACATCCATGTCACACAAATGGCAGGCATCTCCAACAAGAGAGATCAATTCTCCTTGACATTCAATGGCATCGTCACTGCTGAATCCCACCATCATCATCCAAGCGAGCGATGGGAGATGGGGGGGGAGCAGAGCAGGATCACCATTGACCAGAAATGTAACTGAACCAGCAACATAGTGGCTACCCCCCAAACGTCCTGACTTCCCAAAGTCTGTCTGTTATCTACAAGGCACAAATCTGAAGTGTGATGGAACATTCTCCACTTGCCTGGATGAGTGATGCTTCAGCAGTACTCATTTTTTAAAGAAATATTTTTATTCAAATTTTTACATATTTTCAACAACCCCCCCCTTACAGAAAAAAGAAATACAAAGAACACATAAATAAACATCTTACAACTACATCACGAATTCCCCCAATATACAAATCCCCCATTAAGCAATAATAAACACAGTAGAAAACACAAAGTACACCCCCCTCCTCCTCCCCCCGCCCCCCTCTGGGTTGCTGCTGCTGCTGACCACCTCCTAACACCCCGCTAGAAAGTTTAGGAACAATTGCCACCGCCTGAAGAACCCTTGTGTGGTGGTATGTATTAGGGGTAGTACGGTACCTGTGAAGCCGAGAGGCTATTGGCTGACAGGTCCCGGGTCCTGGTTGGGTCTGCCGCCTGCTGGCTCCGCCCAGAAAGGTGGAGTATAAGAGCCCGGGTTCTCCCAGCAGCCGCATTCTGTAACTGAGCTGCTGGGGAACAAGTCTTGCTTAATAAAGCCTCGATTGACTTCATCACTTCTCGACTTGAGTGAGTAATTGTTGTGCTACACCTTGCACAGACCCTCTCAAGACACATTTTACCCTCTCCAATTTAATGAACCCTGCCATGTTGCTGATCCAGGCTTCCACGCTCGGGGGCCTCGCATCCTCCCACTGTAGCGGAATCCTCCGCCGGGCTACCAGGGACGCAAAGGCCAGAATACCGGCCTCTTTCGCCTCCTGCACTCCCGGCTCGTCCGATACCCCAAATAGTGCTAACCCCCAGCTCGGCTTCACCTGGGTGTTCACCACCTTAGACATCGTCCTCGCAACGCCCATCCAGCACCGGGCACGTCCAGAACATATGGGTATGATTTGCTGGGCTTCCCGAGCACCTCCCACACCTGTCTTCCACCCCAAAACACCTGCTCAGCCTCGCCCCTGTCATATGCGCTCTGTGAAGAACCTTAAATTGTATCAGGCTAAGCCTGGCACAAGAGGAGGAAGAATTAACCCTACCCAGGGCGTTCGCCCACGTAACCTCGTCTATCTCCTCCCTGAGCTCCTCCTCCCATTTACCCTTTAGCTCCTCCACCGAGATCTCCTCCTCCTCCTGCATCTCCTGGTAGATCGCCGAGACCCTGCCCTCTCCAACCCACACCCCGGAGAGCACCCTATCCTGGATCCTACGTGGTGGAAGCAACGGGAACTCCCTCACCTGCCGTCTTACAAACACCCTTACCTGCATGTACCTGAAGGCACTTCCGGGGGGAAGACTGAATTTTTCCTCCAGCGCCCCAAGGCTCGCAAACGTCCCATCTGAAAACAGGTCCCCCATCCTTCTAATTCCTGCCCTGTGCCAGCTCAGGAACCCTCCATCCATTCTCCCCGGGATGAACCGATGGTTCTCCCGGATCGGGAACCAAACCGAAGCCTCTACCTCACCCCTGTAACGCCTCGACTGCCCCCAAATTTTCAAAGTCGCCGCCACCACCGGACACGTGGTGTACCTAGTCGGCGGGAGCGGCAGCGGTGCTGTCACCAGTGCTCCCAGACTCGTGCCCACACAGGACACCATCTCCAGCCTCTTCCACACCGCCCCCACCCCTCCATTACCCACTTGCGTATCATCGCCACATTGGCAGCCCAGTAGTACCCACAGAGATTAGACAACGCTAGCCCTCCTCTGTCCCTACGCTCCAGAAACACCCTTCTCACCCTTGGGGTCTTTTTCGGCCACACGAATCCCATGATGCTCCTACTGACCCGCTTAAAAAAGGCCTTAGGGATCAGGATGGGGAGGCACTGGAATATAAAAAGGAACCTCGGGAGCACCGTCATCTTCACCGACTGTACCCTAACCGCCAAGAGAGTGGCAGCATATCCCACCTTTTAAACTCCTCCTCCATCTGCTCCACCAGCCTCGCCAAGTTGAGCTTGTGTAGGGCCCCCCAGCTCCTGGCCACCTGGATCCCCAGATACCGAAAACTCCTTTCCGGCCTCTTCAGTGGAAGCTCGTCTATCCCCCTTCCCTAGTCCCCTGGATGTACCATGAAGAGATCACTCTTCCCCACGTTGAGCTTATACCCGGAAAAGTCCCCAAACTCCCTGAGGATCTGCATCACCTCCGGCAACCCCCCCCACTGGGTCCGCCACATACAGTAACAGGTCATCGGCATGCAACGAAACCCGGTGTCCCCCCCCCGGACCAGCCCCCTCCAGTTCCTGGACTCCCTTAGAGCCATAGCCAAAGGCTCAATTGCCAATGCAAATAGCAAGGGGGATAGGGGGCACCCCTGCCTCGTCCCACAGTACAGCCAAACGTATTCCGACCTCCTCTGATTCGTGGCCACACTCGCCACCGGGGCTTCGTAAAGTCGCCTAACCCAACTAATGAACCCCTCCCCGAACCCAAACCTCCTCAACACTTCCCAGAGGTACCCCCACTCCACCCTATCGAAGGCCTTCTCCGCGTCCATCGCCGCCACTATCTCCGCCTCCCCCTCCACTGTAGGCATCATGATTACGTTAAGGAGCCTCCGCACATTGGTATTCAGCTGTCTTCCCTTAACCAAACCCGTCTGGTCCTCGTGAATCACCCCCGGGACACAGTCCTCAATTCTGGTAGCAACACCTTCGCTAACAGCTAACAGTAAAATTCCACCGGGAACCCATCTGGCCCCAGTGCCTTCCCCGCCTGCAGCTCCTGGCTCCTCAGCTCCTCCAGCCATACCAGTGCCCCAAGCCCAGCCACCTGCTCCTCCTCCACCCTCAGGAACCTCAGTCGATCTAAAAATCGACGCATCACCCCCCTCCTCCGTCGGGGGCTCAGACCTATACAGCCCCTCATAAAAGTCTCTAAATACCCCATTTATTCCCACCGCACTCCGCACCGTGTTCCCCCCTTTATCCCTAACTCCCCCAATCTCCCTCGCTGCCTCCCACTTCCGAAGCTGGTGTGCCAACATCCGGCTAGCCTGCTCCCCGTACTCATACACCGCCCCTTGCGCTTCCCTCCACTGCACCTCTGCCTTCTTGGTGGTCAACAGGTCGAACTGAGCCTGGAGGCTTCGTCGCTCCTTGAGTAGTCCCTTCTCGGGGACCTCTGCATACCTCCTATTCACCCTTAAAATCTCCCCCACCAATCTCTCCCTCTCTCTCCTCTCCTTCCCCTCCTTGTGGGCCCTAGTGGAGATTAGCTCTCCCCTAATCACCACCTTCAGCGCCTCCCAGACCACCCCCACCTGCACCTCCCCATTATCGTTAGCCTCGAGATAGCTTTCAATGCACCCCCGGATCCGCCCGCTCACCTCCTCATCCGCCAGCAAGCCCACATCCAGGCACCACAGCGGGCGCTGGTCCCTCTCCTCCCCTAGCTCCAGCTCCACCCTATGTGGGGCTTGGTCTGAGATGGCTATGGCCGAATACTCCGTGCCCTCCACCCTCGGAATTATTGCCCTGCTCATAACGAAGAAATCTATCCGGGAGTAGGCTTTATGGACGTGCGAAAAAAAAGAAAATTCCCTGGCCCCCGGCCTGACGAGCCTCCATGGGTCCACTCCTCCCATCTGGTCCATAAACCCCCTCAGCACCTTGGCCGCCGCCGGCCTCTTACCCGTCCTGGACCTGGAGCTGTCCGATGTTGGATCCAGTACTGTGTAGAAGTTCCCCCCCCCATTATCAAGCTCCCTGCCTCCAGGTCCGGAATCCGGCCAACATGCGCCGCATAAATCCGGTATCGTCCCAATTCGGGGCATGTACATTCACTAATACCACCCGCACCCCCTGCAGCTTACCGCTCACCATTACGTACTTACCTCCATTGTCTGCCACGATGGTCAGCGTCTCAAACGACACCCGCATCCCCACCAAAATCGCCACCCCTCGATTCTTTGAGTCCAACCCAGAGTGGAAATCCTGCCCTACCAACCCCTTTCTCAGCCTAACCTGATCTGCCACCCTCAAATGCGTCTCCTGGAGCATAACCACATCTGCCTTCAGTCCCTTCAGGTGATCAAACACACGGGCCCTCTTGACTGGCCTCTCACATTCAGGCCTCTCACATTCCAAGTTATCAGCCGGTTCAGGGGGCTTCGCACCCCCCCCCCACTCCCCCACCCCCCCCCCCCACCCACCCCCCCCCCCCCCCCGCCGATTAGCCATCCTCTTTTGTGGGCCAGCCACGTGCCCGCGCCTCCCGCACACTCCATTCCCCCCAACGACAGACCCCGATATTGGCCACTGCAGCAGTAACCCAGTTCCCCCCTCCCCCCCCCTCCCCAGCTAGGTCCCCCCCAGCTGCATTGCTCCCCCATAGCACTCCCGTAAGTCAGCTGACTTCTGCTGACCCCAGTCACTCCCGCCACTCCATCGACCTCTCCAGTGTGGTAGTCTCCCCCCCCCCCTCCTGTCCATCAGAGGGCGCTCCTCTCCAACACCGCCCTTCCCTCCCGGCCCTGCCCCCTTCCTTTCCTAGCGTGGGAAAAAGCCCACGCTTTCCATCAGACCGGCCCCGCCCTCTCTGGCGCATCTCCCTTTTGCGACCTAATCCCAGCTCCCCTACCTCGGACCTCCATCTCCCCTCCCCACAACGGGGCCCCGTCCTTCCAACCACTGACGCCCACACTCTCACAAAACCCACCCTTCGAACCAATTCACCCTACCCCACCCAGCACCCAAGGAAATAATACAGAACAGAACATCCCCCAACATCACTCAAAGCACAGTAACCACAGTAGCCCCCCGCGACCTCCCCTCACAACCGATCCTCAGTCCGTGACCAACATTTCGGCCTGAATAAAGGTCCACGCCCCCTCTGGCATCTCAAAGTAATGGTGCCGGTCCTTAAACATGACCCACTGTCGCGCCGGCTGCAGCAGCCCGAATTTCACCCCCTTCCAATGCAGAACCGCCTTAGCCCGATTGTACTCGGCCCTCTTCTTGGCCACCTCCGCACTCCAGTCCTGGTATATACGAACCTCTGCATTCTCCCACCTGCTGCTCCACTCCTTTTTTGCCCATCTTAGGACACCAAGCGGTGGAACCGCACCAATACCGCCCGCGGCGGCTAGTTAGACTTGGGCCTCCTCGCCAGGACTTGGTTGGCCCCATCCAGCTCCAGGGGCCTCGGGAAGGCCCCTGCGCCCATCAACGTGTTCGGCATCGTGACCACATATACTCCAGCATCCGACCCCTCCACTCCCTCCGGGAGACCCAGAATCCGAAGATTCTTCCTCCTCGACTGATTCTCCATGTCCTCGAACTTCTCCTTCCATTTCTTATGCAGCGCCTCGTGCGCCTCCACCTTCACCGCCAGACCCAATATCTTGTCCTCATTATCCGAGGCCTTCTGCCGCATCTCGGATCGCCGCCCCTTGGGCCTTTTGGGTCTCGACCAGCTTGTCGATCGAAGCCTTCATCGGCTCCAGCAGCTTTGCTTTCAATTCCGTGAAGCAGCGCTATAGAAACTCCTGCTGCTCTTGCCCCCACTGCGCCCACGCTGCCTGGTCTCCACCCGCCGCCATCTTGGCTTTCCTCCTTCGCACTTTTCGCTGCACCAGAATTACTTTTTTCACCACTCCACTCCTGGTCCAATCCGTACAGTGCCGGGGAAATCGTACTGTCACCTTCCCAACCGTCGAACAAATGCCGCTGGGGCCACTTAAAAGAGCCCAAAAGTCAGTTTCTGGCAGGAGCTGCCGAACGTGCGACTTAGCTCATCATAGCCGCAACTGGAAGTCCTTCAACAGTACTCATAAACACTATACAGAACAGGGCAGCCCACTTGATCAGCACCCCATCCACCACCTGAAACATCACTCCGTCCACCACATTTGGAAACTGGCCCTTTGTACTTCACAAAGGAACTCACCAAACATTTCTACTTGTCCAAACCAGAATCTTTTATTGAGTCTCGAGTGGTAAGATAGCAATCTGATACAGATCCCGTTATCATGGATCCTGCTAACTAATCTTCTGGATCTTGCACTGACCATTCACATGTATGTCTTATTACCCTCTCAATCTTCTTCTGAAGATGTGTCACCCTTTATATCGGAGTTACATGTCACATGACCTTAGTCTAGAGACCGCGTGGTGTATCTGTACCGCCAGCTGCTGGTTGGAGGTCGCAAACCTTCCAACTATGATATAGCCCATAGGCATGTCACCACAGGCAGTAGCTTATACAATCTACAAAATACACTGCAGCAACAAGGCTCTTTCAACAACACCTCCTAAATCTGCGACCTTTATCACCAACAATAAGGGCGCATGGGAACACCATCATCTGCCAGTTCCCCTCCAAGTTGCTCACCATCCTGACTTGGAAATATATATCATTATTCCTTCCCTGTTGCTGATGCCCGTAACTTTCCCAATCATCCTAGTACATGATCCATACATTAGTGCCTAGCTTTGGGATATTTAATTAATTGTGTTAATAAACTGGCTTCTTATTATGGCTTTGGATCAGTTTGATTCTGTGAAATGCAGCTTCATGTAATGCCTGAGGAAGAACAACACTGGAATATTGGCTTCATTTGTGAAAATCCATGCCCCAACCTATTCTATGACCCTTCAAGCAATGTCTCTACAAACATATAGAGGGATATACTTAAAAACCATTGCTTTACAACACCACATTTAGAACATACTACTTCAGTAATTGAAAAAGATTGTGGACAAAATGATCTCAAAAATATCGCGATCATTTTGATTATAGTCCATATTGTTTTTTGTTATTTTATATTTTCTTCGTTACTCATTCCTGATTTGTTGCTTCCATATATATCTTTATTTATATATCTGGTAATTTGCCGTTGCTAGATTTCTACTACTTGCTCTTAATTCACTTGACGACTGAGCTACCGGTGTTAAAATTTGAACCCGTCAAAAAGAGCGAGTCATTTTTCAAATTGGGACAGCATGGTGTGATGTTGAAACTAGGACGCAGGAAGTGTGAGGTGATGGCTGTGAAATAGATTTGACTGCAACTTTAGCATTCGTGTGGTAAGCACTAGCTACTCTAACTGTGTCAATGCAGTGAATGTCATTATGAAACATGACTACTTGTGAAGGAGAGCCATAAGCACAGCATGAATTCAGTCTCCGTCTATTTTCCGCAGTTTACTGTGGAAGAGACGCACTGTGGAACAGTGGAAAAACATAAGGCATTATTTGCATCATAGCCAATCTGTTTGTGTTGGCTGATGCTTAATTAAGCATTTGCTGTTTTTATTAATAAAGACTGCAACAAATATTGAGTTCCACGATAAATTGTTTGGTATGTAGGTTAGTGATGTTATTCCATGTGGACAGTAGCTACAGAAATAGTCAAGATATATGACTTACCAATACAGGTAACTGTTACTGCAATGCCAATTTATTTTCAAATCTTCTCCATAAAGCAGCATTTATTACATGTCAGAAACAAACATAAACCCCCAAGTTTAGTTTCCATGACAACCCCCGGAATGTTACTAAGCATTAATACTTCACATTATGGCCACTTTACAAGGCACGTAAATTACTTCGCAGCACAGATTGGCAAATCCGGTCATCAGCAAAGAAATATATTAAAGCAATGAAGTTGATGTCAGAGAGCACAGGGTTTCACGATCATGGCTCTGCACTGAATTGCTTTCTGTTTTGAAGTGGGTGGGAGAAACTATGAGAAAAACCGCACACAGGGAAGTAATCTCAGTGGCAATCTAATCTCATTTCTACCAACTATGACCTCCATGCAAGGCAAATCAACTTTTCAGGTTGATTAGTTACACTTCACCCAATTGAAGAGATTGGAGAGTATAATTGGACAGGATGTAAAATGGGCAGCTGGCCACCGGGCAGAATCGATCGAAAATGGAAAATGTTCTCCTCCTCCTTTCTTTTTCCTGGATGTTCCATTGTTTGGTGGGTGGTTCCACCGAAGCCCACTGCTACCTTGTCGATATGATCAGTTTTCACGTGCGACTTGGCAGTGAGTTTGGCAACGCTGTACGTGAGTGCGGGACATATCACAGTTGAGTCAAATTCTTTCCTCGTCTGATGTTTTATCTGCAGAATTTCAGCAGGGGGTCACTGAAAAACAATCCGGTTTAGGAATCTTGATGATTGACACCTTATCAGGTTCATTGAGACCTACCATAACTTCCCTCCACCTATAGGCTCCTTATTAGAGAGACACTTACTTTGTTTGACACATGAAGACTGATGCAACCTTTCACTCCCATCTGTGTAATGTGGGCCCAGATCTATTTGATTGTTAGTGTTGAGTTTCCCAGGACACTAATATCAATTGAAGATTGATTTCTGCAAGTGTTTTCATTTGCTACAAATGTCAGTGATACAGTCTGCTTCAATCCAAAAACGCTGAGAAAAATGGATATGATGCCAGCAGATTCTGGACAAAAAAAATGATAAGATTGCAGGTGGGCTGGATTTGAGCAACCAGTTTGGAAATACAAGAAAACACAAAACATGAGGAAGAATAGAGCTTTCAGCTTAGCTGGTAGATAAATCTTTCAAAATGTTAACCATGCATTATATGGGACGTATGTGCCAAGTTACTGGAAAGCACCTTAAATATCAAAAGGAAGAGAGACATCGTTAATAAATTGTGGAGGATTCAGGGGAGAAGAGGCTTCTAAAGATTCACGACAGAAAAACGAAATCTCTTTTCTAGCCACAGGGAAGATCTCACATTTGGAGGAGGAGGATAGAGTTCCTCTCCACGCACCAAGTAATAAGGCCATTCAATCATGACAATAAACGCACACAAAATATTACCAGTGAATTGAGCACACCAAAAATAAAATACATGGTTGTTGACTGCATTTATGGGGGATGAAGATGGGGGAGGATGTAGTTTCACATTGAAGAATGCGAGAGGTAGGTACGGGTTTAAATTTGCCTAAATTGCCAACACCTTCAGAAGCTGACTCCAACTTATAAACTTTCAGATTTCATTCATATGTACTCCGCTGGTTGAATGTAACCATCTAAGAAAGGGAAGTCAGCAATTCAATTATTTTTGATTTGACTTGATTCATTGCCACGTGTCCCAAAGTACAGTGAAAAGTATTGTTCTGCGTACAGTCCAGCCCGATCGTTCCGTACATGAAAAAACATAGGACATATATTAGTACACAATGTAAATACATAAACACAGGCATTGGGTGAAGCATACGGAATATAGTACTACTCAGTAGAGAAGATGTGTGAAGAGATCAGATTAATCCATAAGAGGGTCATTCAGGAGTCTGGTAACAGTAGGGAAGAAGCTGTTTTTGAACCTGTTAGTGCGTGTTCTCAGACTTTTGTATCTCCTGCCCGATGGAAGAGGTTGGAAGACAGAATAACCCTGTTGGGCGGGATCTTTGATTATGCTGCCCACTTTCCCAAGGCAGCAGGAGATGCAGACAGAGACAATGGATGGGAGGCAGTTTCACATGATGGACTGGGCTGATGTTCACGACTCTCTATAGTTTCTTCTGGTCTTGGGCCAAGCAATTGCCAAAGTAGGCTGTGATGCAGCCAGATAGGATGCTTTCCATGGTGCATTTGTAAAAATTAGTAAGCATCAATGTGGACATGTCGACTTTCTTTAGTTTCTTGAGGAAGTAAAGCTGCTGTTGTGCTTTTTTGGTCGTAGCGTCAACATGAGTGGACCAGAGCAGATTGTTGGTGATCCGTGTAATGTTCCTGTCAGATGACCTGATTTATATTACAAGAACACTTATAGCTAAAGCTATAAACAATTTAACATTAACTGGGGGTAAACTATATACAAAATAACAGATGAATAACAGTAAGATCAAACACAACCAACCTCTCTCCAGCTTCCTCCAGCCAGTCTGAGGGATCACTTGACTCTAACATTCACTTATATATGAATGAGACTCCTAGTGGTCAGTCAGTGAATTACAACACAACCGTGATATCTAGGTGCACACCTAGGAATTTGAAACTGTCAACTATCTCCACCTCGGCATCATTGATGCAGACAGTACAATACTTCACTTCCTGAAGTCAATGACTAACTCCTTAGTTGTGCTGATGTTGAGGAAGAGATTGTTATCGTTACACTATGCCACTAGGTTCTCTATCTGCCTCCTGTATCTGATTCATCGTTGTTCGAGATCCGACCCACTACGGTTGGTGCCAAATTGTGCCACAATTTGTCCGTTGTATATAGGGAGTATTGTAGGGGGGTAAGTATGCTGCCTTGAGAGCCCCCGGTATTGAAGACTATTGTAGAGGAGATATTGTTGTTTATCCTTACTGATCCTGCAATTAAGCAAAATCACCTCACTATAGTGATATTTCAACCTATTTACGATGGAAGTAATATGGTCTGACACACACAGGGTTAATGTGGGACTGTACCACCCACACAGTGATGTACGAAGGCAAATGACCCAGAGACAGGGTCAGCCTAGAGAAGAACAGATGTTTAAAGACTTAGGATGTAGTCAGCTTCATATATCACCCTGTACTTTATATAAGTATATGGTTATGAGTTGTTAATAAAGACTTGCTGTTCATATACTCAAGGCTACGAAGCCTGGTGTCTGAAGCAGGATTCTTCATTTACAAATTTAAAGATACATACGGAGGTTTCCCAGGCTTCCTGAAACTCACCTTTTAAAATCAAGGCAGAGGACAAAGTTTAATCATGGAACTCATTAGAAACACGACAGATCTCAGACAAGGATCAAGTTAACCATTAGGAGGTGTTCGCTGTAGAGAGATCTGCAAGGGGTTGGAAAACAATAGTAGCAATGCCTTGAATTTATTCAGCACCTTTAGTGCAGCAAAAGTTCCCAATGCGTGTACAGGAGTGTGACCAAAACAAATCTAATACTAAGCCAGATTGGAAGATATTAGGATGATGACAAAATGCTTGGTCAAAGAGGTAGATTTAAAGAAGTGTCTTAAAGGAAGAGTGAACGAAAGAGAGCTGGAAAGGTGTGTGTGTGGGGGGAACTCATCAAGTGTTTACTGTAAATGAAATGAAATGAAATGAAAATTGCTTATTGTCACAAGTAGGCTTCAAATGAAGTTACTGTGAAAAACCCCTAGTCGCCACATTCCGGCACCTGTTCGGGGAGGCTGGTACGGGAATTGAACTATGCTGCTGGCCTGCCTTGGTCTGCTTTCAAACCCAGCGATTTAGCCCTGTGTCAAACCAGTCCCTGGTAAACTACATTGTTATGAAGACTTGGGATGCACACGCTCATCTGGTTTTGGACCGTCATGTGGGGATAAGGATTCTGGTCTGTTCCCTTATATGGTCTCAGCTGTGGCATTGTGCAGCAGTGACTTGAATTTTGGACCAGTTCACAAACCACCTGGGAGACCCTCGTGGGTCACACATCGGGAACATCAGGTGAACACCAGCAGCATCCCAGTAGAATATCTGTTCCCTGCTGGGTATGATGGCTACACATCATAGAACATAGAACATAGAAAATACAGCACAGAACAGGCCCTTCGGCCCACGATGTTGTGGGATCAGAAGCAGCTTTGGTAGTAACTACAGGAGACCACCCTCCACAAAATTGAACTTGAGATGGGAAGACAATCGCGCAACAAGGAGAATACAGTGAAAACTACAAAACAATAATTTAATCGATTAATGGTTTTGTATCAACTGCTAACAGTGGAATTATCTGACATTGTACCAGATAGAGCTTATAGCCACAGATGAACTAATCTTACTTGAAAGTTCTTTTTTAGCTGCATGTTGCAACTTTTTATGTACGTTAAGCTAAATTCCATGACGGTACTGTGGTAAACACCACTAGTTTATATTGTGTGTACTACGGCACTGCCCGTATATTACAGGTACGACGGTAAATCCCTGCCTGCTGGTTCCGTCCAGCAGGCGGCGTATACAAGGGTGTGCTCTCCTGTGCTGCAGCCATTCTGGTTCCAGCTACAGGAGGCACAACATCTCATTCAATAAAGCCTCGATTGTTCCACCATTCTCGTCTTGTGGTAATCGACGGTACATCAATTTATTGAACGAGATTTTAAAAGATGGATTTCATCATCAAGCCTGATCGCCCGCAGCCAACGCCATGTCATCCTTCGACCACTGGCTACCTCAGAGCATCCACTGGAGAACACACGGACTTGCAGAAGCTCCAAGTCCTCTACTCACGGGTGAGCCCTGACATTTTTCCCCTCATCCGGGATGTGCCCACCTACACAGAAGCGATGACGCTCCTGAAGGGACACTACGTTAAGCCAGTGAATCAAGTGTACGCCAGGCACCTCCTGGCCATGAGACAGCAACTCCCTGGGGAGACTCTGGACGATTTCTTGCAGGCCGTACAGATCCTCGGTAGGAACTGTGACTGCCAGGCAGTTTCGGCAGTCCAACAGACCAAACTTTTAATTAGAGACGCTTATGTCATGGGCATGAAATCTGCGTATGTCCGCCAGCGAGTATTGGAAGGGGGTACGCTCGATCACGCGGGGCTAGGCATCTCGCTAATTCATTAGAAGTAGCCTCCCGTAACGTGCAGTCCTACACCCCCGACCGCGCGGCACTCTCGTGGACATCGTGGTCCCCACCAGCTGCCGACTCCAGCTCACCGCAAACCTGCGCCGCGAGGTAGCCAGCCAACTCTGGGGGGCCCAAGTGTTATTTTTGTGGACAAAGCAAACACCCCAGGCAGCGCTGCCCGGTGCAGAGCGCGACCTGCAACGGGTGTGGGAAGAAAGTACACTTTATTTCCGTTTGCCAGGTCCGGTCGGTCGCCGCTGTTTCCAGGCCCGACATTTCTACACAACCCCCCCTATGTGCGACCCAGGGGCACCACCATCTTCCCCTCCGCAAGCCACGTGCGGCCCATGGGCGCCGCCATCTTCGGCGCCATCCTGCGCCTCAGGACCCCTGCTCTTCTGGCCGTTCGCCACCTACTGCTACCTCCGTCACCGCTGATCAGCCCGGGACCTCCCAGCATCTTCCGCAGCTCGCCTCCATCACCCTGGATCAGTCTCGGCCCCGTAACCTCGCGACCGCTACGACGACGGTGAAGATCAACGGGCACGAGACGACCTGTCTCTTTGACTCCGGGAGCACAGAGAGTTTCATCCACTACGCCACTACGGTAAGGCGCTGCTCCCTCCCGGTACTCCCCGTCACCCAGAAAATCTCCCTGGCCTCCGGATCCCATTCCGTTGAATTCCGGGGGTACTGTATCGCGACCCTCACCGGCCAGGGCGTAGAGTTCAGCAACTTGAGAGACTCTACGTCCTCCCCTACCTCTGCGCTGCCCTATTGCTCGGCCTGGATTTTCAATGCCATCTGCAAAGCCTTACGTTGAAATTTGCCCCCCCCCTCACTGTCTGTGGCCTCACGACCCTTAAGGTCGATCCACCTTCCCTGTTTGCGAACCTCACCCCGGACTGCAAACCCATCGCCACTTGGAGCAGACGATACAGTGCTCAGGACAGGACCTTCATCAGGTAGGAGGTCCAACGGCTTCTGCGGGAGGGATCATTGAAGCCAGCAACAGCCCCTGGAGAGCTCAAGTGGTGGTGGTGAAGACTGGGGAGAAGTACAGGATGGTCATTGACTACAGCCAGACCATCAACCGGTACACGCAGCTCGACACGTACCCCCTTTCACACATATCTGATATGGTCAATCAGATTGCGCAGTATCAAGTCTTCTCCACAGTTGACTTGAAGTCCGCCTACCACCAGGTCCCCATCCGCCTGGAGGACCGCCCATACACTGCGTTCGAAGCAGAAGGCCGCCTCTATTACTTCCTTAGGGTTCCCTTCGGCGTCACCAATGGGGTCTCGGCCTTCCAGCGAGAGATTGACCTGACGGTTGACCGGTACGGACTGCGGGTCACGTTCCCGTACCTACATAATGTCACCATCTGCAGCCACGATCAGCAGGACCACGACGCAAACCTCCAAAAGTTCCTCCATACCGCCAAACCCCTTAACCCCACTACAATAAGGAGAAATGCGTGTTCTGCACCAACCGCTTAGCCATCCTTGGCTACGTTGTGGAGAATGGAGTCCTAGGGCCCGACCACAACAGCATGCGCCCCCTCCTGGAACTCCCTGTCCCCCACTGCCCCAAGGCCGTGAAACGATGCCTGGGGTTTTTCTCATATTACGCCCAGTGGGTCCTGAATTATGCGGAGAAGGCCCACCCATCACGTCCACAGTTTTTCCCCTCACGGCTGAGGCCCGCCACGCGTTCAACCACATCAAGGCGGACATCGCCAAGGCCACGATGCACACGGTCAACGAGTCCCTCCCCTTTCAGGTGAAGAGCGATGCAGCGGATGTGGCTCTGGCCGCCACCCTCAACCAGGCGGGCAGACCCGTGGCTTTCTTTTCCTGCACCCTCCATGCCTCCGTATTCGGCACTCCTCTGTCGAGAAGGAGGCCCAAGCCATTGTGGAAGCTGTGCGGCAGGAGATTCACTCTCCTCACTGACCAACGGTCGGTTGCCTTCATGTTTAAGAATACACAGCGGGGCAAGATCAAAAATTACAAGATCTTGAGGTGGAGGTTCGAGCTCTCCACCTATAACTATGAGATCTTGTATCGCCCGGGGAAACTCAATGAGCCCCCTGATACCCTATCCCGCGGTACATGTGCCAGGGCACAGGTGGACCAACTCCGGGCCCTCCACTCTGACCTCTGCCACCCGGGGGTCACCTGGTTCTTCCATTTCACCAAGGCCCGCAACCTGCCCGACTCCATTGAGGAGGTCAGGACCGTCACCAGAGACTGCCAAGTCTGCGTAGAGTGCAAGGCGCACTTCTACCGGCCAGATAGAGCGTACCTGGTGAAGGCTTCCCGCCCCTTTGAACGCCTCAGCATGGACTTCAAAGAGCCCCTACCATCCACCGACCGCAACGTGTACTTCCTCAATGTTATTGATGAGTACTGCCGGTTCCCCTTCGCCATCCCATGCCCCGACATGACTTCTGCCACGGTAATCAAAGCCCTGCACAGCATCTTCACTCTGTTCAGTTTCCCCACCGACATCCACAGTGATTGGGGATCATTTTTCATGAGTGATGAGCTGCGTCAGTTCCTGCTCAGCAAGGGCATCACCTTAAGCAGCACGACCAGCTACAACCCCTGGAGAAACGGGCAGGTGGAGAGGGAGAACGGGATGGTCTGGAAGGCCGTCCTGCTGGCCCTGTGGTCCATCCGGTGGCTCCTCTGCACCGCCACTAATTAAACCCCTCACGAATGTGTGTTTGCCTTCCCCAGGGGGTCCACCTCCGGGGTCTCGCTCCCAACATGGCTGACAGTTCCTGGACCCGTCCTCCTCCGGAAGCATGTGAGGAGCCATAAGTCGGACCCCTTGGTCGAGAAGGTCCACCTCCTACACGCAAACCCGCAGTACGCCTACGTGGCACACCCCGACGGGCACCAGGACACAGTTGCCCTCCGGGACCTGGCACCCACTGGGTCCCCGCCCACGACCCCTGACCTGACACTGCTCCTTTCCCCCCCCCGGTTGCCTCATTTACCCCCGCGCCACCCACCCTCCCTCCAGCGAACCTCACCGCAGCCCCCACCCCAGCAGGATCCGTCCTCCCACTGGATCCACTCAGGGGTGACAAAGATGAGGATAACACGCTCCCGGAGTTTCAGGTGGCCATGTCGGCGTCCGCATCACCACTAGGACTGAGGCGATCGTGGCGGATTTAATTTGTAATGTTTTTATCACCCCCGCCAGACTCTTTTTTAACAGGGGGTGAATGTGGTAAACAGCACTAGTGTATATTGTGTGTATTATGGCACTGCCCATATATTACAGGTACGACGGCAAATCCCTGCCTGCTGGTTCCGCCCAGCAGGTGGCGTGTAAAAGTGCGTGCTCTCCTGTGCGGCAGCCATTCTGGTTCCAGCTACAGGAGGCACAACATCTCGTTCAATAAAGCCTCGGTTGTTCCACCATTCTCGTCTCATGGTAATTGACGGTACATCAGGTACCTTCCAATCTGAGTGTATTTAACTGTTTAACTGTTGCATATAGTAAGTTAAGATGGTTGAGCATGAGAAAGCAGATGTTGTGAGCTCCAAACTTTCTTTAGGTTTGTTCGACAGAACTTAATACCAAATGCCACTTACAAAGCTGGCAGACATCCTACCGCAGATGGACTGGCAGCAGGTAGGAAGATTTATGTGAAGTTATTTATGCTTTTCCAGGACCCACGAAAGCCATTGGATAAGCTGCTTATTCCACCCGGTGGAAAACCAATATTGCATCGAAGAATGGTTGAATAATGTGGAAACAACTCATGGACTTTATAATTTTTGAAGATTTATTCTTACTTGTTCCTTTCTTGGTACTGTTCTTTATGCATTTTAGGATCCTAGCTAAAGTGTTTAAAAAGGCTACACAAGCTTTAGGCAGGAACCGATCCAGTTTTCTCAAGGCCTGCTTTCAAAGTAAATCAGAGAGGTCTCAGGAAACATTTGATCAGGAGCTTTCTGAAAAATATTTTCCGCTCACGACTACCCAGTTGATGCCAAACATTGGACCGGTAATAAAATAAAACCTGCCCCAAAAGGACATAACATGAGGAACTTTGCCAACATCAAACAAATTAGCAACCTTTTAACTGTTGGTGGGAGCCCAAACCAGAACCCAACTGTTTTCAGTTTGTGAAACTGTGAGGAAATGTTACTACACTACAGGAGTGATAACACTGACCTATCGGTATCTTTTATGTTAAAACAAATTATAAATTAACCACAGAATCAACCACATTAGCAACAAAGAAATAGCTTTACAGTTAACGGTTACACCAGTTCTTAAGTAAAATAAAAAACCTTAACTTACTTCCTAAACCTGGCACTTCATGCCAATTAAGCAAACCAATATATATTTCAAATATTATTCATGAATTAAGTTAACCACAGTTTTATTTACTTTTCTCTGTGCAGAATCTTTGGGGAGAGAACCTTTCAGGACCAAACTGAAACACCTCTGTTCAGATTAGAGTTTGAGAACTTGCTGATTCTTCAGACAGACTTGGCTCCTTCCATTAACTTCATAATCTGTACCCAAAACATAATAAACACAGCGTTCTTTTGATTCTTATTACAAGGTATCCCTTGACTTTTGTGGCAGCACCAAACACAATACCCCTGATATATTATCTACACCCCTGTGGTCCTTCAAACATAAAAACATTTCATTAATTAACTATCTGTAAGCAAGTGAAATGTTGTCCAGCTCTAATAGCAGGACACTTTACCTGAAAATGAATGATTACCTAACTTTTATGACACCTTAATCACTGCTCTAGTAGTCAGACTGTCTGCATGTATCTTAACTTAGGTTTGAGTAACATTACTGCAACATATAACATTTGACAATTTCTTACATTTATCACACCGCCCCCTTAAAAAATGTACCTGCAATATGAAAAGATGTCTTCATTTTCCAAAGTCTTTTCAACTTTAAATAGTGCTCATTACTAAACACTACTATTACACTACAAGATACATATCACATCATATTCATGCATGCAAATTTTAACATCATATCGTCAATTTTAGTCTTTCTTTCACAACTTTAAATATTCCATTCTTCTCACATCTCAAAGTCGTGATAAAGCATCTGCAATTACATTTTCTCTTCCTGCTACATGTACAATTTTCATGTTAAAAGGCTGTAGCACTCAACTCCATTTAAACAGTCTGGCATTACAATATTTAAACTTCTCCAGAAACTTTTATGGTTTGTGGTCTGTGTAAACAATTGTCTGTGATCAATTGTAAGCAGCATAAATGTCAAAATGTTGTAACATCAATACCAAATTCAACGATTCCTTTTTGATGGTAGAATACATCTTTTGATGAATATTTAGTTTTCTAGAAAAATAACCAACAGGTCTTTCTACACTTTGTAATCTTCTTGTAATAATATAGCACCAACTGCCACAGTACTCGTATCAATAGCCACCTTAAGTTGCTTGTCATAATTTGGTGTTGACAAAACTGATGCTGTGGTCAACACGGTTTTCAGGTTATCAAATGTCTCCTGACATTCTGCCGTCCAATAAGATTTTCTGTTCGGTCAGTGGAGCAACCACACTGCTAAAATTTGACAGGAACTTTCTGTAAAAACTACTCATGCCCAGAAATCTCAGAACTTCTCTTCTTGTTGACGGTATTGGAAACTCCCCAATAACTTTCGCTTTCAAGTTCCGGGGAGCCCTCTGAACATGTTCAACAGTATGGCCTACGAATGTGTCTTGCGCTTTTGCAAACTCACTTTTAGTTAAGTTTACCACCAAGCCAGCCTCTTGTAATCAATTGAACAATTCCATCAAATATTCAAATATTCCCTCCACGTTTGTCTGAACACTTCCAGATTATCTTTGTACACTGCACAATTATTTAGTCTGGAAATGACCTCATTGGTTAGTCTTTGGAATGTTGCAGGTGCATTCTTCATTCCAAACAGCAAGGGTGGGATTCCCCATTTCTAAGACTAAAAGTTGATGCCAATGCAGAATTTGTGGACAGCAAAACTGGCACCGAACCTCTGCAACTGTGGAGGGGCTAGCCTGGTGCCATGTGGAACACAATCGATTCCAATGAAAAACGGTGCGGGATTCGCCGGGTCCGTGATTGACACTCAGGAGGCTGACAAGCTGCAACCGCATACACACATTACAGTGACCACAAACACTCATCCCAGCCAACAGGATGGCATCGTTTGTGCTGGAACCTGGCCATACAGCTGATGAGTCGGCTGGGGCCAGAGGGCACCTAGGGGGTGGCCTGGGGGGACACCTATACGACCCAGGTTCACAGTGGGCTGTTATCAGCGTGTGCAGCTGCATGGCTGCCTTTCCGGCTGAGGCAATGGTGTTCCGTGCCCGTCCACCCTACCCCACAGCCCACCTCCTAGCCAGCCCCCGATACTCCCCCTGGCCCTGGTAGAATGCCCTCGGTTAGAGGCACACCTGTCATCAAACTATGGAAATGTTGGACACTTTCCGTACCCCCTCTCTCTCCCTCAGCAGCCACGACTTCGGTTTCACGATTTTTAAAAGCACAAGTGAACCGCACCATCGGGAACTCACACCATCAGATTTGGAGAATTGCGGAGGCCTCGGAGAATACCAGGTCGGGCCCGATAATGAAACTCAAACAGTGTTTACCGTTACCGTTCCGGATCGCATTGACGCCGCTGTTGAGGTGACGGAGAATGGCAATTTGGCGTCAAATCAGCACCCGCTGTGATTTTAGCGCATGAACATATTCTTTGCCCAATCGCATTTCATGACTTCGTTAGAAACGCCAAAAAATCCTTCTCTGATAAAGGATCTTGCCAGTATCCATCTAATAAATCAATTTTCGGTAATGAAAGGTCCCACCTTTTCAATACAGTTTTCCAAACTGGGAATAGGATACAAATCTGACTTTGTTACTGCATTGACTTTCCTATAATCCACATACAATCGTTGTGTTCCATTGGGTTTTGGTACCATCATAATAAGTGAGCTTCATCACTGCAACTCACTTCAATTATATCATTTTAAAGCATGCTTTCAAACTCCTTTAGAACCTGTGCCAACTTTAGTGGATTCAGTCAATATGGAAGTTGCTTAATTGGAACAGAATGTCCTATAACTACATCATATATAATCACCTTTGATCTTCCTAGTTTGTTCCCATATTTAGCTCCATGTGATTGTAATTACTCGTTCAGGTCACTCTGATTTTCCTCCAGAAGGTAACTCAGTAATTTATCAAATTTCTTTTATTGCCTCATTGTTCAATCTAATTTGAGGAATGTTGAATTCAGAATCATCTGAATTTATCTCTTCTCCCTGAGTTATTACTACTAACACATCCTCCTGCTTTCCTTCCCTATCAAAATACCTTTTGAGCATATCAACCTGCCACACTGTTGGGTTTTCCTTCTGTCTGTCATTCTTATCAAATAATTCACCTCATTCAATTTCCTTTCAATTGTTAAGGCCCACTAAATCTTGGTTTTAAAGGTTCACCTACCACAGGTAATAACATTAATACTTTCTACAAACCAACAAAACTACAAATTTTTGATTTCTCATCTGCCTCTTTCTTCATTACATGTTATGACAATTTAAACTGCTTTCTAGCCAACTCACCAGCCTGATTTAATCCCTCCCTAAAGCTTGACACATAATCCAACTATATAGTCTCAGAACTCAGACCAATTTCTCCTTAACCACTTTAAGTAGTCCTTTTACCCCATTACCAAAAGTCGATTCGAACAGACTGAATTTCTTGATTCATTCATTGCATTCCTCATTTCAAATAGTATAAATTGAGTTTTTAAAGAGAGGGAAAGCTGTTTATTTCCCATTTATTATTATTATTAGGATGGTTGCTCTAAAGCAGTAAAGGGAACAGTTTATTCACTGCATTGCACAACCAGCATTAGACTGAAACCTGAGGGATTGCAACTATTTAATATTCCACTTGATGTCTAAATGTAGCATACATTTTATACTCTTTCCACACAGCATTGAAAACTTGAAAGTTGTGATAGAATGCAAAATATTGTTTTTGTCATTCACCAGTTTTAATTTTTTCACCAGTTTTCAAATTATCTGCCATTCCTGCTGTCTGTCAAGCAGTTTTAACCCTTTGCTCATCCACATGAGTTCTCACTACTGTAGGAAGTGAATCTTTAAATTCCTCCAGAATAATAATTTCCCAAAGTGCTTCATAACTTAGGTCTGTTTTTAATGCTTTTATCCATCTATCAAAATTATATTCTTTGATTCTTTCAAATTTTATAAATATCTGACCTGGGTCCTTCCTTATATTTCTGTCTTTAGGCTTCTGACATTCGGTCATATGCACATAAAATGGCTTTTCTCCCCTTAGCATAATTCCTTGATCCCTCCTCTGACAATGATGCAAACACTTTGCGAGCTCTGCCCCTTAACAACAGTTGTTAACTAAAAAAATAAACCTCAACCTACTTCCTAAACCTGCCACTGCATTCTAATTAAGAGGATCAATATATGCTAAATACAACTCATGAATAAAGTTAACAACTAGGGTTTTACTTGCTTTTCTCTGTGCAGCATCTTTGGAGAGAGAACCATTCAGAACCAAACTGAAACATTCGTTCTGATTACAGTTCTAGCACCTCCTGAGTCTTCAGACAGACCTGGTTCCTCCCTCTAACTACATAATCAGTACCCCTAGCATAAGGCATTATTATGTCTTTTCTTACAAGATATCACTTGCCCTGTTTAGCCAGGACCAAACACAATACCCTCATGAATTATCGACGCCCCAGAGGTTCTTCAAGTATAAAACATATTCCATCAGCTATCTGCAAACAAATAACTGATTCTCAAGATCGATTAGCAGAACACACCTGAAAATTAATGATTACCTCACTTTTATGACACCTTAATGATTGCTTTAGCAGACATACTGGGCTACATTCACCAATTTGGAGGCTAAGTGCTGACGCCGGCATGGGAACTGGGACACTTTATGAGGCTAAAATCGGCACTGAACCCTCACCGATTCGGTGACCGATGAGGGGTTGCAGCCATGCCGGTTAAAACACACGGCTCCCATGACAAAAACAGCTGGAGAATGGTCAAGTCCGTGGCCGCGCTTGTGCATGACGATGACCAGCAGCCGTCGTGATGTAAAACATGGCGCCGGCCGTGCGCGGACCCAACCTGCCAAATACTGCCCCCCGGCCACTTCCTGGCCATCTTCTGCCACCCCCCACCAGTCCACCCAGCCCCTATGGAAGGCCCCTCCAGCCAGCACCATGGCTCCCGGCCGACTGTGGCGGCGCTGTACACAGTCCATAGCCACCACACCGGGTTCCCGACTGCTGAGACCACACATCCCACATGTGGTCGGGAACTTGGCCCATCGGGGGCAGAGCATCAGAGAAGTGCCTTCAGGTGACGTGCCAACGGCGTTCTTATGGTGTGCGGCGTGATGATGCCATTTCGGAGGGGGTGGAGGAAAGAAAACCGGCGTCAACCTGCGCCAGCCCAAATCTGGGTGTTGTAAGAGATTCTCCGCCCGATCGCCGATTACGATATCAGTGTCGGGCAACGGTGAATCCCACCCACTGTCTTTATACATTTTAACTCAGATTTTAATAACATTACTGCGAAAAATATAAAATACGACAATTTCTTAAATTCATCACACAGTGTTCCCCATAATAGCTGGAGTCTCTGCTGCGATTTCCCCCATTTTTCCTTGAATGAATCCAGTAGATTAAAATTTCAACCTGTAATATAGTTGTAATGAGTTTGCACCGCTCCTTTATCATTCTTGGCGCTCAACCAGGCGATATTAATTGGAGGGTCAGTTGGATGGGAATTGGTCAGTAGATGTACTTTTCACTGCCAGGTAAATAGTTGTGAGCCTGACAATTTTCCATCTTCCTCAGTGCTTTTAAAATGTTCAAGGTGAATTTTGTTTGAGTTACTAATTACCAAAAGTAAAATCACTGGAGATGCTGGAAAGATCCAGCAGGTCTGGCAGCATCTATGGAGAGAGAAATAAAGTTATTGTGCAAAATCTTCTGCTTTCGCTGGTGGCGAACGTGGAGGTGGGAATGCATGCACGAAGGTGGAATGGTGGTAGCTGAACCTCGTCACCTTCCTGCGTCCGCCAGAGTTAAGTTCTAGGCAGGCAGACCCATCGTCAAATTCCTGCCTGCTGTTGCTTGAGGCCGTTTAATGAACATTAACGCCGGAATGTGGCGACTAGGGGCTTTTCACAGTAACTTCATTGAAGTCTACTTGTGACAATAAGCAATTATTATTATTATGATTATTATTATGAAGAGCTTGTTGTATGAGGAACGGTTGAGGGCTCTGGGTCTGTACTCGTTGGAGTTTAGAAGGATATGGGGGGATCTTATTGAAACTTACAGGATACTGTGTGGCCTGGATAGAGTGGACGTGGAGAGGATGTTTCCACTTGTAGGAAAAACTAGAATCAGAGGACAAAATCTCAGACTAAAGGGACGATCCTTTAAAACTGAGATGAGGAGGAATTTCTTCAGCCAGAGGGTGGTGAATCTGTGGAACTCTTTGCTGCAGAAGGCTTTGGAGGCCAAATCACTGAGTGTCTTTAAGACAAAGAGATAGATAGGTTTTTGATCAATAAGGGGATCAGGGGTTATGGACAAAAGGTTGGAGATTGGGGTTGAGAGAATATCAGCCATGATTGAATGGCGGAGCAGACTCGATGGGCCGAGTGGCCTAATTCTGCTCCTATGTCTTATGGTCTTATGGATGTTGGTTTGTTTAAAATTATAAATAATCTGTCCTAAAAGTAAAATAGCCACTCTAAACACAACGGCCACAGTAAAATACATCACCCAGCAGGAGAACTTTCAAAATACAGACAGACATTCAAAAACTGATCTAATCAACAATACTTGAAGAATATCTAAGATAAGTGCCTGAATTAATTAGGAATTCACACTAAATACATAGTCTGAGACAATGAGCTAATCATGCTTCCTATGCTGGAAGAATGGAGATCAGGAGATGACCATGCTCTATACCTGCCTCACCTAGCCAATCAGAATCGAATCATATACTACATAAAGTCCCAGATAAAAAATTAGAGTGTAAAATTAACACACATTTGACTGGGGGTAGTGTATTGAGATGGATAGAAACTGGTTGGCAGACAGGAAACAAACAGTAAGAATGAATGGGTCTTTTTCAAATTGACAGGCATTGACTAGTTGGGTACCACATAAATCGGTGCTAGGACCTGAGCTATTCACAATATATATTAATGATTCAGATGAAATGTCATATCTCCAAATTTGCAGATTGCAAAAAGCTGGATGGGAGGGTGAGCTGTGAGGAAGATGCAGAGATCCTTCAGTGTGATTGGGACAAGTTGAGTGAGTGGGCAAAGGAATGGCAGATGCAGTATAGTTCGGTTAAATGCGAGATTATCCATTTTCACAGCAAAAACAAGAAGGCAGACTATTATCTGAATGGCAATAAATTAGGAGAGGGAAACATGCAACGAGACCTGGTGTTCTCGTACAACATGCACTCTTTTTAAGTGAAGTCCCTAGCATATCCAAAATAAGTGTTGCTTGAGTTCCAAAACACTTGATATAGTACTTGAAATCACCATTGATGCTTTATTTACCTCTGGATAGCTGATCACTGTTAGGAGATGCCGTTAGTTGATGTGTGAGCCATCAAAATTCCAATCAGCCTATTTAATAAGGGCTCATGTGCATTCTAAGTGGCAATCAGCTGTGCAATATCCGTCTGAGTGCTCATTCATGTTTTTTTTGTTTATTTATTCATGGGATGTGGGCATTGCTGGCCGAGCCAGCATTTAGTGCCCAGTCCCTGAGAGCATTTTTAAGAGTCAACCACATTGCTGTGGGTCTGGAGTCACATGTAGGTCAGACCAGGTAAGGACGACAGATAGACGACTGGTGAACCAGATGGGTCTTTATGACAATGGTTACCTTTAGACTTTTAATTCCAAATTTTTTTATTGAATTCAAATTTTACCATGTGCCATGCCAGGATTTCAACCCAGGTCCCCAGCATATTAGCCTGGTCTCTAGGTTACTAGTCCAACGATAATATCACTACGCCACTGCTTCCCCTGGGGCTTCAATGCCTTTACCAAGATTGGATTGGATTTGTTTATTGTCACGTGTACCGAGGTACAGTGAAAAGTATTTTTCTGCAAGCAGCTCAACATTTTATTAAGTACATGAAAAGAAAAGGAAATAAAAGAAAATACATAATAGGGCAACACAAGGTACACAATGTAACTACAATAAACACCGGCATTGGGTGAAGCATACAGGGGTGTGATTTGCTGCGTTTTAGGTGTAACATAAGCGGCTTCCTTGTGGTGCACTTGACAAAGGAAAGTTCAGACGTGGAGAAAACTTTAACACGTTTATTAAACTATTTACACTTCTATTACTCGGGTTCGACACTACTGCTAATCCTACTATAGATATCCAGACTGACTAACCAATTGCTGCAATCCACGTGGTGGGTGTAATATTGAATCAACCCTGTGTCTGTACTCACTGACTGTCTCCACTGGAAAGAGGCAGATCATGTGTGTGGTGTCCTTTATATATGGGTTGGTGTAATGCCCTCTTGTGGTCGTGTCACCTCTGTGTATCGTGAATGTCCAATTGCCGTGTCCTATCTAACTGATCTATTGGTTGAGTGTGTGTGTGTGATATTTCTGGTGCTCCCTCTAGTGTCTAGCTAGCCTACATGCATTTACATTGATGCACATCACCACATCCCCCCTTTTTTATATGTTACATATTTTCTGCACACTTTGAGAAAATTGAACAAAAAACAGGTAGATAGGTTAAGGTATATACAAGTCATGGGAACAGTGATTAAACAATAAGTCTAAATCATTCGTGTGAGTCCAAAAACCATCAATCATTATGGTCAAATGTCTCTCTTGGTTATGAACGCCATCAACGTCCCTGTGCCACAGGAACCAAGAAGTGGTCAAATCACTTCGCTGTCTGATTTGGAGTCCCTTTCTTTTTTGATATTTGTGATGATGCAGTCGGATAGTATCTTGTAGCTGATAAGGTGTTGATGTTGAAGAGGTACCATCAACAGTATCATTCGAGGTCATGGATGTGCCATATGGTGAAGTTGGATAAGACTGTACATACTGGTTCTGGCCACATGCTGTGCTGGAAGGGTGATCCTGCTGAGAACCATTGAAGCTTGTCGAATTGGAAACAGAATTGCTGCTCGCATAAATACCTGGTGATGGTGTGAAACTAGAACCTTGCATCTGATAGGAATATGCCGTATGGCCAGGCTGGGGTGTAGCAAATCCTGGGCTGTAACTAAGGCATCCAGTCTGTAGCGCAGATTGCGCTTGCGGTAGTTCTCCTTCAGTCTTGATTCCATTAGTGGGCAGTCCGCAGTGCTGGCCTGTTTGAGAATATGCTGCATAGACTGCTGGCTGCTGCAGGCTTGAATACTGGGTTTGTCCAGCATGAGCTGTCATTGGCTGCACTGCTGGTGTGGCAGAAATATGTGGATATAGCTGTGGTGAATATTGGTGTATTCCTCTTGGACTGGAGCCGCTGCTTGTTAATACTGACCCAGTGTAATTGTTAAGTGATCCATCTCCTGTCGTTGTGGCATCTGCTGTCACCCTGAGCGTGCCATCACTGAAGTTGCGGCACTCCTTGTCTGGAGTAAAGTCCGGCTTACGTGAATCAGAGTCGGCGTTTGGTTGCTCCCCATCTAGAGTCTAGTCTGTTTTAACTGAGGCAGTGTTGGTTTGTTGATGCTCCCCATCCAGAGTCTTAGCAGATTCACTGGAGTCAGCTGAGATTTCTTGAAGCTGCACGTCTGGAGTCGGAACATGCAGGAATGCATTGACTTGTGGAGAGGTTCGAGCGAATGAGGGTGGAAGTATCGTGGTGTCACCAGAGTCACTAGTGGTCTCACAGTGATCGTCGAGTGCCTCTGTACACACTAGCTGAGGTCTGTCACTTTGCACATCTTGCATGGAAAGTGGGATGCTGTCATCACTCGCCTCACATACCGTGGGTAGATCCTCAGTAGCTGCTTGTTATTCACTTGGGTTGGGTAAATTGTCAGAGTCTTCATCTGGTGGCACAACCAATGTGGGTGGACTGTCATTGTCTTGCTGTTGTCCTTCATTTGGGCTTGGACTGTCATTGCCGCTTTGTTCTTCACTGTAGCATAATAGACCGTCATGGTCGTCCTGCTGTGCACTGGAATGTGCTCGACTATCATAGTCTTCTTGCTGTTTACTTGAGCATGGCAGACTTGCATCGTCTGCTGCTAGTTGGTCAGAGGAGGTTGCTAGACCCTCATGGTCTTGTCCTGCAAGGACTGCGCATCGGAGTCTTGCGTTGCTTCTATCGTGGAGTCTGTCCATGAGCTCGCTGTGGAGGCTTGTGACACTGGAATCACTTCTTGTTCATGCAAGGACTGCGGTGTGCAGTCTTGCGTGTCTTCTTTCATTGAGACGGGAACCCTGAGCGGTGCGTGGACCATGCTCTGTGTGGCAGCAGGCCGCTCTCTTTGGGCTTGTACTGCTCTCTGTCTCTTGGTTTCAGGCCGCAGCATCATCCTGCACTCATGAGTCGGGATGTCATATCTGCTGGGCTGAAGATCCTCAAATCTGAAGAATGTGTCGTCGGGGGCGTCAATGTGCAACACGTCTAGTTGCGGTTCGGATTTGGTACTGGGGTAGCTTCCCAAGGTGAAAGGTTTGTCTGAGTCGTTGTCTTCTAGGACCATTTCATCACTGTTTGCGTTGGAGCTGGTATTGGGCTCGCGAGGTCCAGAGAAAATGTAAAGGTCGGTATCAAAATAGTCAATCATCGGTTTGGGCATAGGTAACTGCTTGTTGCAGAGTTCTTCGGAGGCTAATTTCATTTCCTGGTTCAATTTGAGGCATTGTGCTGTCATTCCAGGTGAAAGAAGTTTGTTTTACGGCTTTAAAAGATGTTTTCTTTGATTTGGGACGTTTCCCCTTTAAATGGGCGTGGTCCGGGGCCTCTGTCGTCATGACGCATGTGACATCATACGTAAGAAGCGTTTGTACAACATGCGCAAATCGCTGTTCCTGTACCGGGAGCCGTTTTCGTGATTGCGCATGCGCGGCGTCTCGCAACTGCGCAAGTGCAGTCCCTTTAGAAAGATGGCCGCCGATCAAAACTGTTCTCTGCTCCGGGATCTCGGCCTCGTGGTGAGTACTGGCATTTCTCTTACCTTTTATTGCTGGTTGGAGTATGTTTTCCTCACAGTATTTGCCGAATTTGTCCAGGACTGCCTGGAAGTCGCTCCTGTTTTGCCACTTGGAGAACTTGAATTTTTTTAAGATTTCTTCTGCTCCGGCACCAGCGATGGTGAGAAGAAGCTCTGTCTTTTCAGCATCGGCCAGGTCTTCTAGTTTGGCTGCAACCAGGAAGATTTCAAACATTTGCCGGAATACCCGCTAGTTTTCGGGGAGATCACCGTGGCACTGGAGCTGCTGCGGAACCCGGATCTCAAACATCTTGCCTGGGTATCGTTGCTGGTTGTAACTGTACGCTGAGGTGTGGCTATTTGGATTGGAACAGTTCAGTCCTGGTACCATGATTTGTTATGTTCTAGGTGTAACATAAGCGGCTTCCTTGTGGTGCTCTTGACAGAGGAAAGTTCAGACGTGGAGATGACTTCAACACGTTTATTAAACTATTTACACTTCTATTACTCGGATTCGACACTACTGCTAATCCTACTATAGCTACCCAGACTGAATCACCAGTTGCTGCAATCCACGTGATGGGTGTAATATTGAATCAACCCTTTATCTCTACTCATTGACTATCTCCACTGGAAAGAGGCAGATCATGTGTGTGGTGTCCTTTATATATGGGTTGGTGTAATGCCCTCTTGTGGTCGTGTCACCTTTGTGTGTATCGTGAATGTCCATTGGTCGTGTCCTATCTAACTGATCTATTGGTTGAGTGTGTGTGTGATATTTCTGGTGCTCCCTCTATTGTCCAGCTAGCCTACATGCATTTACATTTATGCACATCACCACAGGGTGTAGTGTCAATGAAGTCAGTCCATAAAAGGGTCGTTTAGGAGTTTGGTAACAGCGGGGAGAAACTGTTTTGAGTCTGTTCGTGCATGTTCTCAGATTTTTGTATCTCCTGCCCGATGGAAGAAGTTGGAAGAGTGAGTAGGCCGGGTGGGAGGGGTCTTTGATTATGCTGCCTGCTTTCCCCAGGCAGCGGGAGGTGTAGATGGAGTCAATGGATGGGAGGCAGGTCCGTGTGATGGACTGGGCTGTGTTCATGACTCTCTGAAGCTTCTTGCCGTCTTGGGCTGAGCAGTTGCCATACCAGGCCGTGATGCACCCAGATAGGATGCTTTCTATGCTGCATCTGTGTGAAAGTTGGTAAGAGTTAATGTGGACATGCCGAATATCCTTAGTTTCCTGAGGAAATATAGGCGTTGTTGTGCTTTCTTGGTGGTAGCGTCGACGTGGGCAGACTTTGGGAGATGTGTACCCCAAGGAATTTGAAACTGCTAACCATCTCCACCTCGGCCCCGTTGATGCTGACAGGGGTGTGTACAGTACTTTGCTTCCTGATGTCTTGTGCTAAATATGGGCTAAATTAATATTTCAGCTTGAGGTCTCGCAGTAGTCAATTCTCTACCTCTTTAGTGTTAAAATGTATTTGCCAAAATTTGCCTTTTGTGTTACTCAATCTAGTTGGCTGAAAAGATTTTCTGTTGCTTGTCTGCCTCACACAACCACTACAATGACTGGAGAGGATGCCACAATAGGCCAGATAGCCAATGACAGCGAGTCTCTATTCAATAGCTCACAAATTCTGCCTGCGTATCGTGAGTGAGGTGACTGCTCCTTCACCACTCATCACAAAGCTTGAGCCAGGGCTGTTTACTGAATGTTCTCTCATTTACACCTCGGAACACCAGAAGATTGGATTTGGAAGTAGATTACAAATTCAAGTACATTAATTTTTAAATTGAGTCAAATTTCCCTTTAAGTACACAATTAAACCGTTGCAAGACAACAGATTCAGCAGCGGCCTATATTCCAAGCAAAAGAAACCCTGTGGACTTTGCATTTCATTGAAGGAGCATCTGGTCATCTGAAGTTGTCCCAAGTGAGGCAACAAACTCGGAACACATTTCCAGCAAGTTTTATTGTTTTATGTTACAACATCTGGTCTTGTCTATTTACAGAACCATTTAACTGGCTATCCTTAACTGAATATACTGCAGATCATGGTGTAAAGGTCAACCTTCAAAGCCAAAAATACTTCCAAAAATGGTAGCCGACTTATAGCTGAATGTAAAATGTGAACCGCCAGTGTGCGTGGCTGGTCACTATTTTGAAATGAGAAAAAAAGTCAGGGCACTAATAATTCATGTTAAGGTGGTATGATTTATTAAAATGAATATATTTAACCACAATCAAAGCTTTTCAAAAGCTTTGTCTTCAGCATCTGAATCAAAGAATTCATTGAATCCATTCTGAGTCACTTTGACTATGGCATCATGATAAGGAGCCCACTCTGGATCAGATGTGGCACTTCAGTTTCAGAATCCTCCACAAATCATCTTCCTTTCCATCCATTGAATTGAACATTCTATGATTTATTTTAATGATCTGATGACACTTTATGAACCACCCATGTATTTCATCTGAAGCAAAGATGCTCCTGGGATGGGTTGTTACAAAGGTTGAACTACAAATGTTAGACCCCCTGGGATAACTGCAATGTGGGTGTTACATCTCTCCAAGCATTTCATCATAGAATTTACAGTGCAGAAGGAGGCCATTCGGCCCATCGAGTCTGCACCGGCTCTTGGAAAGAGCACCCTACCCAAGGTCAACACCTCCACCTATTCCCATAACATAGTAACCCCTCCCAACACTAAGGGCAATTTTGGACACTATGGGCAATTTATCATGGCCAATCCACCTAACCCGCACATCTTTGGACTGTGGGAGGAAACCGGAGCACCCGGAGGAAACCCACGCACACACGGGGAGGATTTCTTGATCTCATTGATCATATGGGTCCAAAATGTCCCAAACTAATAAGCTGCATTTATTGCAGAGGCCACCGGGACACCTATTCCTCACTTTATCAATCCAAAACTTCACTCCATCCTCAGCAATCTAATGGTGGGCATGCACAGAAGCTCATCCAGGGAACTCAATTTTCAGCATCACTCACATTTTTTATAATAATAATCTTTATTGCCACAAGTAGGCTTACATTAACACTGCAATGAAGTTACTGTGAAAAGCCCCTAGTCGCCAAATTCCGGCGCCTGTTTGGGGACACAGAGGGAGAATCCAGGATGTCCAATTCACCTAACAAGCACGCCTTTCGGGACTTGTGGGAGGAAACCGGAGCACCCGGAGGAAACCCATGCAGACACAGGGAGAACGTGCAGACTCCACACAGGCAGTGACCCAAGCTGGGAATCGAACCTGGGACCCTGGCACTGTGAAGCAACAGTGCTACCCACAGTGCTACCATGCTGCCCCATTTGAAAATTACCATTTGTCATGATATGCAAACAATGAACACTCAGAATAGTACACAACCAATGGGCAGTCAGGACATTCAGAGATGGCATCACCACAAGGGGGCATGACATAAACACTATAAAAGGGATGAGGCACTCACACTTTGCCTCTTTCCACAGACAGACATCTAGAGAGTTAGACAGGGTTGATCAGCAGCATCACAACCCAGCACGTGGCTTAGAGCAAGCTGGTACAGTGAGACTGAGTTACTACAGTTAGATTAGCAGAGAGTCAAACTCATTTGAGAATTGTGTTAATAGTTCAATAAACACGTTGAACTCATTTCAGAGTCTGGAGCATCCTTTAGTTAAGACTGCATCAAGTAGCAGCCTGTGTTATCCGAAGCAGCATAACACAGCACCATTGGCTTTAACTTTGTTCGTTCAGCCAAGCAGGCCAGTACCACCATGAAACTTGTCCTCTTGTAGCCTGTGATTTTCACTAAAACTGTTTTTGGACCTTTCCACTCCTCAGCTTAGTTGCTGGGCATATCAAAAGTCATGTGAATTTCATCCATGTTACCGATGTGGCATAATATAAAGTGTCTGCTGATGAACTGCTGGAAACTGGTCATCTTTTAGTAGTCTCTGAGCAGTCTTGGTCTCTGCTGCAACACTTAACATTTTTGCGCCATAAATCTGCTACATAAACTGGCTGTTGTTCTGGAACTCAGAGTTTAATTTGGCCGACTGAAGTGTATTCCTGGTGACGATGTAACCATTCTGACAATTTCCAAGGATCCAATCCAATATATTCCTCTCAAGATCAGGCCAGTGGCTGGTCCCTGCTCTCATGGCGCACTTGGTCTTGGGCATCTTCAGAGGATCCTGTCTTCTTCCATTCTAACACATGGTTTTCACTGGCACCAATTCCCTCGCTGCAGCAGTTATTTAGTCAGGTTAGCAAACGTTACAACTGTTAGCTTGAAACCAGCTTCATACTTCATTTGTTTTGTTGGAAGACTCATTTTTTTTCATCATTTGCCACATGGGATCTGCTCTATGTAGGCATGTCTTAAACCCTTATGCATTCGTAACACAGCCCACATCAAGTGCTTAATCTCATGTGCTGTTATAATAAACTGGTAAGTCAAACATGCAGTTGTGGGGTGAAAATTAAGGCCGACTGCTAGCTCATGCGAGTATATCAATTTTTGGATGAAAACGGAGGTCACCTTATACATTGAGTTTTTGCAAAAACATAGGGTGGGATTCTCTGTCCCGCTGTACCCGTTTTCTGATGCGGCGCGCCTCTGCTGGCAGCGGGACCCTCTGTCCCACCAGCTAACAATGGGGTTTCCCACTGTGGGTACCCCCATGCTGTCGGGAAATCCGAGGTCGTGAGTGCGCTGCCGGCGAAACGGAGGATCATGCCGACGGAGAATTCAGGCCATGATTTTTGGGGCCAAGAAAATGGGGTCGTCTTCTACATTGATTTATATGCCATGACCTATGGTATCTAAAAAATTACAATATTCTGCCAGCAGTTCACAATAAGATAACGAGAAGTAATATAAACTGTGCTTCTGCAGTAAATGAACAATAAAAGCCTAACTCCACTCTGATACATCAGTCCCTCCACATTAAATCTCCAATTGTAGATACTGTAAGTTGTGGGTCATTATATATTTACTGGTAATAGTTGATTAAAGTGTGTAATCTGAATTAAAGATAATTTGGTAGCATCGTAATTTAAAAAGCTGCAATGTGTTTTACTTTGTGTTCATGGGTGAACTTTGCTATCAAGCAAATAAATTAAAGTGATCGTGGGTAATTTAAGTTTACTCCAGATATTTATATTAGCTGCTTTTACATGACATCAAAACTGGAGCAAACAATATGGTCGACTACAGATTTTGAAATACTGTTTTGTGTGGATGTAGTCATGACTTAATCACAAAAAATTGTGTTTATTAGTGTCTATTGGCATCTGCCTCTTTGAAAGATCAGCTACAAACTGTGCAGAATCAGCACTCATTTAAACTTCCAGAATCCAGATCAATACCTTCTCGTCATGGTGTCAATGTAGTTGTTTATAATACTTTACGGGCAAGTGTGCCACACAGCTCTACAAGCTGAATACTGCATCAGATATAATGCCCAACTTTAAGTCCGGTGGAGATCATATAGTTAGCAGGAAGGGCTGCCAGCTGACCCTATGGCATTTGTTAAGCTGTCCAAAGTAAAACTATTAGATATAATACAGGAATTGTAGCTGTATGGGTTAAAGGCTAGCTAAGAGAGAGAGCAGAACGAAGATGAATAGATGTTTTCAGACTGATGAGAGGAAGATAGTGTTATGTACCAGGAGGTGTAGTTAAAACATACACTAGAAACCTGGGAGCTAGTTCAGCTCAGTTGGCTGGACAGCTAGTTTGTGATGCAGAGCAAAAGCCAAATTACCGGCAGAGGTAGTTCACGAAGGCTCTGCCTTCTCAACCTTTCCCCTTAGCTGAGGTGTGCTGATCCTCAGGTTAACTCACCACCAATCAGCTCTGCCCCTCAATGGGGAAAGTAGTCTATGGCGAGTTTACTTTTACACTAGAAACCAAATCTTATTGTAAATTTTCTCACTTAAACTGCATTAGCACAATTTTTTACACGAGCACTACATGTGACACCACACCAGAACTCAGTGTTCGGCACATGTAATTTAATTCAGTATAAAAAGTGACAGAGAGACAGACTGAAGTAGGCCTGAACACTTAGGCAGAGTCAAGGAAAAACCCAGGAATGGCTAAGGAATTGGCCAAAGGGCAAGACAGTAATTTTAATTAATTTAATAGGTTTAATATGAAAATTAGAGAGCAGAATTTGATTTGAGTGCATTAAGCATTCGGACGATAATCTTACCCATAATTATATTGCATCAAGTAATTAGTTACAACAACCCGTATTCGTATAGTGCCTTGAATGTAATAAAATATCCCAAAACACTTCACGGGAGCATTATCATAGGACATAGAACAGTAAAGCACAGAACAGGCCCTTCGGCCCTCAATGTTGTGCCAAGCATTGTCCGAAACCAAGATCAAGCTATCCCACTTCCTGTCATTCTGGTGTGCTCCATGTGCCTATCCAATAACCGCTTGAAAGTTCCTAAAGTGTACAACTCCACTATCACAGCAGGCAGTCCATCCCACACCCTAACCACTCTCTGAGTAAAGAACCTACCTCGGACATCCCTCCTATATCTCCCACCCTGAACCTTATAGTTATGCCCCCTTGTAACAGCTACATCCACCCAAGGAAATAGTCTCTGAACGTCCACTCTATCTATCCCTCTCATTAATATGAAAATTAAAGACAGCACGGTAGCATGGTGGTTAACACAATTGCTTCACAGCTCCAGGGTCCCAGGTTCGATTCCCAGCGTGGGTCACTGTCTGTGCGGAGTCTGCACGTTCTCCCCGTGTATGCGTGGGTTTCCTCCGGGTGCTCCGGTTTCCTCCCACAGTCCAAAGATGTGCAGGTTAGGTGGATTGGCCATGCTAAATTGCCCTTAGTGTCTAAAATTGCCCTTAGTGTTGGGTGGGGTTACTGGGTTATGGGGATAGGGTGGAGGTGTGGGCTTGGGTAGAGTGCTCTTTCAAAGAGCCGGTGCAGACTCGATGGGCCAAATGGCCTCCTTCTGCACTGTAAATTCTATGAAAAAAAAATCTTATAAACCTCTATTAAGTCGCCTCTCATCCTCCTCCGCTCCTAGCGCTCCGCCCTAGCTCCCTCAACCTTTCCTCATAAGACCTATCATGCAAACCAGGCAGCATCCTTGTAAATCTCCTTTGCACCCTTTCCAATGCTTCCACATCCTTCCTATAATGAGGTGACCAGAACTGCACACAATACTCCAAATGTGGTCTCACCAGGGTCATGCAGCATAACCCCGCGGCTCTAAAACTCAAGCCCCCTGTTAATAAATGCTAACACACTATAAGTCTTCTTCACGGTTCTCTCCACTTGAGTGGCAATCTTCAGAGATCTGTGGACATGAACCCCAAGATCTCTCTGTTCCTCCACATTCCTCAGAATCCTGCCGTTGACCCTGTAATCCGCATTCAAATTTTTTCTACCAAAATGAATCATCCAACACTTATCAGGGTTAAACTCCATCTGCCATTTTTCAGCCCAGCTCTGCATCCTCTCAATGTCTCTTTGCAGCCTGCAACAGCCCTCCACCTCATCCACTACTTCACCAATCTTGGTGTCATCAGCAAATTTACTGACCCACCCTTCAGCCCCCTCCTCCAAGTCACTGATAAAAATCACAAATAGCAGAGGACCCAGCACTGATTCCTGTGGTACACCGCTGGTAACTGGTCTCCAGTCTGAAAATTTTCCATCCACCACCACCTTGTCTTCTATATGATAGCCAGTTACTTATCCAATTAGCCAAATTTCCCTCTATCCCACACCTCCTTACCTTCTTCATGAGCCGACCATGGGAACCTTATCTAACGCCTTACTAAAATCCATGTATACGACATCAACTGCTCTACCTTCATCTACACACTTAGTTACCTCCTCAAATAATTCAATCAAATTTGTGAGGGTAAGACCTACCCTTCACAAATCCGTGTTGACTATCCCGGATTAAGCTGCATCTTTCCAATGGTCATAAATTCTATCCTTCAGGACCTTTTCCATTATCTTCCCGACCACTGAAGTAAGACTAACTGGCCTATAATTACCAGGGTCATTCCTATTCCCGTTCTTGAACAGAGGAACAACATTCGCCACTCTCCAGTCCTCTGGCACTATCCCCGTGGACAGCGAAGACCCAAAGATCAAAGCCAAAGGCTCTGCAATCTCATCCCTTGCCTCCCAAAGAATCCTTGGGTACATCCCATCTGGCCCAGGGGACTTGTCGACCCTCAGGTTTTTCAAAATTGCTAATACATCCTTCCTCAGAACATCTACTTCCTCCAGCCTACCCTCCTGAATCACACTCTCATCCTCAAAAACACTGAAGAAAAGTATTCATTCAACGCCTCTCCTATTTCTTCTGACTCCATGCACAAGTTCCCACTACTGTCCTTGACCGGCCCTACCTTCACCCTGGTCATTCTTTTATTTCTCACATAAGAGTAAAAAGCCTTGGGGTTTTCCTTGATCCGACCCGCCAAGGTCTTCTCATGCCCCCTCCTAGCTCTCCTAAGCCCTTTTTTCAGCTCATTCCTTGCTACCTTGTAACCCTCAAGCGACCCAGCTGAACCTTGTTTTAAATGGCACATTTGACAGCAAGCCACGTCAGGGCAAATGGGCAAAAGCTTGTGTAAGTGGTAGGTTTTAAGGAACATCTTAAAGGAGGAAAGAGAGACAGGCTGCGGGATTCTCTGTCGGCAGAATCCTCAGCTTCGCCGGCAGCGCACCATGCCTGCGTGTTTCCCAATGGCCTGGGCTGGACACATTGGGAAACCCAATTGGTCGGCAGCCGGAATGCAAGATGCCGCTGCCGGAGGAGGGGGGAGGGGAGGGGGGGGGCGGGCGCCGCACCGGAAAATAGTCTGGCGGGTTGGAGAATCCTGCCCAGGGAGATTTAGGGAGTGAATTCCAAAGGTTAGGATCTAGAAAGACATTGAGCAGGGTTCTCCGCTTGCCGACGCCGAAATCATGTCCGGCGACTGGCCTGAGAAACTGTTTTTACGCCAAAATCGGGGGCGGTGCCGTTTTTCAAATGCTCCGCCTCCTCAAAAACGGCATAATCGCTGAGTACGCCGCATGCCGTTGGGACGACCTCAGGACATCACCTGAGGCCCTTCCCGATGCTTCGCTCCCAATGGGTCGAGTTCCTGATGGTCGTGTGTCCTCTCAGTTTTTGGGCCCCATCGTGGCACTGCTATAGTGGGGGAAGGGGGGGGGGAACCATTCCGCTGGCCCGGGGGGACTTCGGCGGGGGCTGAGGGCACTGGTGGGGGTGGTCCAGGGGTGGAGAGGAGGAATAACAGGGGGACACAATCTGGCAGGCCGGATCCGCACGCGCTGGTGCCATGTTGTATGGCACATCTGCCACGGGTCGCCGTCGTACGCACACTTGGCCGCGGACCCGGCTATTCCCCGTCCAGATCTGCAGGTAAAGCCGGGGCTTTACGTGGCGAGGCTGTTAGCCCCCCACTGAGCGGAGTATCAGTGTGGGGGTGGTGTCTACATATTGGTTGTAAGACCAGAAGCGTCCTCCGGACATAGCTGCAAAATCAGAGCATCCAGCCCATTACATGAGCACCGATATCTCAGAGGGTGGTGAGGCTGGGAGGGATTACATAGATATTGAGGAGTTTAAAAATGAGGATGAGAATAGAACAAAGAACAAAGCAAAGTACAGCACAGGAACAGGCCCTTCGGCCCTCCAAGCCTGTGCCGACCCTGCTGCCCGTCTGAACTAAAATCTTCTGCACTTCCGGGGTTCGTATCCCTCTATTCCCATCCTATTCATATATTTGTCAAGATGTCCCTTAAATGTCACTATCGTCCCTGCTTCCACCACCTTCTCTGGCAGCGAGTTCCAGGCACCCACTACCCTCTGCGTAAAAAACTTGCCAGTATCTTAAAATTGAGCTATTGCCACAGTGGGAGCCAATGTATGTCAGCAAGAGTTCAGGTGAGAGGTGAACTGATGTGAGTTCGGACATGGGCAGCAGAGCCTTGGACGACCTTACATTTATGGGGGTTGGAATGTAGAGCCTGCCAGGCAGTGCATTAGGATAGTTGAGTCTGGAAGTAACAAAGGCATGGTTGAGGGTTGCAACAGCAAATTGGTGTTCTTTGTGATGCCTTGGATATATGGTCGGACGTTCAACTCAGGCACAAATGTGACACCAACGCTGTTTTAAAGAAGACAGGGACAGCCCATACCAAGTTGAACAACATAAACTACGGTTTATTTATAAGGCTAAGGCTAAGGTACACTGTCCCCGGGACTGAGCTGGCCGACCTTATACACATTGGTAATTAAGCTTCCCCCTCCCCCTTAGCAGGGAAGCTTTGTATTCCTCAAAGGATGCTGGGAATCCTATTGTCCCCACCCCGTAAGTCCCGTGGGATGCAGGTTATGACAGTTACAAAGAGTCTGGTCTTGCCTCAGTTAGTTATCAGGGAGAGGGATGAGGTCAGCAGATAGGGAACAGAACTTGAAAAGGTGGCCAAAAATAAGGGCTTCAGTTTTCCCAATATTTAATTGAAACAAATTTCTGCTCATCCAGAAGTGAATGGCAGTTCAGCAGTCTGATAATTTAGCAACAGTGCGGGGGTCGAGAGACCGAGTGACAGAGTGAATCGGTGTCATCTAATAATCTTTATTATTGTCAAGTGTAGGCTTACATTAACATTTCAATGAAGTTACTGTGAAAATCCCCCAGTCACCACATTCGGGCGCTTGTTCGGGTACACTGAGGGAGAATTCAGAATGTCCAAATTACCTAACAAGCACGTCTCTCGGGACTTGTGGGAGGAAACTGGAGCACCCGGAGGAAACCCACGCAGACACGGAGAGAACGTGAAGACCCCACACAGAGAGTGACCCAATCGGGAATCGAATCTGGGACCCTGTGAATCGAACCTGTGAAGCAGCAGTGCTAACCACTGTGATACCATGCCGCCCAGCATGCAAGTGAAAAATGACACAGTTTTTAAATAGTGCCGATGAGTGGCAACATGTAGAAATAGCAAGGATGCAAGGAGGATAACAGAGTTAATGGTGTCGGAGCAGGAAGGGAAGGCACTGCAGGTGATAGTCCAGATTAGTGTTAGGATCCCGGATGAGAACCCAACTATTTTCATTTTGTAGAACTATGAGGAAATGTTACTGCACTGCAGGAGTGATAACACTGACTTATCGATCCTTTATGTTAAAACAACCTTTATTTTAAACACAGAATTAACCATATTAGAAACAAAGAAATAGTTTTACAGTTAACAGTTTCAATAGTTCTTAATCCGTGGAATCCGTAGATTCCCAACCGTGCAGGAGGAGGTCTTTTAGCCCACCAAGTTTGCACCAACCCTCCAAAGTAACATTCTACCTAGGCCCACTCCCCTGTCCTTTCCCAATGACCCCGCATTGAAACGGAAATCCAACTAACCTGCACATTGTTGGACACGAAGGGACAATTTAGTATGGCCGATCCACCTAACATGCACATTTTTGGATTGTGAAAGCAAACGAAAGCACCCATGCAGACACGGGCAGAACTTGCAACCTCTATACAGAGAGTCACCTAAGGCGGGTATTGAACCCGGGTCCCTGGTGCTGTGAGGCAGCAGTGCTAACCACTGTGCCACCATAAAAGAGAAAACCTTAACTTACTTTTTAAACCTGCCACTATATTCCAATTAAGCAAAACAATATTTTTCAAATACCACTCGGTGCATTGGCTTGCTCTGGCCTCACCCCTGTTGCAGGGAGTAGCCTGAGAGCCAATGGGAACCACGAGAGAGAGAAGGTGATGAGCATGTACTGGTGACTCCTGCAGGGGAAGTGCTAGAATACCGCAGCACCTCTGAATGACCCCCCTCCTGCCTGTCACTGGCGCATGCAATGGCCAGCGGGCAAAATAGGGTGGCCACCACGCCACCTGTGACACTCGGACAGATTGCCGCCAAGGGCGGCCCAGGTCGCAGGGTGAGATACGCAGCAGGCCACCTCCACCTCCGATGTACCATCTGGGGCACCCACTAGAAGGAGTATTAGGACAAGTAGGATTATAAAGTTAGACACCAGGTACATTGACACAGGTGAAGCACATACGTTAGTGTAAGAGTTAGGGGCTAGGGCACAATATATCACAACAAACAACAGTCCACCAACATTCTGAACTGCCTCGGTCCTCTGTCGGAAAGGTGTGAGGGATGGGCTGGGCTGGGTGCAGAGAGTGTGCTGGTGGAGTGCGCAAGGATGAAGGCGTCATGCACACTGGCTGGGTATCGGCCGCAGACGTGCATGATAAGAACTAGGAGCAGGAGTAGGCCATCTGGCCCCTCGAGCCTGCTCCGCCATTCAATGAGATCATGGCTGATCATTTTTGGACCCAGCTCCACTTTCCGGCCTGAACACCATAACCCTTAATCCCTTTATTCTTCAAAAAACTATCTATCTTTATCTTAAAAACATTTAATGAAGGAGCCTCTACTGCTTCACTGGGCAAGGAATTCCATAGATTCACAACCCTTTGGGTGAAGAAGTTCCTCCTAAACTCAGTCCTAAATCTACTTCCCCTTATTTTGAGGCTATGCCCCCTAGTTCTGCTTTCCCCCGCCAGTGGAAACAACCTGCCCGCATCTATCCTATCTATTCCCTTCATAATCTTATATGTTTCTATACAATCCCCCCTCATCCTTCTAAATTCCAACGAGTACAGTCCCAGTCTACTCAACCTCTCCTCGTAATCCAACCCCTTCAGCTCTGGGATTAACCTAGTGAATCTCCTCTGCACACCCTCCAGTGCCAGTACGTCCTTTCTCAAGTAAGGAGACCAAATCTGAACACAATACTCCAGGTGTGGCCTCACTAACACCTTATACAATTGCAGCATAACCTCCCTCGTCTTAAACTCCATCCCTCTAGCAATGAAGGACAAAATTCCATTTGCCTTCTTAATCACCTGTTGCACCTGTAAACCAACTTTTTGCGACTCATGCACTAGCACACCCAGGTCTCTCTGCACAGCAGCGTGTTTTAATATTTTATCATTTAAATAATAATCCCTTTTGCTGTTATTCCTACCAAAATGGATAACCTCATATTTGTCAATATTGTATTCCATCTGCCAGACTCTAGCCCATTCACTGAGCCTATCCAAATCCCTCTCGAGCCTGCTCCACCATTCAATGAGATCATGGCTGATCTTTCGTGGACTCAGCTCCACTTTCCGGCCTGAACACCATAACCCTTAATCCCTTTATTCTTCAAAAAACTATCTATCTTTATCTTAAAAACATTTAATGAAGGAGCCTCTACTGCTTCACTGGGCAAGGAATTCCATAGATTCACAACCCTTTGGGTGACGAAGTTCCTCCTAAGCACAGTCCTAAACCTACTTCCCCTTATTTTGCAGCTATGCCCCCTAGTTCTGCTTTCACCCTCCAGTGGAAACAACCTGCCCCAACTATCCTATCTATTCCCTTCATAATTTTGTATGTTTCTATAAGATCCCCCCCGCATCCTTCTAAATTCCAACGAGTACAGTCCCAGTCTACTCAACATCTCCTCGTAATTAAACCCCTTCAACTCTGGGATTAACCTAGTGAATCTCCTCTGCACACCCTCCAGTACCAGTACATCCTTTCTCAGGTAAGGAGACCAAAACTGAACACAATACTCCAGGTCTGGCCTCACTAACACCTTATACAATTGCAGCATAACCTTCCTAGTCTTAAACTCCATCCCTCTAGCAATGAAGGACAAACCTCCATTTGCCTTCTTAATCACCTGATGCGCCTGTGAACCAACTTTTTGCGACTCATGCACTAGCACACCCAGGTCTCTCTGCACAGTGACATGTTTTAATATTTTATCATTTAAATAATAATCCCTTTTGCTATTATTCCTACCAAAATGGATAACCTCACATTTGTCAACATTGTATTCCATCTGCCAGACTCCAGCCCATTCACTTAACCTATCCAAATCCCTCTGCAGACTTCCGGTATCCTCTGCACTTTTTGCTTTATCACTCATCTTAGTGTCGTCTGCAAACTTGGACACTTTGCACTTGGTCCCCAACTCCAAATCATCTATGTAAATTGCGAACAATTGTAGGCCCAACGCTGATCCCTGAGGGACACCACCAGCTACTGATTGCCAACCAGAGAAACACCCATTAATCGCCATCCTTTGCTTTCTATTAATTAACCAATCCTCTATCCATGCTACTACTTTACCCTTAATGCCATGCATCTTTATCTTATGCAGCAATCTTCTGTGTGGCACCTTGTCAAAAGCTTTCTGGAAATCCAGATATACCACATCCATTGGATCCCCGTTACCTACCGTACTGGTAATGTCCTCAAAAAATTCCACTAAATTAGTTAGACATGACCTGCCCTTTATGAACCCATGCTGCTTCTGCCCAATGGGACAATTTCCATCCAGATGCCTCACTATTTCTTCCTTGATGATAGATTCCAGCATCTTCCCTACTATCGAAGTTAAGCTCACTGGCCTATAATTACCCGCTTTCTGCCTACCTCCTTTTTTAAACAGTGGTGGCACGTTTGCTAATTTCCAATCTGCTGGGACCACCCCAGAGTCTAGTGAATTTTGGTAAATTATCACTAGTTCATTTGCAATTTCCCTAGCCATCTCTTTTAGCACTCTGGGATGCATTCCATCAGGGCCAGGAGATTTGTCTACCTTTAGCCCCATTAGCTTGCCCATTACGATCTCCTTAGAGACAACAATCATCTCAAGGTCCTCACCTGTCATAACCTAATTTCCATCAGTCACTGGCATGTTATTTGTGTCTTCCACTGTGAAGACTGACCCAAAAAACCTGTTCAGTTCCTCAGCCATTTCCTCATCTCCCATTATTAAATCTCCTTTCTCATCCTCTAAAGGACCAATATTTACCTGAGCCACTCTTTTTTGTTTTATATATTTGTAGAAACTTTTACTATCTGTTTTTATATTCTGAGCAAGTTTACTCTCATAATCTATCTTACTCTTCTTTATAGCTTTTTTAGTAGCTTTCTGTTGCCCCCTAAAGATTTCCCAGTCCTCTAGTCTCCCACTAATCTTTGCCACTTTGTATGCTTTTTCCTTCAATTTGATACTCTCTCTTATTTCCTTAGACATCCACGGTCGATTTTCCCTCTTTCTACCGTCCTTCCTTTTTGTTGATATAAACCTTTGCTGAGCACTGTGAAAAATCGCTTGGAAGGTTCTCCACTGTTCTTCAACTGTTTCACCATAAAGTCTTTGCTCCCAGTCTACCTTAGCCAGCTCTTCTCTCATCCCATTGTAATCTCCTTTGCTCAAGCACAAAACACTAGTGTTTGATTTTACCTTCTCACCCTCCATCTGTATTTCAAATTCCACCATATTATGATCGCTCCTTCCGAGAGGATCCCTAACTATGAGATCATTAATCAATCCTGTCTCATTACACAGGTCCAGATCTAGGACCGCTTGTTCCCTCATAGGTTCCATTACATACTGTTCGAGGAAACTATCGCGGATACATTCTATAAACTCCTCCTCAAGGCTGCCTTGACTGGCCTGGTTAAACCAATCGACATGTAGATTAAAATCCCCCTTGATAACTGCTGTACCATTTCTACATGCTTCAGTTATTTCTGTGTTTCTTGCCTGCCCCACCATAATGTTACTATTTGGTGGCCTATAGACTACTCCTATCAGTGACTTTTTTGCCTTATTATTCCTGATTTCCACCCAAATGGATTCAACCTTTTCCTCCATAGCACCGATGTCATCCCTTACTATTGCCCGGATGTCATCCTTAAATAACAGAGCTACACCACTTCCTTTACCATCCACTCTGTCCTTCCGAATAGTTTGATACCCTTGGATATTTAACTCCCAGTCGTGACCATCCTGTAACCATGTTTCAGTAATGGCCACTAAATCATAGTCATTCACGATGATTTGCGCCATCAACTCATTTAACTTATTCTGAATACTATTAGCATTCAGGTAAAGTACACTTATGTTGGCTTTTATGTCTCTGTTTTGAATCTTAATACCTTGATCAGTAACCTCTCCCAAGTTATTTTACCGCTTAACATTTCTCCCAATTTTCCTTGTCGTTGAACCCATATCTTCATGTAACAACCAGCCGCGTTGCTTACCATTAATGTTTTCACGTCCTGTTTTATTCCTTTTAGTATTACTGGGCCTATTCACTGAGCTCCCCTCAGTCACTGTACCTTGTACTGTCCCCCTTTTTATTTTTGACTATGGCTTCTCTGCCTTACACTTTCCCCCTTACTGCCTTTTGTTTCTGCCCTTGTTTTACTACCTTCCGACTTCCTGCGTCATTTCTCATCCCCCTGCCACTCCTCGCCCCTCCAATTTTTGGTCTACCGTGCATTCCCAATTTCATCACACCAACGCGGATGGCCATACCGTGAGCTGCCACGGCCCAAGCTCAGGAATGCCCACCCTATACCTTTCTGCCTCTCCCTCCTGCTTTAAGATGCTACCTGCCTGACCAAGCCTGCCACAAAATCGCCCATCTGTCTCAGTTTGAAAATGCTTTTGTGAGGCATTTTGGACATCCGCTTTTGTAAAAGTTTATATTTCCATTCAAGTTGCTTTTGTGCTGATGTGCAGCGGTGGTCACACACCTACTGCACATTCAGTGTGTGGACTCCTTTTCAGTTTGTAAGGACACCCCCTCATGCAACAATTCTCGTAGGTGGACATGTGCCCCTCGAATCACCTCTGGGCCTGGGGCATCCCAGCATTGGTGGTGGATTCCACTGCCCGGACTACCTGGTGGGCTTGGTTCATATCCAGGTGGATGCATTGTGTCACCCGAGCGTAAAGGGACTCCGTAACGGGTGTCACAGGGGGCGTGGTGCCACCCTATTATGCCACTGCCCATTGGATGTGCCAGTGACAAGAGGTCTGGGAGATCCTGCACAGGTCCCCACTTGGCGTCTGGAGGGACCCCATTGCAAAGAGGTTCAGGGCACCGTCACCTTGTCAGCCATCGGGAGCAGGTGTCCCATCCAATACCCCCATAGCTCTAGATGCACCATGATCCGGCACAGGTATTTCGGTTGCCCTGGTCAGCCGCAGTCAGCGGCGGCACGCTCAGTCCAGCAGGTCCTTGTACGACGGATACACACGAGGCCCGATGCGACATTGATGCACGATCAATGATGACTAAAGCAAGGTTGTAGTCCAACTGAAGGCTTTAATAAGCTAGATGTTTCCCCCAGCAGCTCAGGTACAGAATGAGGGCTGCTTGGGCGGCACGGGTTCTTATATCCCACCTATCAGGGCGGAACTATTATACACTCTAGCCAATAGCAAGCATACAGGTTCTACCAATGGTACTTTGGCCTCTCAGGTACCGTAATATCTATAATACCAAATTCACCACCTGTTAAAAAAAAGTCCGGCGGGGGTGGTGGCCAGAAACTACAAAACATAACAACATGGTATAATTAGTTATGGAGGTACAGTAATACCTCCGTACGGTATTTAGTAACTATTTACAAGTCTGGTAGCTATGTACATTTGGTGGTTTATATTTACAGATTACAGTTAAAATAAAGCAATCAGTCGATCGGGGGCCCTGGTCGTCCTCTGTGATCGTCGGAGCCTCGGTGGTGATTCCGGTGGAGGCTCGGGCGTCTGTGACTCCGGGAGCGTGCCTTCGATCTCCATGGCAGCTTCGTTGGTGGGGAAAACGGCTGACCTGGGAAGGGAGCGCCTGCGGGGGGCGTCGGTGGGTGAGGGGGCCTAGACGGGGGCGGCGGAAGGACCGATCCTACTGTAAGGTGCTGCGGTGGAGGGGAGGGTGGGATAGGTGGCTGGAATGTGCGTGGAGTTCTGGCGGGCGCCAGGTCCCGTCGGGAGACCGTATCTTGTCGGCCGTCGGGGTATGCCACGTAGGCATACTGGGGGTTAACATGGAGCAGATGGACCCTCTCGACCAACGGGTCCGACGTGTGCGCCTGCACGTGTTTTTGGAGCAGGATGGGTCCGGGTGCTGCCAGCCTGGTCGGGAGCGAGGTCCCAAAGGAGGACTTCCAAGGGAAGACAAGGAGACGTTCATGAGGTGTCTGATTGGTGGTTATACAAAGTAGTGACCGGATGGAGTGGAGGGCATCCAGGACGACTTCTTGCCAGCGGGAGACTGGGAGGTTCCTGGACCGTAGGGCCAGTAGGACGGTCTTCCAGACCGTTCCGTTCTCCCTCTCTACCCGTCCGTTACCCTGGGTTACCCGGGTCGTCCTGCTCGAGGCGATGCCCTTGCTGAGCAGGAATTGATGCAGTTCGTCGCTCATAAAGGAGGACGCCCTATCACTGTGTATGTAAGCGGGGAACCCTAACAGTGCAAAGATGCTATGGAGGGCCTTGATGACGGTTGTGACGGTCATGTCGGGGCAGGGGATGGCGAATGGGAACCGGGAGTACTCGTCAATCACATTTAGGAAGTACGTGTTGCGGTCGGTGGAGGGGAGGGGGCCTTTGAAGTCCATGCTGAGGCGTTCAAAGGGACGGGAAGCCTTTATCAGGTGCGCTCTCTCTGGCCGGTAGAAGTGCGGTTTGCACTCCGCGCAGATTTGGCAGTCCCTGGTGGCAGTCCTGACCTCCTCGATGGAGTAGGGCAGGTTGCGGGTCTTGACGAAATGCAAAAAGCGAGTGACCCCCGGGTGGCAGAGGTCCTCGTGGAGGGCTCGGAGGCGGTCCACTTGTGCGGTGGCACATGTGCCGCGGGACCGGGCGTCAGGAGGCTCATTTAGCTTCCTGGGACGATACAAGATCTCGTAGTTGTAAGTGGAGAGTTCGATCCTCCACCGCAAGATCTTGTCATTTTTTTATCTTGCCCCGCTGTGCATTATTGAACATGAAAGCAACCGACCGTTGGTCCGTGAGGAGAGTGAATCTCCTGCCGGCCAGGTAATGCCTCCAATTTCGCACAGCTTCTACTATGGCCTGGGCCTCCTTTTCGACTGAGGAGTGGCGGATTTCAGACGCATGGAGGGTACGGGAGAAGAATGCCACGGGTCTGCCCGCTTGGTTAAGGGTGGCCGCCAGAGCTACGTCGGATGCATCGCTTTCGACCTGGAAGGGGAGGGACTCGTCGATGGCGTGCATCTTGGCCTTTGCAATGTCTGCTTTGATGCGGCTGAAGGCCTGGCGGGCCTCTAGCAACAGGGGAAAAACTGTGGATTAGATCAGGGGATGGGCCTTGTCTGCATAGTTGGGGACCCACTGGGCGTAGTAGCAAAAAAACCCTCGGCAGTGTTTCAGGGCCTTAGAGTAGTGAGGGAGGGGGAACTCCATAAGGGGGCGCATGCGTTCAGGGTCGGAGCCTATAACTCCATTTCGTACTACGTAGCCGAGAATTGCTAGACGGTCGGTGCTAAATACGCATTTATCCTTATTGTATGTTAGGTTAAGGATTTTAGCTGTCTGGAGAAATTTTCAGAGGTTGGTGTCGGGTCCTGCTGTTCGTGGCCGCAGATGGTGACATTATCGAGATACGGGAATGTTGCCCATAAACCGTACGGTCAACCATTCGGTCCATCTCGCGCTGGAAGACCGAGACCCCGTTAGTAACACCAAAGAAACCCTTAAGAAGTGATAGAGCCGCCCGTCTGCCTCAAAGGCAGTGTATTTGCGGTCACTAGTGCGGATGGGGAGCTGGTGCTCGGCGGACTTGAGATCAACCGTGGAGAAGACCTTATAATGCGCAATCCTGTTCACCAGGTCGGATATGCGGGGGAGAGGGTACGCGTCCAGCTGCGTAAACCTGTTGATGGTCTGACTGTAGTCGATGACCATCCTATGCTTCTCCCCGGTCTTTACTACCACTACTTGAGCTCTCCAGGGGCTGTTACTGGCTTCAATGACCCCTTCGCTCAGTAGCCTTTGGACCTCTGACCTAACAAAGATCCGGTCCTGGGCACTGTAGCGTCTGCTCCTGGTGGCGACGGGTTTGCAATCCGAGCTGAGTTTCGCAAACAGGGAAGGCGGGTCGACCTTAAGGGTTGTGAGGCCGCAGACAGTAAGGGGGGGTTAGGGCCGCCGAATTGGAAGGTCAGACTTTGAAGGTTACACTGGAAGTCTAAACCCAGGAGTGTAGCTGCGCAGAGGCGAGGAAGGACGTAGAGACGGAAATTTTTGAACTCCCGTCCCTGGACTGTGAGGTTTGCTAAACAAAACCTCTTTATCTCCACTGAGTGGGAACCGGAGACCAATGAGATTTTTTGATTAACAGAGTGGATGAGGAGGGAACAGCGCCTTACCGTGTCGGGATGTATGAAGCTCTCCATGCTCCCAGAGTCAATTAGGCAGGACGTCTCGTGACCGTTGATGAAAACGGTCGTTGTCGCAGTTGAGAGTGTTCGAGGTTGAGACTGATCCAGAGTCACCGAGGCCAATCGCAGTAGTTGGGAATTCTGTTCAGGCAGTGTGTGGTCGGCCGAGCTGGAGTCCTGGGGGTTCATCCAAGATGGCGTCTCCCACAGGTCGCACATGGCCGGGGGTGCACAAAATCACAAAATGGTGGCGCCCATCCCTCAAGCGTGGCGTCCGCAGAACAAGATGGCGGCGCTCGGAGTCCGCACGTGGCCCTGGGATATGGGGGTTGCGGTGACTGCTGGCCGCATGGGGCCCGTGGAGAAGTTTGTGGTGGCGGTCTGGATTCGACGCTGGAGACCGCAGCCACTGCTCGGGCCTGACATACCCCCACAAAATGGCCCTTTTTGCCCCATTCCTTGCAGGTGGATGCGCGGGCCGGGCAGCGTTGGTGGGGGTGCTTGGCCTGCCCACAAAAGTAACAGCGGGGCCCCTCGGGGTTGCCAGGCCGCCTTGCAGCGCAGGCCTGTGGGGGAACAGGGGAAGTCTCGGGGTTGGCCGCGGATGGGTTCTACGCTGCCCAGGGGGCTGCCGCGCGGTCGGGAACATAAGCGCAGGCGTTCCTGGAGGCCACGTCCAGGGAGCCTGCAAGGGCCCATGCCGCCCTGAGACCCAGGGTGTTCTTCTCTAACAGGCGCTGGCGGATTTGTGACGAAAGCATACCTGCCACGAAAGCGTCCCGACTAAGAGTTCCGTTTGTTTGCTCACCGAAACAAACCCCAGGGGTTTGTCATCTTGTTGCAAGCAGGTGCCGGGCGTAGACCTGGTTTACCGGGCGAATATAGTGTCCTTTTAGCAGCTCGATTGCTGCATCGAATTCTTCTGCTTCCTCGATGAGGGTGTAAATCTCCGGGCTCACCCTTGAGTGCAGGACGTGCAGTTTCTGCTCTCCCGTGGGTGCGTTTTCGGCCGTCTCGAGATACCCATTAAAGCACGCCAGCCAGTGCTTAAAGATTTCCGCTGAGTTCGCCGCGTGGGGCTGAGTTGCAGACACTCCGGCTTGATTCGGAGCTCCATCCTTTCTTCTTAAAAATCTAGCTTATTAAATTGATGCACGATCAATGACCACTAAAGCGAGGTTGTAGTCCAACTGAAGGCTTTAATAAGCTAGATGTTTCCCCCAGCAGCTCAGGTACAGAATGAGGGCTGCTGGGGCGGCACGGGTTCTTATACCCCGCCTATCAGGGCGGAGCTATTATACACTCTAGCCAATAGCAAGCATACAGGTTCTACCAATGGTACTTTAGCCTCTCAGGTACCGTAATACCTATAATACCACAGACACCTCAGTCCCACCTTCTCCTCAGCCTGTTGGTGGCCGCTCTCCATCCTCACTGACTGGCTCCTGCTCCTCTTAGGCAGGGTCCTGTTCTGAAGTGTCCTCCCCAAGCAGCTCCTTCTCATGCAGCCTCAGTGCATCTGCTAGATGCTAAGCACTCCTATTTCGATACCAAAATCTATTCCCCGCAGGGGGCAAAGGGCAGATATGTTAGCACGGTGAGTACTCCCATGCCCAATGAGGTCCAATAGGCTGCACAGTCGCCCTGGCATGCACTGAAGTGCCAGGCTGTTCCCCTGACATTTACCCTCCACATCGCATCCCTTGCCCCATTGATGCCTGTTACTGAGGGTCTCTGACTCCGCCACCCATCCCTGCTGGCAGAGGTACTGGTGACTGGTGCCATCCATGCCAGAGGTACGCTCTGCAGCCCCTGCACTGTGTCCTCCTGTGGAGTTTACTGTGTTTGGGCCGTGTGCCGCCTGCCATCAGGGTGGCGCCAGGTTGTGGGGACGGGGTAGAACACAGTGTGTCACCAATCGGCACCATGTTTATTGGCATGCATGTGGGCAGGGCCCACATGTCTGGCTGGACCAGGGGGGTGGGAACTAGGTGTGCTGTGGGTCCTCAGTGTGGTGTACTGGTCGTGTCTACTTGTCTGAGGACAGGATGGATGGGGAAGGGGTGGAGTGGGCACTCAAGGCTTGGTGACAACCGGTTGTCCTGTGAGGCGGGCTAGCTGAGGACTTCACTGGTGGGACGTCTGCTCTGCGAGGGGCAGCGTGCCAGGGAGGGTGCCAATGCTCACAGTGCATGCTTCCGTCGAATGAGGCATGCTCCGCGGCTCCCCTACTGCCCATACAGTGGGGCAACGCCTCGGACGGGTCCATTGGGGTGTGCCAACTCATGGTGGGCTACAGATTGGGCTGAGCCTCGCCAATCCCGTTGATGGGTCGGCTAAGGGCTGTGGGCTCCTAGAGGGGTAGCCTGGGGGGAGGGGCACCCGTACAGCCAGTGGTGCTCTGTACATTTATGGAACACAGTGGGCAGTCTGTGGAGTGTGCAGCAGATGGTTGCCTTGCCGACTGAGGCAATGGGGGTCCGTGCCTGGATACCCCGATCACACAGCCCATCTTCTGGTCGCCCCCTGCCATTCCCTCCAGCCCTGGCAGGAGCGCCCTTGCCAGTTGCACAACTGGCAGCCCATTGTTGCACCTATTATAACTTGGCTTACATCCACTCTCTCCCGCATCGGCCACGGCGCAATTTTCCCAATTTTAAATACGACAAGTGAACCACATCGTCGTCACTGCCGCCGGAGGCGGAGCATCGAGGGAGGCTGGAAAATACCAGGTCGGCCCTTTGATGATACGCTAACGGCCGTTACTGTACAATTTACATGCCCATGTCAGCGCGTGGCATGGAACGCATAGACGTCGCTGTGGAGGCACCGGAGAATGGCATTCTGTTGGGCGCCCGGCGCTGAGCTCGGTTATTGGCGTGATTCTCCGTCCAATCGCGATTCCGGCATCGCTGGATACAGAATCCCACGCCATATCTCCAGACTAACTGCAAAGTTATGGTTTGCAGAATAGAGGAGTTTATATAGACGAGATTTTTCTCCAAAAATCTGTCATAGCGATTGCTCTCTTAATTATCTAACCAGCTGGTTAAAATCCCCAGCTGCATGATTATTGTTAGCAAGATGAAAAATATGTTTGATGTTTTATTTTCAGTTCATACAATCATTTTTAAAGTCGAACAGACCTAAAGCAGATGGTTGGCCCGAACCTCTTCTGCAAATGTATATTTTGATTTCTAGAATCAGTTGTAACTACATTAATCCTTGATGCCATTTTGTAATCTCATTTGTATCGTTGCTAATTCCTATCCACGTTGTGGATTCCTGAATCCTGCTGCCGTCCCTTCTGATTCTAATTAGGCCATAAAATGTTACCCACATTGTCTGAGTGGGTTCTCATGGCCTGCACACAAGGCAGCCTATTTAAAGGCTGCTCTCCTGGTTTATGTAGCTATCCCCACCCTCCTCAGCCACAATTTGCAATTGCATTACAATTAAAAATTTCTAGTGTTAATAGATAGAGATTTTCTTATTTAACTATTTCTATCTTGAATTAGTGTCAAGAATTTCCTTGGGAAATCACCTGATTGGCCGTGTAACTTTGATGCGAAGATCAAAGGAAACCCTCTTTATTCCATGCAGCATTTGTTGATTGTGAGAACCCGTAAGGAGATTTCCTCCTGGAAAACTCATGGTTTCCATGAGGAAACCTGTCTAGGTTCACAGTGCAGAGTGAGGCCAATAGCGCAGGTTCAATTCCCAGTACCGGCTGAGGTTATTTATGACCTCCCAGCTTCTCAACCTTGCTCCTTGCCTGAGGTGTGGTGATCCCCGGGTTAAATCACCACCAGGCGGCTCTCTCCCTCAAAGGGGGAAGCACCCTATGGTCATCTGGAACTGTGGCGACTTTACTTACAATACAGGACAAGTATCAAAAGAAATATTGGGTACTTGTGATAAAGCTCCATCAATAATCATGGGCAATTTTAATCTACATGTAGAGCCGAATTTCCCCCAAACCTGCCAAAGTGTCAGGTTCTGAGTGAAAACCAATTATCTGGATTCTCCGATTTTGAGACTATGTCCTCACGCCGGCGTGGGAACGGTGGCGTTTTACGCCTGGACGTTCGGCACAAAATGGCCACCAATCATTTGTTTGGCTGGAGGCTAGCGGACCGAGCAGCATAGAGCACCCAGCTCTAGCTGCCGATACGGCTGGAGAATTGCCGGATCCCTGGCCGCGCATTGGCACGGCGGCGGCCTTCAGCGGCTGCGCCTTGCAACATGGCGCCGGCCGCTCGCGTAAGTGGCCTGCAAAATGGTACCCCCTTTGGCCGGCTCGTGAGTTCCGGACCAACCCCCAACAGTACCCCTAGCCCCTGCCGAAGTCCCCCCCTGCCCAAGTCCCCCCCTGCCCACAGACCAGCCTTCCCCCGACTGTGGTGGTGATTGACTGAGTCCGCAGCCGCCATGCCGAGTTCCCGACGGGTGCGACCATGAGAGGCCCACGCCGTCGGGAACTCGGCATGGTGGCTGCGGACTCAGTCAATCACCACCACAGTCGGGATGGAGCATGGGGGGGTGAGCCTCAGGTAACAGCTTGAAGCCATCGGTACGACGCGCGGAGCACTCCTAGAGTACGGCGCTTTGGAAAGGGCGGAGCATCGTAAAAGCGGCGCAGCCCCGATTTGGTCGGAATCGGGTATTCTCCGGCCAATCGGCACCGCAATTTTGGTGTCGCCAACCGGAGAATCACGCCCAATGTGTTTTTCTCTGCTGGGGCAGGGCCTGATAGAGCCAGAAAAGCCGGTTCCACAGAGATTGGAGCATCATCTTTAAAATGTGCCCCAATCTGCATTTAAAAAATAATTCTCCCAAACACCCCATGGACATGTGGAACCACCTTCCATAAGCATCGGGCAATACACACCCCCCCCACCCGTACAACCACACAAATATCGGGGGCACTCATACGGCGTGAAGTCCTTTAATTATATTGAAATGTATTTAAAATCATGGAAATCAGGTTCACGCCCTTCTGGTGTAAACTAGATCAGTGTTCTTCAAACTTTTTTTCAAGGGACCCATTTTTACCAACCGGCCAACCTTCGGGACCCAACCTGATCGACCTTCACGACCCACGCCGGCCGATCTTCGCAACCCACGCCGGCCGACCTGAGCGACCCACCATTTTCTCTTACCTTGTTTGCTGTTGATAAAAATGGAGGAAATGATTTTGGGTCACTATGGCCCTCGTACACGCTCCTCCACTGGAACCTGTTGGATGAAGGTGGAGCCTTCCGGTGTCGGAATGTATGGAGTCTCCATCTGTCCAAAGTACGGCATTTCTTCCTGTAAAATTTTATCAAATAAAACGCCCCCAAACTTGCAAAAGAAAAAAAAAATGAATAAAATAAATGAAAAAAATAAAAGTGAATAAAATAAATGAATAAAACCCCTCCGAATTTGTAAAAAAAGTAAAATGAACAAAATAAATGAAAAAAATAAATATTAAATGACTAAAATAAATGAATAAAATGAATTAAAAAAAAACCGAACTTGTAAAACAAAAAGCTGCGACCGTTTAAAAAAACAGCGGCCGTACTGCGCATGCGTGCCGATGATCGTGCGCGCATGTGCAATGCGGCTGAATTTTTTTTACATGTTCGCGGCCATTTTAATGGCCGCTTGCAGCCGGCGTTATTAAAAGCCGGCTGGCGTGCGGGGAATTGCGCGATCGGGAGCGCGTGAAGAACGGCTCCATGCCCCCGACTTTGAAGAGCACTGAACTAGATCACGTCACCAGCGGGGAAGGGGTGATCTGAAACTGAGATCACACTGGCACAAATCCCGTTTTGGCCACTCAGTAGATTTAGCAGCCAAGATGTGATTTGTGCCCGTGACAAATGGGGCCATTAGATCACGCCCATAAACTAGAAAATTCAGATTGACGGTAGTAATCTGGATGAGGACTTCACAGAATACTTTCAAGATAGTGGCTGGAATTGTCTGGCTGTTGGGATAGCTTTTCCCATTGGCAGCGAACCCCTGCCCATGGGTTTCCCGGCAGTGTGGGGTAGCTTTAATGGGAAATCACATTGTTGAGCAGCGCAAAGAGGGAACTCCGCTGCCAGCGAACGGCGCACTGCTGAGGGACTGGAGAATCCAGCCCAGTGTCTTTGAGTTGGACATACTGACACCAATTAGAGAGCAGGTTAAATTTGACTTAATATATAATGTATTTGGTAAGGTTAATTAATGACGTCAGAGTAAAGGCACCCCTACATAGCAGCAACCACAATATAATTAAATTTTACATTCAGTTCGAAAGGGAGAAGAGTGGGTCCAGGGCTAGTTTTTTAAACTTAAATAAGTGCAACCGTGTGGGCAAGAAAGCTGAGTCAGCTGAAAGGGACTTAGATACTAGACAAGGAGACAGATCATTACAGAAGCAGCGGCAGACATTTAAGGGAATATTTTGGAATGTTCAGGATAAGTATATTCCAATGATAAAGAAAAATTCTAAGGGGAGGACCCACCATCCTTGGTCAACTAAAGAAGTTAAAGAAACCATCAAACTTAACGAAAAAGCATATAACTGCAAAGGTGAGTGGCAGGTCAGATCCTCTGTCAGAATTAAAGAAAGGCAGAGAATTACTGAAAGATTAATCAGAAGAAAGAAATATAAGATGAAGCTAGCTAGAAATGTAGGGCGCGATTTAATGCCCAAAAAAGAGAGTCCTGTGTTGAGGACGTACAGCAGGGTGTCTTTTGGTGCCTGTAGCAGCAAGAACTACCCCGCTATCAAACAGGGTTCTGTTCTTTTTGCCTCGGCACTTACCTCATCCGTGCAGGAAGAGATCAAGGCGCCGTTTATAAATGCAGCCCTGATCTTGCGACCCCTCAGATTCCCACCATGGTCTCTGGACCCCCCCAAATTTCTCAATTTACCTCTTTGGCATTCCTTGATTCCTTTGGCGTTCCTCATAAGGCAGGGCACCCCTGGACCGATCCCTGGCATAGAGAGCCTGGCACCTGGGCACTGCCAGCCTGACATCCTAGCAGTGTCCCTGACAAACTGGCAGTGCCAAGTTGCCAGACTGGCAGTGCCAAGTTGCCCAAGTGGCATAGTTGGAATGCCGGGGTATCACTCTGCCCAGAGCCTGATGATCTGGGACCTTTGATGTATCATTACACAGTGGACCAGTGCTAAACGGTGCCATGGTAATGTCTCCCAGGCACAGGCGTCAATTCTGGGCCTCGGGAGAATCGGGCAGCAACATATTGAAATTAGCCTAATAGCCCTCGTTAGGTGAGATCCAGATTGGAACGTCTCCCGTTAGATCAGAGTCGAGCATGACGAGGCTATTCGGTCATGCCCGTAAAACAGATAGCAAGAGTTTCTACAGGTAGTTAAGTAAGGTGAGTGTTGATCCTTTCATGTGTGAGAATGGGAGATAATCATAGATAATAAGGATATGACAGAAGAAATAAACAAATATTTTGCTTCTGTCTTCAATATAGAAGATTTAAAAAATCCAGTAATAGCTGAAATCAGGAGGTGGCCAGGAAAGAGTAACCTGCTGAAATTCCAATCACTAGGGAAACGGTAATGAGCAAACTGATGGAGCTGAGGACTGACAAGTCTCCGGGCCCTGATGGACCTCATCCTTGCATCTTAGAAGAGGTGGCTAATGAGGTAGGAGGTGGGTTGGTGACAATTTTCCAAAGTTCCCGAGAGTCTAGGAAGGTTCCATCAGACTGGAAAATAGCAAATATAACTCCTCTATTCAAGAGGGGAGGGAGGTCGAATGCAAGAAACTTTTAAAATTAATTGTCGACTTTTAGGGCAGAGATGAGGAGAAATGAGGGTTTTTAAAAAATAAATTTAGTATATCCAATTCTTTGTTTTCCAATTAAGGGGCAATTTAGCATGGCCAATCCACCTACCCTGCACATCTTTGGGTTGTGGGGGTGAGACCCATACAGACACGGGGAGAATGTGCAAACTCCACACAGACAGTGACCCGGGGCCGGGATCGAACCCGGGTCCTCAGCGCCATTAGGTAGCAGTGCTAACCATTGCACCACCGTGCCACCCCTTCTCTCAGAGGGTTGGGTGACTTTGGAAGTCTCTGCCTCAGAAGGTGGTAAAAGCATTGAATATTTTTAAAAATATATTTTATCAAAACAGGTTACAGCGAATAAACACTTCGGGAAACATACTTCCCAACAATCAACTGTACAGTCTGTACAGATTTTTCCTCTTTTTCAACCCCCACCCCATGACAAACAGCCCTCAAACACGGTCACAAACACCCCCCCCCACCTTCCTTAAACCCCTCTGAAGAGCCCCGTAACGCATACTTTATCTTCTCTAATCGCAGGAAGTCGTACAGGTCACCCAACCAAGTCGTTATCCCCCGGTGGCGATACCGACTGCCACTCCAGAAAAATACGGTGCCATGCAATCAGAGAGGCGAAGGCCAAGATATCGGCCTTCCTCCTCCCTATGAGCTCCAGCTTCTCTGAAACCCTAAATATCACCACCAAAGGGTCCAGGTCCACCTCCTCCTCCACTATCCTAGGAGACCACAAACACACCCACCAGAATCTTCCCAATTCTTCGCAACCTCAAAACATGTGCGCGTGATTTGCTGTCGCCCACACCTCTCACACTCATCTGCTACCCCCTGAAAGAACCCACTCATTCTCACCTGAGACATATGCACCCTGTGCACCACCTTAAACTGCATTAGGCTCATCCTTGCACAAGAGGAGGTCCCGTTTACCCTAAGAAATGCCTCACTCCATACTCCCCAATTGATCTCCATTCCCAACTGTCATGTGAGAGTACATTTAAGAAATGGGTGTTTATAAATGGCTATGCATATAAATATCTGTAGTGAGAATACATTTAAGAAATGGGTGTTTATTACTGCAGTGATGTCAGAGAGTGGGTGGAGCTGGGCTGGCTGTCAGCTTTTTACTTTTGTTTTAAGCTGTTTGCTGCAGGGTGTGTTTTAGTTTCAGAGCTTGATGTCTGCAGTCACAGCCAGAGGGTTTAAGAATCTCTCTCTGTAATCTAAAGACTGTAAATCGATCCTGGTGATTTAAAACTAATAACAGTAGTGGCATTAACCTGATGTGCTTCTGGTAAAAGATGTTTTAAGTCGTATGGCTGTTAAAAGGAAAGCTTAAAGGTTTACTTAGTGTTGTAGTCTTTTGGGGTTGTATTTGAATTGATGGTTGCTAAGATGTATGTTTTAAAAAGGTTAACTTTAGTTCATAGAATAAACATTGTTTTGCTTTGAAAAATTATTTTCTATTCCTGCTGTACCACACCTGTAGAGTGGGCCAGGTGCTCCCAATACCACAATCTATTAAAAGTTGTGGGTCAGGTGAACTCCATGATACACTATGGGGTTCACTAAACCCTGGCCCATAACAATTGTGGGCTCGAGGGGCATAAAAGTCTATCTATTGGATTGGCTTAGTGAACTTAAAGACAGTGAGGGGTGAGCATATTGTGGTTGCTTTTCAGGTGCTGTATGCCAGTTTAAGTAGTGAGTGTGTTGTGGACAATGGCTCTTTCAGAGGCTCTGAAGTTTCTGGGGGTGGTGACGGTCACAGGCAGTACCTTACGGAAATAGACTAAAAGCAGACTGTTAGATTTGGCAAAAACATTGCAATTAACGTTACCTGACAAAATGAGAAAAGTTGAGGTAATTATGGTGGTGGCTAAGCATTTAAAGTTGCCTGAGATACAGTTTGACTCATTGGAAATGGCAAAAATTCAGTTGCAAATTAAACAAATGGAACATGAGAAAGAATTAAAGCCGCTTGAATACGGAAGAGATAGAGAGCAAAAAGAAAGAGAAAGGGAGATACAGATCAGGAAAAAAAATAAAGAGAGAGAGTTTGAACTTCAGAAAATGGCCATGAAACATGACAGTCAGTTAAAATTGGCAGGCATAAAGGGAAACGTACAGTTGGATGATAGTGATGAGGAAAGTGAGAAAGAGTGTCATAGTCGAAGGCTTGGTGGGGATCTATTTAAATATGTCCAAGCATTGCCAAGGTTTAACAAGAAGGAAGTGGAAGCCTTTTTCATTTCATTTGAGAAAGTAGCTAAATAAATGAAATGGCCACAGGACATGTGGGTATTACTGATTCAAACAAAGCTGATAGGTAGGGCTAGTGAAGTGTTTGCATCACTACCAGAGGAGGTATCTGAGGAGGTGAAAAAATCCATCTTAGGTGCATATGAACTAGTGCCTGAAGCCTACAGACAAAGGTTTAGAAATTTAAGGAAAGAATTTGGTCAAACATGCATGGAGTTTGAAAGGATCAAAAAGAGTAATTTTGATAGGTGGATAAGGGCTTTGAAATTAGACCAAACGTATAAAGCTCTCAGAGAAATTATACTTTTGTAGGAGTTTAAAAATTCAATTTCTGCAGTGAGAACTCATGTGGAAAAACAGAGGGTTAAAACTGAGAGATTAGCAGCAGAAATGTCAGATGATTATGAAGTAGTTCATAAATCAAAGTTTGGTTTCTGACATCAGTTTCAGCCTGTGAGGGCTAGAAACTGGGGACATGGGAAATACTCAAGTGGTAAAGGTAAAGGTGATCTGATGGGAGATAATAAGGAGAGTGTACCTCAGATTAAAAAAGAAATCCAGGAGGGTGGAAAAGAAATGAAAAATTTCAAATGTTTTCACTGTAATAAACTAGGCCATGTAAAGTCACAGTGTTGGTGGTTGAAGAAAAGCACTGGGAAGACTGATGTGGTAAAACAGGATGAGACAGTGGGGTTTGTTAAAGTGGTAAAGGAAAGCCCAAGTGAAGTGAAGGAGGTGCAAAAGATTGTACAGTCTGATCAACAGGTGATTGATAAGAAGGTGCCAGATCTCTTTAAAGAATTTACTTGTGTGGATAAAGTTTACTCATGTATCAGGAGGAGCAGGTAAAGAAATCACAATTTTAAGAGATACAGAGCTAGTCAACCTTTAATGGTAAGAGATGAAGAGTTATGTAGTTTGGGAAGAATGTTGCCAGAAAAGGTGGTAATATGTGGAATTCAGGGTGAGAGGAGTAGTGTTCCATTATATAAGATACGGTTGGAAAGTCCAGTGAAGAATGGTGAAGTGCTAGTAGGAGTAATAGAGAAACTATCTTGTGCAGGATTACAGTTTATCTTGGGTAATGATATAGCTGGATCGCAGGTGGGAGTGATGCCTACTGTGGTTGATAAGCCAGTGGAAAATCAGACAACTGAAGTGTTGAAGGGCGAATATCCTGGGACTTTTCCGGATTGTGTAGTAACAATGTCGCAATGTCACAGGTTAAGACAAGAGGAGGCATCAAAGAGTGAAAATGAAGTTGAAGTGCAATTATCAGAAACGATTTTTGATCAGATGGCTGAAAAAGAACAAGAACAGGTGGAGGATGAGGCGGATATTTTTAGTTCAGGAAAATTGGTGGAGTTACAACAAAAAGATGTAGAAATAAAACGGATGTATCAGAAAGCATATACGGAAGAGGAATCTGAGTGATACCAGAGTGTTATTACCGTAAAAGTGATCTCTCAACGAGAAAATGGAGACCATTACATATGCAGTCGGATGAAAAGTGGGCAGAAGTTTGTCAAGTAGTATTGCCGGTAGGGTATAGAAAGGAGGTGTTGCGAGTTACACCTGAGGTACCAGTGGGAGGTCCTTTGGGAATAAGGAAAACTCAAGCTAAAATCCAAAAACATTTTTATTGGCCTGGACTACATAAAGATGTAATTAAATTTTGTCAATCATGTCACACATGTCAAGGGGCAGCACGGTAGCATTGTGGATAGCACAATTGCTTCACAGGTCCAGGGTCCCAGGTTCGATTCCGGCTTGGGTGACTGTCTGTGTGAAGTCTGAACATCCTCCCTGTGTGTGCGTGGGTTTCCTCCGGGTGCTCCGGTTTCCTTCCACAGTCCAAAGATGTGCAGGTTAGGTGGATTGGCCATGATAAATTGCCCTTAGTGTCCAAAATTGCCGTTAGTGTTGGGTGGGGTTACTGGGTTATGGGGAGGGGTGGAGGTATTGACCTTGGGTAGGGTGCTCTTTCCAAGAGCCGGTGCAGACTCGATAGGCTGAATGGCCTCCTTCTGCACTGTAAATACTATGATAAGTGATAGGGAAACCTCAAGCAGTGATAAAACAAGTGCCCTAAATACCCATTCCAGCATTTGAGGAACCTTTTACAAGGGTGCTTTGATTGCATAGGACCACTTCCTAAAATGAAAAGTGGGAAACAATATCTTTTGACTATAATGGATGTGTCTACTAGGTTTCCAGAGGCCATTCCAGTACATAATATTACAGCTAAAAAGATTGTGGAGGAATTACTTAAATTCTTTACGAGATATGGACTACCCACAGAAATACAATCGATCAAGGATCAAATTTTACCTCGAGGTTATTCAAAGAAGTTATGGATAAAGCTAAGGAATAAAACAATTTAAATCAACTGGGTACCATCCAGAATCGCAGGGAGCGTTAGAAAGGTGGCATCAGATATTAAAGACAATGTTGAGGGCTTAGTGTCATGATTATCCAGAGGATTGGGATAAGGGAATTCCATTTGTACTGTTTGCAATTAAGGATGCACCTAATGAGTCAACCAAATTCAATCCTTTTGAACTAATTTTTGGTCATGAGGTAAGAGGACCACTTAAATTGGTTAAGGAAAAATTGGTGCGTGAGAAACCGGAAATTACATTATTGGATTACGTGTCAAATTTTAGGGAACGATTAAATAGAGCTGGTGAATTGGCTAGACAACATTTAAAAGTTGCACAAAATGTGATGAAATTTCTGATGAAGCAGACAAGAAATCCAAAGTTAGTAGTTTTGCCAGTGGAGATAAAGTTTTAGTGTTGTTACCAGTGGTAGGTGAACCTTTAAAAGCTAGGTTTTGTGGACCCTATCAGAGTGAAAGGAAATTAAGTTTAGGTGAATTATGTGGTAAAAACACCAGATAGAAGGAAGACTCACCAAGTGTGTCATGTGAATATGCTTAAAAGGTACTTTGAAAGGGAAGGAGAGGAAAAGGAGGAGGTTTTAATGATTCTAACTCAAAGTGACGAACCAAATCCAGATGACTGTGAATTTAACATACCTCAAATTAAATTGGAAAATGAGGATGTTCTTAAAAATTGGGATAAATTGTTGAGTTACCTTCCAAAGGAAAAACAGACTGACCTGAAGGAGTTATTGATATCACAAGGGCAAGTTTGTAGAGATAAATGGGGAAGTACTAAAATGTCTACACATGATGTAGATGTGGGAAATGCTGTTCCAATCAAATAACATCCATACAGACTTTAACTTTAAAACTGGCACAGGTTAACAAAGAGGTTGAGGGTATGCTTAAAAATGGCATAATTGAAGTGGGTTGCGGCCAATGGAGCTCACCCATAGTGATGGTACCAAAACCAGACGGTACCCAACAGTTGTGTGTGGACTATAGAAAGGTTAATGCAGTTACAAGAACAGACTCTTATCCTAGCCCATGTTTGGAGGATTGCATTGAGAAAGTGGGACAATCAGCTTTTATTTCCAAATTGGATTTACTTAAAGGTTACGGGCAGGTACCTTTATCCGAAAGGGCGAAGGAGATTTCAGCTTTTGTGACTCCAGATGGTATATACCAATTCAACGTTATGCCGTTTGGCATGAAAAACGCCCCAGCCACATTTCAACGGTTAACTAACAAAGTCATTTCAGGATTACCCAATTGTGCGGTATACATCGACGATCTGGTAATTTTCAGCCAGACATGGACAGAACATTTAAAACATCTGATGGAGTTATTCGATTGACTTCAGGAGGCGGGTTTGGTGGTAAATCTAGCCAAAAGTGAATTTGGAAAGGCCCAAGTCACTTTCCTTGGCCATCCAGTCGGACAGGGTTGAATGGTCCCATGGGATGGGAAAACAAAAGTTATTGGGGAGTTTCTGATACCCTCAACACGACGGGAAATAATGCGATTTCTTGGTATGAGTGGATTTTACGGGAAATTTGTACCAAATTTTAGCAGTGTGGTCGCTCCACTGACGGACTTGCTCAAGAAGCGTAACAAATTCCAGTGGACAGCGGAGTGTCAACAGGCATTTGACTGCCTGAAGGCTGTGTTAACCACTGCTCCTGTGTTAGCCATCCCAAATTATACCAAACCCTTCAAAGTGGCTGTTCATGTGAGTGATGTGGGTGTAGGTGCGGTGCTCCTACAAGACAACGACTAAGGGCTAGGGCGGCCTATTGGTTATTTTTCAAAGAAATTGAATTCTCACCAGAAAACGTATTCCACGATTGGGAAGGAGACTTTGAGTTTGGTGCTGGCTTTGCAACATTTTCACATTTATGTGACCAGCAATCCATCTGACACTGTTATATATACTGATCATAATCCGTTGACGTTTCTGGAGCGATTCCGGAATAACAATGCAAGGCTGTTTTGCTGGAGTTTATTGTTACAGCCATTTCATTTAAAAATAGTACATGTGGCAGGACGAGAAACCGTGATATGTGATGAATGGAAGCAGTTTCAGTTGGAGGAAGAAGAAAAAAAAAATGGACTGTATTATTATACCTGTTTGCGTGTGTTGTATTTTGAAACGTAAAAATATTTCTTAAAGGATAATGAAAAGGTGAAAAATGAAATCATCTTGAAGTTAATGGGGTTTTTTTTTCTTGGGGGGAGGTGTCATGTGAGAGTGCCCTTAAGAAATGGGTGTTTATAAATGGGTGTGTATATAAATATCTGTAGTGAGAGTACCTTTAAGAAATGGGTGGTTACTACTGCAGTGATGTCAGAGAATGGGTGAAGTTGGGCTGGCTGTCAGCTTTTTACTTTCGTTTTAGGCTGTTTGCTGCAGGGTGTGTTTTTAGTTTCAGAGCTGGATAGCTGCAGTCAGAGGGTGACATATCAATCAGCATGAATTCAAGAACAGGGCGGGAATTTCTGGTCGCGCCTGACCAGAAACCAAAAATTCCTGCCTGAGGTCAATGGACCTTTAAATAGTCCATCAAATTGACCGTCCCACCTGCGAACCGAAAAATTTGAAAAGTCGGAATCTGGGGTGAGGTAGGACAAAGTTATACTGCAGCACCTAAGGGGCTCCGTGGAAGCAGTTATTTTATTTACGGTTGCAGAAGCTTAAGGGTTTCTATGGATGTGTGGAGGATTGAGTATAGGTTTACAGGATGTGTCCGGTGCTGTAGGGTGGGGGGCTTGGGAGAAGGGCAGCAGCCGGGCGAGGGGGGGCAGTGGAAGGGTGTGGGGATGGTAGTTCAGGTCCTCAAGCCAGCAAGACAGGAAGACTTGATTCTGTAAACTAGCGGTCCTCAAGCTTATTGCATTTGATATCTGGTGAGAATGAAACAATTGCAAGAAGGCAAGTTGGAACAGATGGTTTATGGTAAAGAGAAGCAGAGGGGTTATTTCTGAACAAGGAACTGAAATTTAGGGCATGACCTATTCTGTAAAACCAGACAAACAGCACAGGTTCTTGCCATTTCAGCATTTCCTCGATTCTCCAGCTTGCCAAACCGAGTTATTTGCTCTCCTTTCTGCTTTGCTCCTGACTTTGATGGATCAGGTTCCACAAAGAAGCAAAATATTTTGAACGTGCAGTTGAATAAAGCACTCTGCGAAGGAACAGCAGATGGAACAATGGCTCAAGGCAGCGAGGTGCAGGAAAATCATAACAAAGATAAAGCCGAGGAGATCAAGACTGACACGCACTTCTGCAAATAAATAAGAAAGAAAATCACTGGAATAGACTCAAAAGAGATTGGAAGCAGATCAACTCATTACAAGGAAGCTGGGAGGCCAAAATATTCAGCTCAGGAGTGATCACATAAAGCTGGGAAGTGAAACAGGATGCCAAATAAAAGTAACGCTGGAGAAGGGAAAATAAACTAAGGCAGCTGCAGGGGAGAGCGAAAAATGAGTAGCACAAACCCTATCTACCCATTTCTTTATAGTTGCAGTAAGAGTTGGGAGGGGAGAAAAGTGGAGAAGGTGGCGATGCATATTGTCAACAACAAGACATTTCAGACCAGTTATAATGTTATTTGTGTACAAAATAAATTTCCATCTATACCACCTGAATAACTTGCTTTAACCCCACCTCCTGGGGAAACAGTTTTCCAATTTCATTTCCATCACAAGTCATCCTTCTAAATAAGGTTGTCAACATCCTGATTTCAGCCAACTGACTGACAATGTATTCTCTGATAACTGCAAATGTCCCTCTCACTCTAACACCTGTCAAGCTCATTTTGAAAGGATTATGGCGAATCCCAACATACCTTATGTTTGAAGGAATCCGTTTCGAAAGCCAGTGGCTCTCCGCAAAATCTATACGTCTTGCCCCTTAACCTCATTTAATGCCCGTGGATGGAGTTCATCTTCATCTGGTAGGATGGATTGCCCGCTCATTACAGAACTTGTCCAATTGTCATCCCATGTTCTTCAGGCAGTGAAAATGAAAATTTATCCCCAAATTGTATTTGCACCTTATCAGCTTACATTTCTGATCATCGCAAATGGCATATCGAATTCGAGTGAACTCGATCATCTATTGGGGTTACAAAAATCTCTGTAATGTTCTAAGTCTTTGGCACAAACTACTACCTGGTCAAGTTGTGTCAGATTTGCAGCAAGATTTGCTTGTATGGCCAACTTGTTTCAATATCCATTGACCCTTCTGCGGCAAAATCCCATCTGAAACAGGAGTAAAAATAACCCGTGTGAAACAGAAATGATATGCTGGAGCTGTTTGCAAACTGCAGCGTACCCTTTCAAAGGCCACATCTGTGGCAAGAACTGCTAAGTAGGAAAAGATCATATGGATTAGAAGCAGGGGGCTGGCCATTCGCTCCTTCGAACTTTCGGGAAAGACTTTTGCCTCACTGAGTTGACTGAAGTTGACGGCTCACATTCATCCAATCAAAGAACCAATACGGGCATTGGGCGGAGGAACAAGAGAAGAGGGCTGTATTCTAATGACACCAATTTCTAACCCATCTTAACCAGATTCAATAAAAAAGAAAGAGTGAGTGGTGAATTTCTATGGTTGGAAACAACAAGAAAGATTTTATGCCAGCAGGGAGGCAGTGCTGGTACTGACTAGCTCCCAGAATTGTAAGTCAGCGCAGGAAATAATTCAATGACTTGCTAAGTAACCCTCCAGCCATTCTAATTTTATTCCTTGGGCACTCTGGACACTAACAGATGATTCATCCTTGAAAGTGGAAATCTCCATAACTAACCTTTCACTCTGGTTAATTCTGAGTATAATTGTATATGTCGCCATTTTCCTCACTTGCATTCAAAACCTTAAAATTAATTTCTGTATCTTCAAAGGTGACTCCACTATATCATCTGTCAGATGCCACCTGGAAGACTTTCATCAGTTATTAACCTTCGTGTAACTCATTTCATCTTGTTGCTGAAGACGGAGTCACACAATGTGTGATAGAGACAGGGCGCTAAAGTGGTCTTCCCAACAGTGAGGGAACCGATTGGGGAGCTGCTGGGAAGGTATTATTTTAAGCTTGGGAGATGACAATTGAGAAGAGAACCTAACAGAGAAGACACTGGTGTGCAGACACCAGTGGGTGTACACATACACAGTGACAGCAGTATTCTTGTGAAGCAGTATGTAGGCATTGACCTCCACACACTTCAGTCTCCAGAACCCATTACATGTAGGATTTTTAAACTGACAACAAAGAGAAAATATTGTTCATTCAACCAGTGCACATCCACATACAAACATACAAATTCGGAGCAGGAGTCAGCTGTTCAGTCGCTCAAGCCTGCTCCACCATTTGACGAGATCATGGCTGATCTGATTGTGGCCTCAACTCTACTTTCCTGTCTACCCCGATAACCTTTGACTGCCTTGTCAATCAAGAATCTATCTAACTCGGCCTTAAATATATTTAATGACCCTGTTCTCCAGGGAAGAGGCATCCACCTCCTAATGACCCTCTGAGGAAATACATTTCTCCTCATCTCCCTCTTAAATGGGAGACCCTGTGGTGATATGCCTGTGATGTGCCTGTGCACAGTTCTGCATATAGTTAGTAATGCGACCTCCAACCAACTGGTGGCGTTAGAGATCCATCACATGACTCAGCACACCCGGCAGTTGGTAGTAAGACGGACAAGAAGACAGTCGCACTTAGAGTATTTCCAAGAGAATTCACTGAATTGATTTAGTAGCCATTGTCTGTATTGTAGTTCATTAGTTATCTTTTCCACGTATTTATTAAGAAATCATCCTTATAGTTAAACAACTATCTGTTCCGTGTACATCATTACAACGATTACAACACAGAACACAACAACTCCTTTTTAAACTGTGTCCCCTAGGTCTAGTCTCTCCCAGAATGGATCCTCTCTGCATCCACACTGTCAAGTCTGAAGATAAAAGGTCAGAGTTCCAATACAGTCTTATCCAGCAGGTCCCCTCGTCTTAATTTTCATCTGTTGTGCATCAAAATAAGTTTGATAATCAGCAACAGATTTAAGCTGGATGAAAACCGTTGTGCTTCCTGAAGACAAAAATGCAAAAATAGGATACAAATACCAACTAACAATTCAGGAAAGCGTCCAGGATATTGCTCTAAAAGTTCCTAAGGTAATCATGCAAATGTCGAAAAGTATTCAGCATAGTCTGGAAGTAGAACTTTTAACATCTTTCAACATAGAAGACAGATTGAAGATGAACCCATCTTTCACACACACTAAAAGAAGGGCAGAGCAATAAAAGAATTATATGCTAACTTGATCACGCAACTATAAATCTATATTTAAACCCATCCCTTCCACCTAGACAGATGCAGATGTAATTTTAATTTGTCAATTTTAAACATTATCTTGATATTAAACAATAATCTTTCGGAGCCCCCACTCAGTGTTTAATGTACTGTACATTACTGTCAGATCTAGCAGATATTCTATTGGGATTTTAAAAAAAATCATTGTGACATTGATGCAGCTTTAATTTGCTGCTGATGTGCAGTGTCCGTGTACTTTCACCAACACGCTTCCCATGAATGTTTCATTTTTCATGAGACATTTAAAATGTTGTGATTGTCTCCCACACACCATATGTCTACTTGGCTTCTCTTTATAGGTGTTTGTTCCAAAGATTCACCTCCATCGTTTCACAATTTCTTGCCGCCAGAAGTTTTCAATTGTGAAGTTTATAACATTTTTTGTGAGGGCCACAAAGAATCCAGTACGAGTTTGTAGGATCGAAAGAAATAACTTTATTTGCAATTACATATATACAACAGCAGCAGTACTCCTCCACTGTTCTCTCCTCTCTAGCTGGTTCCACACTGGCCAGCTCTATTTATGCTGGTGACTCTGCTAATGATTTCTCCGCCCCTCTTATTGGGGAAGCTCATACTCACTAAGGATTGTGGGATTGCCATTAGTCCCCAGCCAGTAGTAATCAGGCAGGTTATAACCACATTATTATGCTTTAGGATTGTATCTTTTGGGTTACAATATTACTATATTTTAGGATGGTAGCTTTAAATGAAGGTTAGATGAGGAGGGGGGGGGGGGGGGGTCATATGGCTTATGCCGGAGTCTGCTTGACAGAAAGCCTGGGTGCTTTAATTGTTAAAAATCAAAGGGACCCAGATTGCTTTATTGAGGGGAAGGTCCTAAGTATTTACACTTGGAGACAATGACAGCGGTCCATGAGTAAGCCATGAATAGATCCTGAGTTTCCCAAAGTCTCGGAAAGTTGTTTAAGGTATTAAGTTGTAAACAGTGATGCTGTAAACGATCCATTTACTTTGAAAATGAAAGGCAATTGGGAGCAAAGATAAGTAAATAACATTGTTACTTAAATATTATGCTAATGTGTTTCCTGTTGCCTTGGGGAAGAGAGTGGAGGAAGCCATTTTGAGATTAGGTTACAGGCTCTCTTATAAACCCAGGAATATCACAGACAGCCAGTAATTTCAGTTTTGTGTTGTGTGACATGTCGGCATCTGAGAGGTAGAGGGCAAAAGATGGAATCAGCCAGGCCTGCACCTTGAGCAGAAAAGCTGCTGACTCGATCATTCACCATCCAGAATGCAGGTGGAAGCTCACGCTCGAGACCAAGTTCACGAAAAGTTAAAAAAGGCTGGAAAGGTTTCCTAGCCTGGAGCTACAGGAAACATTCTACAGTATAACCATAACAGTTGGGTTTAGAAGTTACACGGCTGAGCATGTAAAAATAAAGCAATCCATTGGAGTCCGGGAACAACTATGAACTGTTTGCGATAAAGATTGTAATTGCATGGAGAACGATAAGTAAATAGGACCCATTTATTTCTATAGTTTGAAGTATATGTTGCAGCCAAAAAGAAAAGAAAATGTAGCCAGTCGTCTTCTCTTGGTAATTTGGGACAGCAACATTTTATAATGTGAAGCCTTCATTGAGTTATTCTTTCAACTATAACTGGAAGTCCGAATTTCTCTTTAACTGTTATCAATCTCTATGGAGGTCGTGACACCATTTGGAAAAGATCATGGAATATTAAGCACAAATTACATTTGTTGCAGACAGAGTTTTATTGGCCAATAGATGTCCGGAGATCCCTCTTCCAGGATTTACCCGGCATGCCATGCCTCACGAGATCTAACTTGATCTCGCGAGGCATCACGATTTGAATCCTGTCCATTGTGGGTGGGATCAGTGTTTAGTAAGTCTGCATATTAGAGTGAGACAGCGAGCCTCACTCTAATATACACTCCCCTGATCGACCCGAGGAGTTGGGATCTAACCCCTTTGCCACAAGACCTCAGGCGAGTGCTGTTCAGTGATGGTCCCCGCCAATGGGGAGCAGACAGAACGGCACTTGTGGAGGTCTCCTAGGGGATTGGAGGCCACCAGGTGGTTGCCCCCTGGGCAGGGTGGCATCCTGGCACTTCTGCTGCCACCTCGCACCTTTGCACTGGAACCCTGCCACTGCCACCTTGGTCTAGCCTTTGCACTGCTAAGGTGCCCATGTGGCACTTACAGCTTGTAGGAGCACTGCCAGTGTGCTAGGTTGGTGCCAGGATAGCATTATTCCCGCGGCTGGGGATCGGACCCGGGGTTGCCCTGCGCGCGTGAGCTAGGGTGTGGGAGATAGCCTTGTGGATGAGTTGGGGATTTGGGGAGAGTTCGGGGGTCATGTTAGAGGGTCGAGAGGTCGGAAAGCCATTTTTAAAATGGCGCCCTGATCTCTTCCTGCACTGAGGAGTTCCGGGAGCAAATCCCCTCAGTGCAGGAAATGGGCCTATCTGTGGCCTGAGCAGGTAGTTCCCCGTTGATACCCGGATAGAGAGTGTGGTGTTTTGCAGCACTGGGAAACATCCGGCTAAACGCGCTCATCACGGGACTCTGTTCCAATTTGGTTAGATTAGCGCCCATAATCTTTTGCACTAAGTTAAAAAATATTGTGCTAGATATTCACCATACCCACAAAACTGACTACACCTCCAGATTGAATGAATCACGATTGGAACTTTCTCCTCATAACGCCTGTTTACAAATCTTCGGGATGGGTTGAAAAATTAAACTTATTTTTTAATAGAGCTTTTCCATTTTTACAAATAATGCAACATAATCCTCAAAACTGTTAAAATACCGTATAAATGCTTCATCGTACATAAATACAGAAAAAGACAGGAGAACCCTATTGGCTATTGGCTGACAGGTCCCGCCCGGGTCCTGGTTGGATCTGCCGCCTGCTGGCTCCGCCCTGAAGGCGGAGTATAAGAGCTCGAGTTCTCTCAGCAGCCGCATTCTGTAACTGAACTGCTGGGGAACAAGTCTTGCTTAATAAAGCCTCGATTGATTTAATCTCTTCTCGACTTGAGTGAGTAATTGTTGTGCTACAATTTATTAAGCAAGCTTAAAAGACTATGGAGCTCCGGATCGCCCCGGAGCGTCTGCGAATCAGCCCCCATGCAGCAAACTCGGCAGCCGCGTTTAAACACTGGCTAGCATGCTTCGAATGTTACCTTCGAACGGCCCCCGGCCGGACCACGGAAGATCAGAAAATGCAGGTTCTGCATTCCAAGGTGAGCCCGGAGATCTACACGCTCATCGAAGACGCGGAGGATTTCTCGACCGCGCTCGCCATGCTGAAAGCTGTCTACGTTTGGCCCATAAACCAGGTCTACGCACGCCACCAACTCGCGACGAGACGGCAAATCCCCAGAGAATCGCATGACGAGTTCTACAGTGCGCTCTTGATTTTGGGAAGGAACTGGAACTGCCCGTTGGTGAGCGCAAACGAGCCCACGGAGCTCCTGATCAGGGATGCTTTTGTGGCAGGTATGATTTCTTCTCAAATTCGCCAACGTCTGTTAGAGAGAGACTCATTAGGACTCACAGAGGCACGGGCCCTTGCGGCCTCCCTCGACGTGGCCTCACAAAATGCCCGCGCCTACGGCCCCGACCGCGCGGCAGCCCCTTGGGCTCCGTGGACCCCCGTTGCGACCGACTCCCCGGCACCCCGCACCCCCATCGCAAGCCTGCGCGGCTAGAGCGCAGACCATCCTGGTGGGCACTGCTGCTATTTTTGCGGGCAGGCGAAACACCCCCGGCAGCGCTGCCCGGCCCGCTCAACTATTTGTAAAAGCTGCGGCAAAAAGGGGCATTACACAGCGGTGTGCCAGTCCCGGGGGGTCGCCGCAATCTCCGTGGGAGAACGGGGACAGCAGACTCAACCCCCCCAGCACTCCATGTGCGGCCCGCGGGCGCCGCCATCTTGGGCCCCGGACACCACACGGGGAGGAGGGGCGCCGCCATCTTGTGACCCCCCCGGCCATGTGCGATCCATGGGGACGGCCATTTTGTCCACCCCCGACCGCGTGCGATCCCTGGACGCTGCCATCTTGGCTGATAGCCAAGGACCCCAGCATAGACGGCTGAAACTCGACGGGGTCAGAAGAAAGCGCCACGGTGCAGCAACCGAGACTGGCTTTGGTGACCCTGGACCAAATCGCGGCCCCGGATGCTCCAAACGGCAATGACAACGGTGCTGGTCAACGGGTACGAGACGCCATGCCTAATCGACTCTGGGAGCACGGAAAGTTTTATCCACCCGGACACGGTAAGACGCTGTTTTCTCTCTATTCGTCCGAGTACCCAAAAGATTTTCCTGGCAGCGGGATCCCATTCCGTACAGATCAAGGGGTTCTGCATCGCGAACCTAACGGTGCAAGGGAGGGAGTTTAAGAACTATAAGCTTTATGTCCTTCCCCAACTCTGCGCTCCCACTCTCTTGGGTTTAGATTTCCAGTGTAACCTCCAGAGCCTAACGTTCCAATTCGGCGGCCCAATACCCCCACTCACTATCTGCAGCCTCGCAACCCTCAAGGTTGAACCGCCTTCCTTGTTTGCGAACCTCACCCCGGATTGCAAACCCGTTGCCACTAGGAGCAGACGATACAGCGCCCAGGACCGAACATTTATCCGGTCAGAAGTCCAGCGGCTGCTGAAGGAAGGCATAATCCAAGCCAGCAATAGTCCCTGGAGAGCCCAGGTGGTAGTTGTGAAGACCGGGGAGAAGCAGAGGATGGTCGTAGACTATAGTCAGACCATCAATAGGTATACGCAGCTCGATGCGTACCCTCTCCCCCGCATATCCGACATGGTCAATCGGATTGCACAGCACAAGGTCTTTTCCATCGTGGACCTCAAGTCCGCATACCACCAGCTCCCTATCCGCCCGAGTGACCGCAAGTACACGGCCTTCGAGGCAGATGGGCGGCTCTACCACTTCTTAAGGGTCCCATTCGGCATCACAGACGGGGTCTCGGTCTTCCAACGGGAGATGGACCGAATGGTTGATCAGCACGGGTTGCGGGCCACGTTCCCTTACCTCGACAATGTAACCACCTGTGGCCATGACCAGCAGGACCACGACGCCAACCTCCGCAAATTCCTCCAGACTGCTAACGCCCTGAGCCTCTCCTATAATGGGGAAAAATGCGTTTTAGCACCAACCGTCTGGCTATCCTGGGATACGTAGTGCGCAATGGAGTGATAGGCCCCGACCCCGAACGCATGCGCCCCCTCATGGAATTTCCCCTCCCCACTGCTCCAAAGCCCTGAAACGCTGCCTGGGCTTCTTTTCGCATTAAGCCCAGTGGGTTCCCCAGTACGCAGACAAGGCCCGCCCGTTAATACAGTCCACTACCTTCCCCCTTCAGCCGCATCAAAGCGGATATCGCAAAGGCCACGATGCACACAATTGATGAGTCCCTCCCCTTCCAAGTCGAGAGCGACGCATCCGATGTAGCTCTGGTGGCCACTCTCAACCAAGCGGGCAGACCCGTGGCCTTTTTCTCCCGGACCCTCCACGCCTCAGAAATCCGCCACTCCTCAGTGGAAAAGGAAGCCCAAGCCATAGTGGAAGCTGTGCGACATTGGAGGCATTACCTGGCCGGCAGGAGATTCACTCTCCTCACTGACCAATGGTCGGTAGCCTTTATGTTCGATAATGCACAGCGGGGCAAAGTCAAGAATGACAAGATCTTGAGGTGGAGGATTGAGCTCTCCACCTATAACTATGAGATCTTGTATCGTCCCGGAAAGCTGAACGAGCCGTCCGATGCCCTATCCCGCGGCACATGTGCCAACGCACAAGGAGACCGCCTCCAAGCCCTCCACGAGGACCTCTGCCACCCGGGGGTCACTCGATTCTACCATTTCGTGAAGTCCCGCAACCTCCCCTACTCTGTGGAGGAGGTCCGAACAGCCACCAGGAACTGCCAAATCTGCGCAGAGCGCAAACCGCACTTTTTCAGGCCGGATAGAGCGCACCTGATAAAGGCTTCCCGTCCCTTTGAACGCCTCAGTTTGGATTTCAAAGGCCCCCTCCCCTCCACCGACCGCATCGCATACTTCCTGAACGTGGTGGACAAGTACTCCCGTTTCCCCTTCGCCATCCCCTGCCCCGACATGACAGCGGCCACATTCACTAAAGTCCTCGGCACCATCTTTACACTGTTCGGTTTCCCCGCGTACATCCATAGCGACAGGGGGTCCTCCTTCATGAGTGACGAGCTGCGTCAGTTCCTGCTCAGCAAGGGCATTGCCTCGAGCAGGACGACCAGCTACAACCCCCGGGGGAACGGTCAGGTAGAGAGGGAGAACAGTACGGCCTGGAAGACCATCCTACTGGCCCTACGGTCCAGAAGTCTCCCAGTTTCCCAGTAGCAGGAAGTCCTCCCGGATGCCCTCCACTCCATCCGGTCGCTGCTGTATACCACCACTGACCAAATGCCTCATAAGCGCCTCCTTGTCTTCCCTAGGAAGTCCTCCTCCGGCATGTCACTGCCGAGCTGGCTGGCAGCCCCAGGACCCAGCTTGTTCCGAAAACATGTGCGGGCGCACAAATCGGACCCATTGGTCGAGAGGGTTCACCTTCTCCACGCAAACCCTCAGTGCGCCTACGTGGCGTACCGTGACGGCCGACAGGACACGGTCTCCCTACGGGACCTGGCGCCTGCCGGAAACACACACACACTCCCAACACCGATCAGCCCCTCCCTGCCACCGGCGCACCCCGCGATCCGCTCCCTTCCCGGGTGGATCAGTCCTCCTCCCGTGCCCGCCCAGGAGTAAAGAAACAGGGACGAACAACGCACCGCTCCCAGAGACGACAGTGTCCGAGCCAGCACCTGCACCACCACCGGGGCTGAGACGATCGACAAGGACGACCAGGGCACCCGCTCGACTCGTGGAATCCGTGTGACACAACAAGAAAAGGAAAACAAACTTGTAAATAATTCTGACAACCTGTACATAGTTAACTGTTGGGCTAAATGCATAGCCACTGTACGAAATCAGTTCCAGGACCAGCCTTGTAAACCCCTACCAACATGCGGACCACCACCTCGCCGCGTTCTTTTTTAACAACGGGTGAATGTGGTGGTATGTATTAGGGGTAGTACGGTACCTGTGAAGCCGAGAGGCTATTGGCTGCCAGGTCCCGGGTCCTGGTTGGATTTGCCGCCTGCTGGCTCCACCCTGAAGGCGGAGTATAAGAGCTTGAGTTCTCCCAGCAGCCGCATTCTGTAACTGAGCTGCTGGGGAACAAGTCTTGCTTAATAAAGCCTCGATTGATTTCATCTCATCTCGACTTGAGTGAGTAATTGTTGCGCTACAAACCCCATCACAGTTGGCTCAGCTCAATCATTAATCCTGCTGCCTCCTTTTATACCAGAAAAGACAGTAAGCGGATAAACCGGAGAATGTGGGAGAAGGGGATAAAGCCATTAAAACAGCCGACAAGAATAATGGATAAGATTTCCTTGCCACGCTTGGGAGCGCAACAAAACAAACCTCCCCCAACTCCAATTATACCAGAGGCACCAAAGACCCATTTTCATGTCTTTCCTCAGATATGAGACTGTACCTTTGCAGGAGTCAATTAAGGATCCCTTAACCACAAAATAAAGAAGGAAATGCAGAAAACATTCACATAGATATTAGTTCTAAGAGGACATTTTACCGATAACCAAAAGACGCAACAGGATCCCAAAACCCAGCACAGTACAGAGTAATCATTATTCCACATATTTGTGTATAGAAGACCAGCAAATATTCATACTATTGGTTCAGATTGTAATCATTGTGGTTGGCATCTCCCTTCACACAGACAATGACAAAATGAAAGGATACCAAAACGAGCAGGGGATCTAAGGATAACAGGGTACCAGAATAAAGCCATGAGCACATGGCCTTATGGTGGATACTTGCCTTCAGAAGACAAGGCTACATATCCATAAGACAAGGCTACATATTCGAAGCAACGGGATAGTGTCCTCAGTACGGGACATGGATTGGCAATGTGCACACTTGTATACAGGAGCCAGTAAAGTAAGGATACTAATACCATGCCAAGACCTGCCACACAACAGACCTCACTCCTCTCCAGCCAAATCAGAGGCACAACACAGGCCCCACCAACACTGGAAGACTTAAACCATCCTCCATCGAGGAAACCCCATTCACAAGAAGAATCATCGTCAAGACACCCATTAACGGAATGTCTCAGGAGGAGATACAACTCTTCCCTGTTTAACACAATGAGAGGTACCCTCTAAAAACAAATACAATAAATCAGTGCCTGTATCAAGGCCTCACTTACCCAGATAAACAAAGGAAATCCAGAGTGAGAGGAACACCAGGATTAGCCAATAAACATCAAAAAGGCCCAAGCAACGTAGACCTACGCAAAAAGTATACCAAAAACAGAACAGCTTGGCCTCATAAGAAACAGGGCACTGTCTTCCCAGGGGAGCATCAGCCTCAGGCAGGAGGACAGTTTGGAAGTCCCTATGTAATACCACATATAAGAGGAGGGCACCTTAGCCCTCAACCCAACCTGACCCCCAACCAAAAAAGACTCCAATAACGCTGAACACTCTGACGCACTCAGGCAATCTCTTTGGTTGGCTCTGAATATGGCGGTCAATATGGTCGTCTTCCTTAATCCTAATTATGTTTGCTCTAGAGTCGGCAGGTATCCTTCGATACTGCCACAAGGTTCAAACCCGAATACTGATCAAACTAACCAACTTGCAGTGAGTTAGTTCAAAGTCAATACTATTTATTTACACACACAGCAATATCTACTCATGCATGAAATACTACAGACTAAACTATCACTATTACTAAAGCCTATACTTAGCTTCGGGCCCCCACTCAGTCAGAGGAACAATGGCCGTTGTTCGGATCTGAGGCTGCTGGGGTCGAAGTGGTAGAGGGGAAACAGCTAAGGACGTCCATCTGGTAGCGAGCGTTGACCTTGGACTTACTTGCTTCTGGTGCAGCTGGTGGACGGGTCTTTCCGCTGTGAGAGCCAAGTCCAAGAGAGGGTTTCTCTCTTGGGGCCTTCTTCTTATACCCGAAGGGGCTTCGCGCGCTTTTGGGCGGGCCTTGAACTTGACCCCAATCAATTGGGGCGTATCTTGATCACTCGTATTGATCTTGACCAATTAAGGGGTGGGTGCCCTGATGGCTGGGCGTGTCCTAGGTGCCCGTTGGCCTGCTTTCGGTTTGGGGAACTGGCGCCGCGAGGTCTGGGGCCAGATCGGTTAGTTAAGTATCTTCCTTTGTTCCCGGAGATGGGCCATCCATATGCTAATGGGCCTACAGTTTCAGTCTTGTTTGGGAGCTGCGGCTCCAATATGCAGACAGGCTCTGTGCCTGCTTGCTTTCTTAACATTGTCCATTTTTCCCTGCAATCTTTGCAAATGTCCATTTTGTATTCTGGAAGTGGCCATCCCAGATGGCTACACCTGCACCCAACAGGTTGCTACCTCCGCAGTGGAATCATATCTTGAGAAGGAGAGCAGAGCAGGAGTCCCAAAAGGGGACATCGCGGAGGAGGGTGACTTCCTCCACCATCCAGCATGCCCTGCATTCGACCCGGGTAAATGAAATTACTATTGCTCTATCCCACTCAATCAAGTGGTCACTGTCACTACCAATGCAGTTAAGTAAATATAGAAGACCAACCCAAGAAAAGCTAGGTATCCAAGGATTAACTGACCATACCCGGGTGTGCACCAATACATATTTCCCCTACTCCTACAACACCAGAGGCACCAACCACAGAAGGAAAAAAAGCAACCCAGTCTTCAACCCAGGGTCCTCTGCTGTTTGTGATTTTCATTAATGACTTGGATGAGGGAGTTGAAGGGTGGGTCAGTAAATTTGCAGACGATACGAAGATTGGTGGAGTTGTGGATAGTGAAGAGGGCTGTTGTCGGCTGCAAAGGGACATAGATAGGATGCAGAGCTGGGCTGAGAAGTGGCAGATGGAGTTTAACCCTGAAAAGTGTGAGGTTGTCCATTTTGGAAGGACAAATATGAATACGGAATACAGGGTTAACGGTAGAGTTCTTGGCAATGTGGAGGAGCAGAGAGATCTTGGGGTCTATGTTCATACATCTTTGAAAGTTGCCACTCAAGTGGATAGAGCTGTGAAGACGGCCGATGGTGTGCTAGCGTTCATTAACAGAGGGGTTGAATTTAAGAGCCATGAGGTGATGATGCAGCTGTACAAAACCTTGGTAAGGCCGCATTTGGAGTACTGTGTACAGTTCTGGTCGCCTCATTTTAGGAAGGATGTGGAAGCTTTGGAAAAGGTGCAAAGGAGATTTACCAGGATGTTGCCTGGAATGGAGAGTAGGTCTTACGAGGAAAGGTTGAGGGTGCTAGGCTTTTTCTCATTAGAACGGAGAAGGATGAGGGGTGACTTGATAGAGGTTTATAAGATGATCAGGGGAATAGATAGAGTAGACAGTCAGAGACTTTTTCCCCGGGTGGAACAAACCATTATAAGGGGACATAAATTTAAGGTGAATGGTGGAAGATATAGGGGGGGATGTCAGAGGTAGGTTCTTTACCCAGAGAGTAGTGGGGGCATGGAATGCACTGCCTGTGGAAGTAGTTGAGTCGGAAACATTAGGGACCTTCAAGCAGCTATTAGATAGGTGCATGGATTACGGTAGAATTATATAGATTTATTTGTTCTTTAGGGCAGCACGGTAGCATTGTGGATAGCACAATTGCTTCACAGCTCCAGGGTCCCAGGTTCAATTCCGGCTTGGGTCACTGTCTGTGCGGAGTCTGCACATCCTCCCCGTGTCTGCGTGGGTTTCCTCCGGGTGCTCCGGTTTCCTCCCACAGTCCAAAGATGTGCAGGTTAGGCGGATTGGCCATGATAAATTGCCCTTAGTGTCCAAAATTGCCCTTAGTATTGGGTGGCGGTGTTGACTTTGGGTAGGGTGCTCTTTCCAAGAGCCGGTGCAGACTCAATGGGCTGAATGGCCTCCTTCTGCACTGTAAATTCAATGATAATCTATGATTAATCTAGGACAAAGGTTCGGCACAACATCGTGGGCCGAAGGGCCTGTTCTGTGCTGTATTTTTCTATGTTCTATGTTCTCTAAGATACCTGATCGGTCCGTACCTTCATAGGAGACAAGCAAGGATTCCATAATCCCAAAACAACACAATTACAGAAGAAAAACACGAATAGCTCTGATGGGGGTTTTTTCTCATCCACAATGAGGACTTAGAAGGCCACACCAAGCACCTCTACACCAACCTTCTGTGGCGCTACTCATCTTCTCTGTAAATAAAATGAAGAGTGCCTGAAAAAGAGTGTATTTCCTCATTGTAAAAGCAAGGATTACAGCACGTATATAAAAACAAAACTAGGTAAATACTGTACTGCTCTCATGTCACATTACCAACAGCCATATTTTATCCATATACCAGGATAACAGGCGACAGATGCCTCTGTGCTCGTATATCATACACCCGTGTCAGGAAAAAAGTCAATAACACAAAATCAGCGATATAATCACAAGGGGACAAAGTTGAGGATTATTGATGAACTGCAGGATAAGATCACTGTCTATGGGGCTTGAAAAGGTCAAAACCAAGGCAGGCTCGTTGAGCAGCAACAAGGATCCATCCAGAGTTTTATCGAAGCACCTGCACCTCCACCATATCGTCATCCCGAAGCCCCAGTAAAAAGACATCTAGGTCCCCCCTCAATGAACACTGAGGACAAGACAAAGTAAGACCAGTGGTTGGGGTCTCTGATCAACTCCAGGCCTCGAAGACTGAATACAATGTGCTCTGTCAAACTCAAAACACCCAACCTTCAAATCGAGATTGTGAACGCATGGCAGCCAGTTCTCAAATTCAGCCATCTGCCTTTGAGAGACTGGACGCTCCTTCTCCAGCCTGTAAGGAACCTCTTTTAGATCCTTGTCTGATCCGTGTGTCCCTTTGAATGGACACATTGCTGACTTTTGAACCCCCCTCTGCTGCAAGCTGCCAGTTGAACTGGCCCAAGGGGATTCCCCTCCATGCTGTGTGCTATGTGGCAGCGCACCATGATGTCATTTCGATGGACATGGACAACAGCCAATTAGCTCTTCTGGAATTCCGGGACTTGGTTGATTCTCAATTATGATTGATGGAGTCCTTCAGAATCTTCTGGAAGGTTTCTGGAAAAGCAGGCAGGTTTCATTTTGGCTTTCAATATCTACTTAGACCTAGAAGGCAACTCACAGCAAGTCTGGACTCCATCACATCTCTGCCTGGCGATTTAAAATGCAAGTAGTCATTTCTGTTCTGATTAAGCACCTGTGAGACCAGAGGTTTGCATTCTTTCTCACCCGTTGGATCCTTCCTTAGGGTTCAGGATAAGGAGAGGGACCATTTGAAAATCCATTGTTGAGAATCATGTTGAGAACTTCAGTTTGACTCCCTGAGGCAGATAGTCCATCTGGCAGACGTGAGTTAGAATTACACAGACCAAGGCAGCACGGTGGCGCAGTGGTTAGCACTGCAGTCTCACGCCGCTGAGGTCCCAGGTTCGATCCCGGCTCTGGGTCACTGTCCGTGTGGAGTTTGCACATTCTACCTGTGTTTGCGTGGGTTTCGCCCCCACAACCCAAAGATGTGCAGGAATTGGCCACGCTAAATTGCCCCTTAATTGGAAAAAATGAATTGGGTACACTAAATTAAAAAAAAAAAATTGCACAGACCTGAGGGGAATCTTCTTCGTGAAAGTCCATGTCAGTGGAAGTGAAGGCAGCTTCCCAGAGGAAGCCTTACAGCCTGAGAGTTCTAATTGAAGGCAGATACTAGAAGATCCAAACCAACCGATGGTTTTCAACCACTCACATTCTGAGAAGATCAACGCCTATAAAGACTGCTGCATCATCAGCAAAGAATCTCATCACTCATCCCATTTAATCCCCATCATTTTGATCCTTCCCCTTCCCCGCTGTGTGTCTGTCTTGTGTGTATGTGGGTGGAGGGTGGGACAGTGTTTGGGGAATATTTAGATCAGCAGATCACTGTTCTCTTATCACCATTACATGTTTAACTCTTCTCTTGTAAATAAGCAGTTCCTTTGTGTTTTACTTCCAAATCTCGTGCCTCTAGTCATTGAAGCAGTCTCAGAAAAATATACTGATTATTGGGTAACTCACTTGTGTTGGTGCTCTGGGGTCAGTAGGGCTGGAATTGACCGCGGACTCGCCCAGGGTGTCATAACAGGCCCCATCTCCCCGAATCAACCAGGATGGTCGACATATCCTGCAACAGGATTTCCAAGGACTGAAGGCGGGCCCCCATCGAGGAAACTACTGAATTGACTGACAGGATTCCCTTCCCCACTTCACCCTTTCTCTTCAGGATATCTCGCAACTTATTAAAGTGAGCACCGACAATCTTTGTTGGGAAGCCGAGACCATTGTCCACAACATCACTTCCAATGGGAGTCATCAAGTCGATGGCAATGGCATTGCCGAAGTGCAGGCCCGCTCCCCAGTGAAACCGCCACTGTGAACTGGGCCGCACCTCGGCCATCTCTGCCCGCCTCAATCAACCGAAAGTGTTCTTGATTTAACTCAGCTGCCCATCACAAAAATATTAACCAGGCTCTCCCAGGGACATAGCATAGATCATACACACCAAGATGAACTAATTGTGGTTTGTACATCAGGACAAATAAAAGGATTAAAAGCCGAGTAGCACCAGAGCTCGTGAAAATTCAGCAGCTCCCGCATTTACATCCTGTGGTCCCTTTGGCTTTTTCATAGATGCTAATAGGGGCACTAATAGGGACCGTTTTAAAAAATGTAATAACAATAATAATAATCGCTTATTGTCACAAGTGGGCTTCAATGAAATTACTGTGAAAAACCCCTAGTATTAAATGTATTAAATAAACTGACTGTTGTATACCAACATAACTCTGTGGGTGCGATTCAGCATGCATCACGCAATAACCTTAAATAAGGCTTCGGGCCGCGCTGATCACAGGTCACTTGACTCACTTCAATCTGGTTCTTGCCAGCACAGGGCGAGATCCAGATCTGTGATTTTAAATGAGCCAAAAATACCCAGATGCTGGATTCACCCAGGGCCCGGAGCTCAACGGCCACACCTGGGAGACATCACCAGGGTACCATTTAGTACTGGTCCACTAGGTGTAATGGCACCTTGGGGGGTCTCGCAGGCCATTGGATATCCCAGGGTGTTGGGAACAGGGCAGTGTGGTACACTGGGACTCCACCTGGCACCTGGGAATGTTGACACTGCCAAACTGCAACCATAGCAGTGCCACCTGGGCACCCTGGCAGTGGCACCATGGCACTGCCAGGGTGCTTTGCTGACACTGTCAGGGTGCCATGGACACTGCCAGGGTGCTAGGCTGGCAGTGCCAGGGTGACCAGGCGCCAGGTTGACACTGCCAGGGGCCAGGCCCCCGGGGGGATGGGCTTGTATTTAGAGGGGGTTGATGGCGGGGTTCCCATGGGCCTCTCCGAGATTTGGGGGATGAGGGGGTCAGAAATGTGGGGCGGGGATTAAAGTGAGGGGGGAATTAGGGAAAGCGAGGCTGCCGATCAAATGGACACCCCGATCTGCAAACATCTGCATTGCAGTTGCCGAGAAAACCCCACTAAGTGTGCCTGGCAGCTGACCTAGTATTAAACCCTCTGACAAAGAAGTTTTAAGTCCGTTGAATCGTACCCTAAGTTTGTCAAAGTAATTTATAGTTACTTAAAGTTAGGTTAGTCACAGAAAGTGGAAGAGAGCAATTGATTAAAATGCTGATTCTTTTTTTGACAAGTCCATTTTTAATAGGGGTAATCAAACAGCATCAAGTTACCACTCTTTTTTTAAAAATATATTTTATTCAAATTTTTCGGCCAAACAAAACAATACAAAGGTTTTTCCTTTTTACTACAATAAAACAATATAAATAACAGTGACCGTTTTAACAAATAAATAAATAATATATAAACTAAATGGCAACTGCCATAACAAAAATAATAACTCTCCAGAAATAAAATCAAACAATCCAATATACATAACCAAGTACAAATATCTATACAAAAACACCCCTGAGGACCCACCCGAGCCCTCCCCGCCCCCCCCCCCCCCCCACCCCCCACCCCCCCTCCCCCCTGGGTTGCTGCTGTTACCTTCCCATTTCCTTTATCGTTCTGCGAGGTAGTCAATGAACGGTTGCCACCACCTGGTGAACCCTTGAGCCAAACCCCTCAGTGCGAACTTTATCCATTCTAGTTTTATAAACCCTGCCATGTCATTTATCCACGCCCGGGGGTTTGGCTTCCTTCCACAGAAGCAATATCCTTCGCCGGGCTCCTAGGCCAAGGCCAAGACATCAGCCTCGCTCGCCTCCTGCACTCCCGGCTCTTCTGCAACCCCGAATATAGCCAACCCCCAGCCTGGCTCGACCCGGACCCCCACCACCTTCGAAAGCACCTTTGCCACCCCCACCCAGAACCCCAGCAGTGCCAGGCATGACCAAAACATGTGGGTGTGGTTTGCTGGGCTTCTCGAGCATCTCCCACACCTATCCTCTACCCCGAAAAATTTACTGAGCCTTGCTCCGGTCATATGCGCCCTGTGCAAAACCTTGAATTGTATCAGGCTTAGCCTGGCGCACGAGGGCGATGAGTTTACCCTATGTAGGGCATCAGCCCACAGCCCCTCCTCAATCTCTTCCCCCAGCTCTTCTTCCCATTTCCCCTTCAGCTCATCCACCATGATCTCCCCCTCATCCCTCATTTCCCTGTATATATCCGACACCCTACCATCCCCCACCCATGTCCCTGAGATCACTCTATCTTGAATCTCCTGCGTCGGGAGCTGCGGGAATTCCCTCACCTGTTGCCTGGCAAAAGCCCTCAGTTGCATGTACCGAAATGCATTCCCTTGGGGAACCCATATTTTTCCGTCAGCGCTCCCAGACTCGCAAACGTCCCGTCTACGAACAGATCTCTCAGTTGCACAACCCCAGCTCTCTGCCATGCTCCAAATCCCCCATCTATTCTCCCCGGGACAAACCTATGATTATTTCTTATCGGGGACCGCACCGAGGCTCCCGTCCTTCCCCGATGTCGTCTCCACTGCCCCCAAATTTTTAGCGTTGCCACCACCACTGGACTTGTGGTGTATTTCTTCGGGGAGAACAGCAACGGCGCCGTCACCAGTGCTTGTAGGCTGGTTCCTTTGCAGGATGCCATCTCCAATCTCTTCCACGCCGCTCCCTCCACTTCTCCCATCCACTTACACACCATTGAGATATTGGCGGCCCAGTAGTGCCAGCCCCCCCTATCCCTGCTACGCTGCAAGAACCCCCTCCTCACTCTCGGGGTCTTCCCGGCCCACACAAACCGCATTACATTTTTCTCAATTTTCTTGAAAAAAGCCTTCGTGACCATCACCGGAAGGCACTGAAACACAAAAAGGAATCTCGGGAGGACTACCATTTTGACCGCCTGCACCCTACCCACCAGTGACAGGGGCACCCTGTCCCATCTCTTAAAATCCTCCTCCATCTGTTCCACCAATCTTGTTAAATTAAGCCTATGTAAGGTTCCCCAACTCCTGGCTATCTGAATCCCTAAGTACCGGAAATCTCTTGTTATCTTCCTCAGCGGTAAATCCTCTATTCCCCTGCTCTGCTCCCCCGGATGCACCACAAACAACTCACTCTTCCCCATATTCAATTTGTACCCCAAAAATTCCCCAAACTCCCTGAGTGTCTGCATTATCTCAGGCATCCCCTCCACTGGGTCCGCAACATACAGCAATAAATCATCTGCATACAAAGAGACCCGGTGTTCTTCTCCTCCCCTGAGTACTCCCCTCCACTTCCTGGAGCCCGTCAGTGCTATGGCCAGGGGCTCAATCGCCAATGCAAACAGTAACGGAGACAGGGGACACCCCTGCCTCGTCCCTCTATAAAGACGGAAGTAGTCAGACCTCTGCCTGTTCGTGACCACACTCGCCACCGGGGCCCTATACAGCAGCTGTACCCATCCGATATACCCTTCTCCAAAACCAAATCTCCTCAGCACCTCCCACAGATAATCCCACTCCACTCTGTCGAATGCTTTCTCGGCGTCCATCGCCACCACTATCTCCGCCTCCCCCTCTGGTGGGGGCATCATCATTACCCCTAGCAACCTCCGTATGTTCATGTTCAGCTGTCCCCCCTGAACGAACCCAGTTTGATCCTCGTGGACCACCCCCGGGACACAGTCCTCTATCCTCATCGCCATCACCTTGGCCAGGAGCTTAGCGTCTACATTTAAAAGGGAAATGGGCCTGTAGGACCCACACTGCAGCGGGTCTTTTTCCTTCTTCAAAAGGAGCGATATCGTCGCCTCTGACATAGTCGGGGGCAGCTGCCCCCTTTCCCTGGCCTCATTAAAGGTTCTCGTCAAAAGCGGGACCAGTAGGTCCATATATTTCCTATAAAATTCCACCGGGAATCCGTCCGGTCCCGGGGCCTTCCCCGCCTGCATGTTCCCAATCCCTTT